>NW_027555847.1:627000513-627713013 GCF_003287225.1 Phascolarctos cinereus | reverse complement strand
AACAACATCCCTTATTGTCTCCTCCTCCACTCTACTCTCTGATGAAATGATCCTTTTTGCCTGAGCCAACTCTTCTACATGTATCCTCAACCCCATCCTGTCCTGTCTTATTCACTGATAAATTGTTTCCATAATCACATCCTTCCCCTCAAATCTTTGAACTTATTCTATTTACTGGTTCCTTCCTTGTAGACTACAAATATTTTGAAGTTTTTCTCATCCTGGAAAAAAAAATCTCTCACTATACCCATCTCCTCAAGCTATCATCCTATATTTTCTCCTTTTCAAAGCCAAACAAAAAACAAAAACAAAAACAAAACCAAAACACCAAAGTTTCTGCATTCATTGCCACCACTTCCTCTTCTCAGCTAGTTTGGTTGGCAAACTAGTGAGTGAATAGAGAGCTGGACTTGGAATCAGGAAGAATTGAGTTCAAATAAAACATCAGACAATAGCCATTTAATCCTGGGCAAGTTGCATAAATTCTGTCTGCATCAGTTTCCTCATCTGCAAAAATGGGATAATAGCGCCTCTCTCTTGGGGTTGTTGTCAATTCAATTCAATAAAAATTATTAAGCACCTATTATGTTCCAGGCACTGTGCCAAGTTCTGGGGATACAAATAAGAAAAAGAAAGCCTTTGACCTCAAGGAGCTTATAGTCTAATGAGGGAAGACAAGGAGGCAGGAAAATGAGGGGTGAGGACCCCAAGGGGTACTGAGCTTGGGGACCTCTACATTCTGTGAAATTGAAAACAGAGTAGCAGATGCAGAGAAGAGTGAGTCGAAAGTCCAATTTCTGCCCACTATAAGGGGACCTTTGGGAGGAGTTTGGTAACTCCACCATCCAGCCCTCCAAACAGAGAGGAGAAGAGGTGAAGGAGGTGTTATTAAGGCTTGAGTGAACAGCATGATGATAATATTAGAAGTGATGAGCTGACTATTGCTCCTCATAAGAAATGGTGAGCAGGCAGATTTCAGACAAACCTAGAAAGATTTGTATGAACTGATGTTGAGAGAAGTGAGCAGAACCAGGAGAATGTCGTACACAGTAATAGCAACACTGTGTGATGCCAACTTTGATAAAGTAAGCTCTTCTCAGCAATTCAACAATCTAAGACAATTCCAAAAGACTCATGATGGACTAGAAATGTCAGAAGGAGATACGTTATGAAGAACTTTAAATGCCAAACAGATTTTTGTCTTTGTATCTGGCCTATGAAAGATGCTTAATAAATGCTTATTGATTGATTGACATTACAAATATGAATATACAAAATAAATACAAGATAATTACGGGAAGGGAGGCACTGCTAGCTGGAAAGGTCTCATATAGGAAGGAACTAGTATTTGAGATTTGAAGGAAGTTGGGGATTCTAAGAGGTGGAGAAGAGGAGGGAGTGAATTCCAAGCAGGGCAGACATCCTGTATAAAGGCATCAAGAAAGCCAGTTTGACTGGACTATAAAGTAAATAAAAAAGAATCCTGTATAATGATGGATACATGATCATTTGGATAGCAGGAAAACAGCAATCACCAACTAATAGGATCAGGAAAGACTTCCAAAGGAGATATAAATGCAACCTCTCACTTCAATTGATTAATCTCCAGGGGTTCACTTGGTGGATTTATCCCTTCCACTTAAATCCAGATGCAACTAAGTGAGAGAATGCTTTCCTGGCTGGAAAAGCCCAGCAGAAAAACATGCAGAATGCCAGGCCCTTTTCTGGGGGAATCCTGACCCAGGAAAGATGAAGAGTGGCTACATCTGAACAGGTGGCCAAGCTCCTGGAGGTCATAGAGTGATTCAGAGGAATTGAAGCCTGTTAATAAACTTTCCCATTTTTCCTAAGGATTTAAAAATACAGATATCCTCTTCAGGCTAATGCTTATAAAAAAATCCCAACATTTTTATTAATTAATGCATATAAACATATGTATACTTAATTTGAGAATTCAGTTCACACCCTGTGCTCTTGTCTCTTCTCCCCACCTCCACTTTTAGTTCCTGGGAACCCTGAAGAATTTAAATTTAGGCGTACAGTTGTGTGTGTTGGGGGGGAGGGGAGGTTTCCAAATTGAACTTTTCAAACAGAATTCCTTTCCTGAGCTTCAGTTTTCTCACCTGTAAAATGAGGACTGGATTAGATGCCTCCAAAGTCTCTTCTACTTTAAATAAATGTAGGATGCTATTATCCTCTGTATTCCCCCTGGGGGCCAAGCATAGTGCTAGGCACATAGTAAGCACTCAGAAAAGTCTTGTTTGTTGATTGATTGATGCATGAATTAGCTTTTGTGATGAAAGCTTTTTCTCAGTTTCTTCCTTGTCTTGTTGACAGCTTTTCCTTGCTCATTCTAGGTATCCCTCAGGGTTCTATCCCGGGGCCCTCTTCTCTTCTCTCTCTATTTCATGTGATGGTCTCATTAGCTCCCCTAGAATTAATTACTATCTCTATGTTGATGATTCTCAAATTTACCTATTCTACCCCAATCTCTGTGCTGACCTCCAAATTCACGTCTCCAACTGCCTTTCAGACATTTCAAACTGGATGTCCAGTTGACATTTTAAACTCAATACATCAAAAATAGAGCTTATTATCTTCCCCCCTAAACCTTTCCCAATCCTACCTTCCCCATTACTATAGAGATCAAGACCATTCTTCCAGTCCTTTAGGGTTGCAACTTAGGAGTCATCCTAGACTCCTCACTATCTCTCAACACCCCACCCCCAATACCAATCTGTGGCCAAAGCCTGTTGATTTCACCTTCTCAGCATCTTTTGAATATACCCCCTTCTCTTCTCTGCCACTGCCACTGCTGTAGTGTAAGGTCCTCATCATCTCATGTCAGGATTACTGCAACGGCCTGCTAGTGCATCTACCTACCTCTAGTCTCTCTCCAATCCAATCCATCATTCAGAGACTAAAATTATTTTCTTATAAAAGTGCAAGTCCAGTTATGTCACCTCACTACTCAGTAAACTCTAGTAGCCCCCTAATGCCTCTAGGATCAAATACAAAATGCTCTTCTTGGCACCTAAAGCCTTTCATAATCTAGCCCCTTTTAGCTTTCCAGTTTTATTACACCTTACTCTCCAATATGTACTCCTCCATCAAGTGACACTGGTCACCTTGCTGTTGTGCTAAGAAGACTCTCCATCGCTTGGCTCTGGGCATTTACTCTGGCTGTCCCTGATACCTGGAATGCTCTTCCTTCTCAACTCCATCTACTTCCCTCCCTGGATTCCTTCAGTTCCAACTAAAATCCCATCTTTTACTTGAAGCCTTCCTCAACCCTTCTTAGTGCCTTATTTCAGTTGTTTATCTCCTCTTTGTTCTGTATGTAGCTTGTTTTGTGTATCTTTGTTTGCATGTTGTCTCCCCCACTAAAATGCAGAATCTTTGAGGGCAGGGACTGTCTTTTATTTCTTTTTTTTAATTTTTAACACTTAGCACAGTGCCTGGCATATAGCAAGAGTTTAATAAATATTGATTAATTGATTCATTGAAACAATAGAGGAGGAAAAAAACGAGGCCGGTAAAACAGTTTGAAAATGTTTGCTTTGTGTAGACCATAGGTTCTTAACTTAGGATTCACAGAACCACAACATATTCTTGGGATAGATTTTTAGGGAATAGTCAATTTTTAAAAAAAATTTGATAAATGTGTTTAATATATTTGGTTTCCTTTGTAATTTCATACATTTAATTTTATATATTTAAAAACATGATTCTTAGGAGTTCGTGGGCTTCACCAAAGGGAAGAGGTAAAGACTATCCAAAGGGTAAAATCGTAGCAGTTCATATTCATGTTGTGTTTTGTGTTTGAAAACTTTTTTTCACTTAATTCTTACAATAATCCTCAAACTCAGTAGGCCCCTAACTAGAAACTTTCACCTGGGGCAAAAATAGTTGAGCTGGGGGAGGAAGGTTAAAAGTGTGGTTTTGATTGGAGATACAGTGCTTTGTTGAAGTGGTGGTAGAAGGACAATGGGAAAGGGGCATTACGGGATGACATGCTGAAGATGGTGCCTGTACCATGTGGCATCTCTGGCTAGGTCACCTTCGGTATGGTGGTCATACTGTGCCTTTTGCAGTCACAAGGAATGCTTCAAAGTGAGACCTGAGGAGACCAAGCATCATGGTTAGGAAATACCCCTCTTCCATACATCAGCTTCCTGGGGGAGAGCTTTGTTTACCATATATTACTTATGGCTCTGAAATTCAAAGAATTTTAGTGACACGCCTAAATTTATCTGTACCAAAAGTATTAACACTGAAATGTGAACAAAGTCACAGAACCATAGAACTGGAAGGGACCTTTAGACATATTATTTAGCCCATCTTCCTTCTATAAATGAGGAAACTGAGGTGATCATGATCATAGAGGTAAAAGAGACATTAAAGATCATTTTTTGGGGGGGGGCTTAGGCAATGGGGTTAAGTGATTTGCCCAGAGTCACACAGCTAGTGTCAAATATCTGAGGCTGGATTTGAGCTCTGGTCCTCCTGACTCCAGGGCCAATGCTTTATCCACTGTACCACCTAGCTGTGCCTAAAGACCATTTTTTTTTTTTGCAGATTAAGAAACTGAGTCCCAGAAAGAAGTTAAATACCTTTCTCAGGACAGTTTCTCTGACTTCCAATTTCAAATCCATAGAGAATAGGAAGGGTACCATAGCACTGGAAAAGGTCAAATATTGTCTCAATTTTCAAAAGGGAGAAGAAAATAGATTCTGGAAACCATAGGCCAGTAAGTGAACTTAACTTAGTTACTAGGAAAATTATAGAATAGATCAAGAGATGGTTATTTATTATTTAGTAAAGGGAGCACTGGTCACAGAGCCAGATCGGTATAAATAAGAATGAGTTTCCTTTTAGCAGGATTACTGTACTGGCAGGTCAGGGTAATGCAGCACAGAAAGTTTACCCAGATTTTAGCAAATTATTTAAAAGCATTTAATTGACTATTCTTGTGCAACAGATGGAACTGTGTGGCCTAGATGATAATCCAATTAGATGTTGATGGGCTGCATCTAGCGAGATTAAATTGTATAGGGATAAATATGATAAAGTCTTATATGAGTTCAAAAAATCAGCACCACAAGTATAATATGAGATAACTGTGATTAGCTGGCAATTTCTCTTAAAAAGGAATGGAAATGTTAGTGGACTTCAAGCTCAATATGAGTCAGCTGTGTGAAGTGGTAGCCAAAAAAGCTAATGCCATCTTGGGCTGCATGAAGAGGGTCATAGCTTTCAGGAGTCAAGAGTGTTTTTTTTTTTTCCTGGTTAGACATCTGTTGTGACTGTGTTCAGTTCTGGGTGCCATATAGTTTAGAAAGGCCATTGGAAAGCTGAAAAGCATTTAGAGGAAGGCGACAGAGAATGAAATGCCTTGAATCTAAGCCATGTAAAAATAAGTTCAACAAAATGATGGTGTTTTAGCCTGGAGAAGAAAAGACTCAGGGGAAATATTACAGCTGTGTTCAAGGATCTGAAGAGCAGTTATATGGAAGAGGGATTCAACTCTTTCTGTCTGAGCCTAGAGGGCAAACCCTGTAATAGCTGGAAGTTGCAAAGAGCCAAATTTAGGCTGGAGGTAAGCATGTACTTTGTACAGTTTGGGCCGTCCCCACATGGAATGGTTGACCTCAGAAGCTGGTGGGCTCCCCTTCCTTGGAAGTCTTTAAGCAGAGGCTAGATGACCACTTGTCAGATATGTTACAGTGATTTTTCTTATGTATGGATTGGACTAAAGCCACTGAGGCTCTTCTAGACTCCGAGGTCTCTGATTCTGGGATTCTTTGACCTTTTGCAGACGTGCCTATGGCAAACCATGTCCTGGATTTAAAAGGAAATCACCCAACATTTCTACCACTTCTTCATGCTGTGAAAAGGTACACATTTACTGACAATGTATATTGGAATTAATTACAATAAACTATCCTTCACAAAGTGCTTTTACATAGATTTTCTCCTTTTCCAGTCAGCCAATCAGTCCATAAGCATTTACTAAGCACTTACCAACTACCAGGTACTGTGCTAAGTGTGGAGATACAAAGAAAGCCAAAATACAATCTTTGTCCCCCAAGTAGTTCACATTCTAATGGGAGAGACTAGATGAAAACAACTATGGAAACCAAGATATATATATATATATATATATATATATATATATATATATATTTGTAGGGTAAAGTGGAAATAATTAACACAGGGAAGGCACTAACCTCCAAGTATCACAGGATTTAGCACTGAAAGAAATCTTAGAGGATCTTTATATTAACTTTTTAAGGAAGCTGGTATTCCTGTCTCTATTTTACAGATGGAGAAACATAGGCTTAAAATGGTTAATTGATTCAAAGTCATAGTAGTGAGACTGAGACTTGAACACAGGTCTTAATACCAACAAATCCAATTGTCCACTATTCTCTCTCTCTCTCTCTCTCTCTCTCTCTCTCTCTCTCTCCCTCCATAATTTTCCTCTGGAGTATTTACCTTGCTTCAGTGTAAAGTATTATATCACCAATAAGAGAAAATCCTATTAAATTTTAATTCTCCATGTAGCATAAGTAATGTGGGTGAAATGGATTTGTTTATTGCTACTTTTCCAACTAGTGTTGGCATGTGACATGATAGTGCTAAAGGCCTCATTTTTTTTTTTTTTGGAGGAGTGCATAAGTAGCTGGAACGAGAGAATTATATGACAATAACCTTTATTAAATTAATGAAATCTGGTGTATCTTTCCTCCCAAAAAAAGTTTGTATTTATTCTGTATTTATATTTTCCATAAACACTTATATATATGTTGCTTCCTTCAGGAAAATGAAGCTCCTTAGATGCAGAACTATATCATTTTTGGCTTGGTATCACTAGCACAACAATAGTTAACACTTAATAAATGTTTATTGATTGATTGGCATCTATTTTGTACATAAAGAAATGGAGGGTCCAAGAAGGTAGGTGACTTACTCAAGGTTGCACAGCTGTTAGTGAGGTATTGCTGACTATAACCTTGTCCCCCTTCCCTCCTTATGTCCTACAGCATGCAAGTTCACATGCACAGAAAGGAAATTGGAGGACACAAGCCCAACAGAAATGCCTGGAAGATCTAAAAAATTATGCTTTTCCTGCTTTAGGTATCAGCACCATATTTATGTCATAAAAGGAATTTGGTAAGACTCCTTCTCCTATTATTCCAAATAGGAATTAAATCTTTGGTAGAATTCACTTATGAATCCATCTGGTCCTGGGGATTTTTTCTTGGGAAGTTCATTGATGGCTTGTTCAATTTCTAAGACTGGGTTATTTAAGTATTTTATTTCTTCTTTTACTCTGGGCATTTTATTTTTTGTAGACATTAAATCATTTCATTTAGATTGTCGAATTTGTTGTCATATAATTGGGCAAAATAGCTCCTAAAATTGTCTTAATTTTCTCTTTATTGGTGGCAAGTTCACCTCTTTCATTTTTGTTAACTAGCAATTTGGTTTTCTTCTGTCCTTTTTTAAAATCAAATCAATGGTTAATCTATTTTATTTTATTTTATTTTTAAATAAAACCAGCTTCTAGTTTTGTTTATTAGTTCAAAGGTTTTCTTACTTGCAATTTTATTAATCTCTCCCTTGATTTTCAGGATTTCCAGTTTGGTGTTTCAGGATTTAACATTTGTCCTTTTTCTATTTTTAGTTGCATGCCCAATTTATTGATCTGCTTTTTTTTTCTATTTTATTGATGTAAGCAATTAGAGATATAATTTTCCCCTAAGTACCGCTTTAGCTGTGCTCCATAAATTTTGGTAAGTTGTCTCATTACTGTCATTTTCTTTAATGAAATTATCAGTTGTTTCAATGACTTGTTCTTTGACCCACTTTTTTTTTTTAGGATTAGATTATTTAATTTCAAGTTAATTTTTAAAATCTTTCCATTGTCCATTATTGAATGTAATTTTTATTGCATTATGATCTGAAGTGGATTCATTTACTATTTCTGCTTTTCTGCATTTGGTTATGAGGTTTTTATGTCCTAATACATGGTCAATTTTTGTGTATATGCCATGTACTGCTTAGAAAAAGGCATATTCCTTTCTATTTCCATTCAATTTTCTCCAGAGATCTATCATACATAACTTTTTCAGAATTTTATTCACTTCCTTAACTTCCTTCTTATTTATTTTGTGGTTAGGTTTATCTAGTTCTGAGATGGGAGGTTGAGGTCCCCCACTAGTACAGTTTTATTATCTATTTCCTTCTACAACTCATTCAACTTCTTCAAAAACATAGTTGCTATACCATTTGGTGCATGTATGTTTAGTATTGATATGACTTCACTGTCTATGGTACCTTTCAGCAAGATGTAGTTTCCTTCCTTACCTCTTTTAATTAGATCTAATTTTGCTTTTGCTTTTTCTGAGATTATTATTGCTACTCCTGCTTTCTTTGCTCCAGAGGAAGTATAATAGATTCTGCTTCAGCCCCTTACTTTGCCCTGTGTGTATCTCTCTGCTTCAGATGTGTTTCCTGTAAACAACATATGGTAGGATTATGGTTTTTAATCCATTCTGCCATCTACTTCCATTTTATGGGTGAGTTCATCTCATTCACATTTATAGTTATAGTTAATTGTGTGTTTTCTTCCATACTATTTTTACTTTCTTTGTCCCCCCTCTCTCTTACCCCTCACCCTTTCCCTCCTCACAAGTGTTTTTACTTCTGAATACCACCTTCCCCAATCTGCTTTCTCTTTTATCAGTCCCCCCTGCCATTTCTATTATCCTTGTCCCTTTTTACTTCCTTATAGGGTAAGATATATTTCTGTATCTGGGTATGTATATTATTCCTGCTTTGAGCCAATTTTGATGAGAGTAAGGTTTCAGCTTTGCCTGCCACCCCCACTCCTCCAGTCTTCCTCTCCATTATAATAGCTCTTTCATGTCTCTTTTATGTGGTATAATTTCCCCCTTTCAACCTTTCTTCCTCCTTTTTCTTCCAGTGCAATTTTCTTTCTCACTCCTTTTTTTTAGGGGTTTTTTTTGGAGGGGGGCATCATCCCATCAAAGTCACCTCATAGCCACTTCTTCTGTCTATATATACTCCTTCTAATTGCCCTTGTAGTAGAGAGGTTCTTAAGATTTACAAATATTGCCTTGTCGTATAGAAATATAAACAGTTTAACCTTATTGAATTTCTTAAGTTTTCTCTTTCCTGTTTCTTTTTTACCTTTTTATGTTTCCCTTGAGTCTTGTATTTGGAGGTCAATTTTTTTATTCAGCTATAGTCTTTTAATTAGGAATGCTTGAAAGTCCTTTATTTCATTAAATATCCATTTGCCCCCCTGAAAGATTATATTCAATTTTGCTGCGTAGACAATTCTTAGTTGTAATCCTAACTCCTTTGCTTTCTGATATATCATATTCCACGTCCTCTGATTCCTTAATGTTGAAGCTGCCAAATCCTGTGTAATACTGACTGTAGCTCCAATTTGAATTGTTTCTTTTTGGCTGCTTGCAGTATTTTTCTCCTTGATCTGTGAGTTCTAGAATTTGGCTATGATGTTCCTGGAATTTTCCATTTTGGGATCTCTTTCAGGTGGTGATTGGTGTATTCTTTCAATTTCTATTTTACCCTCTGGTTCTAATATATCAGGGCAGTTTTCTTCGATGATTTCTTGAAAGGTGTTGTCCAGGATTTTTTTTTAATCATGGCTTCCAGGTAGTCCAGTAATTTTTATATTATCTCTTCTGGATCTCTTTTCTAGTTTAGTTGTTTTTCCAATGGGAAATTTTGTATTTTCTTTTATTTTTAAAACTTTTGATTTTCTTTTATTGTATCTTGATGTCTCATAGAGTCATTGGCTTCCAATTGCTCAACTTTAGAGCTTTGAACTTCCTTTTCCATTTGGCCAATTCTATTTCTTAGGGAATTATTTTCTTCAGTAAATTTTTGTATATCTTATTTTCCATTCTATTGTCTCTTTTTAAAATGATTCTATTACGTTATTCTCATTTCTTTTCCCAATTTTTTCTTGTACTTCTCTAATTTGCTTTTTTAAATCTTTTTTAAGCTCTTAAAAGGAATTATTTTTGGGCCTGAAACCGAATTACATTTTCCTTTGAGGCTTTGCATGTAATCATTTTGATAGTATTGTCCTTTTCTAAGTTTTTGCCTCGATCCTCCCTGTCATCACAGTAATTTTCTATAGTTAAGTTGTTTTTGTTTTGCCCATTTTTTTCCCCTGCCTTTTTTGTGACTTAGTGTTTTTATGTGACAGTTGGGCTCTGGTTCTGCAGTGTGCTAGAGCTCTGGGTCTTACTGCTAGCTTTTACCTAGCTTCAGGGCTTAGCTATTTGATTTTACTGGAGGGTAGGCTTCCTTTTTGGCTTGTACTGGGTGGGGGGTGCCTCCCTGTTGGCTTCCTCTGGATGAGGTTAACTGCTGGTCTGCCCCAGGGGTGAAGCCTTACTACTGGGTTGCTATGGTAACAGAGTCTTTCTGGCCCTGGAAGGAACATACTTTCACCTTTCTTTGAATCCCAAGGGCTTAGCACAATGCCTGGCACATAGTAAGGACTCAATAAATGTTTGTTGACTGAATGACTCCCATTGCCCAGAGAAGACCAGTTATTGCTGAGAGATTATTTATAATTAGAATGTATACAGAGGCATGTGAACTCTTTTTTTTTTTTTGCCCAGAGTTCTACAATCAAGCTCCCTCTTGTCTGTGTGTCAAGGGCTTTACACTTAGAACCTGCTGATTCAGGTGTGCCTTCTGTACAACCATGTTTCATATATGTACTTACTCCCTGAAAGAATAAGGATCTCTGGCCAATTGACCAATTAAACATTTATTGAGTGCCTACTGTGTAATGGCAAAACAGTCCCCGCTATCAAGAAGCTTATAGTCTACTGAGTGAGACAACAATGCCCACGTACAAACAAACTAGATTAAAAATAAATTGGAGTTAAGGAAGGCACTAACACTGGGGTGAAGCAGAGGGGAATATAGAATGGCTTTCTGTAGAATGTGGAATTTTAGCTGGAACTTGAAGGAAACTGGGGCAGCCAAGAGGTAGAGATGATGAGAGAGAATATGGTGGTCAGCCAACAAAAATGCCCAGAGTTGGGAGATGGAGACTCTTGTATTAGGTTCAGCAAGAGGCTAGTGCCCCTAGAAGACAGAATATGTGGGGGATAAAGAGTAAGAAGACTAGAAAGGTAGATTATCTTTTTGCTTGTGAGTAGCAAAGAAGATTTAGGAAAATGGCTACAACCAACCAGACTGTGAAGTAGATCCCAGCCCTGATTAGGCAAATTTGGTTCTGTTCAAGAGCATCTGTTCAAGATGTCCCCTAACTCAACTATATGAATACAACAAGAAAATACTACTACTACTACTACTACTACTGCCACTGGTACCACTACTACCACTACTGTTGAGGTTTAGGGGTGCTGGGACTCTAAAATAGCAGCAAGCAGGTCCTGCCTGAATGAATTCAACCCAACCTTTCTTTCAGTCAGAGACAAGGTTCATTTTACTTAGGACATTTAAAGGACATTTGCTTAGATATGTGACCCTGGGCAAGTTACTTAAATTCTGTTTGCCTTAATTTTCTCATCTGTAAAATGGAGATAATGATAGCACTTACCCTCACAGGATTACAAGGATCAAATGAGATCAAATTTGTAAAGCACTTAGCACAGTGCCTAGTATACAGTAGGCCTCTGTAAAAACTTATTCCCTCTGAGGAAACAAAGCTGAGAGAGATTAAGGAACTTTCCCCAGGATCATACATCTAAGTAAATGTCTGAGGCAGTATTTGAACTCAGGTCTTTTTCACTCCAAGTCTAAAATTCTGGCATTGTGCCACCTAGCTGCCCCCTCACAACAACTAGGAAGTGGTAGAATCAGGTCTTCTTCTGGCTCCAAGTAGAACTCTTGCCACCACACCAAGCAAGATTAACCTCAGTTGGGAACTGCTTGGATAACTGAGGCTCCCATCTCTCCCTGGGCTTTAAGGCTATGCTTTGTTCATTTAAACCTCAAGCTTCTAACTACACTGTCTATTCTAACCACATTTAACACCCCACAGGAGATATAATTGCTGCTTTGCTAGGCTAGAAGATAAATATCTTGCCTAGCTCATTTTATTATAATAATACTGTTGTAATTTGCACTTCTATAGCATCTTTCATCTAGAGTTCTCAAGGCCCTTTACAAATGTTAATTACGTGAGTATTCAGAACTGCTCTTTGAGGCATCCCAGCCTTTTCATACTTGCATAAACCTCAGGCCTGGAGAGGTTCTTTGATTTGGCCAAGGCCCAGTAAGGAGCCAGCCACAGGGCTGAGAATGCCAGCAGTTTTGGCCTGCTCCTTCTTTCACAACTGACCACATGATTATAGGAGGGGTATAACAAGTGTGAGAAGAAGAAAGGTTCTGGTCAAGAAATAATAATAATGATAACTAGCATTTGTATAGCATTTTAAGGTTTGCAAAGTGTTTGGCTTTAGCCTCATAAGAATCCGGAGGGGTAGGTGATACTATCATCCTTATTAAATAGATGAGGTAACTGAAGCACGGACAGGTTAAGCGACCTGTCCAAAGTCATACAGCTATTTAGTATCTGAGGCAGGATTTGAATTCAGGTCTTCCTGACTCCAAGTCCAACACTTTATCCACTATCCCACCTTACAATCCTAACATTAGATTACAGATACTTGTCTTTAAGCCTTAAAGTTCCCCTAGAGTCTACTACTCAAAACACCATAGGATTGTAATAAATGTTTGTTAAATTGAAATTAGAATCTCTTTAACTTTAATTAAAGTTCCCCTTTTTCCATTCTCCTCCCGTCTCCTGATTTCTATCCTCCTGAGTCCATGCCACAAGAGCATCCATCATTTGAAAGAACTGGGAATGTTTAGCCTGGAGAAGGAAATACTCAGGTAGGGCACAATGGCTATTTTCAAAGAATTTGAAGGTTTGGGTTTCAGACTCAGATTAGATTTGTTCTTTTTGGTTCCACAGGAAAGAACCAAGAACAATTAGAAAAAATTATAAAGCGGCAGTGTTCATTATGAATATCAGGAAAAACGTCCTCAAAATTAGAGCTGTCCAAAAGAGGAACGGGGGAAATGCTTGGGGAAGAGTTGGGTTCCATTTCATTGGATCTTCAAATAAGCGGCTGGATGACCATGTATGAGGCATATTGTTATAGGGGTGATTCTTCAAGTGTGGTTTAAGTTAGATGGCTTCTGAGGTCCTTCATAATTCCAAAAATCTATGAATCCTACTTTTATTTCTCTGTTTTCTCCTTCTCTTTCACCATTTTTTTCTATATCCTTCCTTTTCCTCACTATCTCCATGTCCTCCCTGTCCTCCCCCAACATTCACTTCTCTGACCTTTTAGATCTGCGGTCTTTTCCTTTTGGGCAATGGGGCTATTCTAGTGGTGTGCTGGTAAATATTTAACAACTAGCTCTCTGGTGGGGGTAGGAGGAACTATCAATATACATTTAAGTTTAATCTGCATTTAATCTCCATCACTTTCTTAAGTCTAGAGAAATCAATAACACAATAATTCAAGCCTTGAGTTGTAGCAGTTGCTGATCTCCAAAGCGTGCATACTCACATTGAAAATTTAATAATCAACTTTTACAAGGTGTTAAAATACGGTTCCAGCATATGGTTCCAGCATATCCTTCACTTAACTATTTCCCTAAGTAAAGTAGACCAAGAATATGTTTTGAAACAATTCTAAATTGTCAATTCTTATCATAAGCTACAGTTATTGACCAACCCAGATTTAGGGAAGACTGGCATGTCTGGTGTTAGGGCTTGCTGAGCCCTTTGGGGCTGCTCATCTACCTTTGGTGTTCACTTTCACTCAACTCATCCAAGGCTCCAAGAAGCTATAGAATGTATAGGGCCATGGTGTCTTGGCAGATGGGCTAAAGCAGATTGGGGGTAACCAACAGACCTCAAACCTGTTGGTGACTTAGGGGGCTATTTCAAGCATGTGAAGACTTCCCACAGCAGAATGGGCAGATGAGAACAGTTTGTTCCAATGGCCATGAAGGCAGCTGAAATGGATACTGTGAAGCATTCAGAGCTTAGTCAGACATAGAAGATGCCAAAATCATCCACTGCATCTTGGGCCACAGTTAGTTGTCTTGACTTTTGTCTTGCCACTGGACTTCAATAACTCTGGAAAAGAGTGAGACTGATGACTTGGTGCAACTCTGCCTCACTTAAATCCAATTCACTGAAAAGTCAAGACATCACCAGTGATGTCACTGGCCCTCTTCGAAAAATGAAAGATAAACAACAACAAATCAATTTTACTCAAAATGATGGCTTTTTAAGATCACATTCACATGTTTGCACTTCTAGCCTCAGGTGGTTGTATCTAGAGGTCAACAGACCCAAGAAGAATTTCAAAGTCCAATCCCCTGGGGTATATCATTCTCAGGGATACATTTATTGAAATATATCTTATACCAGGGGGAGGGTCTAGTGTGGTCAGATAGGAAAATAAATTAATTTCAAGTATACTTAGAAGTCCCAAACTAGTTTAGAGACGGTAAAGACTCCCTATCTCTCATTTCCTTAGCGGTCAAGCAAACACACTGTGCACCTCTAAGGGGCATGTAGTACTCAGGAGAGAGTATAGAAAACAACAGGTGCTCAGGTTATGAGTGCCATCCAAAGGAAGAAGTGACAAAGTATATTTATATTTCTATAACTAGTGATTCAAAGCATTGCTCAAGTGTCACCTGGTACCTGAAAACTTTCTTGATCTTTCTAGTTGCTACTGCCCCTCATGCCCCACCCCATAATACTTTGGATTTGTTTTGAATATAGTTATATCTGAGTAACAGACATTCTAGCAATGGCCATTGACCTGTTTACCTTGTGGTTACACCTAAGTTGCTAAAGACTTGGAGTTGTATTTCCTCCCTGTTCAGGAAGAAATGAAACTCTCCTAGGAACAGAACTGGAAAGTAGGTTTTTCTGCCACAGTGGTTTCCTCTCTAGATAAGGATATGGGGCGAGAGGGAGAGACAATGAGTGGTGGTGGGAACAGCAGCCGAGGTGGCAGTAGATGAAGGGTGCTTTCTAGGAGACTGACTCAAAGCCTTATATCAGCTGAAGATGTGTCCTTTTTCCCTTTCATATTAAGAAAATCCAGTAGGGAGTGACTGAATAATGGCTATTCTGAGAAACCACTGAAACAATGAGGAGTTTACTCCATTGTCTGGTTCTCCTGTTTGTTTTGTTGTTACATGCAGTGTGGGTTGCATGGTTCATTAATAAATGTTCCTTAGCTATTTTAAATTCTGATTACCGGTTATTTGCATTTTAACAATGGTTTCCTCGATTAACATGATTTTAACTGCATCCTTAGTTGGTGTTTTTGTTATAGAGAGTATAAGGGTCACGGATGGGAACTGTGGAAAACTGATTACAACAAATTCAGTTGGCTTGGAGACCATCTTCCTCATTTGCCAATCAATAAATCGCCTGGGCACTCAAAGCATTGTATGAGTTTTATGTTTAACTTGAATTTTTTAGTTTTCTAGCTTTGCAGAGAAAGAAGTCATGTGGAGCTGGGACCTTTGCCCTGGACTAAAATCCCCATGAGCTAATGTCCTTATTTTCCAGCAGATAAATTGCTTTGTACCACTGGGTTTTGGGTTTTTCTCCACCACAACTCTCCCCACCCTCCACGCCAAGATGTGAGAGAGGCAAGGGGGAGAGTGATCTTACATGAAGGTCACACCTGGGACCAACCCTTAGTGAGTACACATAAGAGTCAGCAGGGAGAATCAATTCTATTCACTCCACTGGAGTGCTCCTCAATCAAACTGCCCTCTATTATGACATCTGCTGGTTATCAGATGTACATGAGGATTATCTCCCTTGACAGATTATAGGCTCCTTGAGGACAAGGGCCACTTCATTTTTTTTTCTTTGTAGTATCAGCTTCTAGCACAGTGCCTGAAATTTGGTAAATGATCATAAATACTTGTTTATTATAATAATTGATCTATATTGATTGCAATATCAAATACAATAAATGCTTATTGATTCAAATCCACTTACTCCTTTCATGATTCCCCCAAGTCAGAGGGCATGGAGGAGATATTGGCATATTCTTTATTTGCCACTGCCACTTTCAGGATCCTTACTTGAGTGCCATCCCTCACCAACCTCTCCTTCTTTGAAATTCATGACAGGCAATCAGATCATTCTTGTTGTTGCCATTTCCTGCCCTCCAGGATAGAATCATAGCTTCAACTCAATCCTTTGTCATCATTCTTAGTGACTTCATTATTCACATTGGTGCCTCTAACAAGGTGGCATCTCAATCCACTAACCTCATCAATTCCAATAACCTATATTTCTATTAATTCAAGTCAACTACAGTGGAGGACACACATTGGACCTTACCATCACCTGTAAGAGTTCCAGTTCACAATCCCGGATTCTGAAATTCCCTCCTCTCATAATGATTTCTTATTCTTTTGCTACCTCATTTCTCCTGAACCTGCTCTTTGTTTTGTCATGACTGCTAGCCCCTACTGTTTCTCCTCTCTTATTTAATTCTATTTATTAAATACTAACCACCTACCATGTCCATGTCACCTACCATGCTAGCCTTAAGGGATTCAACAAATAAATAACAATGCAACCAATTCTCCTCAAGAAACTCACATTTCAGTTCTGTCCTCTCATAGACTTGGTCACATAAGTAGCTATTTTAAGAAGGCACAGTCTTCCACACTGAAATCCTTAGTCCTTCCATTGTTTATTCTTTCCTAATTTCCAACCCTGTACCACCCTCACCATTTGCCTTTTCTGCTTTAATTTTGAATGCTTTTTGCTACAGGGGAAAGTCATGGAACCATGCTGACAGGATTCATACAAATCCATCTCATTTAATCTCATCAGCAACTTCAACACTACATTATAATCCTTTTTAAAAACAACAAAAATCTCTGATTGACTTCCTGATATAGTCTTTACAACAGCTGTTTCAAATCTGCTTCTCCCTTCCCCAACTTCTCTCTCTTTCTCCACATGACTTTGCCCCCTATTTTATTGGGAATGTTGAGGCCATCCTAGTTTCTCCATGTTCACCTCCAATATCAGAATATGAGTTTGCCCTTCTCCTTGCCAAGGCTAATATGTCTTCCCTCGCCATGCCCTGCTGGCTGCTCTTGGTCCCATCTTCTCCTGTCTTCTCCCATCTTCTCTTCCACCTTATTTTCTAACCAACATTTTCAACTTCTTTTTGGACATCTCCATCTAGATGTACTTATCGAATCTTAAACTCAACATGTCCAAAAGCCAACTTATTATCTCCCTCCCAAAACATAACTTCTTCCACTTTCATATTTCCATGAAAATATCACTACTGTCTTAGTTACCCAAGCTCAAAGCCTTCGTTACTTTCACACTTTTCTCTCATTTCCCACATAGGCTGCTCCACAAGATCTCTTGAATCAACCCCTTCTCATTTTAATCACTCTGAAATCATTATTTCTCAGTTGAACTATTTCAATAACCTCTTAACTGGTCCACCTGACTAGAGTTCCTTCTAACACATCCATTCTTCATACATATGCCCAAATTATCTTTTGAATGTATAGATCTGACCATGTCATTCATTGGCCTCCAAAACATTACAGGTTCTCTATAATCTATAGAATGCAATAGAGAATTCTTATGTCATATAAGGCTCTTTACAACTGGCCTTATTTCTTTGTATTTCTTTTTTTAAAAATACATTTTATTTTCCCCCCAATTACATGTTGAAACAATTTTTAACATTTAAAAAGAAAGTTTGAGTTCCAAATTCCATCCCTCTCTCCCCTCCCTGAGTCTGCATTTCCTTATATGTACTCAATATTCTAACCAGACAGTTACATTTCCCCCTATTTTATTCTATTTCCTTCTGTCTCTTAGTAGTTTTGTAGGTCACCCCTCAACCCTAGAATATTCTCTAATATAATCCAATAAACATTTATTAAGCATCTATTATATGCCAGCACTGTACTAAGTGCTGGGTATAAAATTAATAAAAATAAACAGTCCCTGCCCTCAAGGAGCTTACAATCTAATGGGGGTGGGTACAATACACAAAAGGAGGCTGGGGAGTGGGGATAGGACACCAGGGGGTACCTGGAGTAGCTATGCCTTGTTCCAAGGAGCTGAAACCAGGCAGAGTAGCAAATGAAAAGTGCAAGGAGCTTATACTCTACTACTGTCTGCCCTCTAGAGAGGAAGGCATCCTCTAGCCTTCCAATCAGAGGGGAGATGAGGCTGACAGAGGTGGTGGTAATCAAGGTTTCAGTTGGCAGCATGGAAATGAGATCAGAAGTGATTAACTCAACCTGGGAAGGGCATCTTGTTACATGGAGTTGAGAACAGGCAGAGAGCATCAGTTATGTCTTTGTTGACATCCTTCTGTTCCTTTCCAGCCAAGCTTAGGAATCAGTTCTACCATGAAGCCTTCCCTTAGCTGAAGACAGTATATTCTTCCTGGGATGTTTAAAAAGTTTGAAGGACCTAATTTCTGGGTAATTGGTGATTTTATTAGTAATGCTATCATTTTAATAAAAAGAGGTCACTCTTAAATGCCAAAGACCATCATGGTGGCAGGCTCAAGGCTTATATGGTCTTAGAAAAGTGAGTGTTCCAGAGGCTGGCAATCAACTCTGATTGGTCAGCAAGTAATGAGAGAATGAATTACAATAAGGGGCTGTACCTATTCTAATGAATTTTGATTATTTCATTTACTTCTAAATTACCCTCAGCCTTGGGCAATCTAATGAAGAATTTATCCCCATCCAAATCTGAGTAGAACCCAATGGTTAAATTCCCTGTAAGGTTGGGTGGGCTCTGAGCAAGATTGAGGCAAGGTAATTCAATGTCCTTCAAGAAACTGAAATGAGGACTATAGAAAAAAGGGAAACTCTGGATCTCTCCAAATCATTAGTTTTTAAAAATTATTTCTCTCATTCATCTTGGTTACTACAGTACTTCACCTAAACTCTTCCTTTGCTCTGAATACAGTTGTGTTTATATTTTACTTATTTGTGTCCAGTTTCGATCTTCCCTCATTTTTGCTGTATCCTGACAGTAGACTGTAAGCTCCTTGAAGACAAGGAGCACGTTATTTTTCATCTCTGTTCTCCTGGCACCAAACACAAGCACAGTAGGGGTTAAATAAATGTTTACTGTTGTAGTTTTGCTGTCATTTAGGCTATTAAGCTTTAATAACTTAAAACTGTATGAAGACTTTTGGGCTGCTCTGTACATGATGGTAAGGTCTCTTCCAAGTGCTGGTAGAGCTGAAATAAATTTGAACCTTGGTATCGAAAGAAGTAATAAGAAGAGTCACCTGAAGCTGCCTGCAGCTAAGTGAGCCATAGAAAGTAACAAATCATTCACTGACCAGGGATTAATTGGCAGAGACAATATGATGAATTCTCAAGAAATCAATTTGCTACATAAACAAATTGTATCTAATCAATAGCTCATTAATCACAGTTACCTGCAAACCTATTTAATACCATCTTCTAAAAAATAAATCTTTGAGGTTTTCACTGGGATAATTTCCCCAAATTTTAGAATTTGGAATTGAGTATTGAAAGGTAACTCACTCATTTGGAACTGAGCTGTCCAGAAAATTCACTTAGAAGATGTAGCTAAGGAAGAAAACAAGAAAGTCTTGGAACAGCTAATCCAAAGTCAGAAAGCCCATGTTCTCTACTCATAGGTGAGCCCCTCAGAACCTTATTCAGAACATCTTTACTAAAAATGACCCAGTATTAATATGCTTAGCTCTCTGATTTCTCAGCTTACATAAGGTTAGAAGTAACTGATTGAAAATATTGATGAGGAGGCTGCCATGAGGAGGCAACCAGACTCCCATGTAGGGAGTGAGAGCTGACAGCTAAAAGGAAGAGAAGAAAAACACTGTAAAAAGGAGGCCCTTTGATCTTAGGTTGATCTCATCGGTGTGGTGACTCACTCTGATGGTGAAGATTGTCAGCCATCCCCAGCTTTTTATCCTTCTTGTCTACATCCTTCCATGAATCCTCAAGAGCGGGTCCACCCAATGTTCTGAGGACCTTCCTCCAGATAGCCTAACATTGGTTGGAAATCAGTGGCCCATGTGGCCTGCTATCAGCTAGCCTTCATTCCTACTAAATAACGGACGCCTTTTTTTTCTGGTTACACATTTCTCTGATGATATCCTTCATCCATGCTGCTTCTGTGAAATTCTTCATTGGCAATTTGTTGCTTAGTACACGTATTTCCGTCACCTTCCAGGTGACTCACAGTTTTAACTCTCCATAGACTGTGGTATTCTAACACTCTGGCATTGAGAAGGACCATTACATTCATGTTTAAAAGATGGGCCTTTGTTTCAGGGGAAGCTTAGGATCATCAAAAGCACTATATAACTTTCTAAAGGAAATCTATCTATTTTACTCTTCCTATTCAATTCTGGACCCAATTCATTGCCTGCTTACAGTATCTATTGAATGTGCATTGTAGCCCCTCCTATTTGTTTCCATTGAAGAACGAGCAAGCCCCTTGGGTGAAAGGGCAGCAGACTATAGCTTTGTAAGGTCTGGATCCAGAGGAGATGATATCTTTCAGTGGTTAGAAATTTTGGAGCCCCTGAGGAGTGAGTAGCATGGCAGAGACTAGGAAGCAGTGCAAATACTTTTGAATGAAGCAGAAAACAACTAGACTTCCCCTGGGGCAGCCAGCATCATTATCCACACATATGCCTACAGCAGCCTGATTGAAGGAAGGGTCTCCTCTAATATGGATTCTTTACTCTCAGCTGTGGAAGCATAATAATTGAGAGGTATCTTCATTAGTCTCCATTTCCCCTTCACTAGAGGAAAAAAAAATCTGCAACATGTCTTATTTTGTTCTCTATCACTGCTGATGGTATTTTGTAAGGCTGCTTTTATAAATTAGTTTTTTTATCTTTGTAGGCATGTCATTACTTGAGATCATAATATGCCCTGATAGATGACCCTGTGGGGTTTTAGATTGCACAGGCTATACATTATGCCAGAACCCTAAAATTCTAAGAGGGAGCAGGGCTTCTGGCAGCTACCAAGTCACAATTAAATTTTAAGCCTATAACTCTCCCAAGCAGAACTCTAAAATTTGCACTCAGTGCTCACTTGGGGCATGGTGTCAATTCCAGGAGCTTAAACTGAAGAGAATGGAAAATGAGGAGACCAAAGACCCTGGAACTCCATAAACACATAGTGGTGTGTGGCTACTGGGTACTTTTTTTGCCCATCCATGGATGGACCTCCTGAAGTCTACCCATGGACCCTAGATCAAGAAATCTATAAGGAATTCATTTTTTACATGTACTTTCTGCTGGACAGCCTCCACAACAGTGGTAAAAATCTTTGGCAAAAGTATCTCACTGTTTTTTTGATTATTTCTTTTGTTTTGTTTTGGACTCTTAGGATATTGATTATCAAAAGACAGTCAAAATTGTCTCTGTTGATAAGACATCAATCTTGTCTGAAATTTTACTGAATTATAATGGACCTGCGATTTCTTTGGTGTAGGGAAACTCCCAATGTCGGATCTCTTTACTGATGTGGATTAGCACCTTTTCTGCCTCTTCTACTCTCCAAGAGTTGCTAGGACAATGGGAATTTAAATGACCCAGTTAGGGTCACTTAGTCATTATATGTTAAAGGTGAGAATTGAATCCAGGTCTTCTGCACTTAAAAGCCAGTGCACTATCTACTACACCAAGTTGCCTTTCATCCTTTAATTTTTAACATATGCATAGGAGACATCTTGTGGGAGAAGAGCCTTTAGAACAGTTTTATTCTACTACATACAATGTTTTTATATAGTCAATAAATAATAAGTATAGTAGGACCCTCTTTTCTCTGTCCCTTTCAATAAATTTTGTATCTGTGATGTTGTGGTCTGATGTAAAATATCTTTTGTGAATTCCTGCCTCTTTTCTTTCTCATATCTTTATGCCATCAATACATGTTTAGGTAATTTTCATAAGGATTTTATAGAGATGGGAAAGTAGGCTGATGGACCACTTGTTCAGTTTTGCAGTCATGTCAAATTCTTTGCAACCCCCTTTGGTGGTTTTAATGGCAAAGATACCAGCAATTTTCTTCTCCCACTCATTTTACAGATGAAGAAATAGAAGCAAACAGGGTTAAATGGTTTGCCCAGGGTCACATAGCTAGTCAGTGTCTAAGGGCAGATTTGAATTCAGGAAGATGAGTCTTCCTGTGCCACCTAGCCACCCTGATCGGTCAGTAGTCATTGGTATTCTCCTGTTAGTCTTTTTGGAGTGTGATTTTCCCTAAGCATTAGGTTTTCACTCTTCTTTAAAAGACCTTAAGAACTGATACCTTTACCCTCAAAAGTATGTCACCTCCAGCTGAGCCTTGGAAGATGATAAGATTCTGAAGGATAGAAACATTTCAGGCATGCAGATGATTCATATATATGTAGGAGATAGAATGTTGAGTTCAGGGAATGGCTAGTTGTTCAGTTTAGCCAGAAAGTCGAGTTTTCATAGGGCGGTATCATGAAATAAGACTGAAAAAAAATAGACAGGCGGCCAATTGTGGAGAGTCCTAAATGCCAAGCTTAGGACTTTGGATAGCCACTGAAGTTTTTTGAGCAGAGAGGGGTGTGGGGTCAGCACTGTCAGATGTGTGCTATAGGAGAATTATATTGCTAGCTCTCTGGAGAATTTGCTGAAGAAGGGGCAAGACTGGCAGAAGGGACACCAATTATAATTGTCAAGGTAAGCAGGGTCAAGGACCTGACTAGAACAAAGAACTCTCCCAAACCATGTCTTTACCAACATCTAAACGACAAACCCCACAAGTAGAAAGGAGAAAATTTAGCAGCTTTCTTACTCTGTCTTAAACTTAGTTGGACTGGTCTCATAATAACTTGATTTTAAATAATAGCCAAGGCCATTCATTCATTTATTCATTTAACAAAGTTATTAAGTACCTACTGTATGCAAAACTTATATTAGCTGCTAAGGGAAATACAAGGCTAAATAAGGCATAATCTTTGTGCCCAAGGAATTTACACACTATTGGAGGGAATGAGAAACATACACAAATAAATATAGTGTGAATAATAGTAAGACAATCACATAAGAGATTTACAAATTGCTATGAGATCTGGTGAGGGAGAGAACATTTACAGCTGGGAGGATCATGGGGCTACATGGAGGAAGTGGCACATTAATAGGGTCTGGAAGGATGTCTAGGATTTCAGCAGATGGATTGAGGAGCTAGGGGCAGTATAGTTGTGGGGAAGGAAATAGTAGGAGAAAACATGTATTTTTAAGCATTAAGCGTATTGGTTTCTGGAGATGGTAAGGAATCCAGTTGCTCTGATTAAGAGAGGAGTGAGTGTGTGTGTGTGTGTGTGTGTGTGTGTGTGTGTGTGTCTAACAAATATTTGGGAGTTATGGAGTAGATAGATCTGTCTATTATTTTAATGCATGATGTTAATGCTCTTCCCCTGAATTCTGGAAACAATTGTTGAGTACCAGCTGTCTACACTTCACTGTGCCTAAGCACCATGGGGATCAAGATTGTGAGTTATAAGGAAATACAAGACATAGTACCTGTCAGTCAGTCAATAGGCATTTAAGTTCCTACTATGTTATAGTCACTGGGCTAATCTCTAGGGATTCAAAAAAAGTATTTCTCTCTTCCTCTCTCTCTCTCTTTCCATATATGCAAATACATGTATATATAACCCTTGCCCTCAAGGACCTCACAATCTAATAGGAGAAATAAACATGAAAATACCTAGTTACACACAAGACATTTACAAAATAGATAGACTGTCTTAGATCAGCTTAAAGTCTAGTTGGGAAGATGAGGGATTGTCTGATAAGGATATAAAACTGCTCTAGTAAGACTGCTTCTGGAGTATTGTGTTCATTGAGGAAGAATCATATCCAACTTGGATCATGTCCAATCATGAGGGACCTGAGACCATGGCATACAAAGATTGGCTGAAGATCAGGAAATGTTTAGCTTGGGGGTGGGAGGATAACCTGAGGGCATCATAACCAAAAGGGACTTCAGAGGTCATTTGGTTTAACCAATGCCAAAATCTCATATGTAACATTCCTGAAATGCAGTAGTTTAGCCACTACTCAAACAGTGATGAGACAGCTCATTCCATTTTTTGACTGCTCTAAATGTTTGGGAAATTCTTGCACTGAGCCAGAATTGGCCTTCTGAAAATTCCTACTAACTAATTCTTGGTTCTGACCTCTGAAGCCGAGTGGAATAAATCAAATCCCTTTTTCTACAAGACAGGTCTTCAAGTATTTGAAGAACAATGATAATATGCTTCCCAAGCCTTCTTTGTTTTAGGCTAAATGGCCTTAGTTCCTTTAACAGATTCTCATCCTGGATGATTCCAAGTCCCCTCAATAGACTTTAATAAGACAACACAATCTCAGAAGCAGCCTCTTAATAGTGGGTTCCCTATCCCTGAAGAGAGTTCTTTTAGCAGAGGCTGGAAGACTGTTTATCAGGAATGATGTAAAAGCAAGTCCTGTTCAAGTAAGTGATTTCTAAAGTCCTTTCAGTTTGGAAGACCTGGGTTCAAATCTCTGTGTGTTTACTAGCTGTATGACATAGGGTAAGTCACGTCACCTCTCTGAACCTTGGTCTCATCATCTGCAAAATAGGTATACTAATAGTGCCACCCTTTAGTATTATGTGGATCAGATGGGATAACACATACAATGCTTTGCAAATCTAAAAGTCCTTTAAAAAGAGTTACTATTATTACCTTTCAAGATAGCTCATTCTGCTTTTGGATGGCTTTGATCTTGAGGAAATTTCTTTTTACTTTGAGACAAAATTTTTCTTTCTGTCACTTCTATCCATTATTCCTAGCTTTATCATCTGAGGCCAAACAGAGATCAATTAATCAATCAATACACATTTATTAAGTGTCTACCATATGCCAGGCACTGTGCTAAAAGCTGGGGATACAAAAAGAGGCAATAGAAAGTCCCTGCTCTCAAGGAGCTTATGATTGAATTGAGGCGATTCCATGCAAACAAATACATACAAAGCAAGCTATATACAGGATAAATGGGAAAGAATTTGCTTTAAATCAGGGTTTTATTTATTATTTTTGTTGATGGTTTAGATCGTAGAAAGTGATGGAGAAAATGTTAATACTGAAGAGTAAGCTTAAAAGCATGATGTGCATACTTTTTTTTTTTCAGATAGCTGGCTGTTAAACATTTACCAGCACTCTGCTACTGACATACACATGGAAGGAATTTGCAGAACTATTGGTTCATTGGGTGGAAGGCCTAAATGATCCTTTGATGTATTGCATTCAGATTCTGACTGAATCCTAAGATAGGTAAGGCTACTTCTCTAGAGGCCCTGTAGGATAGCACAGAGGGAAGCGCTTTTGGGATACTGCTCCCTTTCCCCCATTCAATGTTTGCTGAACTTTATAGACCTAGTCTTTTATTTTATAGATGAAGAAAGTAAGTCTCAGTGTCTTGCTTAAGGTCAGACAGCTCGTAAGTGTCTGAATCAGCATTTGAACCCATGTCCTCTGACTCCAGATCTTTCCACAGTACCAAACTGCCACTCTGTTGCTCTGATCCTTGTTTCACAGTAGCTCGAAAGAAATGGGAGATGCACAAATTTAGAGAATCCACCCCAAATATTCACATGGACTATTTGTGCCCAATCTGTGGTAGAGCCTTCTGAGATCATATTGGTCTGATCAGCCACAGTCAAGCATACTGTAACTTGACTCCAACATAGTGATATCGTTTTGGTCCTCTTTGAGGACAAAGGACAATAACAACAACCTCACATCCCTCATTCACTGGGTGGTGAAAGGTAGTTGGGCCTAATTCTGAGTCTCTGGGTCTCAATCTAAAGTTAGCCTTCATCTTCCAGTTTATGGCATGAGCATCCTGCAGGTAGAGGTGGGTTGTGTTGAGTGATTCACAGGTGTAGTTACCAGGATTCGCCTCAGCTTATACCTGGAAGATAAGTATTTGTCTTGTTTGGAGATATTTTCAGGGGATATTTCAGAAAGGATTATTATTCAATCATCAATTGAATTAGATGATCTTGAGGCATCTTTCAACATTGAGAAGGGTATTGGTCCATCATTGATGTCACTCTTATTTACATGTGGAGCCTGGAAGGTGACAAAGACCATAAAAACATACATTTAAAAGTATAGGGGACCCTAAAGGCCATCTAGTCCAATCTTCTCATTTTGTAGATGAGACCCTGAGAGATTAAATGATTTATTCATGCTTAGGTCATCAGTGGCAAAGCCAGGGTTTGAACCCAGGTCCTGTAACTCTAAAGCTAACTCTCTTCCTATCATATCAGTATGTTTCCTAAGACTTGTATTCAATATATATTCCTGCTAGCTGGGTGGCAAGATGCAACATGGTTGAATCCCTCAACAACGACTGTAAATATAAAAATAAATAAATAAGACGAGTTAAAAAAAATTCAGTTGTACAAATAAAGTATAAAGAAGACAGGTTTAGATAGCATGCATACGCGAAAAAGACCTGGGTGTCCTAGTGGACTGTAGGGATAAGAATTAGACCTATGATTTCATTGATATGGAGAACTCTTAGGTGAAGAAAGTCTGTCTACCAGTGCAGATTGGCAACATTTCTTCAATTCATAGTCTTAGAGAGTTGCCTTGAACACTGTAAGATTTGCCCAGGGTTACACAGCTAGAAGCAGCATTCACATTTAGTTTTTTTCTGACTTTCTTGACTTCAAGACTAGGTCTTTACCTATGATGTCATGTTGACATGTTGATTTCTCAGAGACTGAATTATGTTATCTGTCCTCCTCTCTCCCCCGCCTTCTTAAAGACAGTGGCTGTTTCATTTTTGTTTTTTAATCTTCTCAGTGTATTAGGCACATAGCAGATGCTTTATACAAGTTTATGAAATTAAATTAGAGAGAACTTAGAAATCAACTCCCTGATTTTCTCAGTGTACAACCTGAGGTTAGAGAGGGTAACAGTCTTGTGCATGGTTAAGTCACAGGTTGAGTGAGTGTGTGTGTGTGTGCGTGTGTGTGTGTGTGTGTGTGTGTGTATGTGTGTGTGTATGTGTGGCGGGGCCCTGGACTACAGCAGGTGTCATTTGATGTAGTTTTCTTTCTCCTTCCCACTCCATTGCCTTTTTGTCTGTAGGCGAGAAGTGAATTCCTTTTACATCTTTCTTCAGCAATGGTCTTCCAGCTTCTGCTAAAAGACCTCTCTTTAGGAATAGGGAACCCACTATTGAGAGGCTGCTTTTGAGATTCTGTGGTCTTATGAAAAGTCTATGGAGCAGATTTGGAACCATCCAGGATGAGGATCTGTTGAAGAAATTTGGGCCATTTAGCCTGGAGCAGAGAAGACTTGGGGGGCACATAATCATTGTTCTTCACATATTTGAAGGATTATCCAGTAGAAAAGGTCAGAAACAGGGATCCATTAGTGGAATTCTCAGAAGGTCAATGTTGGTTCAGTGCAAGAATTTTCTTGCTGTGATTTCCTCATCTGCAAAATAGGGCTCATAATACTTAGCCTAATTACCATGTAGTATGAGTTGGGAGGAAAGCATTTTGTAAACCTTGGAGAGCTACATAAATGTGATTGAATGTGAGATAGAATGGTTCGGTTTAATTAGTATAACAAATGGTGGAATTATTTTGTAAAGGTGAGGGATTCCCAAACAAACTCAGGATATGCTAAGAGGAACAGGCATTAAGTCTAGAGGGCATGGGACTGGTTGGTTGGGAGCAGAGCAGGTAGGAAGCATCTGCTTCCATCTGGCTCAAGTGTTCCTTCAAGGAGCAACCTTGGGAGGAAATTCATACCCCATATTCTACACCAGCTGCAAAAGGGATAACTTGTATAAATGACTTCACAAATTTTAAAGCACTGTATACCTGTCAGCTATTATTATCATTGCTATTGTTATTATTATTAGGTGGATTTATTCCTAGCTGAGTTTTACAGGGTAACTGGCTCTTAAATTGTGTCCTATAACAGGGATACAGAATCATGGAGAGTGTTTTGTAATGAAAAGAGTCCTGGAATCAGAAAACCTGGGCTTGGATCCAGGCTCTGTCAGGTATTATCTCTGTGACCTCAGGTAAGCCACATTGCCTCTTGGTGCCTCAGTTTCTTCAGCTGTAAAATTAGGGGGTTTGACTAGATGACCCCTTGAGCCCCTTCCAGCTTTAGATCTATGATGTTGCAAAATTGAACTGCTTCTCTCAGCTGAAGACCTTCCCAAAACTGGATCAAAGGTCACTTCAATAAGATTGACCAGTCAACTTGACTAGGAGGGAAACCAAATAAACACAGCAGAGGGGACAATGCCCTCTCTTCTCTAAATGAATCCCCTCTACTTGGAACTGGAAAACACTTATCGGTATTGCTCCATCCCAGGATAACATGATTTGTTGGCTCTTCATGGCTTTTCAGAGGGACAGTAAATCTTATCTTTTCTAAACCAGAGCTAGTTATGTTTTTCTCTCCTACTTTTTCCTTTTTAAGTTCAAAGGATGAATCATACAAATTCTGTTAAGTAAGGTCACCTTATCTGTGTACTGCTATGCTACCCAATTTCTTCTCTAGTCATCAGTGTGGTGTTAAGAGCATGGTGGGGTTTATTTTATGGCTTGGCGTAGAGTGAGCCACACAAGTCCTTCAATTGAAGGGAGTCCAGGGAGAGCCAGGTAATGTGCTTTACTTAATGTTACTCATGCAGTGCCTTTTAAGAAACTAACATGACTGTGAAAAGTGGCATGAAAAATATTGGTTCTCTTTCCTTGTGGCCCCTTGGGCTTATTTCATTTGGAGCAGGGAAAGACCTTGGCAACGATCAGATGACGAACCGAAGGGTCACAGAGGTTGTGACTTACCAAAGTTCACACAAATATTCAATAGCAGAACTACAATTCAAAGCTGGATCCTCTGAGTACAAAGCCATTGCCATTTCCATGGTGTCTCATTCTTTAAATGGACTCCCCATGTGATGTCAGGAAGCAGTATGAAGAACTATATATACAATGAGCTTTTTTATAGCAGGTGATGCTCCAAAATACCAGACCGAAGATGGGCCAACCTGCTATTTCAGTTAATTGCCAAACCTAATAGCCTTTTTTCAATCCTCATCCCTCTTGACCTTTCTGCAGCCTCTGACATCCTCAGTCTTCTTCTTCTGGCATTCTCAATTTTCATGACAATGCTCCAGGTCATAAATGTTTAACAACCAGCTCTCTGAAAAACAATGTATTCAAGATACACTTTTAAGTTTAATCTGCAGATTAACATTTTCTCTATCATTTCTTACCTCTAGACAATCAACAAAACAGTAATTCAAATCTTGATTTGTAGCATTTGCTGATTTCTGAAGTCTAAATGCTCACATTGAAATATATCAAGTGCCTCTTACAACCTATTAGAGATGGCTTTAACATACATTTATGACATTGTCAAAAAGTGAAAAGTTTGGAATAAAGGTGTGTTTGGCTAGGGGAAGAATATAATGAATTCTGTTTGGGATATGCTGAGTTTGAGATGCTTATGGGGCACTAATTTCAAGATGGCCAAATGGCCGTTGATGACATTAGATTGGAGCTTGCAAGAAAGAATGAGGCTGGATATATAGATCTGGGAGTCATCTGCAGAGAGATCTTAATTGAACCACTGGAACTTGATGAATTCACCAAGTGAGAATGGTCATAGTCACAGGATCATGTATTTATATATTTAGAGGAGGAAAGGATCTTAGAGGCCCTCTAGTCTAACCTCCAATATTGCAGATGAGGGACCAAGGCCTAGAGATATGAAATGATGTGTTTAGGGTCATAGATACGCTAAGAGAATGAGGTAGGATTTGAAGCTAGGAGTTCTGATGGCCAGCTTAGTATTCTATCTACATATCATACTGCCTATTTCTATCTATCTAGATAGGCGTATAATCTCCTGGACTCAAAATCTAGATATCACCCTCAATTTTTCATTCTCTTCCACTCTCCCCTCTTTAATTATTTGGCAGATCTCATCATTTCTGCTTTTTCAGTTTCTCTCTTGTATTGCCCCTTCTCTCTGACCTTGTTACCATTCTGATGCAGGCCTTTATCATCTCAGGCTTGGACTATTGCACTAGTATTCTGGTTGGTTTCTCTCCACTTGAGTCCATACTCTATTCAGCTGTCAAATTGATCTTCCTAAAATGCAAGTCTGATTAGGTCACCCCCATCCTATCCTTTTACCTCTTCCCCCTTATCCAAGCAACTCTATTCTATCATGTCAAGGGTCAAATATAAAATTCTCTGTTTGGCAGCCAAAGCCTTCATAATCTGACCCCTTCCTACTTTTACAGTGTTCTTACACTTTATTCCCCATCCTCGCTCCCATATTCTTTGGTCCAGTGGCACTGGCTTCCTCCCAGTTTTCCCAGTCGTCATCTCCCAACTCTGAGCATTTTCATTGGCTATCTGCCATAGCTGTAACTCTCTCCCTCATCATCTCACCTCTTAGCTTCTTTCACGTCTCAGCTACAGTTCTACCTTGTATAAGGAGGCTTTCTCAGTCCTTCTTAATCTTAGGGCCTACCCTCTGAGGATTATCTCTGACTTATCCTATATAAATTTTGTTTATACATAGTTTTTTGCATGTTGTCTTCCCCATTAGATTATGAGCTCCTTGAAAGCAGAGGCTTTATTTTTCCTTTACTTGTATCCTGAATACTTAGCATTAATACATAATTAGCCCTTAATAGATGTTAACTGAATGACTATATCTACATATACATTGTACAGAGTGTCCCAAAAGTCTTGGTGAAATTTTAAACTAAAACTCTATTAAGAGTTTTGGAACACCCTGTATATACTTATGTACACAAACAAGTATGTTAGTCTCTCTCTCTCTGTTTCTGTCTCTCTCTCTTTCTTTCTCTCTCTCTGTCTCTTTCTTTCTCTCTCCATACACACACATATATACACGCATATGATTCATATATACTACATATACACACATACACATGTCTAAATATATGCACATAGATGCTTCAAATTTGCATGTATATACACTTTAGCACCAACACCCACTATAGTATACATAGATAGATTTAGATATATAAATACATACAGTATATGTATTAAAAACTATATACTATGTAATGAGTATATGAGCTTATAATTTCCTTTCCAGCTCTAACATTCTAAGGGTCTGCAAGATAGAATGGCTTACTCAGAGGAGAGAGGGGAAGCTTTAGATTTCCATATAGCTTTTCCTGCCCTTGTCACCAGGACAGAAAAGTAGATTGGGCTATAGGGGAAATGCTTTGCTTTGACATAAAGATTATGTATTTTACTTGAGTTTTCCTGCTGGGTAATATCTCAGGCATCGAAGTCCGGGACAGGGCATAGAAAGGGGAGAACTTTCAAAAGTCATTGCTACACTTGCCTTGTGTAGAAAGGGCCTCTGGGACACTTGACATTTCAGTCTTTCTGGGAGAGGAAAAGTTCCATGGAAGCCAACAAAGGCGTCAGGAGTTATAGGTCAAACCCTATTTTAGATGCAGGCCAAAGGCAATGAGGATCCTACAATGAACTTCAAAGGGTGGACTCTGGCCCTGGAACAAGAAGGCTGATGGAAGGGAAACTGGGATCCATAGTAAAACAAATAAATTACTTTGATCCATCTGCTGACAGTTGTATGTTCTAAATGCATTTCTATAAACTTTTTCCAAAAGCCTGCCATAAAGACATATGGAATGATTTAGTGTGGGACATAGGAGATGAATTGTAACCTATAATTAATAGCTAACCCCCTCCCCCCACCTATGCATGTACAAGAGAAAATATTACTTATGTTTTCACCCCAATTGTCCCCACTACCAGCCTTTGTGATCTTGGCTATGCCACCTCCCTTTTCTGACTTTCAGTTTCCTGGTTTAGGCTCAACAACCTCCAAGACCACTTCAAGTCCCCAAGTCTTCACACCCTGCACAACTTCCTGCACAACAAAGGGCCTCACAAGATGAGTGTTTTACTCTTTGATGGAGGAAAGATCATTTTATACTTAATCATAAGGAACTTCGGAAATTTTTTTCTTAGGTTTTCAGGATTTAAACATGTCAGAGGTCACAGCTATAAGGGAAGGGACTTATCCAATAATGAGCATTCCAGGCCTATCCTGCCCTGCTTAATCCCACCAGTCTGGTTTTCTCATAATATCCCTATCACAGTCCTTCCAGAATTTCTCTATGGTTCTGCTGTGTTCAACATTTGAACTTAGTTGGTGGACTACATGGCATGCTTATCATATTTTCAGGAGACACAACTGGGGGGGGCAGGCAACCCATTAAATTGTTGAATCAGGACCTGTTGAGTCATCTACATGCTAGAATTATAGGCAATATCTAATAAGATGAAATTCAATATGGTTAAGTATAAGATCCTCCACTTGAGTTAAAAAAATCAACCCCACAATTACAGAATGAGAAAGGGCCTGTCTTATTTTCTTACCTGTGTCCCTAACACTTAGAACAGTGTTTTACACATTTTGTTATTGTTGAATTGTCTCAGTCATATCTAGTTCTTCATGACCTCATTTGGAGTTTTCTTGGCAAAGGCTACTGGAGTGGTTTGCCATTTCCTTCTTCAGTTTTGCACATAGCAAGAACTTAAATGTTTTTTCATTCATTCATCCATTCACTTTGTTTAAGACCTAAACATATCATTTTCTTTGTTACTTTTCCTTTACATTGTGTAATTTCATCAGCTCAGCTGGGATGGAAATCAAGTAATCAGGGGTCTCTGGATCAATTCTCACCCGTATTCCACTTGAGAACAATGATCACATCTTCCATAAGTCTTTTTCTTCTTCTCTAGAATAAAACTGTGCTTTCTTTTGACTAATCCTCCCAAGACATGGTCTCCTAGTGGTCTTCCTGCATTACCAGATTTTCGTTCTAGTCTCTTGCGGGGGAGCAGGTGTTCTAACTTTTCAGCTATTATCATTTGACTTTAGACAGCGTATTGCCTAAATATAAAGAAGAAACAGCTCTGGAGTCAGAAGACTTGGGTGAGAATTTGGGCTTTGCCATTTTCTGCCTGTGTGACTTTGGGCAAATCATTTACCCCCCTAGGCCTCAATTTCTTTGTCTAGATCAAGAAGGGGTTGGACTGGATGATTCCTAAGACCCTTGTCAACTCTGAACATATGATCAATCCTTGCTGTCATCCTCTGGACATACCTTTCTAAGCTGTGATACTCAAAATTGATCACTATATTACATATATAATCCAACCAGGTTAGGCTACAATGGGAGTATAATCTTCCTTTTTCTGGATTCATCAATCAGTAAATCACTTTCCTAAGGTTTGAAACATGCATTTTTTTGTGGCAACATTTTGTGGCAGGGAGTACAGTATGTACAACAATTAATTTTGCAGATGAAAAACTGAGAATTTGAGAGATTAAGTGATTTGTCCATGACTGCACAGTGAGCAGTTTTTCATTTAATTTTATTATTATTTTTAAAAATTCATTTATTTTTAGTTTTCAAAGTTTACTTCCATAAGATTTTCAATTCTAAATTTTCTTCCCCTCCCTCTTCTCCCCCCTCCCCAAGACAGCATGTAATCTGATCTAGACTCTACCTATACATTCATATTAAACATATTTTCACATTAGTCATGTTGTAAAGAAGATTTAGAACCAATGGGAGGAACCACAATAAAGAAGAAACAAAATAAGCAAATGAAAAAAAAATAGAGAGCAAATAGTATGCTTCAATCTACATTCAGACTTCATAGTTCTTTTTCTGGATATGAGTAGCATTTTCCAACATGAGTCTTTTGGAGTTGTTTTAGATCCTTGCATTGCTGAGAAGAGCTAAGTCTATCAAAGTTGGTCATTGCACAATGTGGCTGTTACTGTGTACAATGTTCTCCTGGTTCTGCTCACTTCACTGAGCATCAGTTCATGTCTTTCCAGATTTTTCTGAAGTCTGCCTGCTCATCATTTCTTATAGTAAATAGTATTCCATTACATTCATATACCACACCTTGTTCAGCCATTACCCAATTGATGGGCATCTCCTCAATTTCCAATTCTTTGCTACCACAAAAAGAGCTACTATAAATATTTTAGTACATGTAAGTCCTTTTCCCATTTTTGTGATCTCTTTGAGATACAGACCTAGAAGTGGTATTGCTGGATCAAAGAGTATGTACAGTTTTATAGCCCTTTGAGCATAGTTCCAAATTGCTATCTAAAATGGTTGGATTAGTTCACAACTCCACCAACAATGCATTAGTGTTTCATTTTTCCTTCACATCTTCTCCAACATGTATCATTTTCCTGTTTTGTCATATTAGCCAATCTGATAGGTGTGATGTGGTACCTCAAGTTTGTTTTGATATGATTTAATCAATAGTGATTTAGAGCATTTTTATATGACTGTAGATAGCTTTAATTTCATCCTCTGAATACTACCTGTGCATATCCTTTGACCATTTATCAATTGGGGAATGACTTATATTCTTACAAATTTGATTGAGTTCTCTATATATTTTAGAAATGAGGCTTTTATCAGAGACACTGGCTGTAAAAATAGTTTCCCATCTTTCTGCTTCCCTTCTAATCTTGGTTGCATTGGCTTTGTTTGTGCAAAAACTTTTCAATTTAATGTAATCAAAATCATCCATTTTGCATTTCATCATGTTTTCTATCTCTTGTTTGGTCAGAAATTCTTCCATTCTCCATAGATGTGACAGATGAACTATTGCTTGCTCTCCTAATTTGCTTATGGTATCACTCTTTATTGTCTAAATCATGTACCCATTTTGACCGTATCTTGGTAAATGATGAAAGATGTTGGTCTATGCCTAGTTTCTGCCATACTGTTTTCAGTTTTCCCAGCAGTTTTTGTTAAATAGTAAGTTCTTATCTGAGAAGCTGGAGTCTTTGGGTTTTATAAAACAGTAGATTACTATAGTTATTGACTATTGTGTCTTGTGTATCTAATCTATTCCACTGATCTACCCCTCTATTTCTTAGCCAGTACCAAGTAGTTTTAATGACTGCTGCTTTATAATACAATTTAAGATCTGGTATAGCTAGGCCACCTTCTCTTAAGGGCATTTCTTTTCATTATTCCTTTGATATTCTGGAACTTTTGTTCTTTCAAATGAATTTGGTTATTAGTTTTTCTAGATCTATAAAATAATTTTTTGGTAGTTTGATTGGTATGGCACTGAAAATTAAATTAATTTAGATAGAATTGTCATTTTTATTATCTTAGTTTGGCCTACTTATGAACAACTGATATTTTCCCAAATATTTAAATTTGACTTTATTTCTGTAAAGAGAATTTTGTAATTGTGTTTATATAATTTATGAGTTTGTCTTGGTAGGTAGACTTCCAAATATTTTATAATGTCTACAGTAACTTTAAATGGAATTTCTCTTCCTATCTCTTGCTGTTAGGCTTTGTTAGTAATATATAGAAATGCCCATGATTTATGTGGGTTTATTTTATATACTGCAACTTTGCTAAAGTTGTTAATTATTTCAAGTAGTTTTTTTTACTTGATTCTCTAGGATTCTCTAAGTATACCATCATATCATCTGCAAAGAGTGATAGCTTTGTTTCTTCTTTGCTTATTCTAATTTTTTCAATTTCTTTTTCTTCTCTTATTACTAAAGCTAACATTTCTAGTAAAATATTGAATAACAATGGTGATAATGAACATCCTTGTTTCACCCCTGATCTTCTTGGAAATGCTTCTAGCTTATTCCCATTACATATAATGTTTGCTGGTGGTTTTTGATAGATGCTACTTATCATTTTAAGGAAGACTCCACTTATTCCTATGCTCTCTAGTGTTTTTAATCAGTGAGTACATTTTTGACAGGGGATTTGAAATTCTGATTTCATGTCCTGTGCTCTTTTTTTTTTTACAAGAAGCAGACAAAGTATGTCAAAAATAACGAAAACAACAGCAAAACCAATCCCTCAAACCATAATTTTTTATTTGCCAGTCTTTATTCAAGCTTACTATACATGGCACATTAGAGAAGGAGGTGGGTTAGCTAAGGTACTGAGAATGAGAATCAAGAGATGTTAAGCCCAAGCATTATACCAGTGGTCCCAAGGTATTAAAATAAACAAAACAACCTCTAATTCATTGTCTGGATTCATTATGGAAGATTAATGCAAAATATACATAGAAGAATCATATAGTATTAGAAGGCATGGAGGGATTGCCAGGTATGTTGGCGGAAGAGGATACCAAATATCTAATAAAATGAGATAGAGGTAGAGGGTAGAGGAAATAGAATTAGCAAATGCTTTGGCTTGTTTTTACAATTCCACAGCTTCATTTCTTTTTTTGTGGTGTCCATTAAGTTCATTGTTACCAACACACACTATTTCTGGGACCATTTTGCTAAGGTATATGGCCAATAATGAAGTGGAGCTTGCTTTGGCATATGATAGGATATGACCAGGGGGTGGACACGTTGTGTACTTTGCAAACTTAATCTCCTAGAGCCTATTTGTATGCTCAGTAGCTTTTAGATCACCAAGAAATAAGAAATGATAAAAATTTCATGGGAGATTTTCAAAAGGCAACTAAGAAATGTGATGTGAAAATAAGTCACAGGTATGAGAGTGGCAACTAGTGGTGCAAGAAGAGCAGCTGACATCATGAAAGAGAAGTGTTGCAAAAAAGTAGTTACCTAGAAACTAGGGGGAAGATGGGGAAAATGGAGCTCTTCTGACTTTGAGATTTAGAGTTCCAGGGAAAGAAGGTATAATGGATTCTAGTAGCTGCTCTGAGATGGAGAGGGATATGAGTGAGATGAGACTTGGATAATTCTCATTACCAATTTAATACCTTGATGAATTCTCTCCTATTGAAGTGGGGGAGACACCTGAGAATAGCATGATATTATGGATCATGTCTTGGGATGGTGAGGGGAGCAGTCCAAAGAGACAGCAACAGCACTGTGCACACCACCTTTATAATGTTAGCCTTGCTTCATGTTTTGATTAAACATATTATTTTGTTTTGTGTAGTTGTAGTATGTTAAAAAAAAGAAACAAGCAACCAACCAAACAAATAACTCATTTGGTGGGGACCTATCCACACCAAACCATATCCTAAACCCAGGAAGAAGCAATTCAATTGGCCCTTGAGTTGTGTGAAGCCTGGGAGCCAGGGGTATGGCTGTGGCTGCTCTGTCTTTAGGGGAACTTCCTGCTCTGACAGCATGACAGGTGGACATGGGTATTTCCCCTAACCTTGCACACTCTCTGAATATCAGTAAGAGCCCACTGAAACCTCTGTCAAGGTACAGATACTTTCCTGGGTCATACTGAAAAGTGCCATCATGATTCATTACTCGTGGGTATGAACTCTTCTCATAGAACTGCAGCTTTTAGGATGAATCATAGAGTTGCAGAATGTCAGAATTGGAAGGGCCCTTAGAGACCATCTAGTCAAACCACCTCAGAGAGAAGAGGCCCAGAGAGAGGAAGTAATCTGCCTAAGTTTCCACCACAGTTGCTAAATATTAGAACCAGTATTAGATTCCAAGTCTCCTGACTTCAGCTCAGGAATTCTTTCTATTACCTTCTACCATGTATTCAAACTTGGTAGAGATAGTGATTTTCATTGGCCTACCCTTCTTTCTACTATAATTCAATGAGGTGACCTAAGAACTCATTTTTCCTTTTACTCACTACTTCCCATCAATTCCTCCCACATACATCATCTATTAATATACAATATAATGTACAGTCCAAGAATTACTGAGTCACTAGTATAGAACAGGACTTTGGATATTTTAAGCTGACAGGATTCTTAGGCCACTTCCTGAATTCCAGAATGAACTCCCTGACTCCCCAAATTAATAAATATATATATCAGTTCTTTAAAGGCTAATAGACAAAAAGGTAATTATCACTAATTCACAAATGATGACAATCATATTAGCAAGTATTTCCATTTAGTGGTAGAGTTTCTGCCATTAGCAGAATCTCAAATTTTACCACAGAGCAAAAAAAGGTTAAAGTTGAAAGAGACCTTATGATCATTCTGTCCAAAGTCTTCATTTTATGGAAGTGGAAATAGAAGCTTATAGAGGTCAAATGACTTGCCCAAGATAGTAAGGAGCAAAATCTGTATTCAAACCCTGTATCGTCTATTGACTCCCCATATTTCAAAGCCCATTTCAAATTTAGCTTTGTTCAATTCTTCCAGTAAGAATTTACTTCAATTCAAGAAATAGTTATTAAGTGCCTTCTTTGTACTAAGCAATACAATACTTAGCATAGGGGATGCTAAGGTGAAAAACAACAGTCTTTGTCCTTAAATATCTTAAAGTGTAATAAAATTAATTAAGCCACTATGACATGTGGATAATCTAAGGCACAAAGGAATCAAAAGTTCACAGTCCTTGTTGGTACGTCTCAGAACCACAGAATCTCAGAGTTGGAAGGAAGGTCAGAGGGGATCTATGCTAATCCATACCTGAACAAGAATATTCTATATCACAACTCATGACTGGCCAACTAGCTTTTGTTTAAAGACTTCCAATGACATTGAAACAAATAACTTCCCAAGGCAGTCCTTTCCACTTTTGGATGTAGCCATTTCTTTGTTCATTCATTCATTCATTTGTTCATTCCTTCATTCCTGCCTTCCTGCCTCCCTTCCTTTCTCCTTCCCTTCCTTTCTCCCTACTTCCATTCTTCCTTCCCTTTCTCTCTCTTTTTCCTTCTCTTTCTTTTTCTATTTTTATTGATGGCATTTTTTTTATATCACATTTATTTATGTGTGTGTGTGTGTGTGTGTGTGTGTGAGGCAATTGGGGTTAAATGACTTGCTCAAGGTCCACATAGCTAGTAAGTGCCAAGTATCTGAGGCCAGATTTGAACTCAGGCCCTCCTAACTCCAAGGCCGAAGTTCTATCCACTGCCACCACCTAGGTGCCCCATATATCACATTTATTTTAAAAAAAATATTCTCCTCCCTTCCCTACTCAGAGAATCATTATTTATAACAAAGTATAAAAAAGAAAGAGAGGAAAAAAGCATTTCAGTTTAACTAGTCAATCAGGTCTGATACCATATGAAATGGTTCATATCCATAGTCCCCTACCTCTCCAAAAGAAGGGTAGGAGATACATCTCATCTGTTCTGGGGAGCCAAGATTTGTTATTAGGATTTCACAGGGTTTAGGACTATTTTGTTCCTTCCATTTACATATTTGCATTGTTATCAGCACTGTGCACAGTGTTTGTCTCCTTACTCCTACCTTGCTTTGGATAAGTTCATATAATCTCAGGTTCTAATTGCAATCTCAAGTTGAAATTTGTCTCTTTGCATCGTCTATCCAATACTCCTAGTTTAGCCCTCAGGATCCAAGCAGAACAAGTTTGATCATGCTACCCCTGAATCTTCTCTTCCTCAGTCTAAACATCCCCAGTTCCTTCCATCGATCCACTTAAAATATGATCTCATTATCCTTCACCATTCTGCTTTCCCTTCTCTTGATGGTTTCCAACTTATTGTCTTTCCTAAAATGTGGAAACTTGAACTGAACACAATACTCTAGATCTGGTCCCATCATGGTGGGAAACAGGCACATTGTTACCTCCTTAGTTGTGGATACGTATGTCCTTCTTAATTCAGCCTATGATTACATTAATATTTTGGCTTCTATCTCACAATGTTGACTCGCATTGAATTTCCAGTCTATTGAAAACTTAATTGCTTTATTTGCTCCCCGAGGAACTCTCACATTCAACCTACTCAACTCTGTCTGACTCCTGTGACCACTTGTTTGGCTATCCCAACGATATTTATTTGCTAGCTTCACATCCAACCTCAATTCATCATGGATCCTCAAGCAAAATCACTGAGAGTCATTTCCTGCAGCAGTTATGATGCAACCTTCCAACTTATGGAACAATGGGTCAGTTTGTCAACAGGTAGATTCAATAGTGGGCCATATATTCTATTTGAGACTAAATCATCAGGACAGAAAATCACAGACATGTTACAGGAAGGAAAACTGATAAACTAAGGAAGGAGGATGGTGAATGTGGAAAAATATCAATAGTGTGGCTAGCAATAGATGAAAGTGAGCCCAAGGAACTATTTCTATATGAGATTGAAATGCAGAGGTTCTGATAAGAACTTCATGGTTTTCCCTTTTTGGGTCTCTTCCACCACATTAATTATCACAGAATTTTAGAGTTAGAAGGAAACTTATAGACCATTAACTCAAAATCTCTCATTTTAAAAATGTGCAAAGAGAAGTCTGGAGACATGTAATGGTGTAATATATTTGATATAATGTCAGTGATGCCAAAACTAGAACTCAGATCTCCTGATCTTGATTATCGGTCCAATATTCTTTCATTGGCCCACCGCATTAATAGAAACATGAAATTTTAGAATTGGAAAGGCCCTTAGAAAATGGAATGTTAGAAAATGGCTTGCCAGAGCTAGAAGGAATCTTTGGATATAGCATGTTAGAATACAGAATATCAGAGCTGAATGGAACCTTAGAACATAGAATGTTAGAGCATGGCATGGTGGAACTGGAAGGAACCTTTGATTATAAAAAGTTAGAATATAGAATGTCAGAGCTAGAAGTGACTTTACAATAGGCAGTGTTAGACCTGGAATGGATTTTAGGATATAGGATATTAGAAAATAATGTGTTCTGATGATCATGTTCATGATGGAAGAGACTTTAGAACACAATCTGGCTATCCTATGGGGGAAACTATAAGGCCAGCTTGACTGAACTATAAAGCATATGAAGGGGAGTAACATTAATCAGCTGGGAAAGGCAGGTTGGAGAGAGGTTGTGAAGGGCTTTAAATATTAAATTGGAGTTTCCATTTCACCCCAGATTGTGACAGGAAATCAATCAATCAGTCAGTCAATCAATATTTTTAAAGTGCCTACTATGGTCCAGGAATTATGTTAAGAGTTGGGAAACCACTGGAGTTTATTGTCCAAACAATTTTATTTATAAAACAGATAAAGAAACTGAGATCCAGAAGAGAAAAGAGATGGGCCCAAGGCTACACAGGTGCTCAGTAAGTAAGGTAGAATTCAAATCTAGGTCTTTTCACTCCAAATCCAGTGCTCTCTCAGTACTAACCAGAGTGCCTGGCACATAGTAGGTATGGACTTGACTCTCCACTATACCATGCTACTTCCATTTCATCATTTCAAAATCATAGTGCATTTTGAATAATCAAATCCATAATTCTAATGTGAAAGAATTTTCTGTGGAAAAAAATGCTAATCAGATGTTTTCATTCACTTCTTATCTGAGATTAATAGAACCTGCTAGGTTGGAAACCAAAGTGCTCTACCAATTGTCTTCAGAGAAGCGGATGTGCTGGGGTTTCTCACACAAGTAGATCTTCTGTAGAGAAGGGGAAAAAGATAAACATCACTGAAGAGGGGATTTTTCCTTTGATGAAAGTGAGACTGTTGGCTTGTTGAATCTTTAGAAAGTCACTTGTGCAAAACCCAAGAAACACCATCAGTGGGTTGAGAAAACTTTTTGTAACACAAATCATGGACCCTGGAAGTCTGCCAAATATTAATAAGTAAAATCAGGTTAAAAGATGTGGCTTGGTCAGGTGTATGCAGATAATGGGTCTATATTTAGGTGTTCTATTTCAAACATAATCAGATTCCCATGGCCTAAGAGGCCTAAGAAGGCTTTATTTATTTATGAAAATGAGGACCGAGGCACCTTTTGAAATAAAAATTGAAGGGCCATGGAGTGTGTAGGCTGATGTATTGCTTTGAAAATAATAAGAATTGCCTCTTCCACCTGGACAATTCAGGGTCTGAAGAGATTATTTATCAGGCTGCTTTTACTTCCAACCAGTGTGCATTCAGGAAATGGTACCCTTAGGAATAGCATTCAGGCTATCCAGAAATGTTGATACGCTGATTGCAGAATATCCTCTCCTTCATGGAATGCATCATAATCTGATTGCCCTGCACATTTTTTAAAGCCCCAAATAATTTCTGAAGAAGAAAAGGGGAACAAGAACTTCACAGAGAAGGTGTTTTTTTTTCATCTGCAAAGAGTGATAGCTTTGTTTCTTCTTCGCCTGTTTTAATGCCTTCAATTTCTTTTTCTTCTCTTATTGCTAAAGCTAACATTTCCAGTATAATATTGAATAACAGTGGTGATAATGGACATCCTTGTTTCACCCCCGATCTTATTGGAAATGCTTCTAGGCTGTCCCCATTACATATAATGCTTGCTGAAGGTTTTAGATAAATGCTATTTATTATTTTAAGGAAGACTCCATTTATACCTATGCTTTCTAGTGTTTTTAATAGGAATGGGTGTTGTATTTTATCAAAAGCTTTTTCTGCATCTATTGAGATGATCATGTGGTTTCTGTTGGTTTTGGTGTTGATATGCTCAATGATGCTGATAGTTTTCCTAATATTGAACCAACCCTGCATTCCTGGTATAAATCCTACCTGGTCATAGTGTATTATTCTTGTGATAAGTTGCTGCAATCTACTTGCTAGTATTTTGTTTAAATTTTTGCATCTATATTCATTAGAGAAATTGGTCTATAATTTTCTTTCTCCATTTTGACTCTTCCTGGTTTAGGTATCAACACCATATCTCATAAAAAGAATTTGGTAAGACTCCTTCTTCACCTATTTTCCCAAATAGTCTATATAGTATTGGAATTAATTGTTCTTTAAATGTTTGATAGAATTGCATGTAAATCCATCTGGCCCTGGAGATTTTTTCCTAGGGAGTTCATCAATGGCTTGTTCAATTTCTTTTTCTGAGATGGGGTTATTTAAGTATTTTACTTCTTCTTTGGTTAATCTGGGCAATTTATATTTTTGTAAATATGTATCCATTTCACTAAGATTGTCAAATTTGTTGGCATATAGTTGGGCAAAATAATTCCTAATTATTGTTTTAATTTCCTCTTCCTTGGTGGTAGTTTTGCCCTTTTCATTCTTGATACTAGTAATTTGGTTTTCTTCTTTCTTTTTTTTAATTAAATTAACCAAAGGTTTATCTATTTTATTGTTTTTTTCATAAAACCAGCTTAGTTTTATTTATTAGTTCAATAGTTTTCTTAATTTCAATTTTCTTAATTTTTCCTTTGGTTTTCAATATTTCTAATTTGGTGTTTAGTTGAGGATTTTTAATTTGTTCTTTTTCTAGTATTATTAGTTGTATGCCCAATTCTTTTTCTATTTTACTTATGTAAGCATTTAGAGATATAAAACTTCCCCTAAGAACTGCTTTCACTGCATCCCATAGGTTTTGGTATGTTGTCTCATTATTGTCATTCTCTTGAATGAAATTATTGATTGTTTCTATGATTTGTTGTTTGACCCAATATTTTTTAGGATTAGATTATTTAGTTTCCAATTATTTTTTAGTCTATCTTTCCATGGCCCTTTATTACATATAATTTTTATTGCATCATGATCTGAAAAGGATGCATTTAATATTTCTGCCTTTCTGCATTGGATTGTGAGGTTTTTATGCCCTAGTACATGGTCAATTTTTGTGTATGTGCCATGTACTGCTGAGAAAAAAGTATATTCCTTTCTATCCCCATTCAGTTTTCTCCAGAGGTCTATCATACCTAACTTTTCTAATGTTCTATTCACCTCCTTAACTTCTTTCTTGTTTATTTTGTAGTTAGATTTATCTAGTGCTTAGAGGGGGAGGTTCAGGTCCCCCACTAGTATAGTTTTGCTGTCTGTTTCTTCCTGTACTCCCTGAACTTCTCCTGTAAGAATCTGGATGCTATACCATTTGGTGCATATATGTTTAGTAATGATATTACTTCATTGTCTATGGTGCCTTTTAGCAGGATGTAGTTTCCTTCCTTATCTCTTTTGATTAGATCTATTTTTGCTTTTGCTTTGTCTGAGATCAGGATTGCTACCCCTGCTTTTTTTCACTTCAGCTGACTCATAATATATTCTGCTCCAGCCTTTTACCTTTACCCTGTATGTGTCACTCTTTTTCAAATGTGTTTCCTGTAAACAACATATTGTAGGATTATGGTTTTTAATCCATTCTGCAATCCATTTCCATTTTATGGGAGAGTTCATCCATTCACATTCACAGTTATGATTACTATCTGTGTCTTTTTCTCCATCCTTTCCCCCCATTTATGCTTTTCTTTCTCCTTTTTCCTTTCCCCCTTCACTAGTGTTTTGCTTTTGACCACCGCCTCCTTCAGTCCCTTCCCCCTTTTATTATCCCTTTCCCTTTTCTTCCCCTTTAGTCTTACTGCTCTTCCCTTTCTTTCCCCCTCCCTTTTCTTTCCCCTTTTCCCTCCTACTGCCTATAGGGCAAGTTAGATTTCTATACCTAACTGATTATATTATGCCCTTCTTGAGCCAAATCTGATGAGAGTAAGGTTCAAACAATGTCCCCCTCCCTTCTTTCCTCTGCTGTAATAGGATTTTGTGTCTTTTCCTGTAATGTAATTAACCCTTGTCTGCCTCCTCCTTTCTCAGTACATTTTCTAAGATCAGATTGATCCACTTATTTGGATCCATTTAACCCACTTGATTAGATTTTTTTTTATCATTACATCAAAGTCAACTAATATCCACCCTCTTTATGTATACTCCTTTAACAAGGTGTAATAACAATACAGTTCTCAAGGGTTGCAAGTCATATTCCCTTGTAGGGTTTAAACAGCCCCCCCCTTATTAACAACATATTGTATCTTTCTGTCCCATTTACCTTTTTAAGTCCTTCTTGAGTCCTGTACTTGAAGATCAAATTTTTTGAGCTCTGGTCTTTTTATCAGGAAAGTTTGGAAGTCTCCTATTTCATTGAATATCCACCTCCTCCCTTGAAAAATGATGCTCATTTTTGCTGGGTAATTGATCCTTGGCTGCATTCCAAGCTCCTTTGCCTTATGGAATATCATGTTCCATGCCCTGTGGTCTTTTAATGTAGAAGCTGCAAGGTCCTGTGTAATCCTGACTGTGGTTCCATGATATTTAAATTGTTTCTTTCTGGCTGCTTGCAGCACCTTCTCTTTCATCTGGTAATTTTGGAATTTTGCTATTATATTCCTTGGTGTTCAATTTGGGATCTCTTTCAGGTGGTGATGGTGGATTCTTTCTATGGTTATTTTCCCTTCTGGTTCTAGGACTTCAGGCAGTTTTCCTTTATGATTTCCTGAAAGATACTGTCCAGGCTCTTTTTTTCATCATGATTTTCAGGTAGTCCAATAATTTTTAAATTGTCTCTCCTGAGTCATTTTCCAGGTCGGTTGTTTTACTGATGAGGTATTTTATATTTTCATCTATTTTTTCATTTTTTTGTTTCTGTTTGACTGATTCTTGCTCTCTCATAGAGACATTAGTTTCCATTTGTCCAATTCTAGTTTTTAACAGATTGTTTTCTTCTGTTAGTTTTTGTACTTCCTTCTTCAATTGGCCAATTGTGTTTTTTAGGGACTTGTTTTCTTCAGTGTATTTTTTTTCCAATTGGCCAATTGTATTTTTGAAGGACTCTTCTACCTCTCTCATTTGACTATTAAAATCCTTCTTGAGCTCTTCTAAGAAGGCTTTTTGGGCTTCAGACCAGTTCATATTCCCTTTTGTTGTTGCAGATGTGGGTTTGTTGACAATGTTGTCCTCTTCAGAATTTCTGTCTTGATCTTCACTCTTCTCATAATATGAATCTATGGTACGTTTCTTTTTACTCATGGTGTTTCTTTATTCCCTGGCCTTTAAAGAGATTGAGCTCTCCTGCTGGGGAACAGAGGGTACTGACCCAAGCTTCTTGTGTTGGGAGCCTAGGTCTTGGTCACTGGCTTTGTGTGCTGGGGCCTCTTATGCTGGCAATTGGAGGCTGTAGGTTTCTGGCAGCTTACCTCGTGTTGGGCTGGAATCAGCAAGGCTGGAACTTTCAGGCAATTCTAGGTTGCCTGCTTTTCCTTTCCTTTAGCTTTCTTCAGCTCCTTTTAGATGGGTGCTGCAGGGTGTTTATCTGCCTGGGGCCCCTGCAGTGTTGTCTCCCTCGTTTCTGCTAATGCACTGGGAGATTCCTTTGGTGGTGCAGGCACCTGGTGGTTTTCTGAGCTGGTTTCCACCGGTTCCCCCCTCACTGAGGCACTGAGGTCCAGGTGTTGGTGTTTGCCTGTTCTACTACCTGGGCTTCAGGATTTCTTCACAATTGGAGGCTGCAGGGCTCCCATAGCTCACCTGGTGTTGGGTTGGAATCAGCAAGACTGGGGCTTTAGGAAGCCTTTAGCTTGTTTTCTTCACCTCCTTTCAGATGAATGCCACTGGGTACTTATCCACCTGGGGCCGCTTGTAGTTCTGCCTCCCTTATTTTTGGTGAGGCAGTGGGAGATCTATTTGCTGGGCTGCTGCACTGCTGCTCCCTCTCTTTCTTCTAGTTCAGATGTTCCAGGGTTTTTTTTCTGGGGTGATATTTTCTGGGTTTTCAGAGGTTGATAGGGGACAGTGAGAGTGACTACCTTTCACTCCACCATCTTGGCTTCCAGAAGCAGAAGTCAGAAAAGCGGCTTCTAAACCAATATTTTTAACTTCAGAGGAAGGTAGAACATTTCATTTTATGGTCTCAGTGAGGCCTGGTGAAGCCTGGCACATTGGTAAATTAAAAATCAATTGTGTTTTAAAAATTGCATTTGGACTTAAAGTTCTCTTATTTGCTCATGATTCAAAATATGCCTCAAAACCATCCCTACTTCCTGACATTATATGGTAATAGAGAGAGGGAAAGAATTGTAAAAGTATTGGGATAATTTGTTAGCTTCTTAATCTGGAATCCCATCCTTTGTCATCTTTGTTGATATCTTACTCAGCCTTCTCGACTTAGGTTTTAGTTCTTCCATTACATTCCTTAGTTAATAGTGATGTTTCTCTTTCCTGAATTCATATTTGCTTCGTTCGTACATCTCTTCTTGTCAGGGTCCTGTCATCAATGACTACTAGAACTCCTAAGAAAAGAAGAAAAGACTGCAAGATTTTGCTCAGGCTTCAATGGTTAATGTTCATTGAACATCACTAAATTCTTAATCTTCTGAGCCTAAGACCTTAAGCATCTTATTACATATAGATGCCTAATGATAGTTAAGTGGTAGATAGAGTATTGGGCCTCAAATCAGGATGACCCAAGTTCAAATCTAGCCTCAGACCTAGCTGTGTGACCCTGGGCAAGTCATTTAACCTATCTGCCTCAGTTTCCTTAACTGTGAAATGGGGATAATAATAGCATCTACATCTCAGGTTTGTTGTGAGGCTCAAACAAGATAATAGGAAGGGGAGAGAAGCTGGTGCTAGTTAAGACTATTGACAGCACTTTCTGCCTTCCTAGCCTATATTTATCCCCTTGTCATACTCTAATTTATATTCTAGTTATTTATATATGTTATTTATCACACTACTTATCCACAAGTTCATTGGTGGAAGAACTATAGTTATCCCTTCCACATCATGACTTTCCCTATCTCATTTTGATATATCTCATGGGTCAGCATAAGAAATTAAATGGGAATTTTTTGGGAGTTTTGTGGAAGCGTCAGTTAGCACATGAAGACCAACAGATGGCATAGAGCCTATGACCAAATATTTAACCCAAATTTTACAATAAAGTACTGTAAACATCCCATAAAAGAAAAAGAAAAAAAATCATGCTTCTTCTCTGGTATGAAGGCAGTACCAAAACTTTTATATGGATTTTCCAGATTGAGAGGGTACCCCACCCCTAACCCTCACCGTGTGGAAGGGGTATATTTTACCACCATTCCCTTAATGCCCATATTTCTACCCTTGGGCTTATCTTTGAATCTAACAGTTCCTTTATTTCTCATGTCCAAAGTAGCATTTATCCCATCTCCATAACAATCCCCTCTTCCTTATTCTAGTGAACACTGCCAACTATCAGCCCTCTAATATTCCCCCTCTCCAATCCATCTTCCATGTAGATTCCATCTTATTAATATTGCTGTGACACAGATTTGGCCACATCATTTTCTGGCTCAAAAAGCTTTGTTGATACCATACTTCCTCTAGGATGTCTCAGAAATCCATTTAAAACCCTTTGTGATCTAGCTCCCACCTAATTTTACAATCATTCCATATTACTTCCTTCCATGAACTCTGCTAGAGACAAACCATTTTGCTCATTATTTCCTGAAGCAAATATGCTGTCTCCCATCTCTCACTTCTGTGCCTTTGCACAGGTCTGCAATTCAGTCCTTCCTTATCTCTGCTTCTTAGATCACCAGGCCTCTCACACTAGAAGCCTTTCATGATTCCCTGAAATAGTAATGTTTTCTCATTCCTCAAACTACCTTTCATTGCTTATCAGTGTACCTATTTAATCTCTCAATATCAAATTGTGGAGGGGAGGAGTCATCCAAGTTTTTCCTTCCTATTTCTGTACCCATTAGAGTGCTTTGCACTTAGTAGGTACATGCATTTAAAAGTTTGAATTGCATGGAGTTACTCATTAATACATTGTTGTTGCATAAGTGGATGGTTGAATGGAATGAGGGAAGTAGAAATAGTAGACTCAATTCTGAACTGAACTGGGAGGTAGAGAGAAATGAAACATAAGCTCAGTTTTATTACCATACTTGCCCTGCAGACAAAAGCATGACCACTGATTAATTTTGAGGAAAGTGCTATTTCTGCTCTTCCAGTTTCTCACTAATTTTACTTCTGTAACTAGTCATTAACTTTGGCTTCCCTTATACTATCTCTTTCACAGATGGAATTGCTGTTGCCTCCTTAGCTTGAAACTCTTGAAAGCCTTTCATGAGCTCTTGAAATTAACCAGACAAATATTTATCGAGAACCCACAATCTGTAAGGATCTGTGCCATGCACTTTAGAGTATTCATTAAGTGGTAGGTGCAGAGGTGTAGTCAGGCTCAATGTAAGGAAAAAAATCTTCCTGATAATGAGAATTGTCCCAAAGGGAATGGACTCTTTCTCTGAAGACATAGTGGGATCTCCCTATTTGGAAGCCTTCACAAAAGAGCTAGAAAAACACTTGCTGGGTTTGTTGGAGAGGTAATGCTCAATTATGGATTGATTGGAGCTGATAGCCACTAGGATCCCTTCCAAGTCTGCAGTTCTGTGATTCTAAGTGTAACAATTTGGAAGACATGCTCCTGAGACTCAAGGCTAATTTGAGGGCTGAGGAGGGGGAGGGGAATAAGGCATACATATGTACATGCATACATGTACAAAGAATTTCATAGGATGGGGAGGCAAAGGTTAATTATTCTCTATATCTTTGGAGTGAATAACTGCACTTATGAGATCACAGATACATGGAAATAGTGGGAAGATATTTGATCTTGGAGTCCTTAGAGCTATTCATGCATATAAAGCTGGCTGTGGTCTTAATGATCATCTAAATTCAATGCTGTCATTTTTGCAGGTGAGGAAACTGACCCAGAGAGGGGAAGTGACTCCCTGAAGATTGCACATCAGATTAAGTAGTGGAACTAAGACTGGAACCAGGAGCCTCCTGGGCACTAGTAGAGAGTCTGCTCCCACCATACCATGCTGAGTCAGCACAGACTGGGTTACCACTTTTTAAAGTATTGTGTTTGAGATATCGTGTGGGCCAGGATGCTATGATACAGACCAAAGGAACCTTAAATTACCTATCCCTTTCCCCTTCCCATAGGAATGTTGCTGGGGCAGTTTGCTGGAGGCAACTTTGCCTTCAGGTATATTGATCCAGAAATTCAGTCATGGTCCCTTTGGATAAGAAGTAGGCAAGAACTTCTGTATGGATTGAGAAAGAGGCTTCTGAGACCCCATGGAAACTCCTTGCAGGCTGTTTTTGCCTCAAAAACACTGAATATGTTTTTAGTACAGACTAATTGTTTATCTGAACCCTCAGGTTCTAGTAGATGTAGTGGATGTAGAATCCCTCCTGGTTCAAACGCCTGAAAGGCATTCAAGTAGAGACACCCATCAGATAGTTGGTAATATAGGGATGTACTTCAGGAAAGAGATTAAGGTTGGATACAGAAATTTGGGAATCATCTATCTAAATAATTGATTTGTCTTCTATCTAAATAATCTCACCTTACAGAGATACTGAGATCACCGAGAGAATGTAGTATAGAGAGGTAAGAGAAGGTTTAGAATAAAGCTTTGGGGGATACCCATATATAAGACAGAAAAGAGGACTGAGAAGTGTTCAGGTAGGGAGGAAGGGAAATCAAGGGCTTAGGACATAGACTGGGTCTTGGAGGATGGGTAGAAATCAAATTCGTCTGAGTACGGAGGAAAAGGTCTTCCAAGTAGGTAGCAGAGTATAAGAAAAGGTGTGGAAGTAGGAATTAATACATCAATACACATATATTAAATACCTATTATATCCTAGGTGATGAGGACACGAATGCAAAAGTGAGATAGGCCCCACCCTCAAGGAACTTGTATATTTAAATTAGTCACATTTTTCCTCAAGTTGAAACCAAATCTTTCCTTCTGAAACTTAGAACACTACAAACTTTAAACCATCATAGATTTAGAGATAGAAGAGATCTCTTATAAGCCATCTAGTCCACATTTTTATTTAAAAGTAAGGAAACTAAGTCCCAGAGAGTCTACAAGAGGTGGTGGGTTCCCTCTTACACTGAACTCAAATCTGCCCCTCTGAAACTTTCAGCACTTTATCAGGTTTAAACTGCTCTGTCACAGAATCACAGATCTTAGTGGAAGGCATCTGAAAAGTCACTGAGTCCAAGGGAAGGCTGGTTTGGCCACCTGTGTAAGGTCTTTTGGAAGGGATTCTTCCTTCTATTCACATTAGACTGGCTGCCCTTGGATCCCTCTTATGACTCTGGGCAGCTGTGATTTAGTGAAACACAGAGGTTATTTATTTATTTATTTATTTTGGTGAGGACATTTGGGGTTAAGTGACTTACTCAGCGTCGCACAGCTAGTGAGCATTATGTGTCTGAGGCCAAATTTGAACTCAGGTCCTCTTCTCAGGGTCGGTGCTCTATCTACTGTGCCACCTAGCTGCCCTGAAACAGAGAGGCTTAACCAGAAATGAGTACATCCACTGAAAATTTGATGGGACTAGATAAGTCTCTTGTTAGCTAATAATGTTATTGAGAGATAATAGGATTATAAAGTGGTCCCACCTAAAACACCTAAAACACTGGAGAGCAAGATAACACACAGGGACTGTATCAGCAATCAGTTGCTAAGTGGCACAATGGATAGAGGGCTGGGCCTGCCTGCCAATCAGGAAGACCTGAATCCAGATTAGTTATGTTACCGTGGGTAAGCAATTTAATCATTGTCTGCCTCAGTTTCCTATACTACAAAATGGGGATAACAATAGTACCTACGTCATAGAGTAATTTGTGAGATTTATGTACACACTGAATAAATGCTTTTTTTCATTCTTTCCTTATTGCTTACCCTTAAGGTACTCATCTGTAGTATTATACCCATTATAGAGATGCTGAAACATATTTACAGAAAATTTGAAGGGCTGGGATATGGAAGCCAACTCTACTGCCTCCAATTCTAGTACTCTTTCAAAAGACCATGATATGATTAAACAAAGTGCCAAGAGGTGTTCTTAAATATTGATTCTAAATTGTTTCCCAAACCACATTTATTTGATGAACCGTGTTTGAGTAGAGGAGAAACCTCCAAGTTAAACAACTTAGTTCTCTGATAGAGAAATAGAAACCTTTGTCTGTGCCCATATCACCTTCATCATGCCTGTTCTCATTTAGTCTTAGAAACTAATTAGGCTCAGGCTAGGTTAACACCTAATTGGGAGATTATCTAGGAATTCCATGTGCTGTACACTTCGAATATTGAACTGGTCAGTGAGCTTTGCTAGGAATAATAGAGAATGGAGAAATTGCTCCAGGTTTAGAGATCAGCAAATGTCCCAGTTTTCAAAATGGAGAACATAGATACCTCAACTTGTCGGCCAATGAACTTGACATTGATTTCTCATAAAATTCTGAAATTCATTAATGATACTGCGGTTTGTAGTGGGAAGGGACCTTACAGGCCATTGATTCTGATCCTCTCATTTAATCAGTGGGAGATTGAGGCCTGAAGAGGTTAAGTCAATTACCTGAAGTCACACAGCTAGTAAATGGAATACAAATCCACATCCCCTCAATTCTGTTGCCTGTCTGCTATGCCACATTGCTTCCCAAAGGGTGATCACTAAGAGTCAATATGGGTTCACTAAGAATACATTCTCCTCCTCCCCTCTTCCCCTACTAATCAATCAGCAGCAGCAAGCACTTATGTGGCCACACTGTGTTGGACACCGTGCTTCCTCAGACTTCATGCCACAGAGGCAATTCTACTGTATGATGGGAAGAGCACTGGACTTGGGAGACAGGAGATCTGGGCTCAAGTTCCAGCTTTGATATTTGTTAGTTGTATGACTCTGGGAAAGCCATAAACTTTTGGAGATTTATTTTTCTTTGTCACATGAGGCTAATCATGCTTGTACTCACTACCTGTCTCACAGTTATTTTAATGTGAGCTCTATGTAAACCTTAAAACGATATGCTGATGTGACATGATAATTACAAAGTCTGAGCATGATATTTGAAATAGGGGTACTCAACTTGGAGGAAAAGAGATGGTGGGGAAATGATGGTGGTCTGCAAGTATCTGAAGGGTAGCAGGCCACCAGGTTGCACAGTGGATAGAGCTCTGGGCTTGGAGTCAGGAAGAGCTGACTTCAAATCCAGCCTCAGGTTTACTAGTTGTGTGACCCTGGGCAAGTCACTTAATCTCTCTTTGCCTTAGTTTCTTCAACTGTAAAATGGGAATTATGGATAGTTGTGAGGATCAGATGAGATGGTATTGGAAAGTGCTTAGCAAAAAAGAAAAGTGTTTAATACAGTGTGTGGTACATAGTAGGCGTTATATAAATGCTTATATCCTTCCTAAAATTGTTCTTGTGTTAGCCCTATAAGATAGAATGGAGACTTATGGGTAGAAATTACAGAGAAACAAACTTCTGTTTGTTGCTCAACCCAAGGCAATGTGACAAACATTTCTTTTTTTTTTAAATTAATTTTTATTTTAATTTCAGTTCCAAATTCTCTTTCTCCTCCTCCTTCATGCTCCACCTTTTGAAAAAGCAAGAAATATAAAACCTAGCTAAGTGGCACAGTACATAGAAAGCCAGATCTGGAATCAGGAAGACCTGAGTTCAAATTCAGCTGTAAACACTTATTAGTGGTGTGATCCTGAGTAAATTACTTAATGTCTGTTTGCTTCAACTTCCTCATCTGTAAAATAGGGATAATAACACCTACTTCCCAGGGTGCTGTGATAATCAAATGAGATAATAATTGTAAAAAATTTAGCACAGCATCTGGCACATAGCAAGCACTATGTTAATGTTAATTATTGTTGTTATTATTATTATTAAATATTAAGTAACACAAAATTAATTTCTGTATTATCCATGTTCTGGAATTTTTTCTTTTTAAAAAAGGAAAAATAAATAGAGAAAAAAATGCTTCAATCTGCACTGTGATCCCATCAGTTCTTTCTCTGGTGGAGGATAGCATGTTTTATCATGTGTCTTTTGCAATTGTGCATCGTGCTGATCACAGTCGCTAAGTCTTTCAAGGTTGATTATTTTTTACAATATTGCTGGGACTATGTAAATTATTTTCCTGATTCTGCTCACTTCACTTTGTATCAGAACATACAAATCTTCCCAGGTTTCTCTGAAACCATCTCCTTCATCATTTTTTATGGCACAATAGTATTCCATCAGATTCATTTACCACAGCTTGTTCAGCCATTTCCAATTGATAGGCATCCCCTCAGCTTCCAATTATTTGCTACACAAGAAGAGCAGCTACACATTTTTTTTTTACATATGAGTTCTTTTCCTTTGATTTCTTTGCAGTATAGACCTATTATCGATATTGCTGGGTCAAAGGGTATATACACAGTGGATAGCATTTTGGGCATAGTTCCAAACTGTTTTCTACAATGATTGGGCTAGTTCACTGAATTAGTGTATCTATTTTCTTACATTCCTTCCAGAATTTGTTATTTTCCTTTTATGTCATCTTAGCCAGTTTCAGAGATGTGAGGTTGTACCACTCCAAATTGTTTTCATTTGCATTTTTCTAATTAGTAGTGATTTGGATCATTTTTTAATATGAATATTGATAATTTTGATTGTCTTCCTCTGAAAACTGCCTGTTCGTATCCTCTGACCTTTAATCAGTTGGAGAATGGCTCTTATTTTTATAAATTTGTCATGGTTTTGGGAAATGAGACCTTTATCAGAGAAACTTGTTTTTCCCAGTTTCCTGTTTTTCTTCTAATTTTGGCTGCATTGGTTTTGTTTGTGTGAAACCTTTATAATTTTATGCAGTGAAAATTATCTATTTTACTTCCCATGAAGCTCTCTATGTCTTATCTGGTTATGAACTTCCCCTCTATCCATAGATCTGACAGATAATTTTTTTCCATCCTCCTCTAATTTGCTTGTATCACTCTTCATGTCTCAATCATGTACCCATTTTGAGCTTAACTTGATATGTGATGTGAGGTGTTGGTTTATACCTAGTTTCTGGCAGCCTACTTTCCAGTTTCCCCGGAAGTTTTCATCAAATAGTGAGCTCTTGTCCCAATAGCTGGGATCATGACAAACATTTCTGAAGGGAGTATTATATTCAAAACATTGGTCTAGTTGCTCAGGATGCAAAGATAAAACAAAAGAACTGGCTTTTTTTTTTTTAATCTTCAAATGCCAATTGGAAAGGATAAAGGATTCTATTGACCAGGACTCCTTGGGAACCAGTAATAGCCCAAAGGCAAATGTTGCTATTTCTACAGTATAATTGTATACAGACATGTATGTTTTGTATAACTAGAAAATGCTGGTAAGTAGAGTTATTTGGTCCGTGTTTTAATTTCTGAACATACTGGAAGCTCCACAGGACAGAGATCGTGTGTTATCCAAACTTTGCCTCTCTTCTAGCACCTAGCACAATGTTCTATATGGTATGGATACTTAGTCAAGATTTGCTGAATGAACAAGGACATTCCTACTCTGATGGGAAAGAAAGTCCTTATTACCTATCAGGCTCTAATGACCTTGAAATCAAAGTATAAAGACCTGAAAAACCAGATATGTCCTGCAAAAATGGGACCTCTAACCATTTTGCCAAGGATAAGGGAAACTAAACAAATTCAAACACCAAAGATACTAAACCAAACTTTTCAAAACTTTGTCAAAATACGTTGAAAATGGTTAATGAAATATTTGTACTATGATTCATTCATTTTTTTTTTGTCAAGAGAATTCAAGGAAGACCCCAGCACATTGCATAGGCCTCCAGTGGTAGATTTATGGGAGGAGATGGATAAGAATTTCACAGGAAATAGTTGGAAAAGATCCAATTTGCATCATAGCCTGTCTTCTTCTACCTTTTCAGTCTCTTGACACTTTACTCCCTCGCGTATACTGTATGATACAGTGACATTGGACTCTCTGGTCTTCCACACACAAGACACTCCATCTCCCAACTTGGTGTATTTTTATTGGCTATCTCACGTGTCTGGAATTTTTTGCCTCCTCACTTGTTTCCAGTCTTCCCTCAGATCCCAGTTAAAATCTCACCTCCTGAAAGAAGCTTTTCTGGCTTCTTAATGCTTGTGGCCTCCCTCTGAAACTACCTCTGAGTTATCCTGTATACATGTTTGTACACAGTTATTTGCATGTTGTCTTCCACATTAGATTATGAGCTCCCTGAGGTCAGGGGACTGTTTTTTTTTTCTTTATATCCCCAGAACCTGGCACAGTACCTAACATATAGTAGGTGCTTAACAAATGTTTGTTGACTGGAATTTATTTGTTTCAGTGAAGGGAGTACTCACATCTATGATACCACAGCCTATTAGGAATAGGTTCTTCATATAGAAGCAGAAGACTCATCTATTCCTAGGGAGTGGGGAACTCTTCTCTCCTTGTGTTCATCGTCATAACTATTCCAAGACCTTCAAGCACATAAAATTGTAAGCTCTCGTAAGGATCTTGGAAATAAAATGAACTGTGCAAGGTCACACAGAGACTTTGTGTCAGAACTGGGAGAGGAGCAGAGAAATTAAGTCAACACATACGTATTAAGTGCCTCCTATAGGCCAGACCCCGTGGTAAGTGCTGGGAATACAAATAGGCAGTCCCCACCTTCACATTCCAATTTGGAAAGAAAGCACTTAAAAGAAAGCTGAAAAGAAGGAATTCACTCACTTTCCAAAGTTTCGGCTGGCCTATACTCAACTGCTTCCTTTTTTGCTTTAGTCTTCCTTGACCCCACTCAACTGAAAATGAGCTCAGAATTCTCCTACTTCTTTGAACCATTGCTAAGTACTTATATTCCATTTTCTATTATAGTCACATTTTCATGCTTTATCTAGACGGAACTAGGAGGCAGCTAGATGGCTCAGTGGATAGAGTGACAGGCCCAGAGTCAAGAAGACTTATCTTCCTGAGCTCAAATCTGGCCTCAGTTACTTGCTAGATATGTGACCCCGGGCAAGTTACTTAAACCTGTTTGCCTCAGTTTCCCCATTTATAAAATGAGATGGAGAAGGAAATGGAAAACTACTGTAGTATATCTGGCAAGAAAACACCAAATGGGATCACAAAGAGTCAGACATGACTGAAAAATAACTGAACAACTGAAGACTCGACTGGGCATAAAGCTTCATAAGCGTAGGGATTTAATTAAAGTCATTGGCTTGTTCCCCAGTGCCTAGTATATAATATATTGCACAAAGGAAACCATGACTAGATGTTTATTGAATGGATAAATGGGTAAATGAATGACTATAGAATAAGGAATTGTACATGAAGAGGGGCAGGTGTGCTTAAAGAAAATACACAGTGCCACCCATTCCACTTCCTCTGTTTCATTCTTTTCTGCTGATATTGCAGCATTTCTGTGGTATGGTGATATTACAAAAATGTTCTTCCCTCGAAACCCCCTCCCAAAATCTGCCCCATATAAGCAATGAATGAAGTTCTTTGTTTTATGCACTTCCTCAGTAGCACCTATGCTAAGAATTTGTGTTGAAAAAGATGACTCATCCTCTTTTGAATCTAAGCACCGGAAATGTAAAGAGCTAATGCCTCTGAAAGATGTATGCTCCAGCATGTGTGGGAATGGACTTAACACTTATGTGAATAAACCTACTCTCTACAATGCCTCCTCCCCCTGCCTCTCAGCAGCTCCCAACATGAATATTTCCTTGAGGTATCACCATTTGCTAAGCAAAGCTATCTGGTACAATTGGCAAATATTTAATACAAGTGATATCCAATTCCTTTGTACATGGGTATGCATTGAATTGTCTCAGTTTAATTATTAACTAGAACATGGGTCTATTGTTTGATAGATATTTCCTGTTTAGGAAAAGGTAGGGAGTGAGAGCAATTTAGATAGAACCCAGTGAAGGGGCTTGGAAAAAAATCTCATTTTCACAGACTCAGATACAAATAGCTTCGAATGCAACTTAATATAGTGAAATTCCCTTGGCTTGCCTGCAATATAAAGAAAAGTAGTCCAGCTAGATTGAAGGCATCTCATTGTCAGGACACATGGAAGAGTACTAAGAGGCTGCCTCCTGGAAAGTGCCCTCTTCAGGCAAACCTAGGGCATGGCTATAATAGATAAATGCCCAAGGGCTCAGTTGGATTGGATGATCTAATAGATGCACAGATGTCTACGAGTCAGAGTGCTGGCCATTCGTGACACGTGCCGAGGTGGAGCTGATTATTTACTTTGGATGAGCCCATTGTTTCATGGATTCTTCTTCGTTAGACAATGAAAAACAGAAAGTTATGCTAGACTTGCCTCTGTATCTCTTTGGTTTCATCTGTATTCCTTGAATCCTTCTAGAAAATACATCTTAAGGCATTTTTAGAGGCCTTTTCAGAACTGTGAATCTGGGTAAGTCCTCTAGAAATAATCTACACCAGGACTACCAAAACCGATCTGGCCATGGAAAGCATCTGGGCTGCAAATGTCTTGATGAGGTGCTCAAATCCTTGTATGAATGTATGAATGTGGGGACAACCTCAGTAGGGAGAGCCAATGTCTTTGGAATAGGGGAGAACTGGGAAATGATGCAACAAAATGGAAGAAATCAAGTGCATATAAAATGTTCCATAGAATATTATTGACGCAAAATTATTTAAAGGGAGACTTAGCAATAACATTACTATTTTACAGGGATCACAGATCTAGAGCTAGAAGGCACCTCAGCAATTATCTAGTCCAACTCCTCTGAGGCCTAGGGAGGTTAGATGAGTTGCCCGAGACCACACAGGAGGTCAACATATGAGGTGGCTTGTGAACTCAAGTCCCCTCTCTTTAGCATAACAGTACCCTTTTCACTGCATCATGCTGCCTCATTTCTTCATAACTCATCATTTCACACCAAGTAGAATATCAGCTAGGTTTGCAAGATGGTCATCAAATTCAGCTTTATCGGTAGCAAAATTGTACCTAAGTCATCTTCTGTTATCTCTCAGCAATGAAATATTAGTAAAGAGAATCTCATCACTTCTCTCTGCAAGAAGTTGCTGGGGTTCATAACCAATGCTGTCACTGAGTTCTTCCTCATATAATGCCTTATATCTGTTTAGCACTTTACAATTTACAGAGCAGTTTTATACGCATTATCTCATCTGTCCCATACCCAAAATAGCCCTTAGATGGTGAAACAGATATTCTTATTCCTACTCCACAGATAAAGAAACTGAAATTTGTGGGCATAAAGTAATTTGGACAAGTTCACAAAGCTAGAAAGTGGAGGAGTTTAGACAGTAATCATGATGTGTTAAAAAGCTGGTCTTGCTGAACTTATAAGCTTTCTTCATCAATTTTCATCCTTGTCATTCATACTTTATTTTATGCTTTACAAAGTGCTTCTATCCATCCATTTGTCCATCTATCCATCCACCTACCTATAACAAAACCAATAATAATAATAGCTAACATTTACATAGCATTTACTATTCACCAGGTACTATGCTAAATACTTTAAAATTATTAACTCATTAGATCTTTACATGAATCCTGGGAGGTAGTTGTTATTATTATTCCTATTTTAGAGATGAGGAAATTGAGGCAAAAGAGGTTGAATGACTTTCTCAGCTTCAAACAGTAAGTGTCTAAGGCCAGACTTGAACTCAGGTCTTCAATTTTGGAACTCTATCCCTTGAACCATCTATCTATCTATCTATCTATCTATCTATCTATCTATCTATCTATCACCTCATTTGATTCTCACAAGGTCTTAAAATGAACCTATAATTGTGTCCAGTTTTTATAGATGAGGAGATTGAGGTTCAGAGACCTTGCTCAGGATCACAAAGCTAGTAAATGATGAAGATGGGAGAAGAACCCAAATCTTTTGGCTCTTTAGTCTGGACTCTTTCTACTACACATTGTTAGCTCTCACCACCACCATTACTACTCTCTCTTCCCCCTTCTCCTCTCCATCCTTTTGTTCCTTTTCCTCCCCTTTTCTTCTTCTTCCTCCTTTTTTTCCTCCTCCTCTTCTCCTTCCTTTTCCTCTGCTTGCTTCTCCTTCTCCTCTTCCTACTCCTTTCTCTTTCTGCGTGATCATTTCCACCATCACCATCGAGGTTTTATCTTTAGCACAATCTTACTATCTTCATTACAATCAGCATCAATATCATTGTCATTGTTCTGGGCTAACCTGACTCCAAGTCAGTTCAGTGGTAGTATAGGTTCATTATTAGAATGAAATAAGACACTCCTAGATCATCTAACAGTTAAGAAGAGATTAATTGATCAATAGCAGGAGAAGGATCAATAAGGATAGTCATTGAAGGTGCTTCAAGTTGATTCAGCTGAACAAAAGCTCCTTTGCTTGAGTTACTCATTTTCATCCACTAGTCACACATTGGAGAGTGAAAGGAGCTCTTCATGGCTGCTTTATACCCAGCCGATCAGAAAGTGATGTCAATAGGCTAAACTTTTAGTCTCTTGAACCAACTAAGTCTTAAGGATGTTCTCAATACCTTTTAAGCAAAAGCTAGATAAACATGCATAGGGATAGAGATTAGGATATTTATGATCAAAATCATTACCATAATCATCATAACCACCAGTGCCATCCCTACCACCTTCATCACTACCACCATCACCACAATTATTGCCACTGCCATCATCACCACCACCTATTCAGCACCATAATTGCCATCGTCTTCACCACCATAAATGTTATCATTACTGGCACAATAATTATAGTCATTGCTATCATGACCATGATCTTCATCAACATAACCATCTCCATCACCATCACTGACACCATCACCATCGGGACCAAAAGCAGTAGAGTAGCAAGATCATTAAGAGACAATCTACTTATGAGTGTAAATGATGCACAAAGTAAGTTAATCAAGAAAGTTCTGTTATCTTTGTTGTTATTTAGTCGTTTTAGTCATGTCACAATCCTTTGTGACCCTTTTTGGGGTTTTTGGCAGAGTACTGGAGTGGTTTGTCATTTCCTTCTCTATCTCATTTTACAGAGGAAGAAACTGAGGCAAACAGGATTAAGTGGCTTACTTAGAGTTCACAGCTAGTAAGTGTCTGAGGTGAGATTTGAACTTGGGTCTACCTGACTGTAGACCTGACACTCTATCCACTGCCCCATCAATTTTGAACACGCATAGGAATTGAGTATTAAAGTATACACCTAGGATTGAAGCAAAGCATTCATCGTGTGTGAGTGATAAATAAAGAAAAAGTTATAGGACTTTGGCATTTTGACAGAATATTGGAGGAATGTTACTATTCTTCCAACTAGTAGGCAAAGGCTTCAAAGAGGAGGTAGAGATTCTGAAGCATTTTCCTAATACTGATAGTCATTGTAATAATTATACCTTGTGTTGGAAATCTATTCTTTTCAAAGTGATTCTTAAATTCATGAGTTGATAATATTTTAAATGTGGCAAGGGCCTTAAAGACCTTCTAGTCCAATGTTCATTTTACCAGCAAGGCAACTGAGACCCAGAGAGGTGAGTTCACCTGGCTAAGGTTGGTCACACATATTTCACATCAATGATCTTGTTTGATCATGATAACAGTTGTGCAGAGCAGCTAGGGCAAATAGCAGCACCGTTTTATAGACAAGGAAATGGAAGCATAAAAATATTAAAAGACTTGCCAAGGTCATACAGGTAGTCTGGAGCCAGGTCCACAACTTAAATAGTCTTACTCCAGTGTGGCTGATCATTGTGCAGGATGAAAGAGTAGTTAACGTTTACCCATTGACACTGCTTCTTACTAATTTCACTCTGAGTGTTTTAGATTAATGTCACAATTTCCCTCGGTCTAGGAAAAGGTAAAATGTAGTTTAATTTAAAGGCTGTGCTTCATGAACTGATAAAATGGTTGTCCCTTCCTGGGAGCCACCTCAAGGCATCAGGTTGACCTAGTCTGTCTGCTTTTTAGAGAGCAGAAACATTTTCTAGCGTCTCAAAAAAAATGAGAATCAAAACTCTAAACTGACTTGAATTTGGAGAGAGGGCAGGAGAGCAAGTAATCAGTGTAATGACTGCAGTGAGTAACTATACCCTGTGAGTGAGGCACTCGATCAGCTGGCATCCAGATGCCATTACTAAGTGGTTCTCTGTATTAGATTAATTTTTTTTGAAGGTGGAGAAAGTTATTACAGAATGCAGCGTGATGTAGATAAATGAGCCCTGACTTTGAAATCAGAGGATATGGGTTTGAATCCTGGTGCTGCCAATTTATGACATAGTACCCAGGAGGAGACAGCAGCAATATATGAAGCTGGACTTTCTGATAAAACCTGACTTTACCCTCTCCTGGGATAAATGCCTCAGGTCACAAGGGAAATTATATCATTAACTGGAGCAAGTTGCTTTTCCTTTCTAGGCATCGTAAAAGGAGGGGGGATGATCTGGCTGTTCTCTATGGTCTTTTACAGCTCTAAAACTAATGATCATTCACTTTGGAAAGAAGAAACATGTAGCTCAGTAAAGGAACAGCTTCCTTTTGGAAGCAGGAAATAATGGGCATTTCTGAAATCATCTTAATATATTAGAGATAACACAAAACTTGGAGTAATCACTCTCTTTTTGAATGCTGACTCATCATTTATTAGCTTTGTGACCCAGTGCAAGTTACTGTACCTCCCTATACCTCAGTTTCCTCAACTCTCAAATGTTTAAAATGATGACTTGTATTCTCTTTGGTGTACAATGCCATAGAATGGAGGAAAGTGCTGTGTAAATTGTAAAACATTAGTCAAACATGAGTTATAATTATTATTATCTGCGAGAAGATAGTCCAGGTTGCTCTTGAGATCTTAGTTAACACTACTTAAGAGATTGGCGATAAAGAGCTATGCTGATGCGACTCACTATCTCTAGTTTAAATTCATTCTCTAGTGCAGCCTGCAGCCTGCAAAAGATCTTTTCAAGAAAAATACATTATTACCTCCTCTAACCTTGGAGAGTTTGCTTGAGGACAACTCAAATTCAGGCTGGTACTTTGTAATAGCCTGAGAAAGAATGTGGTCTGACTTCAGTATTGAGTGTGGAGGAGCGATGTTTTGAGAGTGATGGAAGGGACATTTCACAGGATGCCAAGGGAGGAGGATAAGAGAAATCTAGAAATGTTGTTTTCATTTCCTGAGTATGGCTTTTCAAGTGGGACTTCATCCTTAGTTTTAAAATTGTAGAATTCCAGAAATAGAAGGGATCTCAGAGTGCATCCCAACCAAACTCAACCTATACCCAAATAGGACAATGTCATTGATAGTGACCTTCTGCTTAAAGTCAGCTAGGTGTCCCTGGATCTGGAGTCAGGGAAACTTGAGTTCATATCTGGCCTCAGATATATATTAGCCTGGGCAAATCACTTTTACATGCCTCAGTGTCCTCATCTGTCACATGGGGATAATAACAGTGCCCACCTCCCAAGGTGGTTGTGAAAATCAAATGAAATAACAATTATAAAGCTCTTGGCATAGTGCCTCATACACATTAGGTGCTATATGATCTTTCCTTCCTTCCTTTTTTGACCTTACCTTCCTATTTAAAAATTCTCTTTTGGGCAGAGTAGTCTCCAAATATATCTTGTTCATTCTTAATCTGAGCCTATGCTTGTATTGGTCTCCATAGGTAGGCTCTCTTCTCCCTCTTTACATGCTTTCCAAATCCTTCATTGTTGTTATTTGATCATTTCAGTCATGTCCTACTCTTTGTGACCTCATTTGAGGTTTTCTTGGCAGAGATCCTGGAGTAGTTTGATTTTCCTTCTTCAGCTCATTTTACAGATGAGGAAGCTGGGGCAAACAGGTTTAAGTGAGTGATCCAAGGTCACATGGCTAGTATTTGAAGCCAGATTTGAACTCAGGTCCCCCTGACTCCTGGCCTGGTGCTCTACCCGCTGTGCCACCTAGCTGCCCATCCAAATTCTACCCATCCTTTTAATACCCAGCTCAAATTCTCCCTGCTCCACAGAGCCCTCTTTGAAACTTTATGGTCTACAGTGATTCTTCCTTCCTCTGAGTAACTGTAAAATTACAATACAGTTGATTGGTACCCAAATGTTGTTTTCATACATCTTTTTGCAATTCTTTCATGTTAGTAAGTCTTGTCTTCTCAAGTACTGTTGGTTGTAAATTCCTAGAGTGCAAGGACAACATCTTAAAGTTTTTGGTGTCCTAACACCTAGAACAGTGTGATGCCCCAATTAAAATCCTGCCTCAGACACCCCTTAGCTGTGTGACCCTAGAAAAGTCAGTTAGTATCTCCTAATCTATTTCTTCATGAGAATAATAATAGTACCTACTTTGCAGGGTTATTGCAAGGATCAAATGAGATAATAAGCTTTTTGCAAACTTTAAAATACCTTAATATTATTATTATTATTCTTCCCCCATTAGAATATAAGCTTCTTGTGGTCAGGGACTGTTTTTGCCTTTCTTTATATCCTCCACACTTAGCATGGTGCTTGGCAGGTAGTAGTAAGGACTTAATAAATGCTAGTTGACTGATTACTATAATTCTAATATTATGCATCCAATAAATATTTGTGGGAAAATTAGTGAAGCCTAAGACACACAATACACTGGCATAGGAAGAATTTGTATTGGAAAAAAATGTTTCATGTAACATTGTTGATAAAAAAACTTAGTGTTGTTTAGTGTTTTAAGGGGAACATAGCGATAGTGTGTGTGTATATGCATTTATATATATACATACATACATATATGTGTATATTTACATACATATATATATATAGAGAGAGAGAGAGAGAGAGAGAGAAAGAGACAGAGACAGAGACAGAGAGAGACAGAGAGAGACAGAGTGACAGAGGAGAACTCAGAGGCTATCTAACCCAAGCCCTTCAGCAAAGACAAATATAATTATTTTTTACATCATCCATTATTCTTCAATATCTTCTCCATGCCTCCTTATCATGAGCCAAAATAATCAAGCATTGAATCTAGTCTTTTGGAACATTAGACATTGTGAGGAAATATTATTAGTGACTTCTGGTGTTTGGCAGACTCAGGAGAGCCTGGATTGTCCAGCTCTTTGAAGATCTGTGAGAGAACGCTGTCAGCTGAATTCCCAACAGACCTATCTTCCAATTCTTTCTTCCTGCCAATTTGCAACCCTTTGGTCCGAGTCAGGAGGAGCTGGATCCAGCTGGATTTCATCCACGTTCCGGCTTTTCTGGGAATGACAATAGTGGCATTGTCAAGGTCAGTGGCACACATAACATGGCTTTGGATGTCCTCAGCATGCCTGTGGCATTTCTGTTGCAGAACATCTTGCCTTTCCCCTTACAGGTCTTATTTAGGAGGATTAAAACTGCTGGGCTAAGCACCATTGTAAACCTCAAGCTGTGAAGAAGGTTGGAGTTCTTTGAATACATCTGTTTTTAATAAATGTTTCTTTGAGGAATAATCATGTACCCTGCAAAGTGATTCTTAACCTTGCAAACTGACCTGGTGTACCATGCCAGGTTTGGGTGCCACCTCCTCCCAAACCTTTCCTTGATCTTGTTTCTTCCTTCCCTGAATCTTTAATCCCACTTGGTTGGACATCTCCCATGACACTTATCACATTCCAGCTTGCATTCTAGTTATGTTTGTTGTTACTAGAAAAAAAGAGAGAAATAGGTAAAGCTTATATAATAGTGGAAATAGATGTAAATAGAACGCAATGAATGTAAATGATTAATATTAGATAATCCCACCTTCAAGAAATACTAGGGAATGGAAACCGTAATCAATAAGAAAAGATGAGCTTGATGATCTTAGAAAAAACATGGCTAGATTCACACAAAACGATGAAGAGCAAAATGAGCAAAACCAAGAGAATGTTGTATATAGCAACAACATTGTTTTAAGAACAACTTTGAATGACTAAGTAATTTTGACTATTATAAATATTCAAATTAACTGAAAAGGACATATGAAGGAAGATGTTATCTGAATCCAGAGAAAGAACTGATAAACAGAGGTATGTATAGAATGATTTTTAAACACATACATGTGCACACACACACACAGTTGGGAGAGAGGGAAGAAAAAAGGAGAAAAAAAGAAAGTTACATGATAATTTGATTATATATTTAAAAGAAATAGCAATTTATACATAATAGATTTGCAGTTTCATGTACAATCATTTTTTTTCTATTTTACTGTGTCATGGAAATACTTGTTTTATTTCTTAAGTTCAGAATAAAAAAAATGTTTTAAAAACTGCTAAGAAACTTAAAAAGAAGGGCTTGGATTCACACTTTGTGCCATGTACCACAATAAACACTAATTGAATCAATGATCTAAATATACAGGTTAAAATCATCAATCTCCCCCAAACTAGAAGATAAAGGAATCATATGTTTACCTCAGCAATGGAAAGAAGGGGATTTTTTTTGTCCATCAAACAGATAGAAGAAACGATTGGAGATGGAATTGATGAGTTTGATTAGGTATTCTTGTTATTCTTGCACATTCCTTAAACCTCCCCTACCACTCCCTATTGATTCTAAACTCTGTGAGATCATTTGCTGTGCTGCTTTTCATCTACTTATCCCCTTTAGCACCTAGTATCATGAACAGTGATAGGATAGACTGCAGGGGTGGGAAACTTTGGATTCAGGCAAAGGGCTGCATTTGAGCACCTTGAGGGCCACATGTGGCCTCAAGGCCACAGGTTCCCCACCGCTGGGGGACAGAAAGCCATTTTTAGAGCCAAAATGACTTGGACTCAAGATTCACCTCTAACACATACTAAGCAAGAAATTAAAATTTTCTAAGACTGTTACAAAGTTATGATTGAAAAGCATTGATAGAGGGAGTTTTCTCATTTCGGAGTTCCTTATGCCAATAAAATCACAGGTCCACTCTAAATCAATATCTCCTATGGTACCTAGCACATCACAGATGCTTTAAAAATATTGATTGAATTTATTACCTCATGTAGCCCATGAAGTGTTGAAGTTTACAATGTGGGAAGCAGTCATCCAGAGCAAGGTTGCACATATCTTTGGTGAACAAAAAATGCTTCACACTGAGTGCAGAACTGGAAGAAATCTCCAAGGTCATCTAGTCCAGTTCCATTGTTTTATAGACGAGGAAACTGAGGTTCAGAGAAGTTCTCATATTTGTTCCAAATCATACAATTGGTAGCGTAGCTGGTATTTGAACTCAAGTCCTCTTGTTGTCACACTGTTGGAACCTCCCACATGTGACAAGTTGTTACATTGTAGAAATTTTTGTGTCACAAGCCTTCAACTAACCATAGTCTAGGAAAGAAATCATTGGACTCTAAAGAAACAAGCCATAGGGATAGGGATAAGGACTGAACTGTGATTTAATTGATACAGGGAACTTCTAGGTGAGGAAATTCCCTCCATCAATGCAGATCTGACACCTTTTCTGCAGTTTATAGTCTCAGAGAGTTGTCCAGACAACTGAGAGGCAGAGTGATTTATACCCAGTTACAGAGCTAGTATGTGTCAAAGGAGGGACTTAGAATGTATACACAGACTTACTGTCAGAGGAAGACATTGCCTGTAATTAAAGATATTTTTTTCTCTATTAGCTACTCTGTTACTTCCTCTGTACCTACTCATGCAAAGTGCCTAGCACATAGCTAGTCAGTGGTTAATAAATGTTTTTTCTACCTCTCTCTGTGTTTCTCTCTCTCACACCCCCGCCCCCGCCTCTATTTATGTATTGATCTATGTATGTATCTCTATTTCTGTGTCTGTGTGTATGTATCTATCTTTATTTTTCTTTTTGTGTACACATATGTATTGACCTACATATCTCTATTTCTATTTATCTATATCGCTATATGTATGTATCTGTATCTCCCTATTTCTATGTATCTGTATCTATTTATACATATCTTCTGTCTCTATTTCTCTATCATCTATCTTTATTTTTTGTCTATATGCACGTTTGCATCCAATTTAATAAAATCTAATCTATATGGTCTTTCTGTCTCTCCTTTCAACACTCCATGTTCTCATATTACCATTTAATACATCAATCTGGTTTTTCTGTACTCTGGAGTGGGTGAATGGTTGGTGTGCTGACTGGGAGACTATTAGCAGCAGCTGCTGATGTCCTGTTGTCACAGATCAATTACTCAGCCTCCCTATATTGTACCATGTAGCCTAGTATGACAAGCACATAGGAAAACTGTGGCCCTTTTGCACACCTGTAATATCTCTCCTTCATCAAGTCTCCCACAGATTTTAGAGTGAGACTCACACGATAAGGTACTTTATTATATATGCACTGCCTTAGATTTCATTAAAGACCCTAGAGACAGCATGGTACAATGAATAAAGTGATGCACTTGGTATCAGGACAGCTGGGTTCACATTTCATCTTTGGTACCTGCAGTGTGACCTCAATTCCCATTTAATCTGCAAATCACAAATGAGTTGTAATCTACTTTGGTGTTCTATACTAAGGAAATCACAGATTCTTAAAGTATTGAATACAATATTTCAAAGACTCATTTTTTTCTCCCTCTGGTGTGGGTGTTTCTTCTATGGAGACAGACATCAGCCTCCTCCTGATCTCAGGTGAAAGTCTTTGCAAAATGCTGTGGCCACAAAAGTCTCTACAAGGTGGAATCTACCAAAGCTTAGCCCATACTGACATTGGCTGTGGGAGCCCCGGATGTGGAGGAGACCTTTACTGAAGTATTTCTTCCTATATCCTTTTCTAATTTATTTGAGTAGCTTGTTCTTGCTTTCCCCAAATTGAATGTCAGTTGTTTGAGGGCAGAGACAACATTTTCTAATTTTCTCCCTTCCATGGAGTTTAGCACCTTAGCCTTAGCATGCTAATGATGTACAAGGTCTACTCCCCCATAGAATATATGCTTCTCAAGGGCAGGGACCATCATTTTTGGTTTTGTATCCCTAAGACTCAGCAACAGCATATAGCAAAAACAAAATGGATCTCAATTAAATGCTTAATGATTAATCGTTTGATCCCCTGCATAAATATAAATAGAGAAATAAGATAAATCTTTGGAGTTTTGTGAGCCCCTTTTTTATACCTTGATGAGAACGCTGGTGGAAAAGTCCATGTAGTAGCTACTGTTCACATATATTTACAATATTCTCTATAATTAAAGTAAAGCAACCTGTGATAGGGAAGGGAATAAGCATCTACTATGCACCAGGCACTGTGCTAAGTGGTTGTTGTATTTTTTTTTTTACAAAATTATCTCATTTGATCTTCAAAAATATTGCAAGATAGATACTATTATTGTCCCATTTTAAAGTAGAGGTAACTGAGGCAAACAGAGGTTACATGGACTTGCCCAGGGTAACCTAGCTTGTAAAATTCTGGGGCCAGATTTGAACTCAAGACGTCCTGAGCACTAGGGCTAGTGCTTTCTATCCAATGTGCCACCAGCTGTCTCTAGTGGTAGGGGTGCGACCAGAGTTAGGCGAATCAGCTTCCTCTCATGCCTTTCCTTTGTTTTGTGGTTCAGTGGAAAGTACACTACATGAGGAGTGTACAGTCAGGAGCTCTGAGCCTAATCCCACTTCTGAGAAGAGCGTGCTGGGTGACATGAGACAATTCACTGCACTTCTCTTGGTCTCAGGTTGCTTTTTCTTTGACATAAAGGAGTCAGATTAGATGATCTTTAAGATCTGTGAGTAGGTGAGGATGGTTTTTTTTTTTTTCCTGGAATGTTCTCCTTACTCTACTCTGACCTCCCTGGCTCTCTTTAAGTCCCAACTAAAATCCTACGTTCTACAATAAGAGTTCCCCAGTCCCTCTTAATTCCAGTACTTTCCCTCTTCTAATTATTTCCTCTTTATTCTGTATACAACTTGCTTTGTATATATTTGTTTGCATTTTGTCTCTCCTATTAGATTGTAAGCTCCTTGAAGGCAGGGGCTGTCTTTTGCCTCTTTTTTTGCCCCCAGAATTTAGCGCAGTGCCTGCCACATAATAGGTGCTTAATAAATATTTATTGAATTGAATTGATCTAAGATATAAACAGGATTCTGCAATATACATCATGTTTCTAAATTAAATAAATGCAGCACAAGTCACTTCGTCTTCCTGAGTCTGAATTTGCTCCTTTGTAAAACAAAAGGCTCAGACTATATGGTATCTAAGGTACCTTCCAGCTCTACATATGGATCCCCCTTAATGATAGGTCTTCCTTCTGTTGATTATCTCCAATTTATCTTTTACACATCTTGTTTATACATAGTCGTTTTCATGTTGTCTCTCCCATTAGATTGGGAAGTCTTTGAGAACAAAGACTGTCTTTTGCCTTTTCTTTGTATCCCCAGTGCCTAGCACATAATGGACTCTTAATAAATGATTATTGACTGACTGTTAGATCTGCCGTCATAGGATCAGATATGTAACACTTACAATATCAAAGTCTCTTCCTGTTCTGAAATTCTATAATACAGTCCTGCTCATAATATTTTCTTTACATTAAGTAACTCTATTGTTATACATTGATTCCTTTCCCACTCTTTCCTGATATAGCATGAGAAACTGAAGATTTAAAGGCCCTTTCTTTCAAAAAAAACCTCTCTCCTCTCAGAATTACCGGTGAGATCTAGTGAGGGCCTCCCTCTACAAATATTTCTTCAACTTGGCCTCTGACAGTCCCATGGATGACTCAGTCCGCTCCTTAACTACCATTTACTATAAATTTAAATTTACCTCTTGGCTTTAGTTTTCTAAGTGATGTCACTGATAGTCAAAAACTGTTTGAGACCCCAAGACTCTCCGATGACAAATTGGATCCTCACTGGGTTGCTTGCTTCCTTTACTAACCCAGAAGTCTATCAGTCTCCAGGTTCTTACTTAGACAGCTTTTGAGTGTTTACTATTCTCTATTTAGTGTAGACTTAGATCCAGTTGAGTCAAGATTCATTCTTTTAACCAGTATTGATTAACTATCTACTGTGTGCATAGTTATATCCTAAGTATTGTGGGAAATTTAAGGGATGGACCTTAGTCTCAAGGGGATGTCATTTGGACAAACAAGAACTAATAGAAAGTAACTTATAGTCATCAGAGAAAGGAGTTAGTCAAGGGAGATGAATGGAAAAGGTGACTGCTAGGTTAGCTCTTGACTTGGATTAGTAGAAGGATCGGGTAGTATTTAATAATAATGTAATAAACATTTATTAATCTTTTTCTGTATTACAGGCACTATCCTAGTCCTTGGGGATACAAAGACTGAAAAGATATAGGCCCTGCTCTTGTAAAGACTACTTCTACTGGGGTGGGGGGAGAAATAGTACACAGCTAAGTCAATATGAAATACATACAAAATAAATACAAGTTAGTTTCTTGGGTGACAGGAACACTAACGTCGGTGGGAACCATGTAGGAGCTATCACTTGAGCTGAGCCTGGTAGGGAGCTGGGGATTTCTGGGGACAAAGGTGAGGAAACAGCACATTCTAGTGAATGAGGAGAGCCAGTGTCAGCCAAAGGTACAGAGGCAAGAAATGGAATGTTGAAGTAGGTTGGTTAGGCTGAAAGGTTGAATGAAGAAAGGGTCATAATGAGAACTCAATTTGCAAAGATGGATTGGAACTAGATTATGAAGGGTTCAAATTGACAGAGAAGTTTTTATTTTATCATAGAGGCAGTAGGGATCCAATAAAGCTTCTCATGCTGAGAAGAACCATGGTAAGACTTGCTCTTTATGACCATCAATTTGGTAGCAGTTTGGAGAATGGAAAAGACATGGATAAACTAGACATGTTAGGAACATTATGGATGATTGGCCTGGTTGCCAATCATCGCAGAAGGCCACGTCAGGGCATCATTGAGAAATGAGCTTGGTAGATTTAGAAGCACCAGGTAATGGAGGGCCTTAAAGAGGTTAATGGAGCTTAAACACAGCCATAAACCTCACAGTCTAAAGGGATAAATGACACCATGCAAACAAAGATTGAATGGAAATTCCTTCAAGGTAGAGTTGGTAAGGAAGATGGTAGGGAATAGGGGAGAGCACTTATCAGGAAGAAAAAGACAGGGAACATTGTCCACACCAAGGTCATACGTACATAACACCAAAGAAATCAGAAAATTCAGCTGAAATAAATAAATCACCTAACTGGATTAATAAGTAGTTAAATTGTATGGTCCAAAGAACACCTTTGTAAAGTCAGAAGGGCTGAATTCTAGGTCATTTTAGCACTGGACTGCTGTGTGGGCAAGTCACGTAGCCTTGTTAGTCCTTAGTTTCCTTATAGTTCCTGTAGAAATAGTTTGCAGTCTCCCACACGACTTGTAGTTTTACTATTAGTATCCATTGACTGAGAAAGTATAAGATGGCGAAAAGGATACTGTGAATTAATTAATGCCCTTAAATGAATTTTACAACATTTACATAAAATTTGAAAAGTAGCAATATATACAGATATATGTTTGTATATGTGAATGTGTATATATACATATATATGCAAAATGTTCTTTACTGAGTCTTTAGAAGGTATCTATATCAGCTTATTTATGGAATTTCTTGTGGATTCGAAGAATAGTTACAATAACTCCTAATAATTCATAGGCTGGGTATCACTATATCAGATAATCTCTAATTTTTGGTTTTAGTAGAATGTAGATCAAAAAATCATCTGATTACATTTATTCACTTTTTAATTTTTTGGTTTGGTTTTGCTATTAGATCTAGGATAGTAAGGTCATAGATAACAGAAGTAGAAGAGATATTTTAAGTCATGGAGACTGACCCTCTCATTTTAAATTTGGGGAAACTGAGGCTTAGAGAGGTTAAGTGATTTATCTAAGGTCATATAGGTAGCAAGTGTTAGGAATGGGTCCTCTGACTCCAAATCCAGAGTGCTTTCCACTCTACCACACTGAAGCATACCATGATTAGAGTTACAATTAGAGAAGAGTAATCAGGGCTTTGCCCCAGGAAAATTTAATTGGTGCTTTACTTAATGTAAAGAAATTGAAATCCTTGTCCTCCTGAAGAGTAGAGACAATGTAGTTCAGTACCTGCTTAGAAAGAATAATTAGTTAAAATAACAAGCCATCAAATGGTAGCTCTCTACCCCTAGCTGCTTCTTGCCTCCAATTATTTGAATTTATAATAAGAATGTAATATAAGGACATGTTTTGGGTTGCTTGATCCAGGTGCCAACATTGCTGGTTATGACTGGCTATCTTAAGTTCTGAAGGATTCCCAGGAGAACAAGTATTGATGTGGGAGACAGGTTGCTTAGCAAAGAACACACAGGCTAATGATGAGGACAAGGACACTGGCCTAAAGTAGAGGGTTGAAGTAGAAGACTCAGAACATGAAGAGAAGCAAAGTCAGATACCTTTGATGGGGAGGCCATATGTGGAAATTTGATTTGGAAGACAATGGAGAGGCATCTGAGAGACTTCACATGGAAAGGAGTTGTCTCAGCCCCAAAGGTAAAAGATAGGTCATATACTTCTGGGCTCTTTGTACTGGAATGATTGTGCACTTCTTACTGTATTTATGTAGCCAGATTCTTTTTAGAATATAAGCTTTGGGAGGTAGATCGGAGATCACACTTCTGCATCATGTTTCCGTGGTGCCTAACGTTCAAAGATGGTACCTGCTGAAGGAGATAATAGAAGCAAACTCAAGGCCAAAAAGTCTTGCTCAGAGTCCTTGGCAACTCTATGCCAAGAGGAGGATTGTTTTGTTGCAGGGTTTTGTTCTACCCTAGGCAAACGAAGGTGAGCTCTACAAATACATGCATGTACATTGTGCCACACGCATACACAGCCACAGTATTTATAATGGCCACACTTCCTAGCTTATGAAAACCCTCAGAATTCAACTAAGTCATATTTGTCCCTAGTGTACAATTCATCATTTTTCCATTGAGCCTCCAGCACCTTGTTCCCCCACCCTGTATTGTTGGCCCCAGGATATCTCATTTTCAATCTTTTCCCACAGGAGTTTTGCAAGAGGCCACAATACATTCCTTACCTATTGTGTGCAAAGTTGATTATAGTTGAAGAGGGAGCTGATTTGCCTGCCTGGGAAGGTGCTTGTGGTTTTTCGTTTTCTTTTTTTTTTCTTCCAAAAACAAAGGGATCAAGAGACCCAGGAAGCGGTTACGGTGTACAAAGCCGGCAGGAAATAGTCATGAATGCATCGATTATTAGAAAGACCAGATCTTTTATTGTGCCCTTCCCCTGCCCTTGTGACTCCCACCACCTCTTCTCTGCCTGGCAGCTTCCTCTGAGAACAGCTGGAATGCTCCCTAGGGTGTGACAAACTGAACACATGTGCAATGTCCCGGGCCCTGGGCCTTTGTGAGAGGTGAAGGTTCCATCTCATTACTCAACTCAGAGCCCTGTAAAACCACCTGCCGGTCTGTGTAAGTCACTGGTAGTAGATGGCCCATGATCGTGGGAACTTAGGAAAATGAAAAATAAAATTTCAGCAGGTAGAGATCAGTTCCCTGGCAAGCTTCTTTGCTCCTTTGGCCATTGGCATTTCCTCGTTACTGCAAAGTTTCAGAATGTTCTCACATTCTTTTTTTCCCTCTCTTAATAAATGTTCTATTGAAGATCTTTTTTTTTTTCAATCATCATAGTTACTTCTGATTGATTTCCTCCCCTCTCTCCTCAGCTAAGGGAACCTTTTTTTTTTTTGTAGCAAAGATGTGTAGTTAAGAGGCAGGTAGATGGCACAGTGGATGGAACACTGGACTTGAAGTCAACAAGACCTGAGCTTGAGCTCTGTCTCAGCCATTTACTATCTGTGGGATCCTGAGCAAGTTGCTTAATCTCTCAGACTCAGTTTTCTTGTCTGTAAAATGAGAATAATGATGGCACCTATCTCACAGGGTTGTTTTGAAGCTCAAATGAGATAATATGTGTAAAATACTTTGCAAATGATGCTAGCTATTATTATTAGGTTAGGCAAGACAAATTGACATATTTGTTCTTGTTCAGTCATTTCAGTTGTGTTTGACTCTTCAGGACCCCATTTGGGATTTTCTTGGCAAAAATACTGAAATGGTTTTCCATTTCCTTCTTCAGTTCATTTTACAGATGAGGAAATTGAGGTCAACAGGGGTAAATGACTTGTCCAGGTTCACACAGCTAGTAAGTGTCTGAGGCCAGATTTTGATCTCAGGAAGATGAGTCTTCCTGACTCCAGGACCAGCACTCTATCCACAGTGCCACCTACATTCTTTATTGCCATATTGACCATATTTAAAAACATATGCCTTATTCTGCACCTCTCTACCAAAAAGAGACAGGTATGCTTCACTATCAATCCTCTGGAGACATGCTAGTTGTCATGATGGGTCATTACATTGATGACTTTGAAATTGCCTTCCACTTCTATGATCAGAAATCTGATATATTTCAGTGTTGTTTTCTTTATATCATGACAATTATCATTTAGATTGTTCTTCTGGTTCTGCTTACTTTGCTCTGCTTCAGCAAGTTTTCCCAGGTTTCCCTGGATTCTTCGTAATTCTTGATTCTTACATCTTCTTAGATTCCAGTGTGATACAATTCCGCACGGCATAATGTAATATGAGGAAACAAATTCCTGTTAAGTATCAGCTTGTTTGGAGAACTATGCTAGGTTCTGGAAGAGATTGAAAATGTAGATAAGGCCTACTCCATGGCTTCATAGAACTTACAGTCTAGCAGAAGAATAACACACAAAGGAGGCAGCGAGGTGGTGCGGTAGATAGAGCACCGGCCCTGAAGTCAGGAGGACCCGAGTTCAAATCCGGCCTCAGAGCAAACACTTGATACTAGCTATGTGACCCTGGGCATGTCACTTAACCCCAATTGCCTAATGCCCCCCCAAAAGAATAACACACAAAGATGATTATTATTCACAATATTATACTATGATTATAATAAAGAGATAGATAGCAGAGAACTATGGGAGGTTAAAGAAGAAAAGCCATTTAAAAGATAAGGAATTAGGAAAGATTTGTTGAAACAAGTAGTAGCATATATTTTGAGTTTTAAAGGATGAATTGGAAATCACCAGGTAAAGAAGGCATTGAATGTATAATATACATATATATTATGTTATGTATGATATATTAGCTATTCTTCATATACACATGTGTATGTGTATATATATGTGCGTGTGTGTGTGTGTGTGTGTGTGTGTGTGTGTGTGTATGTATTTTGTGAGGCAGTTGGGGTTAAGTGACTTGCCCAGAGTCATACAGCTAGTAACTGTTATGTATCTGAGGCAGGATTTAAACTCAGGTCCTCCTGACTCCAAGGCTGGTGCTTTATCCACTGTACCACCTAGCTGCCCCATACAAATATTTTGGAACATATAAATTATTTTCTTTTTTCCCTGATCATCTTGGGAAATAGACCTAATAGGGTATTGCTGGGATCAAAGGATATACACAGTTTTATAACACTTTGGGCATAATTCCAGATTGCCCTCCAAAATGGTTAGATCAGTTCACAGTTCTACCAACACTGTATTAGTGTCCCATTTTTTCCACATCCCCTCCAACGTTTGTCATTTTCGCCTTCTGCCAATCTGATAGGTATGAAATGCTATCTCAAAGTTGTTTGAATTTGCATTTCTCTAATCAATAATACTTCAGAGCATTTTAAAATGACTACATATAACTTTGATTTCTTCATTGAAAAAGTGCCTACTCATATCCTTTAACCATTTATCAATTGGGGAATGACTCATACTTTTGAAGTTAGCATTGGGATCTCCAGTAAGTGCCTTCTGTATCAGTCTTTCACCCTGGGAATCATAGCTGTTTGTTTTTCCTCCCTTGTACCCTCTCTGCTGGCCTGGCTTCTGTGTACCTTCTAACTTTCTGCGTAGTTGCCTGGTTGTTCAGCTAAAACTCTGGCATCGTGCCTTTAGTGAATTGAGACTCAGCTTTACTACCTGGACCTTGTTGTTCTCCCACATTTTCATGTGACCCCTGATTAGCTACTTTTCCAAAGATGAATGGATAGTTTCCTCATATCTTCTCTCCTAAGAGTCACAAAGATGCCTCCTTTCTAGACAGGGGACATCTGAAAAAATTGTTTAAAAATTAGCTATATGACCTTGGACAAAATATATCTCCTCTCCAGGCCTCAGTTGACTTATCTATAGAGTTAGGGATTGGTTGCATATTTGGTTTAAGTTTTATCATTAGCCTATTTGCACTATTGCTATCTAAATCTTTGTTTCAGCTCACAAGACATGTTAATTGGATTGCGTATTCTTCTGAACAAAGGGACAAAGGTTTGTACAATGTGGCCTGCCAAACAGCAACAAGCCAGAAGTGCCCTCTCACCATAACTTTGAGAACATTCAACTAGATGATCTTTGAAACTCCTAATGAACCCAGGTTCAAATCTTGCCTCTGCTATTTACAATCAGTGTGGACTTGTATGTCTCTTCATCTCTCTGAGCCTTGGTTTCCTTATCTTTACTAGTATGGGGATGATCTCTACTATTACAAAGATGACTGCATTTGAATTTGTGAGTAGATAGGATGTGTGTAGTGCTGGTTTTCAGGTGATTCTTTGGGAGAGAATCCCCACCCTGACCCCAACAATTATATGCTTACAAGCTCATTCCTTTATTAAATTTTCTCTCTGAGTACAAAAGGCTGTTTAGTGGGTATGGATATATCCTCCAGGATTTTACAATAATTAAGAGAAACTCTATAATTGTCTCATCACCCTAACCTCAGGTGGACAGGAGGAAAATCCCATCTTCCTTTGAGTTAACTTGCCCTCCTCATTCTGTAGATATATACTTATAGACAGACAAAATTAATAATAAATGGCCATGCAATGTATATTGATAGCAGCTTCAAATAACATAGAAATGCAAATCGATCTTAAAAGGAACAGGCTTTCATTTAGAGGATGTTATGGCTACAGTTAGAGAGTCAGATTCTTTCCTACTTCCACTCCCAACTCTCCTCATCACCAATGTGCAACAGGACATGATGTGGTTGGACAGATAAAAGGGAGAGAATGCCCAGGCAGTGTTACAGGAAAGAGAGGAGAAGACATAGTGGCTGCAGACTCGGTTTTGAACATCTCACCACATTTGCTAATTTGGTGTGATCTGTTCTTGGTTACCTTGGCCAGTCCCAGTATATCTATCTACATCTTGTTTTCATCTGGCCAGTGCCTTGCCTCTACTCCTGGCCTTTTTGCTTCTGGCCTCCTCTTTGGGCAAATGTCATGAAGTCAGTAACAGCTTACAGCAATTGGTCTGATCTCTGCTTGTGTGTTCGAGTCCTTCCAACCCCAATGGGGGAGAGGGTCCTAGCCTATATTAACATGGGCCTTTGGGGATTCTTGGAGCGTAGTGCCTCCTTTCTCCCATATCGTGGTCTCATGGCTTAACTCATTCGTGGGAATCTTTGGTACGACCTCTGGAAACTAGAAAGACTTATAGTTTTCCCATGAAGTCTGGGTGTTCTCTAGCCTTTGTTCCTTGAAGACAGTGACTCTGGGGTTGGAGTTACATGAAAGGGTTGTACTGGATGATCCACTTCTATGTATATGGTTCTAAAAGTGTAGGAAGTGGTCCCTTGATGACCTGGTGTCCACCATGACCAGGACCCCAATTAAGGGAGCTGATTTCAGTGAAGAAGTGGGATGAACACAAGATGACATGCCTTTCATTGGGATGACTGGGAAGGGTAGCTTCATACTCACACTTACTGCCCAATGAAAATTCTTCCCCTTTATATGCTTCTCAGATATATCCATTTTACATCTAGTTTTCCTACCAGTGGTGGTTAGCCAATTTACTTTCATTTCTTCTCTTAAATCGTCCAGATACCAGAACACTTCTAAAAATTAGCGCAATAGCCCAACGTAGTTGATCAGCTAGTCAAATAAAAGCCACCTTGAAGGCTTCTGTGGAAGAGATTCATATCTCTATCAGGAAATAGAGCTTGTAGGATATATTATACTCTCTACATACTCTCTATGACTCAGTTTCCTCACCTGTGAGATGAAGATAATGTCTATAGTAACTATTCTGCAGTGTTGTAGAGAGATGAGATAAATTAATGATGTAAACCATTTTACTAGCCTTTAAGTAAGGTATAAATATTGGTTATTGTTACTATTGGGCAGTTAGGTGGCATGGTGGATAGAACTCCAGGCCTGGAGTCAGAAAGACTCATCTTCCTGAGTGCAAATCTGGTCTCAGACACTTACTAGCTGTGTGATCTGAGCAAGCCACTTAATCCTGCTTGTCTCAGTTTCCTAATTTGTAAAGTGAGCGGGAGAAAGAAATGGCAAACCACTCCAGTATCTTTGCCAAGAAAACTGCAGGCTCAAATTCTTAAAATCTGTCCCGCTTGCATTAGTGATACAAATGCTTAGATTCGTTAAGAGTCTGCCCAATACGATTGATGTTCTAACAAACCTTGTCTTTGGCTGAAAAAAAAAAGAAAACTCCAAATAGGGTCATGAAGAGTTAGACACAACTGAACAACAAAATTGTCATTTTATTTATTATATATTGTATTACATATTATATTATTATTATTATCTGAGATGCCTAAATTATAGAGCTGCTATGAGGATCCATGGTAATGAATGAAAAGTTTCTTGTATCCACAAAGTACTATACAAATGTAGTTTATCACAACTATTATTATTATTACCATTTGTGTAATCTTCATCTTTAATTTTACTGAGTCATTTTTTTTGATAGTCAGTTAACATTTATTAAGTGCCTACTATGTGCTAAGGCATTATGGTAAGCCCTGGGGATACAAATAAAAGACAAAAGATGAAACAAAACAAAAACCAGTCCCTGATCTCAAGGAGCTCGCAGTCTAATCAACAAATAACAAGCACAATAGGATTTCATATTCCCTACATCTTGTGAGACAATCAAGATGAGGTCCATTGCTGAATATTGACTTGGAAAGTCTGTAGCTGCAAGCTGCAAGGAAAAGATGTTATCTCACTTCTCTCCTGGCTCAGCTCTTGACTCTCTAGATTTCTTTCACCTCTGTCCCAGCTTCCTTCTCAGTCCAGAGATGTGTTGACACCTGCAGCCCCCTCTTCTGATTGGTGAGTTGTTCCATAGAACCTCTTTTTGAGGAAGTACCCATATCAGTCATACTCTTTTTAATGTAGTTCAGTTCTTGACTCTTTTGGGTGTCACCTTATTATTTGAGACAGGGGTGAAGGTAGAGACAGGAGCAGAGGGTACCTAGGAGATGAAGCTGAGGAAGCGAGAAGGGGAAGTTTTCAGTGAATGATTTTAATTTTTTTCAATGAAATATGAGGCAAGGTTCTCAGGTTGGGGGCAGAGGAAACTGTGAGACGTTTAATGAGGAATGAAAAAGTTTGAAAGAGCCAGTGTGGTGAGTGGTATAGTCAGTTGACTGTGGAGGTGCAAAAGCATCACCTTGCTTGAGTGAGGGTCCAGTTGAGGTTATGTAACATTGATTCATAGTAATCAATCAACTAATATTTATTAAGCATTTACTATGTGCCGGGCCCTGTCCTAAGAGGCAAAAGACATTCCCTATCTTTAAGGAGCTTACAATCTAATGGGGGAGATAGCTTGCAAACAAATACATACAAAACAAGCTATATACAGGACAAATAGAAAGTAATTAACAGAGGGAAGGCACTGGAAATAAGAGGAGTTTGAGAAGGATGCCAGTAGAAGATGAATTTTAGTTGGGACTTAAAGGAAGTCAAGGAGGTCAATAGTCAGAGTAGGGGAGGGAGAGTGTTCCAGATACAGGAGACAGCAAGAGAGAAAATGTCCAGAGCTCAGAGATGGAGTATATTGTTTGTGGAAAAGCCAGGAGGCCAGTGTCACTGGATCTAACAGTGTGTGTTGAGGAGTAAAGTGTAAGAAGACTGGAAAGGAGGGAGAGGGCTTTGAATGCCAAATAGAACATTTTGTATTTGCTCCTGCAGGCAATAGGGAGCCACTGGAGTTTATTGAGTAGAAGGAAGACCTGATCTGACTTGCACTTTAGGAAAATCACTTTAGGGGCTGAATGGAGGATGACTTGGAGTGGGGGGAGAATTAAGGTAGACAGACTCACTAGCTGGTTATTGCAAGAGTCAAGACGTGAGGTAATGAGGGCCTGTATTAGAGTGATAATGGTATCATAGAGAAGGGGGAATATTTGGGAAAGGGGGAATACTTGGCAAAGGTGAAATAGACAGGATTTGACAATGGTATGGATATGAAGGGTGAGAGATAGTGAGGAATCCAGGATGACTCCTAGATTTTCAGCCACAGGGTCTGGGAGGATGGTGTTGTCCTCTTTAGTATAGGGAAGATAGGAAGAGAGGAGAGTGTAGGAAAGGATAATCAGGTTCATTTTGGACAGAGTAAGTTTAATATGTCTACTGGACATCCAGTAGCAGATCTAGTCAACATTATTTTGTGATTTTTTCCAGTTTTTTTTTTTTAGCAGTACTTGAATAGGGGTGAAGGCGGATGATGCGGGGAGTAAACCAGGATTGAGGCTTGGCAAGATAGGATAAGCAGTAGGATAAGGAGTCAGGGTATTCAGGAGAAGAAGAGTTGAACTGGTTCACCAAATAATCAAGATAGGGAAAGGAGGAGAGTGTAGCTATTGTGTGTGTGTGTGGGGGGGGGGATTGCCTGGGAAAGGACTAAGGGTTCAAGGTCACAATGGAGGTCACAATGAAGACAAAAGACAGTGATTGAGATTGCAAGGCCAAAGGAAAGGTGGGATGACAACAGTTTGTGATCAGATAAGGAAATTTCAGAGTTCCTGAACTTAGAAATAGTTTATTTGTGGATGATAGAAAGATTGAGGACATAAATCTTTGTGTAGCTGAAGTGGGGTAAAGGGGTAGATCACTGGAAATGAGAAAGTCAAGGAACTGGGAAATAAAGGTGATTGTGGGAATATCAGCAGGTATGCTGAAGTCCCCTAGTGTGAGGGCAGGAATTGGGGAGGAGAAGAATACTGTGAGCTAAGCACTGAACTCCCTGACGAATGAAGTAGAACATTCTGGAGGTTAGTAGACAACAGCCACCAGGATTTTTATTGGGTGTTAGATATAGATTGAGTGAAGCTCAAAGAAGAAAAGGTTACTGAGTGATGGAGAGTCTAGAAGAGGCAACTGGGAGCAAGTTGTATTTTAATTAACCCTTCTCCCCCAGTGAGTCTAGGGAATGAATTAAAATGCAATCAATGCTCGAGAGGGAGGCTAAGGAGGTTAAGAAGTCAGTCAGAAGATGAAAGGAGTGGGAAAGGACAGTTTTAAAATTGAAGTTTGCTACCGTTAACCAAAAAACTATACAAAAAGTTCATGAGACATGAATCGCAATTGGATTTTATTACAAGAGAAATAAACATGCACGTGGAACCCTATGCAAGTGCAAAGAGTTCATGGTCCAAACAGAAACTTGCATATTTAAGGAGCATGTATTCCAGAGATCACAGTGAAAGGAATGGTTAACTTTAGAGTATGAGATTGGAAGTGAGTGGGGAGTGGGGAATGGAGCATTGAGGGGAGCACTGAGTTCCATTGAGGGACATGGGAATATGGAAGTGGGTGGTGGAGAACAAGGACTGTCTAATGACTGCTGGGTGTTGAGGATTACTTGTATAGGGAGGGTATGACCAAGTCGGAGTTTGTTAATCATTGCGGAATGAGTTCAGGAGAATTAATACCACAAGGAACTTGGCCTCACAGTGTTGTCCTCTCTGAGTGTTTGGCAGCTCAGGTCTGGGGACCAGTATGCAAAACAGATAAAATAGAGCATTTCTCTCCTATCACCCCCAGGGAGGCAAGGCCAGTAGTCAGGTGGAGGGAGCAGGATATAAGGGCATCTACCCATTCCCTGCAGGTAGAAAGGGTCTCCTGAAGGCAGCAAAGGTAAGTAAGAAGAAGCCAACCCAGGAGACCAGCATGTGATGGAAGGGTGACCTTTTGCTTATAGGAAGAGGCCAGGTCAGGAGACAAGAGATGAAATGGCTTAGGGGAAAACTCTGTAGAGTGAATGATAATTGATCTGATTTGGGAGGTGCCCTAATGTTCTGAGATTTGAAGCAATCAGTACAATATCATGCAGAAACAGGAAGGGACCTTGCCTTGTCTCTCATTTACAGTGAATAAATGAGTTCAGTGTTCTTTGACTTGGGTTCTGCTCTGGATGTCTGCCATGATTATAATGCACATGTTTGGTAAGCAGAGGTCCATTTTGGCCATGCTTAATATTAATGATCATAGATAGCATCATCAAACAAAAGCATCTCTGTGGTTTCTTCTTTCAAGGAATCTTGTATAGTTTTCTATATGCATTAGAGATAATTTGTTGGAGGAAAGGCTTTCAAGTAGTATTGTGTTCTTCAGAATCAAATATTTTCATAGCCCGCAAAAAAATGAACACAATGAGATACTGTATCCTCTACAGTTTTCAGGCAATTGTGGCAAAGATGTAGTTTACTGTGGACAATTATTGGTGATTGAAAGTTTACCTGTCCTTTTCTAATACCCTCATCAAGGATGTCCTTAATTCATGGGTAGATTTTTCTCATATCATTTTTATATAGCTGGGAAAGTAGGCATAATGAAGAGCAGTCATACATTTTTTTTTCCCCTTGGGCATGCTTTTTTTTTTGTTAATGAGATTTCTGCCATGATTTTGTATCTTCGCACCTTCTGAGACCTTAAAATTTGATCCTTTAATGCTCTCAAAATTGTGTTGCCTTCAACAAAGACCATTTTTGTATAAACTTAGTGTAAACTTTACATATATGCATATATATATGTGTATATATACTTGGTGTGTAAATATGTATATATATGTGTGTGTGTATGTGTGTGTGTGTGTGTGTGTATATATATATATATATGCAGCTGTATGTATGTGTGTGTGTGTGTGTGTGTGTGTGTGTGTATCCAGCTGCTTTTTCCCATGTTTTCTTCATTCAGAGTCATTTCCACTTCCTCTATAAGCATATCCAGGAGTGTAATGCTGGAGTCCAACTGTGGAGGCTCCATTGTTCTTGATGGTAAAAAAAGAGTTTTTTTTTTAAATATTGGCACATATTTTCCATCTTTTGAGTATTCGTTGTACTCCTTCCAGTTCCAACCTTAAATATCCTTGGGGTGACTTTGTTTAGTTAGGGCTTTCTCCAAGCCTTCTTTAAATTGGTTTTCCCCTCTACTGCCCCTTGTTGCTTTATGAGGTGATACTGCTCATAATCTTTCGCTCTTTCCTTGTGATATTTTACAAACGAGTTTATATTCCAAGCCTGTGTTGTCCTTGGCTGCTCTGTCTACTTACTTGGCAAATAAGTGAAGTGTTTGCTGACTAAGGGAGTTTTTAGGCTCTTTTGGTCTCCTGATTATGGCAATTGATTTACATCACTTAAATTTCTATTTGAAAGGGTTATAGTAGGTGTCAATGTCCTATTCATTCATATGTATTCATATGTGTATGTATGTATGTAAAATAATCTAGCCTTTCAGGAACTTGCAAAGCTCCTTTAATGACCCCAAACTTCTCCTAGAAGTTATTATCACCCAACAAAAGTAGGGTGCCGGCATTCTACTGATTTTGTTGTGTAGCTGTGAATCACACACCTCTACAGTCACTGAAGAATTAAAAGTATCACTCAGCAGGAAATGGAGAGGCAATGGTGGATATGAGTCCATTGTAGAACATAACAAATATAGAACTCAGGAGAAGAGCTGCATTAAAATATATTATTAGTGAAATATATGATAAAACAGAAGCGTCAAACACACAGTTTACCATGCGCACTTCCCAAGTGAGGCTACCTAAGTTAAAATGTAATTGGCAAATATTTAACACAATAAAAATACATACAACATAGATAATGGTAATTTTTGGTTTATTAAGTCAATAGGGTAGCCCATAGGGATCTTCATGTGTATTCTAGGGCCCTTGTTTCTATTAGAGCTTGATAGAAAAGGAATATGGACTGGTCACATGACAGCAGCAAAGTGTAACAAGTACATTGACCATATGTGCCTTGACTATATTCAGGATTTCAGGAGAGCAAAAGAATGGCACTCAGAAGATTTTGAAATGAATTTATGGGCACACATGGAAAAGAAAGGCCTGGGATGGGCAGGAATGGATGAATTGTGATCTACGTTATTTGAAAGAACATTCACATGAAGGAAAGCTATGATAAATCTGGACAGCACAGTAAAAAGCAGAGACGTCACCTTGCTTACAAAGGCTCATATAGTCAAGCTATGGTTTTTCCTGTAGTAATGTATGGCTGTGAGATTTGGACCATAAAGAAAGCTGAGCGCTGTAGAATTGCTACTTTTGAATTGTGGTGCCAGAGAAGACTTTGAGAATTCCTTGGATAGCAAAGAGATCAAACTAGTCAATACTTAAAGAAATTAATTCAGGCTATTCACTGGAAGGTCAAATGTTGAAGCTGAAACTTAAATACTTTGACCACGTAATGGTAAATGGGACTCATGGAAAAAAAAAAACCCTGATGTCGAAAAAGGTTGAAGTCAAAAGGAAAAGGGGATGGCAGAGGATGAGATGAATGGAGAATATGGAAACAATGAGCATAAACTTGGACAGACTTCAAGATATAGTGGAAAACAGAAGGGCTTGGCATTCTATGATCTATGGGGTCACAAAGAGTCAGATATGACTGAATGAACGACAATAACAACAAAAGAATTGATGTGAGATATTTAAATCTGATAAAATTACTATTCTTGCAGTTTTTATGTATAATTAAACCAACTCTGCCAATTCCTTCATTTGTCTCTGCAAGGGCAGTACAGCATCCATCTTTGCATTTCAGTGTTACTTTCATTTGTCTTCTAGTACAAAAATACTACAGCTAGGTGTTGTAGCAGATAGAATGCAAGGCCTGGAGTCAGGAAGACTCATCTTCCTGAGTTCAAATCTGGCCTCAGACACTTACCAGCTATGTGACCCTGGGCAAGTCACTTTACCATATTTGCCTCGTTTCTTCATCTGTAAAATGAACTGGAGAGGGAAATGGAAAACCACTCCAGTATTTTTGCCAAGAAAATCCCAAATGGGGTCATGGAGATTTGGACATGACTGAGACAACTGAACAACAATAAGCCAGCCTATGGGCTCTATTGATGTTCATGAAATATCAGGCTGTCTAAAAGAAGTCTCTAAGTATTTTGGGTGGACCTACTGTGGAGAGTTTATGGGAGGACATAGACAAGAGCCATATAAAATGGACAAGTGTCAGGTTGCAAGCTGCATCATTGGAGAGAATAGCTACATCCCTGAGATCGCAAATCCATGGAAGTATCAAAATAGTAAGTAACAGAGAAGTGACCTAACCTGTTGATCAAGGTAATAGTTATATCCTATCTGTAGATAAAAAATGCTTACTTCTTTCCTCCCCATCGGAGGCGACCTGGAATCTTCACAAATAAACTCATAACACTCACATGTAAAATCTTAGAAGTGAGTGGAGATGATGACCTAGTACTTGAACAGAAGTCTTGGCTTATTCCTCATTCTACTTTCTACTGTGATGTCCTATCTCTCCCAATCCCGTTCTAGCTACAATCCAGTTCTAGAGCTCTACATGGCACTGTGATGTGCCATGACTTGGCTTAGGAAGCACTGGTGCTGCCCTGGTAGCAAATATCTTCTTTTGGTGCCGTAATTCAGTCCTAGTGTCATGTAGTGAAAAGAGTAATGAATTTGGAACCCCAAATCTGCACTTTGTGGCCTATGTGACCTCCGACAAGATGCTTAGCCTCTTTAGACTCAGTTTCCTAGTCAGAAACATGGGAATTTGGATTAAATACTTCTAAGTTTTCTTGCAGCTCTAAATCTATGATTTGTGGCTTTCATAACCCTTCAGGAACCTCTGCTGATGCTTTTATTTGTATATATGTTCCTGGGCTTTCTTTTGGTTAGCACTTTTTGACAGAAGGGTGGAGGGTGGGAAGGAAAGCTGCTGAAAATCTTTCAGAAACTGCTCAGGTTTTCTTGGCAAGACTGCTGTACCTGCCTGCTATATGCATAATGAATTAAAAAAAATAGACATGACATGAAATTTTTATTTTGAAACATAATTATAATTATTTTTCTTGAAAGAATTATTCAGATCATTGAGATACCCCAATGGTACCCCAAAACATGATTGAGGGCCATAACCATAAACAGAAGAATAGAAACTACTCACGGTGCCACATGTATTTTCTGAGCTGTGTTATTTGACACTGCACCAAATGGCAAACCCAAGAATTGGGCATTTCTAATATACTACTACTCTTCTATTTCCAAATAAAAATCTGAAATCTAGTGATTAGTTAACACATCTATTAATGAATATGGAGCATGTCAAATAAAGCAAACAGTTTTAGGTACTAAGGTTAGTTTTTCCTCTATCTAGAGCAGAGATAATCTCACCAAATTCACATGAGTAAATCAATACCTTTTCACATTACAGTAAACACCATAGAACTTTCCAAAAGACTTCAGCAACTTTGCAGCAAACAGTAAATTAGTTTTCCCTGGGATGCCACAGACTCACATTTTGATTTAAACTTCTAAGAGACAGATCAAGAAAAATATTAAGAAAGAAGCCACCTGGGAATAACAAGAATCAACTGTCAACTAGACTTTTTTTTTTTAACCAAATAGTATTGCTGTCCTACCAAAATACTGAAAGTAGTTACAATTGTATGGGGGGAAAATTATATACTAAATGAGTGACTGCAAAATCAGTAATGAGCTTTGATAATTTCTATTGTAATTATAGGTGCCTACTCACGTAGAACATTGTAAGAGGCAGTGCCTCATAGTGGCTAGAGAATAAGGAAATCCTGGTTCCAAGTCTCACCTTTGACACTGGGCTGTGTGACCCAGTCCAAGTCACTTAATCTTTCAGTATTCCAGGCAAGTCTCTTAAGACTAACTAAGTTATGGATGAGTTGCCATCTACCTCAGGGTAGAGAGTTCTCATACTGCCAAATCCATTATTCACTGGTAAAAGTAGTTTCCTCATTGGGAGTTCTCTTTTTTGATAAAATTCCATGTTTGATTTTTCTCTTGCTCTCCACTCCACCCCCACCCCTACTCCCCATATAGGCATATGCCACTTTGGTTTGCTTATCACATTTCTTAGCTTTGTAAGAGATTTTACTGTGAAATGGAGTCTACTCTATAGAACTATATAAAAATTTGAGGCCATATGACAAAGACCATATAACTATAGGGTCCATGTCTGCGCTTTATGTGATAACTTAAAAAAAAAAAAAAGTTAATCACAGGGCAGGTCAACCCCTTTTCTCCTATCAAGAAACTGTGATTTTCCCTCCCAAATCTCTCAAGTCTAGAATTTGAAGAAAGAAAATGATCATCCCCAAAGCAATCTCCCCTCCAAAGTATAAAGTCACAGAAACCAAACTGGTTTTGGCATTGACTCTCTGTCCACCTACTTAGTGGCATAGCTCAATGCAATGTGTCTCTTAGGGAATGAAGCTGGTATATACTGGGTGGGAGCCAGTTATCTGTCCATTTCTCACCTTCGCTAGGTCTGGCCAACCATTGAACATGAATCCTTGAGGGTATCACTGAATTAAAGTGGAATTAAGGACATGTAAACAAATGCACTATGCTCTTTCATGGCCCAGGGAAACCCAGAGTCTCACTACGGAATAGACGGAGAAGCAACTGCATCACTTCATTCATCCTGGATGAAAACTATGAGTAGAGCTATTTTTCTTTTTTCTCCTCACATTTGGTGCATTAGCATCTTACCACCCCAAAACAATTTTACAAAATTGGGAGGTAATTGTACCAATATCTATAAAACTAATACTTTAAACAATGACAACAGACATTTTAATGTGCCTGTCACATGTAGAGCACTAGATTCTGGGAGTGACATAAAGCTTCAATAAGACAGAATGCCTACCCTCATACATCTGTGAGTCTAGTAAATGATGATACCCTCCGTGATATCTATGCCCAATAGTCTATGCTAAGTGCTAAGTGCATTTGACTATGTTAGGTTTAAGGGGAAGGTTCTCTATGAACTGGAAGCAGAGGTAGATATGGGAACCAGAAGCACCTTAATGGATGAAGCAGTATTTGATCTGGGCTTCAAAGAATGTGTAGGACTTATTTGGGGATGGGAGTAATATGCTATGGCTGGAGCTTAGAGTGAATGGAAGGAAAATATACGTGATAAGCCTGGAAACATAAGGTTGAGTCAAATTGTGGGGGTCCTTGAATGCCATTCTAAAAATGTTGGTCTTTCTCCGATGGGCAGAATAGAATCACAAAATAATATGTTCTTAGAATGAGAAGTAGGAGGAGCCTTAAAGGCCATCAACCCATTTTAAAGATGAGAAACCTGAGGCCAGGTAAGGTAAGTGTCTTGCTCAAGGTCCCCAGTTAGGAAGGTCAGAGACAGAATTTGGATTCCTGAAAATTTTTAAGTAGGGGAGTGACCTAGTCATATCTATGTATAAGAAAGATTTTTTAGTAGTGGTATAGAGGATGGATTTAAATGGGCAGAAAGTGGCTGGGAAACCTGAAAGGAAATCCCTATAATAATCCAGACAGGTTGTAATGAACATTTGTACTGGAGTGGTGTCTGTGAGATTGGGAAGAAAGAGGTAGATGTGACAGCTGTTGGGAATGTGGATGCCATAGGATTTGGAAACTGATGGTGTGAAAGGGAAGGGAAAGAGAAGAGTAAAATATAAGCAGCCTCAAGGTTTTTAGCCAGAGGGCCCAGAGTAAATGACAATCAAGCATTTATTATGAAGAGAATTAGAAAAAAAAAGAAAGGGAAAGAAAACAGGAAGGAAAGATGGTGTGACACTTTCTTTTGTAAAGTACCTACTTGTCTCTTCTTTTGGGCTATTTCTGCTGCTGTGACATAGTTCAACTCAAATCATCCAATTAACAAACATTTATTTATTTGTTGTTCAGTCATACTGTTGTGTCTGATTTTTTGTGACCCCATGGACCATACTGCCATGGGGTTTTCTTAGCAAAGATGCTAGAATGGCTTGCTATTTCCTTCTCTAGTGGATTAAGGCAAACAGAGGTTAAGTGACTTGCTGAGGGTCCCACATCTAGTAAGTGTCTGAGACTGGATTAAAATTCAGGTCTTCCTAACTCCAGGCCCAGTGCTCCATCACTGAGTCATTTAGTTGCTTCTATTTCTTTGTTAGTGAAATAGTCCTTGCCCTCAAAGAGATTACAATCTAATGAAAAAGACAACCTGAACATATACATATATCTGCATATATGTATATACAGAATATACAACATGTATATCAGGTAATAATAATAATAACTAGCATTCATATAGTGTTTTAAGGTTTGCAAAGCATTTTGCATATATCATTTGATTCTCACAGTAGCCCCATGAGGTAAGCACTATTATAATCCCCATTTTATAGATGAAGATACTGTGGCTGAGAGAAGTTAAGTAATTTCCCAGGGTCATCCATCTAGGAAGTGAAAAGGGAGGGTCCTCCTAATAGTTGGGGAGTCAGGAAAGGTTTCATGTAGAAAGAAGCTGCTGCTTGAAGTGAGTTTCAAAGGAAATCAGGCCTGCCAAGAGGTAGAAAGAAAGCTCAGTTTCCAAGACCAGTTTCTTCCTAATGAGTTTGGGGCTGGGGGGGGGGTAGGAAAAGTGCTGGAGGTAAATGGCTAGTGTTACAAATGCTCTGTCTCATGTTCTCAACAAAAGTCCTGGGAATGTATTACCAGATTTGCATTAACCCGGAGGGCACCATGTAATTGTTCATGGGGGAAGTAAGAAAGGATAGTGACTCATAGAGGCTTGCTACTCCCAATCCTATTGCCCTGCAGAACCTGGTCCACTGCAGTGCTAAGCCAGCATGATGTTAGAGGGAGGCATCGTGGGTAGAAAGAAATCCTGTTTCACATAAAGAGATCTGGAACTCCCAAGATTTCCATCAGTCTAATGCACACACATAAGGAAGAACAGAATCCATGACAGGAGTTCCCCTGCCAGCTCAGTGATTAACTAATGTCTATCACCGTGACATCTGGTGAGTTTTAATGGCTTATTCTGAGCTTGGGGAATTGGTGAGAAAACTCTTCAAGTGCCAGTGTGGTGACTTCCATCTGTCAATGACAAAGGTGGATCGGAGGCTCCTCTGTGAGAGGCACCAGCTGGACTAAAAGCTGGGGAGACATGGGGGATCCCTGATGTATCACTCTCCTCACCTCCCTGATAAGGACTTTCCCCTCTGGATCTCACACAAGTGCTTTGTTCTGAAGCTCTCTAATGCACTAAGGTATCATGGCATGCAATTCTTGTTTGTGGGCAGGTAGTATGGCAGAATGGCTAGAGAACTTCCCTTGAGGTCAGTAAGATCTGCATTCTATTCTACCTCTGACCCATAGTGACTATGAGACCCTGGATAAGTCACCTAACCTTTCAGTGACCCAGGCTGTGCTCTAAGTCTATAAATTACAGAGCAGATGTCAATCTATATTGGCAGAGGAAGTGCCCTCTTCCTGAGTCCTGGATGATATTGAAAATCACAGGTTTGGTCCCTGCTTGCCTGTGTTGGTATTTTATGCCAGGCCTTGACCATGAGCTCAGTGAGGACAAAGACTTATCTCAGTGTCCTGTTTCCTCTAGTGCCCAGCCCAGAACTGGATTCAGAGTAGGAGCATCATAAGTGTTTGTTTACTGAATGAAGTATGAAATATAAGTCCTGCCTCCAAGTGACTTACAATTTAATTAGAAAGACAAGCAATCATACAATCTCCGTTGGAAGGGACCGCAAAAATCATCTAGACCAACCTAAACCTCAGTACGAATTACATTTAGAATTTACCTCCTGAAAGGTGGTCATCCAGTTTTTATTTGGTTACCTCCAGTGATAGGATGTAGCCATGGGGAGAAAATGCGGAAGCAACAGAAACTGCAGGAATGCCTTCCCGTGGGTGTCTGTCTTGCAGAAACTCTCTGCCTCTCCTAACACTCACTCCCTTCTCTGTTGTTTCCAAATCTCAGAGAGCTATGCACTGGGTTTCTCCTAGGAGAACCACTGTAGCCTAAGATAGCTGATGAAATTTATAGGCAGAATAGCTAAGGATCAGTGAATGAACAAGCTGGCACTCGGAAAAATTGTCATTCTCCTATGTCCTAACTTTCTGTGACTGCCTACATAAGAAGTGGGCATGACTGAATTAGACAGCTAGTTAGACAGATGAATATAGAAATAAAATAATAGATAATTGATAAAGGTAGGTACATAGATAGATAGATAGATAGATAGATAGATAGATAGATAGATAGAACATTTATTAAAAGCTTCCTATGTACCAGGTTCTATGATTTCTGTCCAAGCGGTAAGCATAGTGGAAGCCGTTATCAAAGATGCCCAGATCAAGTTGCACATAATGCCTCCCTTGATTCCTCTAGCTGAAAGTCATTTCTCTTTTTTTCCCCCCATAGGAATAACTATTCCTGGTGCATTTTGTTTATGTCTGCCCTTTACCCCCAGTACATGCTTTCATATTAAAGCTATCTGAGTATATGTCATATCCCTTCTAATTGGGTGTGAAGTCCTTGAGGAAAAGGACCATCTAATAAATTTTTGCATCCCCACAGACAAGTCCAGAGTCTGGGACATAGTTGGTATGTAATAAATATTCGTGAAAGTAAATTAAAATAATTGCACTTATAAATCTACCTCCTGCTTCCTTGACAAGGTTATCCATTCGAGTTTGGGACAGACTTTAAGAAGTTTTTCCTCACTTCCTGCAATTTCTACCCGTGGTTACCAGTTTTTTAGGGTGGTCATTGAAGGCTTCCTGAGCAGGGACAAATTTAGCTGAGTTTAAAAGGACAGGTATATTTGTAGAAAAGAGAACCCAAGTTTCAGTCACAAAATCACAGAACCTTAGCATCTGAAGGGACCTCAGAAGCCCTCTAGACCAGAGGTTCATAATATGGGGCCCATGGGCTTGTTTCATTAAGAATTTTTTTTGGTTATTTCAATATAACTGTTTTCTCTTGCAATCCTACGCATTTTAAAAAATGCATTTATAGATGTTATTCTGAGCAGGGGTCCATAAGCTTCCTCAGACTGCCATGGATTTCAGAACATTAAAAAAGGTTAAAAACCCTGTTCTAATCCCTCCCATACTTGAACAAGAGCACACTCTGCATCATACCTGATAGGTTTTCATTCAGCCTCCATTTGCAAACCTCCATCGAAGGGGAAATCACTTCTTCCTGAGACAACCCATTTACCTTCTGGTTGCTGTAATTTTTAGGAAATACTCCTTTTTACTCAGCCTAAATCAATGTCTTTGCAACTTTGACACATTTCTTCTACTTCTGTCTTCTGAAGCCAAGGAGAATGAGTTATTCCCTCCTTCATGATACAACCCTTGAAACACTTAAATGTAGCTGTCATGTTCCTCTGAGTCTTTTTTCCTCTAGGCTAAATGTACCCAGTTCTTTCAATCTTCATATAGTATATCTTGTGGCTATTCAGCCTCCCAGTCACCCTCCCCTGAATCTCTCCAGATTATCAGTGTAATGTGGCTTCAGACTTGAGCATAGTATTCCAGATGTATTCTGGACCAAGTCAGAATACAATGGAACTATCATACCTCTAATCTTCTCAAAGAAGCCTAAGAGCTCATCAGCCTTCTTGACTGTCAAATTGTGTTTTGACTCATACTGAACTTTCCATCCAGGAAACCCAACCCTTCTCCCTGCCAAACCCATGGCCCCCAGGTCTTTTTGAGATGAATTGTGACCTGATTGTGCCTCTTCCCATTTTGTGCTTGTAACACTGATTTTTTTTTCCAACCCCAAGGTCATCAGAAGTTGAACTAAGACTGCGATTGAAGGCAAAGGGTAATAAAAAAAGAATCAAGCTTAAGGAAAGGTGAAGAAAGGATAGGAGATTGGAATAGGAGTGGGGGTGAGGGATTGAGGGGTTGGGTAATTTAGCATTTGAAATGAGGGTCTATGCATATCCTAGTTGAATCAAACAGTGAAGGAAGTTCTGGTATCTCCCTACAATGAACTCAACTATTCTCTTGATCACTAACCATATAGAATCAATACAGCCTTGCAGTCCTTTTTTAGAGATGTCCAATATATTTTGGAAAATTGCATTTTACATGCTGAATGAGACATTATGAACATGATAAACTTCTTTGAAATGAGGCTTATAAGGTGAAGAAAAAAAATAAGTTTCCTGCTCCTGCTAGATGAATGCTTGCCATGGATTTTGTAGAAAGGTTTCTTTAAGTGGAGGGTTGGTCAAGATCTTAGGATCATAGCTCTACTGCTGGAAGGGACCTCAGAGTTTAATTAGTCCTGTGTCCTTTCACAGATGACAAAACCAAGGCTCCGGCGTGGTAGGTGACTTGCTTAAGATGACATAGATAGTATCAGAACCAGAATTTGAACCCAGTTCCACTGATTTTAGGATCAAGAGTCTTTCTATCATCTGAATTCTGAGGTCCCTTTCAGCTCTGAGATTCTATGTTGATGGGACCTCAAATGGACCAGTTTCTTCTCTTTCAGATTCTGGTCATTTATTCATTTTTTATGCCTTGCTCGTCTTCACATGCAAAATGAGAAGTCCTAGCCCACAACCAACTCATAGTGTTGACAAAAGGCTAAATGAGGTAATAAAAAAGAGGAAATTCTGTGAGCTCATCCTCAGACTACACCCTTATAACACCTGTGCCAGTGGTTTCAACAGAACTGGGATGCCCTATTCATCCTTCACCACAAGGATATAACTCCAGCATCCCACCCCCATCCCCAAAACGCTTGTGTGCATACTTGTACCATATGCATGTGTATGCACACACACACACACAGAACAGACCCATCATGTACAAATATACATATCTAGAAAGGAAACATGAATAGACTTCAAAGCAGAATGCTTCCTTCTACTTCTTGGAGTAACAGCTGGAACCAGTTGCTTCCCTGGCCACTATCACCATTCTTCCCAAAGTAGATTCTCTATTGTCCACTTGACCAGAGATTATGGAAGCAGTGACTATAAGGAAGAACATGACTAAAATTAGAAAAGTAGAGAATCCTGGATGAGGAGAGTTGCCCAACCATTTCTGAAATCCTGTGGAATAGCTGGAGAAGCCAGCAGGGAGAATTCTGGTTCTCATCCAGCAGTACAGTAGCTCTTGCCTTAGCCTGCTCAAGTGGCCTGTAGCTGGACCTGGTAGAGACTTGTTCTGAATCAGTCTTCTTTCCTGATACCAAGTCTATGGAGAATACACTGAAGATATAGACTGTCTATGGGGGTGCTTCTCCTTCCCTTGGGTTACCACTGCAATCCAAATTGACTTGTTTCTTCTTTTTCTCTTTTGCATCATTGTCTTTTGTATCATTTCTATCTCAAAATAATTTTACGTTTTGAAAATATTTTTACTGATATCTTTTATTTTTCATCACCAGCATATCCCAGTGTATCCAGGGAACAAACTTTCATGACCACAAATAAAAAAAGAGGGGGAAAAGTTCAGAAAAAACTAAACAATCTATTGAAAATCTGAAAAATTTTATGCAGTGTTCCATTGTCCCCCCATATTCCCCCACTTCTGCAGTGTAGCAGGGTGAGATGACTTTTTATGTTTCATCTTTGTCAAAGGGAATTTAAACAAATGGGAAGGGAAAAAAACTACTCCATGGCTTGCTTAGAAGCTTTCTCTGTTGAAGAGTTAAGTCATGTATTATATAAATCCAAGACACAAATTTGAGACCCCTGTGATGCATTTTCCTTGGGATAGCATGGTAGTGTTCCAGAGACAACATCTCAGCACAGAGCCTTTCTTTAGCTGGGGTTAGCCGACACACTCACACCTGAAAAAAATAGGAACAACAATATATTTTTTAAATGACATATTTACAGTAGGAAAAAGCAAGGCCCAGACCTGTGATCAAAGAATGTTTCTGTAAAAACCCTAATTAGTCTACTCTATATGACTTTGCTTGATGCTTTCCATCTGCTAAGTGTTCACCAATAGCTTCTCTCAGCAGCTGCAAGTCCCCTTTAGCTCCATGAGTTGGCCAGTTCTACCTGTCTCAACCTTGTTGAGTTCTTCCTGCCTCCAGTGACAAGACCTAGGTAGAAAAAGGGGCTAATGCTTCTGCTTGCTTTTATGGAAGTTAGTGGGTGAGATGAAAAAATTGACAGATTTTGCTTTTTCCAAGTATAGCCCTGGAAGCTAAAGGGCTTAACTCTGCAAAGATGTGCTGCTGTCACTAGGGGGCTCTTATATCATCTCTACTCCCTCATTTAAGTGAAGAGGTAGCATAAGAGGAAGGGAAGGGAATAAGCATTTATATAGTGCCTACTGTATACCAAGCACTATGCTAAACACTTTACATCTTTGGATCCTCACAGCAACCTTGCAAAGTAGGTGCTATTCCTATCCTCATTTTACAGTTGAGGAAACTGAGGCAGACAGAGGCTAGGTGACTTGCCCGAAGTTACTCAGCTAGTAAATGTCATAGGCTGGATTTGAACTCAGGTCTTCCTGATTCCAAGCCCAGTGTGCTATCCATTGGGCCACCTGACTGCCTTTGTTTCACCAGAGGAATGCTAGTCCTGGATTCTGGTCCTAGTTTTACTATGAAATTCCTGTAGGAATTTAGGTGAGTAATTTCTGTCTCTGAGTGAGAAAAACAAAACAAAACCTTGGTTTCCTTATCTGCTGGCCTAAGTGATCTCTTTGATCTAATGATCAATGATTCTCTGGGTCTTCCCCAACTACACACAGCTAGTTAGTGATGGGGCAGGGGGCAAGAATCCAGGACTATTTCTTATGTTCCATTCTAGTGTTCAGACATTGAATAGTGGGTCCTGGTTAGTTGTCATATTGATGAATTCATTTTCTTTAAAAGGAAGGAAGACAAAAAGCAAACACCAAGCAATATGTAATGAGATTTGTGGTTTCTATACAATACTGTTTCTGTCCTTCTTTATATATGGGAATGTTCATGTTGGTTGATGTTTGTCAAGCTCAGCATAACAAAAATATTTCAATAAGAAAGATGAGTCTGAGAGACACTAAATGAGATTTTGTCTAAGCAGAGGCTCAGGACCAAGGTGAGGCAGAATTTGGAAATAGGTGAAATTTGCCTTCTCCCCTGGTTTACCATCTTACCCCCTTTTTGTCTCAGATACCCATTGCCCTCAAGTTCTCTTCTCTCTCAGATGAAAATCTGACTTTAGGAAAAGGTTTCATTAATTCCTTGGGAGTAAACACCTGATAAGGCTTACTATGAATGCAAGCTCCCTGAGGGCAGGAGTTATTTCTCTTTTTTTTTTCATCCTTGTATCCTTAGCACATAGCACCATGTTTAGTACAAGTTAGTCACTTAATAAATTCTTTTAAATGAATTGAATTGGAAGTATTCCTTTCTCTAGTAAATTTTTTTAAAGGGGACAAAATTTAGGTGAAAAGTTCTTCAAGTCACCTACATTCCAGATACTATGTTAAGTGATGGGGTTGCAAAGAAAGGAATAAAAACAGTCCTAGTTCTCAAGGATCCCACAGTTTAATGGGGGAAGATAGCATGCAAGCAACCATGTACAGAAGGAAGGAACTAACATGAAGGACTAGGAAAGGCTTCTTGTAGAATAATATTTTAAAATGCGTAACATAGGGGCAGCTAGGTGGTTCAGTGGATAGAGCACGGCCCTGGAGTCAGGAGGACTTGAGTTCAAATCTGACCTCATACATGTAATGCTTACTAGCTGTGTGACTCTAGGCAAGTCATTTAACCCCAATTGCCTCACCAAAAAAAAAAAAAGCATAAAGTTACAAAGCAAATCAATGTATTTAAGTAATTATCAAAATATTTTTAAAAAGTCATAGATCTGGGTTACGAACTCTTGCTAATATGACAATGAGGCTGGTAGGAATTTGAAAGGAGTCACCTGGCACAAGGGGCATTATTTGGGGAACAGGGACCTTTCCCTTTTCCTTATAATCACACCACAGAGTCGGTCCATCTGCCTTTGCATGTCTCTTTTCACTGACTTACTATTCTTGTGGCATAGTAGATGAGAGCTATGGGGTGGAGTGAGGCTATTACATGACAATAAATGACATGTTGGTCCAGGGTCATTAGCCTGATGTTCAGGGACCTCCAAAAACCTAGTCCTTATCTTTTTCTTCATTCTAATTTCCCATTACATTCCTCCATGAACTCTGAACTTCTGCCAGTCTCATAATAGATCTTGCAACTTCTAGCTTCCATGTCTTTGCTGATTGTTGTTCTCTCTGCCTAGAATTCCTTCATTTTCATCCAATTCATCCTTCAAGTTCTAGTTCATCTTGCTTGCTGGGTCTATGAAGCATTCATTTATTATCCCTCTACAAAACTCCTAAAGTGTTATTGTCCATTATATGCTATAGTGCAATCACCTTTTCAAGTGTGTATTTCTGGTATCCCTAGCTTGACTATAAGCTCTTGAAGGGCAGGGACTGTCCTTTATACCTCTTTATACCCCCTAATGTACCTGCTGAGCAGAGGGCTTTGTAATCATTTATATTAAAAAAGTATGTAAATGGAAGTGATGAGGATAATGAAATGGCCAGTGTTGATAATATATGGGCTGTCATTAATCTGAAAGGTGGAGATACTAAAATAACTATTAGGTGGCACAGTGGATAAAGTCCCAGGCCTGGAGCCAGGAAGACTCATCTTCCTGAGTTCAAATCTGGCCTCAGACACAATAGCTGTGTGACCCTGGGCAAGTCACTTAAGCCTGTTTGCCTCAGTTTCTTCATCTATAAAATGAAGGAACTGGAAACCACTTCAGTATCTTTGCCAAGAAAACCCCAAATGGGGTCACAGAGAGCTGGACATGACTGAAACAAACGGCCAACACAACAATAATAAAATAACTGGTGGTTTCCTCAATTTTCCCTTACCTAATAATCCAGCTCCCAGTGCCCATCCTGAACATATCGTTGCCATTGAGACAGCTAAGGTGAAACTGGGGATAGGGTACTGGATTTAGGAAGACCTGCATTCAATCAGGCCTCAGACACTTTCTAGCTGTGTGACTCTGCGCAAGTTACTTATTCTTTATCTGCTTCTGTTTTCTCAGCTATAAAACGGGGGTGATAATAAGCACCTACACCTCCAAGTTGTTGTGAAAATCAAGTGAGATAATATTTGTGAAGTGATTAGCACAGTACCTGGCACATAATAAGCACCTAATAATAATAATAATAATAGCAGCTTACATTTATATAGAGCTTACAATATGCCCTGGCACTGTGCAAGTCCTTTACAATTGTGCCTTGACTCCTTTGCTCATGACACCTGGCTAGAAACAATGATGTAAGAGGAGAGGTCTTGAGTCCTCTGGTGCCAACATATGGCCTCATAGAAACAGGTCTCAGTCCTTCTGGTTTGGTGTCTGTTCTTTTCTATTTTAGGTAAAGGAATTGGAGACTATAATCTTGTATATTTTGAAAGGTCGAGCGAGTAAACTGTCTGATTTTGCAACCAATTCCTCATATGCCCTGAGGAGCATAACGGAAGTGACCTTCAGTATCTACCCCAGTGGTAGATGAGATAAGGACTCCTCAGGGAGAAAGGCTGCCTTTGGACAGAAGCTTTGTGGGAGCAATGTTATGCAGAAACTATGCTAAGTCTGAACCCACTCTCTCCAGAGACCAAGATGGATTAGGGGAGAGTATACCCCCTACATCTTGGGGAAATGCTCCCTTTCTCAGACAAACTGCTACCTAATCATGCCTTCCCCAAAATATTACATTTGAAATGTGTGGTACAACAGTTTGCCTTTCTTTGTATTACTATTTTCATTGAAAAGATTGAAATGACATAGTGGATACTAGCTCTGAAGAACTAGGTTCAAGTATGCAATAGCTATAGAAGCATAGGATTTGTTTTTGATATATCTTCAAAGTAAATATCCTCTTGTGCAAGCTAATTCATGTTAAGCGATTAAATGGAACCAGAATGCTAATTATTGTCAGCTAACAGAGACGGAGATACAGCTAGTGAGGGTTCAAGCCAATAGCATTAAAGAAGAGACACCCCCAAACTCTACAGGGAACCCCCAGAACTCAAGAGGAGAAAATGTAGCAGGCCTGACTTTAGGAAAATGAGCCAGAGATACTCCCTACCTCAGTAAAAGGAGAAGGATGCACCAGGGGGCCCTCAAAGCCTCTTTTGAGTTCTAAGACTGTGATTCCAGTTTCTCTTTCTAATCTTATCAACAACCTTCTGGGAGAGTGAGATGGTGTTCCCTCCACCCACTCCCACAGCTGGAGGGCATTGTTCCTCCCATTTCATCCCTGTCTCCCTATAAAATGAATCATCTTTCAAACCTGGGGAGCTCTGAAGGAACTGTGAGCCTTCAGGGAAGTTAAGATGCTGATTCTTGAACCCAGGATCACAGCTGAGAACCAAGCTGCCAGCTTGTATTGTCATTCTGCTCCATTGATGGTTGGTTGTCTGGGGCTGTTCCAGATGTGGAAATGTAAAAAGTATATTTCAGAGCTACCACTGCCCTCTGAAGTCCTAGCATTTCAGAAGTGGAAAGCACTTCAGTGGTCATGGATATAATGCCTCTCTCTCTCTCTCCCCCCTTTCCCTTCATCCCTATTATATCACGCATGCCAGCAGGGCACCCAGCCTCTACTTGAAGATCTCATGAAGAAGCCCATTCCACTTTTGGACATCTCTAATCATTAAGAAGTTTTTCCTGACATCAAGCATAACTTTGTCTTGCTTTGACCCATTGCTCTTGCCTCCGCTCTCTGAAAACAAACAGAACAAGTCTAATCCCTCATCTGTTATGATATCTTAAAATACTTGAAGGCAGATAGGATGCCTATGATGACATCTCTACTCCAGATTTTCTTTTCTCCAGGCTAAATGTTTCCAGTTGCTTCAACAGATCCTCTTGTGGCATGAACTCCAGGCCCACCATTACCCTCTAAGTGACTTCCTCTGGACATTCTACAGCTTGTAAATATATTTCCTAAACTGTGGCACCAAGAACTGGAGACAGTGTTTCAGATATGGTCTAAATAGGGCAAAATATGGTGGGGTCGTTCCCTCCTTATTTCTGAAACCTATTGCGGTTTTAGTCTAAGATTTTGTTAGCTTTTTGTGTGTGTGTGTGAACATATCATTCTGTTGAATCATATTGAGTTTGTGATCTGCTAAAACCCCAAAACCCTTTACTCAGACAAACTGCCACCTAGTCATGCCTTCCCTAAAAGATCCCTTTTGAAATGTATGGTACAGCATTTTGCCTTTCTTTGTGTCACTCTTTTCATTGAAGAGATTGAAATGACAGTGTTGAGAATACTGGCTCTGAAGACCTAGGTTCATATATGGAAAAGCTATAGAAGCAAAGGATGTAAAGCTGAAAGATTCAATTCAATGCAGTAAACGTTTATTAAGCACCTACTATGTGCTAGGCATTGTGCTAAATGCCAGCGATACAAAAAGAGGCAAAAGACAGTCCGTGCCCTCAATGACCCTACAATTTACTGGGGGAGACAACATGCAAATAAATGTATGCAAAGCAAGCTATATACAGGATAAATAGGAAATATTAACAGAGAGAAGGCATTTGAATTAAGAGGGGTTGGGGAAGGCTTCTGATAGAAGGTAGGATTTTAATTAGGACTTTAAGGAAGTCAGGGAGATCATAGTCTGGAGGAAGAAGGAGTGTATTCCAGGCATGGGGGACAGACAGAAAGAACATCCAGAGTTGGGAGATGAAGTGTCTGTGGAATAGCCAGGAGACCAGTGTCATTGCACAGGAGATCAGTGTCACTGGATCTAAGAATACATGTTGAAGAGTAAGATGTAAGAAGACTGGAAAGGTAGGAGAGGGTTACGTTATGAAAGGCTTTGAATACCAAACAGAACATTTTGTATTTGCTGCTAGAAGCAGTAGAAAGCCACTGGAGTTTACTGAGTGGGCAATAGAAGTGTGTTTATGTTACATGATCAGACCTATTTTTTAGGAAAATCACTTTAGTGACTGAATGGAGCATGGCTTGGAGTGGGGAAAAACTTGAGGCAGAGCAACCCACCAATAGACCATTGCAAGAGTCAAGGTGTTAGTTGAAGGCCTACGCTAGAGTGGCATCAGTGTCAGAGGAGAGAAAGGGGTGTGTTTGGGAGATGTAGCAAAAGTGAAATTGGCAGGCCTTGATAACAGTTTGGAAAAGGGGGTGTCTGGAATCCAGGATGACTCCTAGGTTATGAGCCTGAGGGACTGGGAGGATGGTGCTGCCTTCTGCAGTAACAGGGAAGGAAGGAGACAGGAAGGCTTTAGGAGAAAAGATATGAATTTCATTTTGCATGTATTAAATTTAAGATGTCTGTTGGACATCCAGTTTGAGATATCTGGAAGGCAGTTGGAGATGCAAGATTGGAGGTCAGCAGAGAGACCGGGGCACGAAAGGTAGATTTGAGTCATCAGTATAAAGATATAGCTAAATCCATGGCAGCTGATGAGATCCCCAAGCATTCAGGGAGGAGAGAAGAGGTCCCAGGACAGAACTCTGAGAGAAACCTACATTTAGAGCGCGGGACATGGAGGAATATCTAGCAAAGGAAACAGAGAAGGAGCAGTCTGATAAGTAGGAAGAAAACTGGAAGATAATGGTGTCTCAAAAACATGAAGAGAAGAGTGTCAAGGAGGAAACAGAGATCAACAGTGTCAAAGAGGAGTTAGAGATCATCAGGCCCAATCCCCTTATTTAACATATGAGGAAATTGAGACCTAGAGAACAGAAATAACTTGTCCAAGGTCATATGAGTAGGAAGAAAGAGACGGAGGTGGGGATTTGCATCTAGGTCTTCTGGCTCAAAATCTAGAGCTCTCTCTTTTTTTTTTTAATACCGTGCTGCCTCTAAGGTTACATATCTATTATCTAATGTACTTAGCACATAGCTGGTGCTTAATAAATGTTTTATGAATTTCAACATAGTTAAAAATTGGAGTGTGGACTGAATAAAAATTTCCCTTTGCTACTTACTAGCTGTCACTCTGGAAAAGTTATTGATCTCCACTTTGGTCATCTATAAAATATGAATGAGCAGCAGTGAGGTGTAATGGTTAGAGAGCTGCTACTGATAAACTTAGTAGGAGCTAAGTTCCCACATTCTCTCTCTATGACCCTATATAAATCACATAATCTCTCAATGCCCCAGGCAACTCTCTAAAAGCATAAATGGTAAAGCAGTTGGTAGAGGAAATTCTTCCTTGGGAGTTCCCTATTTTCATGAAATAAGAGGCATAATTCCTTTATCTCACCCAAAATGAAGATGATAATGCTTGTGTGACATTATTATTTTTTTTTAGGCAGTTGAGGTTAAGTGACTTGCCCAGGGTCACATAGCTAGTAAGTGTCAAGTGTTGAGTCTGAGGCCTGAGGTCTGAGTCAGCTCCTCCTGACTTCAGGGCTGGTGCTCTATCCTCTGTGCCACCTAGCTGCCCCTTTGTGTGACATTATTAAGAAAGCGTTATGTTAATTTTCCCAATAATAGTCATTATTTTTACATTTTTTTCCAATAAAACTCAGATAGAAATGTACCTGTAACAAATTACTGTCATGCTATTATTCTTTTTCTATTTAATCTCCAGAAGATTATTGTACACATCGATAAAATATCTGATTCTTATAAATGAGTGAATATTATTATTATGTTGTTATTCTCAAGCAGCTGGTACCTTTCCGGTAGATATGAACACATCTGCTCTTCAGTCCCCTTCCAAAGCTCTTGTGTCACTTAATGTGTTATAGATCAAAGTATGTAATTGCCCAAGGGGCAATGATGAAGCATTTTCTTGATTGTTGGAATAGTGTTTAACCCCTTGTAACATGGGGACTATAATCTTTCCTTCTCTGGGTACCACCCCTAAAACCATATCAAACAATTCTGTTCCTTTCCTTTTCCCTTTTATCGCCCTTTGGAACAATGTTGGGGCTTGTATCCTGGCAGGTTTCTTTTTCTGTGAGAACAGTAATCTCATTTCAATGTGTGTGGGTGGGTAGATTATAAGGTACAGCCTTGGAGCTCAGGTGCAGGGCTAGGGAGGGACTGTTTTAAATACTTGTATGATTAACAAGCCCCTGGATTTTTATGGATTGTAAAGAAAGAGCCGCCTTGAGGATTATCGCTTAGTTTGGAAATGATTCACCAAAAAAAAAAAGCTGAAATGCTTTGGGAGGATGGGAGGAAGAAAGGACTTTTCTTTTTAGCAGAGTGGTTAGTGATCAGCACATTGATCCAGTAGGTTCAAATCCATGTAGATCCCTCCTCTCCCTCCCCCACTTCCTCACATGGTTTCTGAAAGAAGAACAGAGAATCTTATCTGAGGTTTAAACTACTTTCACTAAACTCAATTCAACAAACATTTATTAAGCATCTTGTACTTGCCAGGAAAATGTGCTGTGCTGATGGGGATACTGAGACAAAAATAATAATAACCCTTGCCTTCGAGGAGTTTATATTCTATTGCTTATCCATAGTGTAGTATCATTTGAAGCAGAGGTGTCAAATACTTGACTGTAACATTCCAGAGTGCAGCACAAGCTAGGTTAAAATGTCATTGGGATATATTTAATAAAATAAATGAAAATACAAGAAGACATAAATAACACTACATTTTAAAGCTAAGTCAATATGCAACCCACAGAGTTCCTCATATGTGGATTAGTGGCCTCCTTTTCTATGTGAGTTTGACACCACTCATTTAATGAATCAAGGATTTGAAGTCAGAGGACCTGGCTTTGAATCCCATCTCTGTTACTTGGTCCCAATATGAGTGGGCAAATAATTTCATCTCTCTAGGCCTCAGTTTACTAGTCTGTACAAATCCTAGCTTTGATACTTACTAGTTACATGATCATTGGCAAGTTAGACTTCTTGAACTCTGGTCTCTTTGTAAAATATGAGTAATAATAATTGGACCTCACAAAGTTATTGTGAGGGAAAAAATCCTCAACCTTAAAGCACTATAGAGACATTTGAGATGTTATTTTTTCTTTCTAAAGTCTCTTCCAGTTCTGATATGCTATGATTTCAGGAGCCCCCAGGTACTTTTCTCATTGAGAACAAAATGGTAAGAAAAGAAATGGATATTGCCAATTGGTTTGTAACTGTGATCCCACAGCCATCATTGAGGGGAAAAATCATTGAGGGGAAAAATCATTGTGGAGAGGAGGTCCACCTGCCTTATCGCTGCCAGCAACAACTGCTGACTTACTGCTACTAACAGGCACAAGAAGCCTGGGAGTGGCAACTCTCCCCCCACCTCAGACCATCATTCTTGCTTTCCAGACCAGTCCAAATAGACATCACCTGGGCAAGCAACTCCTTTGGAGGAGGAGCCAATTGCCAACGAAGTGCCCCACACAGAGTAAAACAGTCCCTGCTCCTAAAGAGTTTACTTTCTATTAGTGAAATGACATGTATACTTATAGGTATAGTTGATGTGAAATAGGCTTATTTGCACATTTTTCCTCCATTAGACTATGAACTCCTTGAGAGTAGACACTATTTATTTGCTTTTCTTTGTATTCCCAGAGCTTAGCAATCAATTAATCAATCAATAAACATTTATTAACCCCCTACTAGGGGCCAGGCATTGTACTGAGTGCTGGATTGAGAGTAGGCACTTAATAAATGCTTGTTGACAATATTTTCAGGAAGGTTCAAGGCCAAGTCCAAAGATTTCCACAGGGAATAGCTCGATCCCAAACCTTTCTTATTGGGAAATATCTTTATTGGTTTTCACAGAAAAAAATATCTAGTTCCAAGTACAAGGCACTATTTTGGATGTAGGTTGCAAAAATCCTGGAGTAAGATAAAGTGAAAGTCACATAAAGAGTCATTTGAAAGTGGGTAATATGTAACCATCTGGTAGAATGTGCACCCTGTGAGGGCTCAATAAACATGAACTGGCTTACTCAGAGCAGAAATAATGTACCCCATCAATCAGCAACAAACATTTTCCAAATGTCAACTGATTGCTTTGCTTTGTAATGAGGACTTTCTGCTGGGGCTAGCTCTCTGTAAAACAGCTAGGCAGCCAGCTCCCGTTGGTATCCTTACTTGTTCCTTGTCTAAACCTTATTGGTGAAGCTGAATTAAGAAGGATGCACGGTGATCTGGATTGATAATCACTTTGAGAGGACAGCATAAGACAGGTAAGATGTGCGACCATATTTAAAGGCTGAAGCTTTGGGATGAGTTGACTCAGTGAGCCCCCCAGCCCCACCTCTTTTCTCCCCCATCCTAAGCACTTCCTATATATTGCCTGTTGACCTCACAGGAATCTCCCTTTTTTTTTTTGTCTTTGTGCTGCCTCAGAGGGATTCTCACTTCTGCTTTAACCTTTGCAATTTTAGCTCTAACAAGAAATTATGGGATACTAAATCTGATGAATCAATGATACCCCTAATCATTGGGATGCATTGGACTCTCCCTCTCCCCCAACAAAGGGCAGGATATGTCCAAGACGCTCATGCTGCTTTCAGTCTCTCCTATAAGAGAAATGAGATCTGATGAATTCATTCATATGAAAGTTTCAGGGACTTAAAATGTTCCCCTTGGAAATAATTTGCAGTTGAAAATTTCATAGAATTGGAGGAATATTAACTAAGCATTCTAGTTCAAACCTTAATTAATGGATTCATTCTGTCTAAAATAGAAGTTATTAACCTGGAGCCCATACACTCCTTTTTCTGTCTTTTAAAACATGCATACACATGCACATACACATACACACACATTTTGTGCATTTGGGGTTAAGTGACGTGCCCAGAGTCACACAGCTAGTAAGCGTCAAGTGTTTGGTCGGGTTTGAACTCAGGTCCTCCTGACTTCAGGGCTGGTGCTCTATCCACTGCGCCACCTAGCTGCCCCTCAAAAAATATATTTTGATAACAGTATTTCAATATAATTATTTTTTTAAAATCTTACGCATTTTCTGCTTTTACAAACATTGTTTTGAGGACGAGATATTAGGCTTCATCAGACTTCCAAAGTGTTCCATCACACAAAAAAGTATAAGAACCTATATCTAGAATACTATTATTAAGTGACCATCCACTAGAACAGTGGTGTTAAACTCAAGTAGAAAGGGATCTCTGAAGCCATTTTGACTTAGAAAGGCTCACATTAACATAAACTATGTTACATTGAATTTGCTGTTGTTGTTGTTTTCAATTACACTTTAATGTTTCAGGTTGCAATCCAGAGCTTGCTGGCTTCAAGTTTGGCACCTTTGCCCTAGAACACTTCAGGTGGTGAGGAAGTCTAGATTAAGAAGAGCTCAGAAATGGAAGAGACTGTTCAGATAATCCAATTCAAACACCCATTTGAGAGATGATCAAACTCAAGCCAAAAAGATTACCATGGTTTTATGAGGTCATGTAAGTTGTTCCAGTTCTAGGACCCACATTCATAGACTTTCAGGCTAGTTCAGGGGTGGGAAACTTGTGGGGACCACACGTGGCCTTCTAGGTCCTTGGGTTTTGCTTTTTGACTGAGTCCAAGTTTCATAGAACAAATTCTTTTATCAAGGGGATTTGATTGAATTCAGTCAAAGGGCTGCACTTGCGGACCTAGAGGGCCACATGCGGCCTCGAGGCTGCAGGTTCCCCAGCCCTGGGCAAGTTCCTTCCAAAGCTACCTATAATTATTACAATTGTTAGTCTCAGAGGATGATGGATATAGCAATGGAAGGGAACCCAGAGGTCACCTCATCCCAAATTCATTTTGTAGATGAAGAAAGTGAAACACATAGAGATTAAGTGATTTGCCAAGGTCACACAATTTTTTTCTTATGCGAAGTTGAATTGTAAAAAGAAAGATGATATGATACAATGGATATGACAGTGAATCTGGCATCAGATGACTTGTGTTCAAATTTTGTGTGGTTTTGAAAAAATCACTTAATTTCTTTACATCTCGTTTTCCTCATGTTAAAAGTCCCTGATAAGCTCTAAATTCTGTGATTCTAGGGAGAACGTAGGGAAAGCAGTAGTCAACCATGAAGGAATGAATTTATAATGTTAGCTTTTCAAACGTCAATGGAGGGGAATTTTTTGGGTGGAGAGGTATTCCTAGAAGCCATCAAATCACACCAGCTACCTATGTTGACCACACCTGTATGACACTAGGTATCACCTATTATACAGCCTGCAATCAAGTTCTTTGTACAACCTATACGTCATACCAAGATGAAAGTAAAGTAGTTATTGGTGATTTCAAAGGCTTTTTACCAGTTTTTGCATTTATCTATACTCCATGCTTTTTAAACTCACGCACAGAAGGGATATAAGCACAGGGAAGGCCATTAGAGATCATCTCCAATCTGCCACATATCAAATTAATGAGGGGATTTCTTCTAATGATGTCGATTGCAATCCATCTCTGAATTATAGAGTTGCTGGAGATTCAGTGACTTGTGCAGGGATATGTAGCTAGTAAGTGTCAGGGACCACACATGAACCCAGGTCCTCTTGACTGCAAAGTCCTGCCACCCACCCCATAAAATACATCAACTTCTTTCTCTGTAAAATGAGGGGGTTTGGATAAGATGCATTACAGATACCTTCTATTGCTAATATTCTCTGAACCTACGAATCTAAGATTCAAAGTAAAAACTCTTGATAGGACTACTTCCTTCTTGATTTGTCACCTTTCTCTGGTATCTGTCAGCATTATCCTCTACTCTTGAGCATTAGTACTACAGCTGTCGAAGAGCCTGCCTTTTCACCCATTTTTGGTCAGTTACCTTCTGGCTGTTGTGTTTTTGGGTGACCAAATAAGAGAAAGAGAGCCTCACAGAGTATAAAATAGATAATTTTGATTACATGAAATTAAAAAGCTTTTGTACAAATAAATCTAATGCAGCCAAAATTAGAAGGAAAACAGAAAACTGGGTGGAAATTTTTCAGTGTTTTTTTCTAATAAAGGCCTCATTTCTCAAATATATAGGAAACTGTGGTAAATTTATAAAAAGAAGACTCATTCTCCATTTGATAAAGAGTCAAAGGATATAAAAAGGCAGTTTTCAGAAGAAGAAATCAAGGGCAGCTAGGTGGCACAGTGGAAAGAGCAGCAGCTCTGGATTTAGGAGGACCTGAGTTCAAATCTGGTTTCAGTTACCTAACACTTACTAGCTGTGTGACCCTGGACAAGTCACTTAACTCCATTGCCTAGAAAGAAAGAAAGAAAGAAAGAAAGAAAGAAAGAAAGAAAGAAAGAAAGAAAGAAAGAAAAAGAAAGAAAGAAAGAAAGAAAGAAAGAAAGAAAGAAAGAAAGAAAGAAAGAAAAGCTATCAATAGTCACTGAAAAAAGTGCTCTAAATCATTACTGATTGGAGAAATGCAAATTAAGGCAACTCTGAGAAATCACCTCACACCTATCAGATTGACTAACATGACAGAACAGGAAAATGACAAATGATGGGGTTGTAGAAAAATTGGGACACTTACACTCAGAGAGTTGTGGACTAGTTTAATCATTCTGGAGAACAATTTGGAACTATACCCAAAATGCTACAAAATTCTGCATACCTTTTGATGCAGCAATACCACTACTAGATCTGTATCCCAAAGAGATCAAAGACAAAGTAAAAGGACTTTTCTCTACAAAAATATTTATGGCCACTCTTTTTGTGGCGGCAAAGAATTGGAAATCAAAGGAATGCCCATCAATTGAGGAATGGCTGAACCAGTTGTAGTATATGATTGTGATGGAATACTACTGTGTTATAAGAAATGATGAGCAGGATGGTTTCAGAAAAACCTGGAAAGATTTATATGAACTTGTGCAAAGTGAAGTGAACAGAACCAGGAGAACATTGAACACAATAACAGCAGTATTATAAGGATGATCAACTGTGAATGACTTAGCTATTCTGACCAAGACAATGACCCAAGACAATTCCAAAGGATCCATAATGAAAAGCGTTACCCACTTCAAGAGAGAGAACTGATGAACTCTGAAGGCAGATTGAAGCATACTTTTTTTTTACTCTCTTTATTTGTATTGTTGAATTTTGTTTGTGTTTTCTTTTTCAACAAGGCTAATATGGAAATATGTTTTGCATGACCTCACTTGTGTAACATCAGATTGCTTGCTTTCTCAAGTTGGGGGAGGAATGGGCAGATGGGAGAGAATTGGACTAAATTTTTTAAAAATAAATTATTGTTAAAACTTATTTTACATGTAATTTACATGGAATTGGGAAATATTTAATGGAATAAAAATAATTTTAAAAACTGTCTTCTTCCTTGGAAAAGGGGAAATTACCTCTACTTTTAGATTATAAGGGGAGGTGGGGATGGTTGGAATATAAAAGGCAAAATGCTGATTCCAGTTCTTAAGAGCGCAGGACCAAGCAGACCTGGTTTTCAAAGCATGTAACTGAACTGGACTGAAAGTAGTAGTACAGGCTTAAAGGCACCTATTTTTCAGATCATTTCCTCTTCTCCTTTCTTTCTCTCCTTCTTGTTAAAAAATATAGGCACTTTCTTTTCCTCACAGGCAAGGTATCAGGGATGCTATCTTCCATATACTTCCCTTCTCTCCTTCCTCACGGATAATGGAACCAATTTCTTTTTCTTTCTAGTAGATAATAGATCACAAGGTTCTTTCCTCTTTGTCTTTTGTAGGGCAGAGGGATGGCAAGCAATCATTCTCTTTCTTTCTTTCTTTCTCTCTGTCTCCTTCTCTCTCTTCCCTTTTCTCACTCTTCTTGCTAGGAATTGGAAAGTCTGGTTGGGAAGTCTGTGTGGCCTCATAGCAACAGAGGCCCAGTCGTGCCTAGCATAGGGAAACTCTTGCCATCTTTCCTTGAGAAATATATATGTATTTCAGATCTGTAAGGTTACAATGAAGAATTCTGTTACCATGGTATAGGAGTCATTTTAAATAGATTTTGTGTTTGCATTGAGCTGGGAATTTCCCCTCAAATTCCATGTGCTTGATAGTCCTCCCAAAATAGATTTCTCTCAGACAAAATTATGTGTTTATTTAGTGGAATTTAGCCTGTTAGGCCCACAAAGATATAGTGGTATAGTGGATAGAGAACTGGCCCTGGAGTCAGGAGGACTTGAGTTCAAATCTGGCCTCAAATGCTTAACACTTAACTAGCTGTGTGACCTTAGGCAAATCATTTAATCCCAATTGCCTCATCAAAAAAAAAATCTATGTAGAAGGAATACTGGCCTTTTATGTACTTTTGGAATTTTATAAAATTTGTATAGGACAGATGTAGGTATTGGGTTTTTTTTTTAATATTTCCCTCTTCCTCTATCAACAGATTCTTGGAAGAATATGAACAGTCTCTCCTTCAACAAATCAATTAATAAATCAAACAAATATTTATCAAGCACCTTATATGAACCAGAAACTATGAGAGGCCACGTACATACAAAGACAAAAATAAATCAGTCCCTGCCCTTAAAGGGTCTCCACTAAGGCAACATAAACTACGACAACAGCAAAAACAAAGTCCACGGTGAGCACTGGATCACTACGATGGCCAATTTTTTCCTGAAATAGGAGATGAGGAGATCCACTTCCAATCAACTTCTTCTCTTCTTTGCAGAGAAAGGTGGGTCAGTGGGAATACTATGCGTGTGCAACATTGCATGTACTATAAAATTTGATGGATGCATTGGTTTATTTTGCTGACCTGTTCTTCTTTCTCTCCCTCTCCCCCATCTCTCTTTTTCCCTCCCTCCTTCCCTTTCTCACTCCCTCTCTCCCTCTCTTCCTCTGTCCCTCCCTCCCTCGCTTTCTCCCTCCCCATTCCTCCCTTCCCCTTTCTCTTCTCCTCCCTCTTTATTTCTCTCTTGTTCCCTCCCACTCTCCATCTCCCCCTTCTTTTTCTTACCTTTTTTTCTTTTTTAAATAAGCAATAGCTCATTTGTTAAGGGAAAGGAGGAAGAATTTATTCTGAAATCTAACCCCCTACAAACAAGAATTTTAGAATTTTTTGTCTTTGTATCCATCTCCAGCGCCACTGTATCACAAGGCACATATTAATTAGCTGCTTATTAAATGCCAAAACAAGCCATATCAATAAAAACTGAACATTCATTTGAAAATAAAGTCAATATGATTCAGTGCTTATAACAGGCAATTATTAGAGAAAATTGAGCAGTCTATTTAACATATCTGGAAAGGAACATGGCAAGGAAAAAATGCATTTCTTTAGCTTTTGATGATCTGCATGGAATCATAAGTTAAGGAGATACAGGAATTATGGCTGCTGACTCGACCTCTCTATGTGACCAGCTATGCACAGTATTAGGTGTTACATACTTCCCATAGTGCCATTGGACTACTTGCTACCTAAGCAGGAATCTCATCTATAATATCTTCATCTAGTGACCATGTAATGTTTGCTTTGAGACCTCCAGTGACAAGGAATTCTTTTCAAGGCAGCCCGATCTAATTTTGGATCGACTTGTAGAGAACTGAGGGATCCATAATTCCAATCATCAAATCTCCAAATCATTTATGTTTGCCTTTGGAAAGTAATCAGAAACACCCATCTACTCATGTGCAGACTCTGTGCCCAGGCTTTAACCGTCTTCTGATTTGCCATTCTGTCAGCAGCCTGGTGCCTAACTGAGTGCAGATTGGAGATGAATATGGATGAAATGAGATAATAGTTGTGAATGTACTTTGAAAGTACTCTACCAATGTAAGCCATTATTAAGCTATTAGTGATTAGACTTGTTCTGCTTGGCCCCAGAGAGTAGAACCAGGAGCAATTAGATGAAGTTTCCTGGAGACAGATTTTGGCTCAATACAAGGAGGAAATTAAAAAAAAAATAGAGCTTTCTAATAATGAAATAAGCTGCCCTGTAAACTGGCACATATTAATGTAATATAACCTAAGCCTTATATTACCTTATTACTACCTTAATGTAAGGTAGTAATTTTCCCTGTCCCTTGAGGTATTCAAGTGGAGGCTAGATGACCATTTGACAGAATATTATAGAAAGGATTCATGCTTTAGATAGGGGTTGGGCTGGATAATTGCTGATATCCCTTTATTGAATTATGACTCTAAGATTCTATGAATCTTTAATTCAGGAACCCTTTAAGTAAATAGTCCATTTGTAGAAAATTAAAAATTGACTACAGCTACCCCTTCCACATCATGACTTTCTCCACTGTGGTTTTGATATATTGCAGTTTGGCATAAGAAATTAAATGGAAATTTGGGGGGAGTTGTGTGGAAGCTGCAGATGACGTGCAAAGGTCAGCAGATGACAGAAAAACTTCAGAAACTCAGAAATGCATAAAATATATGTATAGTGTTATAGAATATCAACACATTTTATCTTTTAATACTGTGTACACCCTATAAAAGAAAAAGAAAAAAAAATTCAGACTCCTGTGGTGAGAAGGGAGGGCCAAACATTTTTATGTGGATTTTCCAGATCACAGGCATACCGCCCCTAGCCCCACCAGGGTAGGCTGGAAATGTGATTTCCTCAGTGAGGAAAATCTGCAAATGCAGATCCCTAAACCCTTTGTAGCTTAGAGTCTTGGAAAGTTGCAGGGGCTGCTGGGAGTTTAAATGACTTGCCATACAGCCACTATATGTCAGGGATAAGATTTGCACTCAGATCTTCCTGACATCAAGGCTAGCATTCTATCTGTTTCTCCATGGTGCCTTTTGTTCAGAATGACAGCCTTAAAACCAGAGGGGTTAATGTAGAGCATCGCTGAACTGAGATCAGGATTGCAATAAAATTATTCTTACTCTTCCTTCTAGAATAGCAAAGCAAGATAGAAGGTTCTGCAAGTTCAGACTTGGGAAAGAGGGAACGTCAAAACTTTGTGAGGTCTTTCAGTGACTGCTTTACTGGTTCCTTTCTTTGTGCCTGTGCATATGAAGTTTTACTGGCTGCATTGTCTGTGTTTATTGGGCCCCCATGAAGGCAACTCCTATTGAGGGTGGAGGTGAGCAGTGGGAATGGAATGGAGGAGCATCCTTGCTGGTGATGTTCTGCGGGTTAATTAGGAGGGCAGGGAGATGTCTATGAGCGATATCATATCCTCCAGGTGCTTGTCTGCAGTTTACTGGAAACCCATGCAAATTAGGGAAAGCTTCCTGGAAGAAGTGAACCTGTAGTAACCTCCCAGTCCATACCAAAGTGGTGATCCAGAGGTGACATTCACTGACACCCTGATGACCAGAAACCTGGGCTCCATTCTGCCCTAGCCATTGAGGGGAGCTTGCATGTCTGTATGGCATTTAAAATGGATTTCCTTCCTTATCAGAACTCGATGCTAAGCTAGGAGGCTGAGAGATCATGGAGTCAAACTCCTCATTTTTGCAGGGGCAGGAACTGAAGAATTAGGGAGTGACAGTGATTTGCTTTAGTGTTTTGTCCTATGGCATCCTCAGACTGAAATGTTGCTCCTTTGTTTGAAAGGTGGTGGGGCATAGTGGAGAGAGCAAAGGACCACGTTGGGCAAATCATTTAACCTCTCTTACCCTCAGTTTCCTCATCTGTAAAATGGGGATAATAAAACTGCCAACCTTACAGGGTTCTTGTGAAATGAATGATATTGTAAAGTGTTTTGTAAACCTTAAAGGACTATGGAAATGCAAACTATCTTTAAATGGGATGATAATATTTACTTCATAGGGTTGTTATCAAGAAAGCACTTGATTAATGTGAGTTGTTATTATCATTATTTCCATAGGGATATTAATTTCTAACTCCAGAAGCATTATACCGATAGGCTGTCAAGTTTGAAAGATTTTGTTCAGTAGATCCTGTGTATTAAGTATTGTTTAATTATTAATATGTATTATTGTTAAGAGGTTCCTGGACCATGATAGGCACCAGGACTCCAGTCTTAAGGAGACAGTGTGGAATATTAGAAAAAGCACAGGCTTAAGGACAGAGGGTCTGGATTCAAAACAGACTATGCTATATCATCTTGGGGAAGTCCTCCCTGGTCCTCAATTTTCTCATCTCTGAAATGAAGACATTAGGCTTGGTGATCAAATGTGATAATATTTGTAAAATGTTTAGTACAGTGCCTGGCACGTAGTAGGCACTTACTAAATGTTTGTTCCCCTCCCTTTCTTTAAAACTCCCTCCAACTCTGAGTTTTAGGAAGCATCACAGAACAGGTGATAGGAATCAAATCAATCAATCAATCAATTTCAAATTGAACTGGGTATTGTAGGATAGGTGAGAAGGCTGCAATCCTGGCATGGAGGATGGCTCGTGAAAATGCACAGAGATAGGAGGTGGGGCACTGAGTTAGAGGAACAGGTAGCAGGTCATTTTAGCTGGAAGGTAGAGTATATCAAGGGGAATAACATTGAATAAGGCTGGAAAGGCAGCCTATGTGGCTCTGGGGCCACATTTCTAATCACTATTAACAAAAAGAGTCATACAGCTACTATGTGCCCAGTAGACTGCAGTATAACTTAATAATATAAAATAGAAATCGAAAGACTAGAAGACTGATAGGTGATCTAGTCTGCCACAGTCCCAAGAAGGGCATCTTGGAAGGAATAGAGACAAGGTATATGAAGCCAGTTTGGTATATAGGAAAGAGCACATAGGCTTGAAGCTGGCTTACTGGATATGTGACACTGGGTCATAATGACACTATGTGACATTAGTCTCCTTTTCACCTCAGTTTTCTCATCTATAAAATGGGAATAATAAGGACACTGGAGTTACCTATTGTGATGCATTCTCACTGGATGTCATGAAGAAAGTACTTTGCAAACTAGAAATCAACAGAGAAGGGTAACAGAGCCAAAACATCTAGAATCAGGATACTGATCGAGGCATCAAGAGTAGAGGAAAGCACTGCTAGAGCTTTGGACAAGCAGGCCAGATCAATATATAGTGATGGGAGTCAAAATTGTAGAATAGGGGTTTCTTCAGTAACAGGAAAGTCCTTTAGGCAGTAAGGTGGCATAGTGGGTAGAGTGATGGACCTGAAGTTAGGAAGACCCAAGTACAAATTCTGCCTCAGAAACATTCTCCCTTTGTGACCTCGGGGAAATCATTTAACTACCCTGGGTTCCAGTCTTCTCATTTGTAAAATGATGGTGTTGACCACTCAGAAGTCTTCTAAGGTACCTCCCAGTCTAATTTGGTAATCCTAAAACTTAGATTAAAATCCTGCCTTTGATACACACTGGCTGTGTGATAGGGGACAAGTGACTTAACTCAATGCCCTAAAGCAGCTCTCTAAGAACATAATTTGCATACCAGCCTCTGATTTTATTGGTGGAAGACTTTTTTTTTTTATTGGGAATTCCCTATATCAATGAAATCATCAGTCTGATAAATTTTAAAAAATAACCTAGAAAACAAAACCATCTGACATATTGAACAGTGTTTAGGACAAAGTGGAGGAAGGAATCAACAGTCTGAAGGATCTTAGAGGTAGAGAGGGTGCTGTTGGAGTTTGCCAGGCATCCAAATGCATTCAAAAGTCTGGTTTCTGATAGCTGGCTAGAGAGTCCAATACAGAGGCGTAAGCTTGGAGAATAAAGAACGGGAGTGTGGGTGTGCACATGTGTGTGTCTACATGTGTGTGTGTGTGTGGGGGGGTGTATGTGTGCATGTGCGTGCCCCACCATTCCCTTTCTATCTCTCCTTCTCTCCCCCCTCCCATCTTGCAAGATATGTCATAGAGTAGAAAGCATTCTGGTCTTAGAGTTAGAAGACATCAGTTTGTGTCCTGACTCCATTACTTACTATCTATGTGACACTGGGCAAGTCATTTTAATGTCTCTGAACCTCAAGTTTTTTAATCTGTAAAATGTGGATAAGTAATACTTGCACTTCCATTTTATAAAATTGTTGTGGAGAAAGCACTTTTTAAATCACCAAGTGCTATGGGAACTTCTCTTCCCATCACTGCAATTACCTGTGCTGTGGAATTCAAAGGAAGAATCAGTGATCAACTTTTGCCTGGGCATCAGGGTTAGGAAATTTGCATGAATGCTTGCAGAAGTCATTCTCTTTGGACAGAGCTCAGAACAAACTAGCCTGATAAGCTTTCGGCACTGTGCTGATAAGCCCTATACAAGGAGCATAAGATCATAACAAAGCCTTCTGATGATATGAGGCTCCAGGGAAAAAAAATGCAGCCCAAAACACACCTGTGGGCTGCCTTCATCCACAGCTGTTTTCCATCCCTTTAATCAAGACTTGCTTGCAAAAGATACACTCTGCAATCCTCTCCCAGCCAGCATCCCCTAGGTATTGGCAGGGAGACAATCTTAGCTATTATGCTTTCATTAAACTTTTTAGCTTGACTAGGCATAGGAACGGTAAGGAAATGTGGGAAGGACATTACCAGATACCATGGATGTTTTGAGACCAGATTGGAAAAAAGATCAGAGGAAAGATAGGTAGCAATCCATGGTCAATAAAATTAGAATGAAAGAAGGTTTAAGTGGAGAGAAGCACTCAAAAATGAAGTGATGAAGGTACCATCACACATGGCCCCAATGAAAACAAAAGGGGAGGAATCCAGCAGAATTTGTGTGGTTACACACACACAGAGCTGTCCAATGAGATTAGATTGAAAGAATCAATCAACCTGCATTTATTAAGTGCCTACAGGCTCTGTGATAGGTTCTGGGGAACTGCCCTAGACATGAGAATGATGAAAAGGAAAAAGAGCAGTGTAGAACCAAGGCCAAATGCAAAGAGTGGCATGGCCAGACATCGTGATGCATCCCTGTAATCCTGATTAGGGAGAACAGATCTGTGAGCTCAGGAATTCTGACCTGCAGTGGGTGTCAATAAGATGCCAGCATTAAGTTGCGAATTGGCATGATGAGCCCCTGGAAGTGGGGGGCACCAGGTTGCTAGGGAGAGTTAAGCCAGCCCAAGTTAGTGACAGATTAAATCAAAGCTTCCATGGCAATCAGTGGTGGGATTAGAACCACGAGCAGCATGTGCTTTTTCAATATGGATAAGATAGAGAGACCCAGTCACGGAGAGAAAAAAAGAACGGCATATATTTCTATGAATAGTGTCATTCTCGTAGTCACTGAGGTTGAAAAACTTGTAGTCAATTTTGGGGAATCAGTGTAGTACTTTGGAAAGAACATTGAATTCAGAGTCACAAAATTTGTGTTCAAATCCTGATTCTGACATGCAGTGCCTGCATAACACTGGGTAATTCACTTAAGTCCTCTGGAACTCAGGTTTGCTCAGTGAAGTGTTTGGACTAGAAAACCTCTAAGGTTCTTTTCAGTTCTAAATCTATGATCCTGTGATTTATTTCCTCTCCCTCCAACTTCCTCACTTCTTTGCTTTTCAACTCCTCTTTGTATGTTGTCTCTCTTCATTAGAACGTAAGTTTCTTGAATGCAAGGACTATCTTGCTTGCTTGTATACGCATCACAGAATTTAGCATGGTGTTAGAGTATAAACAATTAATTAATAATTATCTATCTATCTATCTATCTATCTGCCTCTGAATATGTCTTCCTTTCTCCAATTCTCTATCATATCTATCTGCCTCTGTCTGCCTCTTAATCTGTCTTTCTCTCTATCTGCCTCTTGGTCTATCTTCTCTGTCTGTCTGTTTCTCATTACCAGGCTTAGGTGAATGGGCATCCTAAAGTACTGAACAAATCTTTGGTTGTAGTTATTGAGCCACTATCAGTGATTTTAAGGATAGTAGAACTGGAGAATGACAAATGTTATAGCAATTTTTTTAAACAGTGAAAAAGGTGGGGACTTTGACCTATAGTCTAGTCAACATGACTTCAAATTTTGGCAGAAAGCCGGCATGGAGAGCTAATACATCTGTACTCTGAAGAAGTCTGAAGAACACTCCGAATAGTTACCTGAGAGAGGAAACATGTTCAAAAAATGTTATATTGTCCTAGAATGAGGGGCAGACTGTGGGCTAGGACCCTGCAAAGGCACTGGACCTCAGAGCCCAGTATAGAGCTCCACAAAGAGGAAACTTCATAAGAGCTCTACAAAGGAACAAAAGGACTTCCAATAACAAAGTATCATGAGCTTTGGCCACATGGGTTCTCTATTTATGTGCCTAACTATTATTCTGCTATTATCTAAACCTACTGAGTTCTGTGCATTTGTGAGAGGGGGCAGTTCAGTAATTTGGGAGGAATGTTTTATACCAAAGTTTCTATACCCTAGTAATACCCTCCCCAAGGAGGTAATTAAGTCTGGTTGATTATTTTAAAAATCTAATAGAGATAAATGTTAAATTCTATATTCCGATTAAACAAATAATGGTGGAAAGTGATCCAATATATTGTTGGGAGAGGACCAAAGAGAGGAAGACTTCATATACTACCTTCCTATACTACACAGCTCTGCCTCACTTAAATCCAGTTCACGGGCAAGTCAAAACATCACCTTCATGGTGCCATTGGTCTTCTTTGAGAACAAAGGATGACAATAATCTGGTGAGTAGTAGTAGCTGCCCTATGGGGACCCAACTTACCAGTTTGAGTTGGGCAGTGCTATGATTTCTTCTTCTTCTTCTTCTTCTTCTTCTTCTTCTTCTTCTTCTTCTTCTTCTTCTTCTTCTTCTTCTTCTTCTTCTTCTCTTCTTCTTCTTCTTCTCCTCCTCCTCCTTCTTTTCCTCCTCCTCCTCCTCTTTTCTTCTTCCTCCTTTTCCTTCTTTTCCTCCTCCTCCTCCTCCTTTTCCTTTTCTTCCTCCTCCTCTTCCTTCTCCTTCTCCTCCTCCTCCTCCTCCTTCTTCTCTTCCTCCTTCTTTTTCTCCTTCTTCTTCTTCTCCTCCTCCTTCTCCTCCTCCTCCTCTTCCTCCTCTCCCTCCTCCTCCTTCTCCTTTTTCTCTCACAAGTGGTCCCTCTGTCCACATAAGGAGTCATACCCTTACATGTGGGTGCTTTGTCTAAGGGAATAAAAAATTTGGTCACTTACATTTTGTAAGATATCTTGTGGTTTGGGAACTAGAGTTTTTAAAATTTCCTATTTATTTATTTTATCATTCACCCCCCCCCCCCAAGCTGGAACAATTAATCCTTTATCATGCACAGTTTGCATTTATGATTTCTTGAAAAGTAGCTCTGAAAAAACAGGCTTTGAAAATGCCCTAAACCTTTAAATCCAAATCATTCTGGTTTTCATTGAATGGCCAATAACAGGGCTCAGCCTAAGCCTCTCTTGCTCATTGTTTGGATTTTAAAGGCTCAGAACTAGTATAAATAGTAATTGTTTTCTATTCTGGCCAGAGACTCTGAGGGTCTTCTCCTCCCAGATTGATTCTTTTGTGATAGCAAACTAGGACATCTTTTTTCTCAATTCTTTCCTAGCCCTTAATCATTGAATGGATATTGCCTCAAACAAACTGAGACCTGAGAAATACCTTAGTTTAAAAAGGCCAAACTCACCCACCGCATCCTGGGCCATTGCCAGTCATCTTGACTTTTGTCTTGCTACTGGACTTCAGTGATTGGAGAAGAAAGTGAGGCTGATGACTTTGCACAGCTTTGCCTCATTTAAATCTAATTCACTTGTAAGTAAAGAAACACCCTCATGATGCCATCGATCCTTTTCAAGAATAAAGGAGGAATAACAACAACAACAATAACAACAACAAACACATTCCATCCTCCCCCCCATTCCCCCCTCACCAGGAAAATTTATAAAGAAATACTTCATAGTCTTGTAAAACTAGATATAAAGCAGTATATTTTAAAACTACATTAAAGGTTTAAATATATTAATACATTAGATATTTAAGATAAATATAAAAAAGACAAGAAATAACAGAGGTAAACAAATAACCAGATTTGCTTATATTTCTCATATACCTGAGATATAATGTATTATGTAATGTAGATATGTAGATACATAATTATATGTAATTAGATAATGTATTGTATCTCATATAATTATTGTTTTATTGTCATATGGTATATTATATGCCTGCATTATATTTCGAATACATATACAGAGAAAACACAGTGAACACAATTTTAATGTAACTTTTTTTCTTCCTAGTCTCTATGTAACTTAAGCAAAAATTGATTCTCTCCTGGGCCACAAAGAGGGACACAAACAAATATGGAAAATTAGAAATGAAGTGTGCTAGATTTACATATTGTAATGTATTTAAACTAATAGCAGATACTTACATAGTTCCACATGGATTTTGTTATCTGCAAATTTCTTAGTGTAGTGTATGTACTTTTTGATACCGAATAAAAATGCTATTGTCCATCATTATTGATTAATAGGTGAATTTTTTTATAACTTGTGCAATATGGGGTAGCAATAAATTGTTGTTTGGTTGAAGTGGGTTGAGGAAATACATGGCGGGGTAGTGAGAAGGGTATTCACTTGGCTTGTTCTTGAATGCTTTGGGAAGTTCCAGCATATGGGTAGAGCATGCTGAGACATATTTATGCATGTCCAGTTTTTCCGAGAAACATTCAATATATATCAGATTGTTCTGTTGTTTGTGTGTCAAGCATCTTTTGATCAACATCATTGTTGTTTCTAATCCTTTTCCTCAAATGGTTTGTACTTTGTAGATGTTGGTGTGCATTACTTAAATTCTGAATATGATTTGTAAGTGTTTCAATTATTTAAATAATTCTTGTTATGTATGCAGTGAGGTAATTTTTAAACTCCAGAGACAAAACTTTTCTTCTCTGATGAAGGCAATGTATACACTCTATTTGGGCTGTAGAACAGGTGATCAGGATAAGGCTTAGTCTCCTCACTATATTATTTCTACTACATGACTGAGCAGTTGGGGCAGCCAAATGGTCCAGTGTATAGAGTGCCTGGCCTGAAATCAGGAAGACTCATCTTCCTGAATTCAACTCTGGCCTCAGACACTAACTAACTGTTTAACCCTGGGCAAGTCACCTAACTCTATTTGTTTTAGTTTCCACATCTATACAATGAGCTGGAGAAGGAAGTGGCAAACTACTCCGGTATCTTTGCCAAGAAAAGCCCAAATAAGGCTCATAAAGAGTTCTGAAATGACTGAACAACACACGGAGTAGTTGATATATAACATTTCTAGTTCCTATGATTTGGCAAGTTGAGAGCTTTGCCTCATATTTTATAGAAAAAATTAAGGCCATTTGCCATGAGCTCCCACTTTTCCTCTCTTCCTCACCTCCTGTGAGCCAGATGTCACCTGCCACAATTTCTGCCTCCACTCCAGTCTCACAAGATGATGCAGCCTTACTCTTTACCTTTACTTATTCAAGTGATCCCATTCCATCTGGTCTCCTCCAACAGATTGCCCCTTAGGTCATCCCCACACTATCACTTATTTTTAATCTCTTCCTCTCTACCGTCTCCTTCCTTACTGTCTATAAACATGTTCATCTTTCTTCTTCTTTCTTCTAACCTGAAAAAACCCTCACTTAAGCTTTCCATCACTACTATCATCCTAGAGCTATTCTGTCCTTTGTAGCTAAATTCCTTGAAAAGACTGTCTACCAGGGATAGATGTTTTACATTGTCTTCTCACTCTCTTCTTAACCCCTTGCAATTTGGCTTCTGATTTTATCATTCCACTACAACTACTCCCTCTAAGTTACTTATGTTTTTTTTTTAGTTGCCAAATTCAATAGTCTTGTCTCAGTCCTCATTCTCCTGACCTCTCTATAGCCTTTGGCAGTATTGATCACCCTGTCCTCTTTGATATTCTCTTCTTCGATTTTCAGGATATTCGTCTCTCCCGATTTTCTTTCTACCTATCTGACCGCTCCTTCTCTGTCTACTTTGCTGGATCCTCTTCCAGATCCTCTAACCATAGCTGTTACTTGGGATTCTGTCCTGGGCTGTCTTTTTTCCTTCTATGCTACTTCACTTAATGATTTCATCAGCTCTCATATATTTAATTACCATCTGTGTGCTGATGATTCTCAAATCTACCTATTTTGCCCCAACCTCTCTCTGACCTGAAATCACATATCTGTCTATGGGTTTCCAGGAGATATCTTAAATTTAAAAAAATGTCCAAAACAATATTAATCATCATTTCCCCCCCTAAACGCTTTCCTGTTATTGTAGAGGGCAACATCATCCTCTCAGGCCCAGGGGCTAAAAGTCATCTTCAACTTCTCACTATCTCTCACTTCTCATTTGGGTATTTTCCTCATGACCAGAATGTTCTCCCTCCTCAACTCTATCTTCTGACTTCCCAGTCTTCCTTTAAATCCCAACTATAATCTCACCTTCCACAGGAAACATTTCCCAGTCTGTCTTCATTCTAGTGCCTCCCCTCTATTAATTATTTCCAATTTATCCTGTATATAGCTCATTTGTGTTTGTTGCCTCCCTCGTTAGATTGTGAGCTCCTTGAGGGCAGAGACTGTCTTTGTCTCTTTTTGAACCCCTAGCATTTAGTGTAGTTCCTGACATTTAATAAATGTTTATTGATTGATTGATTTGGACAGAACAAAAAAGCTGTTTTGTTTGTTATTTTTGCTTAATAGCTGTATCGGTGATTACTTCCATGTCTAACTTTATTGTACAATATATACATCTTATAATTGATTCATAATTACCTATAAGACCTGTTTTATGGAGTGAAAACCTACCTATACTTACTCTGGAATCACCAGGAAAAATGGGATGGTTCCTATTGTAATGATAAGACTTATCAAGTTAAAAGATCGGCACTGTGTTAATACTTTATTTAAAGTAACCTTGATCTCCTCCAATTCTCACTTCACGACTCTAGCAGACCTAAATAACCTTGTCTCTGGTCTTAACGTAATCAAAAATTCAGCTGAACTTTTAGCTTCTGGACTGAAAGAATAGAATTTAAGAGCAAGAGAGGCTCCAGATATATTTAAAGCATAAAATTTCTCTTGAGAATCATTAATTGTGTAATGTACTTTTAGCACTTTTGTGGGTAATATGAAAGTGGTTCTTTTCCTAGCTTTTTTTTAACTAGGAATACAATTTAGGTATGCTATATATTGTATATATATTATATTCATGAATGGGATGTCAAGGATAGAAGCAAACTCACTATAGTAAAAAAAAAACCCACTGGCATTAAGGAAATATGAATTCTAGGCATTAAAAGTGTGGAAAGTCAAGTACTGGTTAGTCTTGAAATTTTTTTTGTTACCACTGCCAAATATTTCAGTTTGGATTTTTGAAAAAAAATGCATTAAAAAGAGAAAGGTTTCTTTTATCTAAAAAAAGATTCCAAGCATTAGTAGGGCAACAGTAAAAAAGGAAATAGTTGTGGGTCTTCATATAAGGGAAGTAATGAAAAATGAACATTTTGAAGAACCAGTGAATGAAGTTAAAAGAGTATTTAGACATAATTTTTAAAAGTGACTTTTTTGGGGGGGAAAATTCTGTCTTATAAAAGACAGAAAATTGCAAGAACTTGTCAAGGCGCTTCTCAAGCATATAAAATTTCAGGATATAACATGTCACTCAAGATCTATTTCTTGGATTTCATCTCTTGGAAAACCTGGGTGCTGTCAGTGACAATCATGAGAGATGCTTCCATTAAGAAATTTGCATAATGGAAAAATTATATCAGGGCAAGGGGAGTTCAAGACTTTTGGCTATTGTCGGACACTGAAGAAAGATGTTTCACAGGAGAAATACAAGACAAAATCATAAACAACAGCATTTTTGGTGAATTAGATGAGGTTGATGTATAGTGAGAAATCAGTTTTTATGGTAAAACTGAATCTTGTGAGAACAGTGTTTTATAAACAAAAGTGAAAGACCTTTGAAATGAGCAAACAATTGTATATGTTGACTAACAACATTAATAATAATAATAACAAAAATTAGCTTTATATAGGTAGCATTTTAGGGTTTGCAAAGTGTTTTGCAAATATAATTTCATTATCCTCACAATAGTCTTGGGATATAGGTGATATTTTAGCTTCCATTCTGAAGATAGAGAAACTGAGGCAGATAGAAGTTAAGTGGTTTGTCCAGGCTCAGATAGGTAGTAAGTGTGAGACCATATTTGAATTCAGGTCTTTCTGACTTTGAGTCTAATGCACTCTCTGCTGGAAAACTTTGCTATCACATATTTTTACAGTTATTAGAATTTTTTTGGTCTGGTATTATGCAATAAAAAGTATAGGTCTATATAGAAACACAATACTGACAAATTGTAAATATTAATTTATAAATATAATAGCATATCACATTAAGGATGATATAAACATAGATAAAAACAGTACCACTAGTATATATTAGAATCTATAGAATTGAGCTAAAAATGTAATTACAAACAAGTTCCTAGAACTGAGTGACCATATCAACAAAAAGAGAGAAAACAAATTAACAAAGCAGTGAAGCAACAATAATTTTATAGAAAGTAAAAAGAAAAAAAAACTAAGATGAGAAATCTTGAAATCAATAAAGCAATTAAAATAATAAAATGATAAATCTAAGAGCTGCTCTAAAAATTATAAAAAGATAAATAATTAACAAATCTAATAAAAGTGATAGGGCATATTCAAATCACCCGCATTAGAAAGCTGAAATCACAAAAGAAAAACAAATAATGAAATCATGAGGTTACTGTGTACAGGTATATTCCAATAAGTTTGAGAATCTAAAAAGAATGGGTGATTATTGGCAAAAGTATAAACCATCAAAATTATAAAACAAGAAGTATATAACCCACATAAACCTGTCTCAGAAAGAGAAATCAGACATGCTATTAAAGAGCTGCCCTGGAAAAAAGATACTAGACTTAGACAGAATTATGTTATAATCTTATTTTATAAACATATAAAAAGCTATAACCTCTACTCCTTCAATGAGGAAAATGTGATCTTGATTCCTCAACTCCCCCCACCCCCAACCAAATGAAACTGAGAAGGAAAACCACAGACTATAATAATTACTGACTAGCAATGCAAAAATTTGAATTAATAGACTGACAAATGAAATACATCAATACCTCAAAGATATTTACCCGTCATGACCCAGTAGGATTTAAAAATGGAATGCAAAGGTAGTTTGCTATCAGGAAAATGAGCAGAATAACAATTTATGTAAACAAGAGGAAAAAAAGAAGGTGATGCAATATCTTTAGATACAAGACAAAAAAAAAAAGGTTTTGTTACACTCAATTATATTAAACACATTAAAACACAGAACAATGGAAGGATCTTTGCATACTCTGTTAAAAAGAAGAATTTATGTGAAATTGTACAACATTATTCCATACATTGGAAAAACACTAGAAATTGTCACACTTTCAAAAGAAGTACTAAAAGATAATGTACACTAGTTTTATTTAATTAGCAGTTTTTAGAAATCTTAACCATAAGGTATGAAAAAGAAATTAAAAAAATAAGCAAAGACAACAAATGGGTGTCTTTCTGCAGATGGCACAGTGTTATTGCCTAGAAAATCCAAGTCAGTCAATTAAAAAAAATTAATGGTGATAATAAATGACTTCTTCCAAATAGAAACATACAAAATAAACCCACAAAATCATTTGCATTTCTATCCACCAACATCAAGAATTAAGAAAAATTGATAGGATGAGAAATATTCTTTATAATTACAGTAAAATAAATTGGTATTGCATCATCAAAGTATACAAGGAACTTACGTAAAAATAACTTCAAAGTGATTTTTAAAGAAATCAAAAAGGATTGAACAAATAGATGGACCTCTCAATACCTCCCTCCCCCATTATGTCTAGGCCAACCAAATATAGTAAAAATATTAATATCTCTTAGACCAATTTTTGTATTCATTGCAATGCAAATTAAACATGCTAATAAGTTATTTTGACTAATTAGACAAGGTAAAAATAAAATCTGAAGAAAAAAGAGAAAGATAACAATAGCAAGAACTATGAAAGAAATTTGGTGGAGACAAACTCTACCACATCTCAAAATGTGCCATAAAATGAAAGATTTGTTTTCTTAAGCAAAAATAATGAATAGAGGAAAAAATATAGAAATAGATTAATGTACCCAAAATTTATCTAATAGATGTATTTATAAAAAGCCCAACAAAACAGAAACAAAGATGCTGTAGAACGGAATCTCTCTGCACTAAAGCACTCAATATATAGCTGAAATCAGGCCAGTTGTAGGGGTTTTGAACCATACCTCATACCATATACTCCCCGAACCAAACCAAACCATTTAGTTGTATAAGTGCTCTGAAACTTAAAAAAATACTAGAAGAAAATAGAATAATATATTTGTTCCAACTATGGAACAGAGGAATGTTTTTATAAGCAAAATTAAAAGGAGAAATTATTAGAGAAAAAATTGTACGTTTTATTTTTTAACAATAATATGATTTTCCCCAACCAAAAGCAGTTGTCTCTAAAGTTAAAAGAAAAGAAACAGATTCTGAAAACCATTCACCCAAAATATTTCAGATATGAGAAATAGTGTAGAATAGTTGATAGAGAACTGGCCGCTGCCTTAGGATGTCCTAAGTTCAAGTCCAACTCCTGAAATTGCCTCTATTATCCTATACAGGTAACTTAGTCTCTCTGTACTCTAGGCCACTCTCTCGGACTTAAAGTTTTAGAGAAGGTGCTAATCTGCATTTGGGAAAAGAATTTCCTCAATGCAAGCCCTTTATTCCAATGAAGTTACAGGCCTAGTAAAGAAAAAAAAATCAGATAAGTGGCAGCTAGACCACTTGGCAGTGAATAGAATGCCAGGCTTGGAGTGAAATCTGGCCTCAGATACTTGCTAGCTGTGTTACCCTGGGCAAACCACTTAATCTCTGTCTCAGTTTCCTTATCTGTAAAATGGGGATAAAAATAATACCTACCTCACAGGGTTATTGTGAGGCTCAAATGTAAAGTGCTTAGCACAGTGCCTGATACAGAGTAGGTGGTAGATAAACATTAGCTATACTTGTTACTATTATATAAGCATCTGACATCTGGTATCTCTAAGAAACAGGTGACTATGAGACACACTCCCCAGTTCTGAGCTATATTCTTGTCATTCATTCCTGCATCATGTACTGCTATTGTACTGAGGGGGCCCTGACCTGCATCAGCCCAGCAGGTTCCATGCCTGGAGCTCCAGTGCCGATAAGATCCCAACTGTACAGAAAGTAAAGGAAGGAAGAAAAGGGAAGAGAGGGAGGACAGAAGGGCCCCTTACCGAGAGGTCAGGCTTTGTTGTTGTGTTGACATAAATAGACTATTTATTTTTTTAATTTTTTTTTTTATTTTTAGGCAATTGAGATTAAGTGACTTGCCCAGGGTCACACAGCTAGTAAGTGTGTTTGGTTTGAGGCCGAATTTGAACTCAGGTCCTCCTGACTTCAGGGCCGGTGCTCTATCCACTGCACCACCTAGCTGCCCCATAGACTATTTATGATAGAGATGATGAAAGCTGATAATAATCAGAGAAATTTAAATCAAAACAAGCTTAAGATGTTACTCTATGCCATTAGAATGGCACAAATAAGAAAAACATTAGAAAAATCCAATAAAATGAGGCTGTAGGGAAACAGGAACTCTTATACATTGTTAGTGGGACTTCAGACTAGTGAAAAATTTTGGAGAGCAATATGGCAATGTCATAAGGAGAGAAGTAAGCATTTACATTATGCCTACTATATACTAAGCATTGTACTAAGTACTTTTTATGAATATTATCTCATTTTATCCCCACAACAGCCTAAATGGTTAATGTTATTAATATCTCCATTTTACAATTGAGGTAAACAGAGCTTAAATAATTTGCCCAGGATCATACTGCTAAGTGAGCCTCTGAGTCTGGGTTTAAACTCAGGTCTTTCTAATCCTAAGCCCAGGACACTATGCACTGTATCACCAGTTGCCTCAACCAGTGTTAACCATTCCTTTTAACCTATTGATTCTATTGTTAGGATTTTATCTAAAATATAAAACTAGAGACAACCTGCACAAAGAAGTAATTGTTGCTCTACTAGCAATAGAAACAATCTATGTGTGTAAATGAAGAATAACAATATTAAAAAAAAATTGGGAGGGGTGCATAACTGTAATTTCACTGAGGTGTAAAACTTCCAGTATGGAAACTCTCTCCACTGGAGCAGGCTAACAACACTTCTATTGCTTACAGTTTTCAAGAGTTGCCTTGGGTACTGAAAAGTCAAGTGACTTCCACATAGCCAGTATGAATCAGGAATAGGACTTGAAAACAGGACTTCCTACCTTCAAGGCTGACCTTTGATCCACCACGACACTGTGCAAGACCAAACAAAGTATAGGATATTCATATAATGAAATATTATGGTTCAATAAAGATAAATATGAAGCACATAATGAAATTTAAATAATACAGAACAAAAAATAGAAGAACCAGAAATGAATAGATACTGAGTTTAACTATTTAAAAGAAATGAGGGAGGAAGGAAGGGATGAAGGAAGCAAAGGAGAAGGAAGGAAAGAAGGGATAAAGGAAGGAAAGAAATAAATAAAGGAGGGAGGTAGGGAAGAAGGAAGAAAAAGAGGGAAGGAAGAAGGGAGGAAAGGAGAGAGGGAGAAAGAAAGGAATGGAAAAGGAAAGGAGGGAAAAAGAGGGAAGGAAAGGAAGGACAGAAGGGAGAAAGAGAAAGAAAGGAAGAGAGGGAGGAAGGAAAGAAAGAGGGAGAGAAAGAAGGAAAGAAAAATGGGAAGGGGAAGGAAGGAAGAAAGGAAATAAGGGAGGGAAAGAGAGAAGAAGAAAGAAAGGAAGGATGGAAGGAAGGGAAGGAGGAAAGGAGAAAGTCTGAGTGTCATATTTTAACTGACAAACTGGAATTTTTCCAGGTTGCTTAAGGGTCATATCATTCAAAGAGTTGAAGGAACTGAGGATGTTTAGTCTAGAGAAGAAAAGGCTTAAGAGGGATTACATAGCCATCTTCACAGTTTTGAAGGGATGTCACTTTATTCTTTGTGGTTCCTGAGGGTTGAACTGGGATCCAAGAGTGATAGTTACAGACAGGCCAATTTCAACTCAATATAAGAAATGCTTTTCTAACAAGTAGTGGAATAAGCTTTGAACTTGGAAGAGGAAGAGTTTGGTGGTTTGATGCCACGTTTTTATGCTTTTTTGTTTGTTTGTTTTTGTTCAACCTGACAAAAGCAACTTGACCTCTTAAGGCTATAAAAAGCAATGAGTTAGTCTAGACCATCTTTAAGGTCCTTTTCGTCTCTAAAATTCTTTATTTTAACATTCTATCTTCTCCTCCCAGAACCAACGTTTCTATCTTTAGTTTTACATTGTCTAGTACTTCATTTTCTAAAGTCCATTTGAGCCCTTTGATTTTAATAACTGTTAGAGAGGCAATGTGGCATAATGGATAGAGTTGGCCTAAAAATCAGCAAGATCTGGGTTCAAATCCCACCTCTGACACATACTGGCTGTGTGACCCTGAGCAAGTCACTTACCTTCTCCAAGCAAATCTCTAAGACTGTAAGTTGTAGAAAAGATGCTCGAAACTTTGGTCAAGATAGTTCCTTATGCCAGTGAAATCATAGGTCAAGTACCTGGTCTATCATTGTCTTTCCAGAGCACCTTGAGAGGAGAGTAGCATCTTTCAGAACTACTCTGTCATTATTTAAGGGAGATGGCTGGCAGGGGACACACACAGTTTTACCTCATTTATTGTATGTGCCTAATTATTTATATATCCTTTTACCTATTAGATGGTGAACTTCTGAGGAGAGAGATAATTGTTTCCTCTTTGTATGCCCAGTGCTTGGCATAATGCCTGACATATAGTAAACAATAAATGTTGATATCCATGATCTGTCCTATTGCTGAGATAGGGAATGAGTTGGGTCACAGTGCACAAACATCTCAGTGTACCTGGCACATACTAGGTGCTTAATAAATGCTTATGGATTGGTTGACTATTCTATGGTCAGGAAAGGCAAAACAAGATATTTATGGATCAAATGTGTCAATTGGTGGCTAGAAGAGCTGAGAAGTGTAACACAGATGACTAGACTAGAGATTGTAGAATCCGTAGGAAAAACTCTACCTTTACATTCAGCATTGGCCAGACGCCTTCTAATGTATTATGTGGGCTCTGGGCTCCGTGGACTACAGGGAAGACTTGAAGAATATTTACTTCATTCCCTTTCTTTCAAGGCTCAGAGAAAAGCATAGCACTTTGGACAGAGCACTGGATTTGGCATTGAGAAGACCAATTTTCAAGTCTCTCTTCAGAAATTTACTGTGAACCTGGAGAGAATAAAATATCCTCTCTTACAGGGTTGTGGTAAAGATCACATGAGATCATGTCTCTAAAGTGCTTTGTAAATCTTAAGCAATATATAAATGTGATTTTTTTTTACTATATAAATACACATTATACACATGTTTATCACAGTATTATTTTCCCACTATAACCTAGAGTACAGGGTTTTAGGGGCAGAATAATAACCGAGAATTAGGTAGGCTCTTGTTTAGATCAGGCTCCAAGCTTGGTCCAATCCTCTGCTGTTCTCAGTCTCCAGAGAATAAGGGAGTAGGGGCATTTCTGGAGTGGAACCAGGGATGCAAGATGGCTCGATGCTTTTGGTGATATCTTTTGGTCTAGTCTTCTTGGTCTCTCTGTCTCAGGAAGATGAATCAGCATTTACCAGATGTGCCAGGAACTGTGTTAAGACTGAGACACAAATATGAACACCATCATCTGTTCTGCTCCCCCTTGCATCCCTTCATATAATATTCCCCAAAAAGCTATTTTATATAGTAATGCTGACTTCCACTAAGGATGATTGACTTTTCTTCAAATCCATACCTTCTTTCTAAATATATCTAATGTTTGGGGAAACGTGGCATTGAACAAATCAGAGCAAGGCCAAGGGCTATAAAAAGAGGCTTCTTGTTGTTCAGTCATTTCAGCTGTGTCTCACTCTTTGTGACCCGATTTAGGGCTTTCTTGGGAAAGATATTGAAATGGTTTGCCATTTCCTTCTCCAGATGAGGAAACTGAAGCAAATAGGGTTAAGCGACTTGCCCAGGGTCACAGAGCTAGTAAGTATCTGAGGCCAGATTTGAACTCAGGTCTAGGCTTGGCATTCTATCCACTCTACCTCCTAGCTGCCCCCAAAAATAGGGTGCAGAAGTATATAATTTATTAGTTGTAAGTGTTGAACTAAATCTCTAAGGTAACTTTTAGCTTCAGTGTTGTGACTCCGTGATTCCATGAGTTGGACAACTTGAAATCTAAGACCCATGACACACTTACAGTCCACCCTGCAGCCACGATGGGGAAGGTTTGGATTAGACCCAATCAATTCATTAGTGATCCAAAGAACTGCAAAGTAATTAGGTTGAAAACCAGAATAGATGATAGAATTTAAGTGCCTTGTGAATGAGGATTATTTTATTCTTTGTATTTGAATTTCAAGAGTCTCATACAGAGCCTGGTGTACCTAGTAAATATCTTAGACAGAAAGACCAACATGACTAGACTGAAAAATGTCACCATAACCATCAAGTCATCTTTCATCCCTTATTCCTACTCCAGAAGAAAAAATAAATAAATTGAATAAAAAATATGTTTCAGTCTCACACAGTGAGAAAATCCTTAGGTGTAGTACTATCAGGGACCTGAAGAGGTCATTAAGTTCATCTCCTAATATCCAGACAGACCGAAACTAAACAATTTCAGGAAGGTCATTTTAATATGGATTATAACTCAGAGTGATAAGGATGGCAATAACATTGGTTCTAGCTTCAAATAACCCACATTTAAATCCTACCATTTATACTTACTACCTGTGTGACCCTAGGCAAGTCATTTATCCTCTGCGGGTCTCAAATCCCACTTCTGGTGTCACTAGCTATATTATATGAATAAGTCATTTTTGCTTCTCTTTGCCCTGGTTTCCTCATTTGTAAGATGGGGACAATAAGAATCTAATGTTTTCCCCACAGTATTATTATGATCAAATAAGATAATGCATGTGGGACATTCCAGGTATGGAAGCTTCTTTCACTGAAGCAGAATAACAACTTTTCTATAATTTGTGTTCTTAGAGAATTATCTGAAGTATGGGAGGCTAAATGTTTCCCCATGCTCACACAGCTTATATGTGTTAGAATGGTACTTGCACTCAGGTCTTCCTGACTCCAAAGCCAACTCCCTGTCCACTAAGCCATGCTGCCTCTCACATAAAGTATGACAATGAATTAGATGTACTATCAGGGAACTGGGCAGTTAGGTGGCACAGTGGATAGAGTGCCAGGCTCAGAGTCAGGAAGGCTCATTTTCCTGAGTTCAAATATAACCTCAGATTCTTACTAGCTGTGTGACACTGGGCAAGTCACTTAACCCTGTTTGCCTCAGTTCCCTTACCTGGAAAATGAGCTGGAGAAGGAAATAAAGTGAGCTGGAGAAGGAAATGGCAAACCACACCAGTATCTTCAACAAGAAAACTCTAGATGGGGTCATGAATAGTTGGATGTGATGGAAACAACTAAATAAGACAAAAGTTAGGGGAATACATATAGCTGGATAAAGAGTTTGCAATCATCTGCACCCTTTTTCACATAAAAAAGTTAAAAGAGTTATTTTTTATCTCTTTGTGATTGATGTGTTTATTTTGAGAAATCATTTCCTTCACACTTCTATGTACTGGGCACTTGTCCAAACCTACACAAAGAGCCTTACATGTCAACACCCTCTCTCACCTACTTCTTCATGGTAACCACATCCCTTTGTTTTATCTCTTTCTCTCGCTCTGCCTCTGTGTGTGTGTCTCTCTCTGTCTCTCCCTCCCACTTTTTCTCTCACTGTTTCCCTTCTCCTCCTCTTCCTTCCCTCCCACTCTATCTGTCTGTCTCTGTCTCTTCCATGGATATAAGATTTTACCTACAGGATGAAGGAAATGATAAGGACTAGAAAGAAGCAATCTTTACAAAGCTGAGAAATACAACAACTGAAGAGAGCATATGGTGAATAGAGAATATTGTCCACTCAGCTACACTCAAAAGTAGCTACATTCCAGAGAACAGCTGGAATTGGAACTTTTCAGCATTTCTCAGAATTAATAAGGTGAGCTCACTGTACAAACAAGAGTGACCCATCAAAAGACTAACCTGGTATGAACAGCATTGGTTATTAAGTTGGGAAGGAGACAAGAAATCTCTCGGGCTGACCAGTGCTACAGACTTATACCTATTTGAAGGTCCATAGCTTCTTCAACAGAATATAAGCTCATTGAGGGCAGGAATTGTCTTTTCTGATTCGGAGGGGCGGAGCCAAGATGGCAGAGTGAAAGCAGTGACTTGCTTGAGCTCTCCCCCAAACCCATCCAAATACTCATAAAAAATGGCTCTAAACAAATTTTGAAGCAGCAGAGCCCACAAAAAGACAGAGTGAAACAAATTTCCAGCCCAAGACAACCTAGATGATTGATTAGAAAGGTGTATCATGCCAGGCTGGGAGCGCAGCACAGTGTGGGTGTGCAGGCTGCAGAGAACCGGGAGCAGGCCTCAGAGGACTCAATCTCGGGCACCTGTGGCAGTTTCCAGACTCCTCAATCCACCAATGCCAAAGACAACTTAGAAGGTCTGTGGCAAAAGTCTGTTTCTGTCAGTGCTGAGAAAGGAAGGTGGGGTTTCAGTTCCATTCCCCAAGAGCGTGGCCCTGGGTCAGGGCAGCTGCTTCCCGAGCTTCTGGCCCACAGACTGAGGCAGAATCCAGTGGCTGATCAGAGAGGGATTGCAGGGATCTCTTTGCCAGTGCTGAGACAGGAATCTCTTGCTTTGCCCGTGTGTGGATCTGGGCCACAGTTCTGGGCGGTGGTGCTGGGGTGAGGAGGAGCACTGGCTTGGTGGAGCTTGCAGTGGCTGGGGAGAGGAACCCCTTCTCACAGTTACGGGACAGAAAGGAGTACTTGTAGTCACAGGCCGGGAAAGGAGTAAACACCTCGCCCCTTCTCATACCACCTTGGAAGAACTGAAAATTTATAGGTCCCTACAAGTATCTCTGAAAACAGCTGTACAAACCCCCGAAGCTTGGGACAGTACATTCTCCACATTGGAAGCAGACTCTTACCTTAACAAGGAGTTTAAAACTCAAGTAATTGGCCGGGATCATGAGCAAGCAGCACAAAAAGAGTCAGACCATAGAATCTAACTTTGGTGAAAAAGAAGATCAAAATATGCAACCAGAAGAAGACAACAAAGTCAAAGCTCCTACATCCAAAGCCTCCAAGAAAAATATGAATCAGTCCCAGGCCTTGGAAGAGCTCAAAAGGGATTTTGAGAAGCAAGTAAGGGAAGTAGAGGAAAAACTGGGAAGAGAAATGAGAGTGATGCAAGAAAATCATGAAAAACAAGTCAACAGCTTGCTAAAGGAGACCCAAAAAATACTGAAGAAAATAACACCTTAAAAAATAGCCTAACCCAAATGGCAAAAGAGGTCCAAAAAGCCAATGAGGAGAAAAATGCCCTAAAAAGAAAAATTGGCCAAATGGAAAAGGAAGTCCAAAAGATTACTGAAGAAAATACTTCCTTAAAAATTAGAATAGAGCAATTGGAAGCTAGTGACTTTATGAGAAATCAAGACACTGTAAAACAAATCCAAAAGAATGAAAAATTAGAAAACAATGTGAAATATCTCATTGGAAAAACAACTGACCTGGAAAATAGATCCAGGAGAGAGAATTTAAAAATTATTGGACTATCTGAAAGCCATGATAAAAAAAAGAGCCTAGACATCATCTTTCAAGAAATTATCAAGGAAAACTGCCCTGGTATATTAGAACCAGAGGGCAAAATAGAAATTGAAAGAATCCACAGATCTCCTCCTGAAAGAGATCCCCAAAGGAAAACTCCTAAGAATATTATAGCCAAATTCCAGAGTTCCCAGGTCAAGGAGAAAATATTACAAGCTGCCAGAAGGAAACAGTTCAAGTACTGTGGAAACACAATCAGGATAACACAAGATTTAGCAGCTTCTACATTAAAGGACCACAGGGCATGTAATATAATATTCCAGAGGGCAAAGGAGATAGGATTACAACCAAGAATCACCTACCCAGCAAAACTGAGTATAATCCTTCAGGGGAAAAAATTATCATTCAGTGAAATAGAGGACTTTCAAGCATTCCTGATGAAAAGACCAGAGCTAAATAGAAAATTTGACTTTCAAATACAGGACTCCAGTGGAACATGAAGAGGTAAACAGGAAAGAGAAATCATAAGAGACTTATTAAGACTGAACTGTTTACATTCCTGCATGGAAAGATGATATTTGTAACTCATGAGAACTTTGTCAGTATTAGGGTAGTTGAAAGAAAAAAATTATATTTATGTATGTCTATATGTATATCTATATGTATATCTATATGTATATCTATATCTATATCTATATGTATATGTATATCTATATCTATATCTATATCTATATCTATATCTATAGATAGATAGATAGATAGATAGATAGATAGATAGATAGAGGGCACAGGGTGAGTTGAGGATTAAGGGGCCATATCTGGAGAATAAAATTAAGGGATGAGAGAGAATGATATTCGGAGAAGAAAGGGAGAGGTAGAATGGAGTAAATTATCTCACAAAAAAAAACAGAAAAGAAAAGTATCTCACAGTGGAGTGGAAACAGGGGAAGGTGAGAGGGAATGAGGGAATCTGATTCTCATAGGATTTGGCTTAAGGAGAGAATGACATACACATTCAATTGGGTATGGAAATCTGTCTTATGCTACAGGAAAATAGGGGTAGAAGGGGACAAGAGAACAGGGGGATGATAGAGAGGAGGGCAGATTGGGAAAGAGGGTAATCAGAAGCAAATACTTCTGAGGAGGGACAGGGTGAAAAGAAAGAATAGAATAAATGGAAGGGCAGGATAGGATTAAGGGAAATAGAGTTAGTTTTTTACAACATGTCTACTGTGGAAGTGTTTTGCGTAACTGCACATGTACAACCTATAGTGAGTTGCTTGCCTTTTCAATGAAGGTGGGTGCGGAGGGAGGAAGAGAGAAAATTTGGAACTCAAAGTTTTAAAAACACATGTTTTAAAAAAAATGTTTTCACATGCAACTGGGAAATAAGAAATACAGGAAATGGGGTACAGAAGTCTATCCTGCTCTACAGGAAAATAGAAGGGGAAGGGGATAAGAGAAGGGAAGGGGGAGAGATAGAAGAGAAGGCAGACTAGGGAAGGGATATTCAGAATGCATGCCATCTTGGGGTAGGGGGAGGGGTGAGAAATTTGGAACTCAAAAACTTGTGGAAGTCAATGTTGAAAACTGAAAATAAATAAATTTATATTTAAAAAAAAGGAATTGTCTTTTCTTAGTCTCTTTGATTTCCTAGAATATACCATAGTGTCTGCAAACTAGAGGTCACAAAATAAATGTCTGCTGATTAGAAAGGACTTGCATTACATAGAATGGAAAGCAGCTAAGAGATCATGTAGTTGAATCATTTTATAGTTAGGAAACTGAGGCCCTGAGTGGTAATGTGACTTGCCTAAGACCATGTAGCTCATTAATGACAGAACCTAGACCAGGTCTCCTGACTCCCCATTCAGCATTATTTTCATCATAACTGTTTAATTTCATTTCCTAATGGAACATTCCATGTGCTCACACCCCTTTAGGCACAATCCCATCAAGAAGGAAGGGGGTCCCTGGCTAAAAATTCAAAAGGCAGCATTAACCAGTGTGGGGGCAGGGTTACTATTTGACAGCAATGCTTTGGGTCTACCTTGAGCTGATCATTAGCTGGCTGAGTGCCCAATAGCTATACCTTATAAATGGTCCTGGTTTTAAGACAAAAAGGTCCAGCTGTTTTAAGACATTTCTACTAACTAGCATGTTGTGTCGTGCGCAAAGACTGCCTTTGGAGATGTGGAATTCTCCAAACTATAAAGGATCTGGTCGCAATTTATGCTTAAACCTTCTTGCATGGCAAAAACCCAATTTGAATTGCAAGTCCATCACAACAATGTGGGGACCTTAACATATAGTCAATGGAAAAGTTTCTTTAAAAGACAATGGAGAACACTGGACCGAGACTCAGCAGACACCTCCTTCCCATACAATCCCTAGCTTTCTTTAAAGCTCGCCTCAGGTTTTACCTCCTGGTCAAGGACTTCTATCTTGCCTCCTTTCTCACCTGCTCCTCCCCCCCTCTACCTCCAGTTCAAGGGATCACAGTGTCACAGATTTAGAGCTAGAAGGAATCCTACATGTCATGCAATTCCCTGCCTTCATGTTACACATGAAGAAATGGAGGTCCTGAGATGGTAAGGGACTTCTCAAGGTCACACAGTAAGTAATAGAGATAAGATCTGAACACAGGTCCTTTGACTCCAAAGCCAATATTTTTCCAACTGTGGTGCAATGATTCCATCTCCTTTTTGAAATTACTTCATTACTCTATACTGTATATGCTTTATATCTACCTAGTCATGTTCATATTTTATCCCCTATCCCTACCCCCAAGCTCAATGAGAGTAGGTTTTGAAATTGTCTGTTTTTGTCTCTGCATCTCTCATACTTACTATGGTGCTTGCTTTGTAGTAGGTACTTAACGATTATGTGCTAAATTGGTCCTGACTCGGATTTTCACTATCTGAATGGCCTTGGGCAAGTTGCTTCACTTCTTTGAGCCTAAGTTTCCTTATCTGTATAATGGAGAGAAGCATAGTCACATTACCTACCTTGTGAGGTTGCCATGAGGAAAGTACTTTGTAAACTGTGAACTATTAGATCTTCTTAGTGTTAGTGAAATGATGTTATTCCATGCAAAAAAGATGCTCTTCCATGTCTCAGATCCACTCTTTGTGTCCCCACTTCCTGCCATGTGTCTGTGCACCCCCTACTTGTTAGATCTGCAACATAGTTTCCACTATAAACTTTGTTTTCATTCCTTTTGAAAGAGTACTTTATGCCTACAACTTTATGAATTTTTTTTTCTTTTCAGCTGAAATTCTACAAGTTTGGTCTTAGTCCAATGGGGATTAAAAAATACTTGGCAATAGAAAGAAAATGTTCCAGTCTGTTTTTAGAAATGAAATGTGTTTTTAAAAAATCATTAAAACTTCAGACTGTCTGGTTTGGAGACTTCAGTGAAGGTGGTAGGTTGAATTATGTATTCACCTGGTCTTAGTTTGCTGAGATTGCAAAATTTCTATTGATGACTGGTACAGTACCAGGCACCATGATGTGGGAGAAGAAAGTGGGCTAGAAGAAATAGTGGGCTGAAATTCAGGACACCAGAGTAGGGTTCTAGCTCTTTTTGAAACATATGGGACCAGGAACACACCACTTAACTTTTCTAAGGCTCAGTTTTCTCATTTGTAAAAATAGGGATTCTATAACTTGCCCTACTGAGTTGGCAAGATTATTGCAAGGAAAATATTAAAGAAATATGAGTTGTCATTATTGAAGGTGGAAAGAATATTGAATGTGGAGCCAGAAAACCTGAATTTGAGTTTCTGTTTCATGGCTGAGTAGTCATTAGGCCATGGGAGATTATTGAACTATTAAAGCTTTGATGTCCTAACCTCCAAAATGGCCGTATGATATGTACTTTATCTCCCTCACAGGCTTGCTTTGAAGTTCAGATGAGATAACATATAGCAAGTACTACACAACTGTAATATATTTTGTAGTTCATCTCATCATTGTTTTTAATATTATGGAGTGTTACAGCAGTGTCTTGAGAGGTGTTATAGTGGATAGAGAGCAAGCTTTATAGCCTCAGGAAAATTGGTTCAAATCCTACATCTCTGCCATGCTAAAAGAATGACCCTGATCAAGTAACTTAACCTCTATGTATCTCAGGCAATTCTCTATGATTATAAATCACAGAGAAGGTACAAATCTACAATGAGAGATCCTCCCTACATTGATGAAATTTCAGTTCTACTTCTTCCTTCCCTTCCCCCAAAAAACTTCCATTTGAGGCTTCAGACCCACCAGTGAGTTGGAAAGGGGTGATGTCTACTCCAAGCATGTGAAGACTTCCCCTGTGGATTGGATGGATGAGAACAATTTGTTCCAACAGATATGAAGATGGCTGAAGCAGGTACCATGGAGAGCTTAGAGTTTGGTCAGGTGCCTGCTGGGCACCAATCATCTTGACTTTTGTCTTGCTACTGGTCTTCAATATCTAAGGAAGAGAGAATGAGGCTGAAAACTTTGCACAGCTTTGCCTCACTTAAACCAACTTCATGCACAAATCATCCCTCGTGATGTCATTGGTCCTCTCTGGAAACAGGACAAAACAACACTTTTTTATGACACTTTACTTCCAACCACAATTATAGCAGTAACAAATCCTCACATTTCTCAAGCACTTTAAAGTATTCAAAGTGTTTTTTCATAATCAGCTGGAAAGTCATATAGTACAAGCTGTATTGTCCTCATTATACAGACGATGAAGCCAAAGATATAGAAGGCACCTTTCCACAGTCATTATGTGCTGTTGTAGGTATTTGAATCTAGGCCTCATGACTCCAGGTCTCCCACTTGCCATTATATCAAGTTGCTATACCATCCACAGATGGTTTTCTAGAATCTATTAGTTTTAAGGCACTATTAGAAATGGTATAGAATTTCCAGACTGGGGAGAAGATCAGTCCCATAGCCTTTAGGTACAAAGCATCAACACTCTTGGTCACTTTCTAGCCCCATGACTCATTTGCTACTTTGCAGTCTTATCCTTCTGTTCTATGCTTTCTGCTAAGCTCTCCTGTGTAACTTAGAATAATATGATCTAATACTCATGAAATACACACGATGTCCTAGAGATGGAGCACATGACATCTAGTAAGACTCTATCCAAGCCTTCAATGCCTTGATATTTAAAGAAAAAGAACACATATAAAAACCATGCCTACTGGAAAGCATTTGTCAAATTAAATAACCAAAGCACAAAGAGCCCACTTCCCAAGTATTAATAAATGTATACCTATATACTCATGGTTTGATGCATCTCAAGATCTTATCAGCATTCCTACTTCCTCTACTGGTGGAGTTCAACTTCTCCATGCCTTCTTATTCTGTGCAATTCCCTTCTACATCTACCCATAAATCCTCTAAAGATAATGTGTTTAATTAATATGGTAAAGATCTTCCTTTAGCTCTTTGTTTTATTTTTAAGAGTTTTTTTTTTTATTTTTTGATGGAGAGGGCTGCACTTGTGACTTAATAATAAACTTTATTTACTGATACAAAATAGTGTTTTTTTCTGTAACCTGTAGTCTGAGAGAGTTGGCCATAATGCTAAAAGGGTAAATGACCTGCCTGGGACAACAGAACCACTATGTGTCTCAGGCTGGACTTAAGATAATGACTTCCTTGTTTTAAGGATAGTTCTCTATTCCATCCAAGGAGTTGTTTCTCCTTCTGGTTCTTTTTAATATTCAGTTCAATTAAAAAACATTCATTACGTGCCTACTAACTGCCAGGAATTGCAGTAGCAATATAAATACAAAAAGAAAAATAGTCCCTGTCTTCATGAAGCTTATCTTTTTAGTGGGCAGGGAGAATACAATATATGAACATATTTATTGATACAAGACTATTTGAAAAAGAAGAGAATACCAACGATTAGGAAGATGAAGCTTTTTGTAGGATTTGGCACCTGAGCTGATTTTTTTTCCTGTCAAACAATAACTACTTATTAATAGTAACATAATAACACACACATATCACTTTAAGGTTTACAAAGTGCTTTTCATATTTTATCTCATTTGAAAATATTTATCAAACACATTCTAGGTACTGTTCTGAGTTCTGGAGATATAAAAAAAGACCAAAACACGGTGCCTACTCTCAAAGAGTTCACATTCTAATCGGTGAGACGTGTAAATGATTACATGCATACAAGATATATACAAGGCAAATGAAAGGTAATCTCAGAGTAAAGGCACAAGTAGTAGAGTAACAGGGAAAGGCCTCCTGTAGAAGGTAGTATTTGAACCGAGTCTTGAAGGCAACTAGGGAAGCCAGGAGGTGAGAAGGGAGAACATTCCAGAAACGGGGAATAGCCAGAGCAAAAAGGCAGAAATGAGCGATGGAGAATATTGCGAAAGAAACAGCAATAATACCCATATCACTGGATCACAGAGTACATAGAAGGGAATAAAGTGCAAGAATATTGGAAAGCTAGGAAGGAGTCATATTATGAAGAATTTTAAATTCTAACTAGAGCATTTTAGAGCACGGAGAAGGAAATGGCAAACCACTCCATTATTTGCCAAGAAAATCCTAAGATGGTGTCATGAAGAGTCAGACATGACTTAAAAGAGATTGACCAACAAAAAACATATTATATTTGGTCCTGGAGGTTATAAAGAGCCACTGGACTTTACTGAGCTAAATGTTTACATGGTCAGATCTGTATTTCAGCAAAATGATTTTGGCAGCTAAATGAAGTTTGGATTAGAGAGGAGAGAAACTTGAGGTGGGAAATCAGTAATATGAGTATTACGGTAGTCCAGGTGAGAGGTGATAAGAGTTGGAACTTGGGTTTTGACTGTGTGAATGGAGAAAAGGAAATGTACACAATAGAAGTTGTAGAGAGAAAATGAACAAGATTTAATAACAGATTGACTATGTGGGGTGAGTCATAGAGAAGAGCTGAGGATGACACCAAGGTTTTAAGCCTGGATGACTGGGAGGATGGTGGTGCCCTCAACTTTTCCTATGTTTAAGATACTTGCTCTAAACAACGATTATTGTTTGTACTTCATTTTTGAAGAGGACCAATTACACCAAAGGTTGATGTCTTGGCATTTGGGTGAACTGGATTTATGTGAGGCAGAGTCGTATAAAGTTATCAGCCTCATTCTTTCTTCCAGAGTCATTGCAGTCCAGTGGCAAGACAGAAATAAATATGCCTGTTGATGGCCTGGGATACAGTGGATGACCTTGTGTTGTTATTTTTTTAAATCTCTGAGCTCTGAGGGCTCCACAGCACCTGCCTCAGCTGCTTTCATGGTGGAATAAATTGTTCTTTTCCACCTATTCCACCAGAAGAAATCTTCACATGGTTGGGGTAGACATCCAGACCCCCCCAAACATGGGTTTGAGGCCTGTTGTTACCATCAACCATGTTTATTCTGGCTGCTGAAACATGCGTGTGGTTGTTGTGCATGCCAAAGTTTCTTGCAGCCACAGGTTAGAGTTGAGTGCCAGGTGGACACCATAGGTGGATGAACAACCCTGAAAACAGCTTGGCATGCCCTCACACAAGAGGTGCTAGTCCTTTTTGAATGCCCCATACATCCTTCTAAATAATAATAGGAAAGTTGGGAAGAAGGGATGGTTCGGGAGAAAGATAATGAGATCCATTTTGGACAAGTTGAGTTTGTGATAGGCTTGCAAGAGGCAGAGGTGAGGAAGATAAACATTCCAGACATGTGGGACAGCTTAGGCAAAGGCACAGAGATCAGATATATGTTGCCAAGTTTAGGAAATAGTAACAAGGGCGGTTTGGCTGAAACAAAGGAGTAATGTAAAATGTGTCTGGAAATGGAGGCTGGTGTTAGTTTATAGAAGGATTGAAATATTTTGTGCAAGGCTTTTTCATGATGGGTTGACATGGTCAGATGTGAGGTTAAATAGCAGTATTTTGACAACTTTGTAGTGGATATATTGGAGATTGGAGAGTTTTCAATAAAGTAGGCCAAACAGAAGGTTATTTTTAATAGTTTTGATAATAGGTGATAAGGGATAGAATTATATTGTGGCCACATGAATAAATACAAGTGGATTGGATGTAAGAGCTGTTGAAGGGGGTGAAATCTGTGAAAGAGAAGGATGACTGACATTGTGAATTGGGTGAAGGGAAGGTTGACAGCTCTTTCATTAGTAATTAAGAAGTTTGGAGACGAGGTGAAATTATCAGAGAAGAAAGATGATTTTTTGTTTTGGATATATGGAGTTTGAGATGTCACCTCCAAATTGAAATACCTATTAAGAAGTTGGTGGGAAGAGACAGACTAAAGCTATGCATAGGTTTGGGAGCCATCTGTGTAGTGACAGAAGTTGAACCCATGGGAACAGATGTGATCACCAAGGGAAAGAGAGCAGAGAGAAGAAAAGAGATGAGAAGAGAAGGACTGAGGACCAAAGCTTGGGTGACAACTAGATTGAGAGATTTAGAGGAAATAAGGTATCAGATTGAGATGACTATACATCAATGGGAACTGAGAGCAGGCAGGCAAGTGGGAAGAGAACCAGGAGGGAGAATATTCACGAAATCCAAAGGAGGAGAGAATACTCCAAAGGTAGGAGTGGTTGATCGCATTACAATATTCTGAGAAATCAAGAAGTATCATCTCTGATGGACTCGATCACCCTAGATGAGTTTCAAATATATACATATACACATACATACCTATACACATATGTTTATGCACACATGTGCATGTGTATGTGTGTGTATTTAGTCCCAACTTCTCTCCTGAACTCCAATCCTACATCTCCAAGTGGCAACCAAACGCCTCTGACTCGATTCTCTCTCTGTGTGTACATATTCCATTTTATATTCCATTTTCCATTTTGTGTGTGGGTACATATTTATGTGTATATATGTATGTATGTATACACATATACATACAAAATGGAACACAATATGTTTTTCCCAAACCCTTTTCTCCTTTGAACTTGTCTATTTCTGTTGAGAATTAAACATCCTTCTAGTCACCCAGGTAGATAATCTTGGAATAATTATCATTGATTCCCTTTTTTTCTTTCTAATCCAATCAGTTGGTCAATCTGCCTCCTCAATATCTCTCACATCTTTCTCTTCTCTACTTGTACAGCTAATACCCAAGTTCTGGAGCTCATTGTCTCTTGCCTGGATTATTACAACAGCTTGCTAATTGGCCTTTTCCCTTCCATTTTCTCTCATCATCACTCTATTCTCCACAAAGCTGCCAAGATACTCTACATTTCATTCAGACTGTCCTTCCTCAAACTCAATATTCTTTGTTGCAACTTGATACCTTTGTGAAGGTTATCACCCATTCCTTGGATTCACTCCTTTCTCACATCCACCTCTTAAAGAATTTCTCTGACTCTCAATTTCCTCATCTGTAAAATGAGGATAATTATAGTTCCTACTCCTCCACGGGGTTGTTGTGAAGATCAATGTAACAAAACACACACATATTGTTTTGAAAAATCTTAAAGTGTTATATGAGTCTTAGCTATTATTATTATTAATTATTGATGCAGAAAAATGTATTTCTTTTTTCCTTAGAGGAAATGGCACAAGATAGTATAGCTAGTCTAATCTATAATTTTAATTATGTTGAAATTCGTGGAATACAGTTCAATAAATTTTGAGATAGGAAAGAAGAGTATTCATCCTCCTTTGTCTCCTCCATGTTCTTATTTCTGAGAAAGAATTAAGATAAAGATATGATAACTTGGGCTTTGTGTGTGTGTATGTGATGGGGGAAATCTCATTTAGCTTGATAAATGATAATGTTAGTATTAGTCAAACATTGTGCTACTGTTTGTTGAAGATAAGGGAAGAGAAGATGCTTATTTAGCTAATACAAGGAACACTTCAGCTCATGGGTATAGAAATAGGAAGGAGGTAGCTTCTATGAGGGAGAAGGACGAATCTGAAGATCGACAGTAAATGGAAGGTTGACAGTGCTTTCTACAATAAAAGGAGAGTTGGGGGAAGAGGTAAAATTATCAGGAAAGAAACTGTTTTCTGTTCTGGATAAGTGGAGCTTGAGATGCCATCTCCAGTAGATACATCTACTACAAAGTTGTTGAGGAAAAGAGAGAGATTAAAACTATGTAAAGATCTCAGAGCCATCTTTGTAGAGATGTAACTATAAAGTAATCCCTCTGATTTTCAAAAACACTCACAGGACAGCAGTCTCATTACTGTACAGTCCTACCTACCCACTTCTCTTTTTCAGTGAACTGACTCACAGAATTATAATTTCAGTGCCAGAGCACACCTCAGAGGCCTACAGGAATGAGAATACCCTCTATGACATATATAAGACAAGTGCCAGCCTCCAAAGATGGGCAACACATTAGTTTCTGGAGCAGCCCACCCCACTTTTGGATGATTCCCTAACTGTAAGAGAAGTGTTCGTTTTTTTTTTTCTTTTTTGACATCAAACCTAATTGAGTCTTTATCACTTCTTCCCCTTCTTCCTAGTTCTAGCCACTGGGGCCAAGCAAAACAAATATAATCCCTCTTCTGTGTGACAGCCCTTAAAACACTTGATGTTTCCTATGTCATCTCTCCTGTGTTCCCTTCTTTGGGGTAAGGAGTTCCTGTGCCTTTAGGTGATGTTTATGTATCAGGAACTTGGTTTGTATTGCCAACCTGGTTGCTTTCCTCTGGGTTCTGTCCAGCTTATCATTATCCCTCTCAAACTGTGGTGCCCAGACAAGATGATAATATTCAAACATCTAGTCTGATTAGGGCAAAGATGAAGTGAGGCTTTGGTACTAAACACTGTGCTTTGTTCAGTCTAAGACTGCATTAGTTCTCTTGGCCACTGTGGCATATGGCTTATTCGTATTGAGTGTATAGTTATCTAAGATCACCTGGTCTTTATTAGACCTTCTACTGTTCAGCCAAGTCTATCCCTGATTGTACTTAGAAAGTTGATTTTTTTTAAACTCAAGTAAAAGTAAGAATTTACATTTATCCCAATGAGTTTCATCTTGGTAAATTAAGCCCAGTGTTGTAACCTGTTGAAATTCTTTTGGATCCTGAATCTAATCAAATGGAAACTATACCTCCAAGCATTGCATCATATTTAAATTGAATAAATTTACTATGTATGTTTCGATAAAAGTTTTTGAAAAAAAATGCTAAGCAGCACAGATCCCTGGTGTACTCCAGGGGAGACTTTGGAGGCTAACATCAAACCAATAATGACTACTTATTGATTCTAGCAATTCAACCAGTTCCAAGGCCACCTAATTATGCTACTGCCTAGCCCATTTCTCTCCATCTTTTCCATGAGGATAGCGTTCATGATACAGTTCCTTTGTTGTACCAGCTGAGTAACACAGGAGAGAGAGAGAGAGAAGAGAGAGAGAGAGAGAGAGAGAGAGAGAGAGAGAGAGAGAGAAGAGAGAGGAGGAGGAAGAAGAAGAAGAAGAAGAAGAAGAAGAAGGAAAAAAGAAAAGGAAAGAAAGAAAGAAAGAAAGAAAGAAAGAAAGAGAAGAAAGGAAAGAAAGAAAGAAAGAAAGAAAGAAAGAAAAGAAGAAAAAAGAAAAGAAAAAAAAGAAGAAAAAAGAAAGAAAGAAAAGAAGAAAGTTCCTCATGGAAGCATGTTGATCATTTATGATTTTAGATTCCATTTTTAGAAGTCAGAAACTATCCTTTTAATATGCTCTAAAGGTTTTTTTTCCCCTATGGAAATCAAAGTCAAGTTCACTGGCTTATTTTCAGACATTACTGTTTTCCCTTTATTGAAAATACAGAAGGATCTAAGACAGCCTTGGACCATTTCCAGTTCTCCATGATATTTCAGCAATCATATTTATTCATTCTTTCTGTATTGTGAGATGTACATTTGTCTGAGTTGTGCCTTAAACTCTCCCTACCCCCCCAAAAAAAAGAGTCATAAAATTCAGATTAAAAGCCTTTGACTAGTCCGTTACCCTTAATTTAAAGAGGAGGAAACCAAAGCTAAAAGGGTAAAGCAACTTGCCCAAGATCAGGGACTGAAATAGGGGCTAGATCTCAGGATTCCTGTTTTCTAGTCCAATTACCTTTCTGGTATTCTGAGTTAAGACGTACTAGCTATCATAAGTGATTGGATGCTGATTTTTCATAAAAAATAAAGGCATACTTATCATCCTGGCCAAAAGTTGATGCCTATTTGGGCACTTTCCCCTTATTTATTAATATCTAGATTTGCATTGACTCTAAACAGTTTTCTCTGTTTTCATTAAGCAACTATTGACTAAACAGCTCTGTAATACTGGCACTTCTGTAGTTAAAAGCATGCTAATCTTAACTGAGGCAGAAAAAGGAGAAAAATAAAATTATACATATGTGAATCCAGGAAAATTATTTTGCCCCAAAATCATAGTGAGAAAGCACTGATCCTCCTCACAATCAGGTAAAGGGAAAAAAAATCACTGAAATTGACTACACAAATTTCCTTTAAAGTATTCTTGCCTATATTACAAGTTATGGCAGGTTATGGCAGAACACAATATTATGAGATATGTATTGGAAAGACTGAATGACACCATTTGAAGACATATTTTTAAAAGTTTCATTGCTACTTAAAAAAAACCATTATTTTCTCATCTACCCAATCTCATGGACCCTTCCCTTGTAACAAATTGAAATGGCTAAGCAAAAACAGTTGATCCCATCTGTGTTCCTACCTATATAAAAGCAACTTATTTAACCTCTCTGGGCCTCAGTTTCCTAATCTGTAAAATGAGAGGATTTATTTGAAAACCTCTGAGGTCCCTTTCAGCAACCTCACCTGAGAGCATATTCATTAGTCTGCACCTATAGTTCCCCACTTCTCCACAGGGGAAATAAATATATTTCATCATCTATTCTTCTGTACTAAGATTGTTTATTGCAATTAATCAGTTCAGTAGCCTCTCAATTTTGTTTTTATTTATTTTGTTGTGGTCATCATGTATACTTTGTGGCTGCTTTTCAATATTAGTTCAAACCAGGTGGAGATATGGTTATCTGAATAGTGCCTTTCTTTCTCAAGAGTCACGAATACATGGAAAATCACGATGGAATCATTTTTAGTCCTTCAAAATGTTTGCAGAATTTTTTTTTTTTGCTTCATGTACTTGACGGTAACCTATTACTGATGATCTCATGATCTCCTACTGTTGCATAACACTAGGCATCCCAAGGATCAAGAAGACAAGCCAATGTTGCCCAACTTTTCTTTCTTAATACACCACCCAAATTTGCTTCAGGGAATTTTCATATCTTGTTCTGAACTTTTAAAAGAACATTCAGTACTGCCTTTTCTCTGAGGTCCTTTGATTTTAACAGTCTCTATACCATTTAGTGGGAATATATTTAGTTAGATTCATCTCTTTGGTTACATCTGGTTATGTTTTGGTTTTATCATACATTTAGCTAGTTAGAGCAATGTTTTGAGTGCTGGTCCTGGAGTTAGGAAGCCCTGACTTGAACTCCAGGCACACATCCTTACTAGCTATATGATCCTGGGCAAGTTACTCAGCCTCTGTTTGCCTCAGTTGCTTCAACTGCAAAATGGGAATAATAGTACCATCTACCTCTAAGGTTTGTTGTGAGGATAAAGTGAAATAACATTTGTAAAGTGCTTACACAGTGTTGGTCATGTAGTTGGCTCTATATAAAGACTTGTTCCCTTTCTTTCCCTCTTCTTCTCTCCAGTTATGACAAATGTACTAAAACAACATGATAACAAAATGCTTCTATAAGAAGCCTAGTGCTTCTTAAGTCTAGGGACTTCTCTCTGTTAATTATTTTCTATTTAACCTGTATATAACTTGTTTGTATATATATTTTGTTTGTCCTCCCCTCCACCCCATTAGATTGTGAGCCCTTTTACTTCTTTTTGTATCCATAGAACTTAGCACAGTGCCTGGCACATAGTAGGCATTTAATGAATGTTCATTGATTGATTGAAAAATATGCCATTTTCAGTAGTTGAATGAGTTACTTTTATCCATGATTGGCTTACCGTCCTGGAGGTCTTCATGTAATGACTAGATTACTAGTTGTTGGGTGTATTATAGTGGGGATTGCTTTCTTGCATCAGGTGGACTATGTGGCCATTGAAGTACCTACCGCTATCAGATTCTATGACTCATTTATTATTTAGACTTACAGTGACTAGAAAGCTCTCTAGATTTGGTGACAGAGGAACTGAGATTCTAATCCTGGCTCTGTTGTTTATTACTAGTCAAGTACTCTCTTGTGCTGGTTATTTCATCTTTCTGCCCTTCAGTTTACTCATCTGCAAAATGAGCAGGTTGGACAAGATGATGTCTCAGATTCCTTCCGATTCTAAATCCCAACTGAATTATTTGAATTTCCATTTAGCTATGGAGGGTGCATGTCTAGAAAAATGTTGTATAGCTCAGTAGAAAGACTGTTAAGCTTAATAGCCAAAGAAAAGTTTTGGTTCAAATTCTGCCTACTATTTCTTGTAGGATACTGGGGACTCTACTAACCTTTATAGGACTCAGAAAACATCCTGGGACTTAACCTGTTAAGTCAATGATGTTGCTACATCCTTGATGGTAGAGAAGCTCTTTGAGCTGATAAAATCACAGATCCATTGCATATTCAGGTATAGCTACTTCCATGTCAATTGTTCAGTCAAGAAGCATTTATTAAAAGCTTACTATATTCTAGGTGCTGTTCTAAATGTTGTGGATACAAAGAAAGGGAGAGTGGCTGAAAAGAAAGAAAAAATATCTTCTCCTTTCATCCCCCAGTTAGAAATGCTTCCTGTTTCCTAAATTTCATGTACCACTTGGTTTTTACTTCTCTTTGATTTGTTACATGCTATTTCACATACAGTTTATCATGATCTTTGCATCGTATGCTCCTACCAGACTATACACTCCATGAAACAAAAATGAAAACTGGATTATCAAATGAGATAGCATTTGTAAAGCATGTTGCCTGTCACATAGTAGGTACTCCATAAATACTTGTTTGCTTCCCTTCATGTTTCCTATAGCACCTAGCACAGTGCTTTTTACATAGAACATAACCACATAAAAGTGGGGTGAATCTTGTTCAACTTTTCCTCGGAAGGTAGACCTAAAAGCAATGTGCACAGAGCAGAGGGGCAGATTTAGACTTCATGCAAGGAAAGAGTTCTGAATAAGAGGAATGGAATGCCCAAGGAGGAAATTACTTTCCCCTGCCTGGAGATTTTTAGGCAAAGGCTGGATTTTGTTCAGGCTCCTGTAATAGTGGTAATACTAACAATAAATAGTGAATACTTATATAGTGCCTACTACATGCAAAACATTTTATGATAATTATCTCATTTGATACTCAAAACAGTCCTGTGAGGGAGATGCTATTATTATCCACAAGAGTAGTTAAGTGGCTTGTTTGGGGTCCCACAGTTAATAAGTGTCTGGGGTCCAATTTGAATTTTGGTCTTGCTGACTCCAAGCCCAGCACTTTATCTACTATGCCACCTAGCTGCCTGAAGCCCTAGATGGTCTCTGAGATCCCTTCTGAATCTGAGATACCGTGATTCTAATAAGTTTTTAAAGGAGAGTTAATGAAAACCTCTTAGGTAATTCCTAACCTAACCAGACCATCTCCAAATGCAAAGAAAAGAGCTTCAGCAATTAGCAGTCTACTACACAGGACTCTTGATTTAAAAGGACATCAGCACATCAAGAGTATGTTGAAAATGGGAGCACATGAGGTCTTAGTATCTTTGCTATAGCCACAGAGGTGGCACTGAGTCTGATGGGGAAGAAGGGGAATTAATACCAGAGAAGGTTTAAAACCCTAGATGTTTTTAGTTCATGGAGATGCCACAATGCTACCAGTGCTGGCAGCCTGCCCTCATTTGGATGGTTACAAATTCGGAAGGAATGGAGCATAGTATGCAACCTTTCTGACTGGCCCAAGGCCATACCTCTTACGTTGTACATTGGACTCTGTTGCTGACTTATACTTAGGCTCTTAATATTGCCTCCTGTTTCTGGCCCATTGATTCAGAAACCTGTATCCCTGGTAACCAACCACGTTTTCTGTGAGTGATGATGCTTCTGGCTTCTTCCTGAGTGAGGCCAGTACAGTTCCAACTCTTGACTTTGCTACTTAGCTTGAAAATTCCTATCTAGGAACATAGGGGGTCTTCTAATCTGGGCCGGTTTCACCCTTGGCTCCACCCAGAAAGCGATCCAAGCAACATTATATTTGTACAAAATTAAAAATTTTAAAACAATTTTCTGAGCACCATTTAGAAAAAAAAGCCAACAAAATTTCTAGGGGAGCATTCTAGAGAATGGGTATATATCCATTCTCCCAAGCAAGTGGCAGAATAGCTTACTAGATAGAAAGCTGGCATCAAAGTCAGGAAGTCCTGGATTCAAGTTCTGCTTCTGACACATTGGTTGTGTGAGCCTGAGGGAGTAAGTTAACTTCCTAATGCCCCAGATAGCTTTTTAAGATTATACGTTGTAGAGCAGGTAATGATCTGCACTGACAGAGGAAGTTCCTTAGTGGGAGCACTTTACACCAATGAAATCAAAGGTCTAATTAAAAATAATGACCCTAGACATCATGCTGAGAATTCTGAGGCATTCAATAGATATTTGCTGATGGTGGAAAGCATAAGGTAATAGGGTCATAGAATGAGAATTGGAAGAGAACATGGAGGCCCTAAAGTGTGATCCTCTCATTTTACGGATGAGAAAACTGAGCCACAAGTCTGGGATTTGGAGGTTAGGTGACTTGCCCAATGTTATATAGGTAGTAAGTTTCAGAGGTAAAGTCAGTGAAGAATGATAACGTGTCATCTTAGTCATAAAGAGATGGGATCTTATGGCATTGTCATTCTTTGAAGGGTGGGGAGCCAGATAAATTAATATTAATAAAAAGGTAGCCTACAATTGTTGGAAAAACTACATGAAAGTGGGTATTAGAAGATGTGGTTTTCAGTCTTCCACTATTGAACTTCATAACCTTAGTCAAGTTCCTTAATCTCTTGAAAACTCAATTTCCACTTCTGTTGACTGGGGATCAGAATCGTAGAATGCCAGAGCAGGAGAAGGCCTTGGAGATCATTGAATTCTATGAACCTATCATGCAGATAAACAAACTGAGGTCATGAGAGGTTAAGTGACATGTCTAAATTTATCCTGCTAGTACCTACTTGGTCTGTATCAAAGGGTTATAGGGGCAGTGGATACAGTTCCAGATCTGGAGTCATGAAGACTCCTTTTCATGAGTTCAGATTTGGTCTCAGACAGTAACTGTATGATCCTGGGCAAGTCACTTAATCCTGAGTTTGCTTCAGTTTCCTCAACCTGTAAAATTAGCTGGAGAAGGAAATGTTGAACCACACCAGTATCTCTGCCAAGAAAGCCCCAAATGAGGTCCTGGAGAGTCAGACACTACTGAAAATGCCTAAACAACAACAACAGGATGATAGTTATGAAACTGATATGTAGTTATAAAGGGATATTACAAATGATTGTTGTTCAGTCATTTTGGTTGTATCTGATTCTCTGGGACTCCATTTGGGGTTTTCTTGGCAGAGATGCTAGAGTGGTTTGCTATTTCCTTTTCCAGCTCATTTTACAGATGAGGAAACTGAGGCAAAAACAATTAAGTGACTTGCCCAGGGTCATACAGTTAATAAGCGTCTGAGACCAGATATGAACTCATGAAGATGAATTTTCTTGACTCTAGGCCTGGTTCTCTCTCCATAGTATTGCCTAGCTGCTCCCTATAAATGATAGGGAAAAGTAACAATAATAGTAATTAAAATAATGAAGCTAATGATTAATAATTAGTAACCTGAATACTCCACTCAGCATGCTGGCTAATAGAATTTACTGTTACTAATTTTTTGACCTAGCCTAGTGCTCTCTAACAGGCCCATATTATGCTCTGCAAATCAATCTTGTCATCTTAAAAAGCAGTCCAATTTCCTGGAGCACCTTTCACTCCTGGCTCTACCTTTTGGAATGCCCAGCTCTCTTCAAGGATCAACTCAGGTGCCTCCTCCTGCATAAGGACCTCCTCTACCCCTCCTTGATCCTTTAAAAAGTTATCAGTGCTCACCCAAGTCCTGAAAGTACCTTCTACTTACTTTGTACATTCTGAAGAATTTACTTACCTATATACATGATATATCTCCTTGTAGGAAGCAGGCTCCCTGAGGACAAAAGTATTTTGTTTATTTGTTTGTTTTCGTCTTTTTATCCTCAGTGCTGAGAACAGAGCTTTGCATGTAGCAGGCACTTTAAAAAGCCTGTAATTTCATGAAATTGTGTTCATTTTGCACCAGGTATCTGGTGTTTCTTGGTATGCCTAGCAGATTTAGGTGTAATTGCTGGGGTTTGGCTGTGGACAGAACACTCAACTCGGAAAAACAGGAATTGAATTTGTATTCTGGCTCTGTTATTTTCTGTGTGCCTTTGAGGAAGTCAGTCTCTGAGACTCAGTTTCCTCCATGTAAAAGGAGGGTGTTGTCCTAGATGCTCCCTTATAGCTCTAGCTCCATGAGTCTATGACTCCAATGTGTAGTTAAACTAACCAGCTTTTTTGTAGTTCAGTCATTTCATTCATATCAGACTCTTTGTGACCCCACTTGGAGTTTTTTTTTTCAGCAAAGATACTGGAGTGGTTTGCCATTTCCTTCTCCAGCTCATTTTTACAGATGAGGAAACTGAGGCAGAGTTAAGCGACTTGCCCAAGGTCACCCAACTAGTAAGTATCTGAGGCTGAATTTGAACTCATGAGGAGTTGTCTTCATGACTCCAGGCCTAATGCCCTATCCACTATATCACCCAGCTGGCAAAAAAATAATCAGAGGCAGGTATCAAATTTTAGAACAAGAAGAATCCTTAGAGGCAGTCTTATCCAACCCCTTCATTTTACAGAAGAGGACACTAAAGTCTAGGCCAGGGAAGTGGCTTGTCCAAGGTCAGTACCATTCTTCTCTTCATTAATGATATCTTCTAATATGGAAGTGAATGTATACTGACTTACTTTTTTTTTTTTACTATTTTAACCTTTAACCTAGAAATGAAAGCCAAATAGCTTGACTCAGCTCTAGAAAAACATCAGGTCTTTTTTCTTAGTCATGCTAAGAACACTTCTCTGTGTTACAAAACATAGGTGAAGGCTGCCAAAAGTAGTTAGCTCCTAATGGGATTTCTCAATCTGCTGTGCCCCACACTGGATACTTTGATCCACTGCATGGTGGACCAGCCCAAAAGCCTGATCACAGAGAGACAGGATTAAGGAGCTTTGAGAGGTCATCTAACTAGACCTATCATTCATGATTCATGCTTCAAAAGCCTTGAAGAGATCAGTGATGGAGGTAACAGAGAGCACAGTGACCTGGAGCTCTATGTTACTTAAACTAGGCATCCTATTGCCAGCTTGACAGCCTTTACTTCCAGTTGATTTCCAACAAGTTTTATCTTTTCTCCACACATGGCTGCCTCATCTTCCTCCTCTGTAACAGAATGATGTTGTACTGGGTAATACCTAAACTCCTTTTCAGATTTAGTTCCTGCAATCTTATGTTCTTAAATCTCTACTTGTAGATTATCAGCTAGTCCTGGAGGAGTTCAGTCATGTCTGACTCTTCATGGCCCCGTTTGGAATTTTCTTGGCAAAGATACTGAAGTGGTTTGCCATTTTGCAGATGAGGAAACTGAGGCAAATAGAGTTAAATGACTTGTCCAAAGTCACACAATTAGTAAGTATCTGAGGCCAGATTTGAACTCACGATGAGTCTTCCTGACTTCCATCCTGGCATCCTATTCACTGTGCCACCTAGCTGCCTATTTTGGATTTAGAAAGCACTGAATGAAAGCTTACTGTTTGCTCAGCACTGGTATTAGACACCCTACCACGTATTACTAACAGTGTCTCTGGATCTTGGTGGGTATTCATTCAAGTTCAATTAAATTTTAAAAAAAAATTGAAAGTTATGTGCAGGGCATTGTTTAAATACCTTTTGTGTACAAAGCACTACATTACCACTTTTAGGAGAAGAAAAATAGTCTGTATAAAAAGAGCTTTGGATTTGGTACAAAGGACCTAGACTAAAATATTGATTCTGCTATTGGACCATGAGCAATCACTCAATCAATTATGGGCACCTAGGTGGCATAGTGGATAAAGTACTGGTCCTAGAGTCAGGAGGACCTGAATTCAAATTGGTCTCAGGTGCTTACTAGCTGTGTGACCCCGGGCAAGTCACTTAACTCTGTTAGCCTGAATTCCTCATCTGTACAATGATCTGGAAAAGCAAATGGCAAACCACTCTAGTATCTCTGCCAAGAAACCCCCAAGTGGTTTCACAAAGAGTTGAACACAGCCAGATAGCAACAAATCAATCAATAAACAAACACTTATTAAGTTCTTACTTTGTCCTAGCCGCAATGTTAAGGTCTGGTAATGCCAAGAAAAGCAGAGATAGTTCCTACCTTCTAGGAACTTATATTACAATAGGGTTGGGGCATATGGGGTATATAGGGACTAGCACCTCCAGTATGAAGGCTAGCAAGTCCTTTTCAGGGCTGCTCACCCTCCTTTAGTGTCTACTTGGCACTCAATTTTCCTCTGCAGCTCCAAGAAGCTGTAGCATGTGCAGTAGCCACACCCCGTAAAACATCTCTGCAGATGGGCTAAACCAAGTTGAGGGTGACCAACAAGCCTCAAACCTTTTGGTGAGTTAGGGGGATGTCTACCCCAAGCATACCTCTAGGGAATGCGCAGATGAAAGCCCTTTGTTCCAAAGGCTATGAAAGCAGCTGAAGAAAGTCAAGGAGCTCCTAGAACTTGGTCAGACATTGAAGATGCCAAAGTATCTACTGCATCCCAGGAGATTGCTGGTTTTCTTGACTTTCGTCTTGCCACTGGACTGTGGTGACTCTGGAAGAGAGAGTGAGACTGATGACTTGGTGCAACTCTGCCTCCCTTAAATCCAATTCACCCACGAGTCAAAACATCACCTTGTGATGTCATTGGTCCTCTTTGAAAATGAAAGAAAAACAAAAGTGGGCTTGAGGTCAGGTGAGAAAACAAGTACTTATATACGTTAAACACAGAAAGGATGGAAAGTGTCTCAGTTTCTCTACCTAGGAAGGGGTTGGACCAACTTCCCTTTGAAGAGCTCTTCCAGACCTAAGTCCTATGATCCCATTACTATTATTTCCATCAATTGTATTCTGAATACTTGCCCAATGGGGTCTCCTCTGTTCTGTTGGACTTTGACATTGATACGGTGGTTCTCCATACAGACCATCCCCTGTGCTTCCTTTGTCCCATAGCATACTACCCCTCCCATTCCTAGTTAGCTGCTCTGGAGAGCAGGATTTGAGAAATAGCCCCAGTGACTGAGGACAACACTGATCATAAAAATCCAAGAAGGCCTAAATTCTTTAATAAATGGCAGAGCCCTAACTGACTAATGAAAACTGCCATTGCTGGGTCAACAAACAGAGTCCAACAACCTTGGAGTTGTTTCTTGTTCTGTGTTCCCTCTACAAACATTGATTAAACATATGCTGTTGTGACTAGTGTTATACTGTGCGAAACTCCCAATCAAAAAGAAATACACTATCTCTCTTTAAAGCAGCAAAGATCCCATATGTTTTAATGATGATAACATATTTATGAGGTAATACACCATTAAAAAACAATACTGTTTACATGCATTATCTCATTTGATCCTGTCCATAATTTTATGGAACTATATGTACAAGTGCTCATTTTCACCGAGAAAGAAACTGAGACTCAGAGAGGTTATTTGTCCAGAGAGTAATTTGTCTAACATGTCATACATATTTTAAGTCACATAGCTATTTTGTGCAGCTTCATTTTTTTAGCTTCATTTCAACTAACAAATAATAGTTCAATCTTCCTTGTAATTCTGCAAGCAGCTGGTTAACTCTCTGCTAGACAACCGAACTCTGACCAAAACCTTGCAATCACTGATTCATATTTGGAAAAGACCTTTGACCTTAGCCCAGTCATCTCATTTGACAGATTAGAAAATAGAGACTCAGAAAGTTAAAGTCATTGGTCCTGGGCCACATCAGTTAATGGCAGAAGTGGGATTTGAGCCCAGATATTTGGACTCCCAAGGGAGTGATCTTTCCAATTCACCTTGTTGCCTTTGCCTTAAAAAATCCGTCCTATCAGAGCCTTTACTGGTCAGCAACGGTGTCAGATCCGTATCTTCAGGTTTTTGACACTGACAGGTCCTGGGATCTAAGATGATAGAATTTTTTTTCTAAGTACCATTTCAGGGTGGAAGTCTTAGAACATGCATGAACCAGTAAAAAGCCCCATGACTCATGAAGTAAAACATCTAACTAATGCAGAGAGAGAGAAAAAAAATAGAAGCAATTTGCAGTTTAAAGTAATAACTAAGAATCATTGGAGCTTGAATTATGCAAAACTTTGTTTCCTTTGGGGAGCATATCAGAACTTTGGGAGAAGAAAGGTCATCTTCTACCTTGAGGAATTCTAGTGTGTTATTTTTTTTGCTCCCTAGCCAACAAGGGGAGTATTTCAACACCTTTAAAAGCTGCCTCGTCATTTCCTCTTGCGAAATCCACATGCTTTGAGGTTGAATCAAAGTTTGGAATTTTGACCTCCAAACGAGAGAACATGTGGGTCACTGTCCAGTTCTGCTTCAGGGCAGCATCCGATCTGATCACTTGGAAGTGTGACTCTGAGTTACCGTTCACCTAAGGGAAGGGCAGGCAAATTAATTTCTGAGTCACCTTTGGACCTTTAGAGAAACACATTCACTGGTGCAGAAGGCCATCAGGGCAAAAAGGTACATTTGATTTATTTGGTTAGGTCTACAGGCCCAGAGCAGTTCTTCTAGGCATGGGCAGGTGGGATTTGTCAGAGTGGAGAGAAAAAACTAGATCTAAGGGCTTGTAAAACAGTAATTTTCCTTTATTTAAAAGTACCAAGGTGAAAAAAGAGTGAGCTTATAAAAATGTTAATTAAAATCTCAGTATGATGAAAATTGTTTTTATTAAGCTCATTCATAAAGCTTTTAAAAATAATTTTTTTTTCTGTTAAAAATGTAAAGTTTACTTAAAGTACTCAAGATTTTCTCTGGGATTGGGGTTTTTTCCTACTAATTTGGAAATGGGTCATTTAAAAATAATTCATGCCTTCACATCTATATTTTCTGTGGTTTTCTTTGTTGTTTTGCTTAAGTAGTCAAAGAAAGAACTAGAAGGACCATTAGAGAGCAATATGTGATCTCTTTTTATCCTATCTCTTTTTACAGAGGAGGAAACTGAGGCTAAGGTTGCCCAACTGATCCCCAACTTCCAATTTGTGCCTTTTTCACTGAACCATGATGTCACTAGTGAATTGTTAATTTTGAGAAAACATGACAAAATCCATCATCATTATCATCAACTTACATTCATAGATAATGTTATTGCTTATAGAGTATTTTCCTTATAATAAATAGAAACTGTAGCCAAGTCATTCAAGTATGCTCACTTTCCCCTTGTCAAGAATGGATGAGCTGAGAGTCCTTTTGGATATAATGGGGAATATGTGCTGTCCTCTCTTCTGCCCGCAGTCTTCAAGTTATCTCAGCCTTTTCAATTCTAAGAGTCAGAGCCAGAGGAGGCCTCAGGGATCATCTTGTCCTTACTTTATAGAACAGGAAATGGAGGCCCAGGAAGGCAAAGACATTTACCATTTGGACCCAGTTCTTCCTCTTTGAAGACCAGTTCTTTTTCTGGTGCCCCAGCTACCGTGAGACTGACCAAGTTTCTCTAAGGCTAAGGAAAGAGCCAGCCAAAACACCATGTTTGCAAACACTTTGTTTCTCTCCTTGTTTTTTTTTTCCCTTTGAATTGGGGCAAAGATGATAAATCTCCAGCATCGCTTGAGGATCATGGTTATGCAGAGAACCAGGGCCTCTCAGAAGAGGCAAGGAAAGAAGTAAGGAGGCAGGGGAGAGGAGGAGACAGGAAGAGGGAGAATGAGCCCCAATAACAGGAAAAGTGGCTAAAGTTTTGACATGTCTTCAATTTGTTGGATACTTTTTCTTTCTCTGATCATTTCAAATATAAAAAAAATTAGCTATGACATGAGCAAAGTCTCAAAAAGAAACTGCCAAATTGATACACTTTTCAAAGTTTGTTAAATAAAATCTGGTTAAAATCAATCTTTCTGGAATAGCACTCTTCCTATTGTGGATTCTTAACTTGTTTTGTATTACAGACCCCTCTGGCAATTTGGTAAAACCACTCCTTCTTATAATAATATTTTTTAAATGCATAAAATTAAATATATAGTATTACAAATGAAACCGATTATACTAAAATACAGTTATCAAAATATTTTTAAAAATCATGTTCCTGGGCCTTACGCTATGAATTTCTGCTTTATACTAAATCACTCATTTTGTGCAGTGTAGCATAGATGCAAAGGATTTCAATGCCTTAATCATCTCATTCTCACAAAAACCTTGTGAAGCAATCCAGTAGGTGGTTAAGGCACAAGCACAGATAACTAAAATAAATAATATTATATGATATATTCAATAGAGTTAGGAAATAAAACAGTAGAATTTTAAAATGCCATTTTACAATTGAGAAAATTGAGTTTTAGTGAAGTTAATTAATCCAAATTGCTATAGCACTTTAATAATTATAAAACATGACATTCCAATGACATAAGGAGTAGACTTATTAGATTCTTTGTTTTACACTTGAGGAAACTGAGACTCAAAGAAGAGAGAAACTTGACCTAGATTACATATAGTTGGTATATGTATCAAAGCCTAGATTCAGATTTGGTTTTCTTAACTCCTGAAAACTTATCTTCTTTCCACTGTGCCATGATGACTTCCCACATTTATATAAAAAAGTAAGTGAAAGAGCTGGGACTTTGTCCCAGACCCTCTGAATTATAGCTCCATACTTTTTCCACTATTCTGCCTACTGTTACATTTTCCTTTCTATATGTTTCATTAAATAATAATGGCTGATATTTATAAAATAGCATTATATGAATATATATATATATATACACACACACACACATATATAAATCAGTCATAATTAAAAAGAAAACCAACAAAATCTATCACATCTACTCCCTCATTAAATCCCTCACTCAATATAATTAGTCAATTATTCATTTATCAAACACTTAATGCCCATGTCATGCTCAAGAAAGTTAGGAGGGCTCTTCTTTCCCATCTGTCAAACTATGTCACAATCTTTCTGGTCAAAAATGACTTTCTGTCTTGTACCTCACACAGCATTTTATTTTATAATTCTGCTGCACTTAGTATGTGAAGTTTTTTTATTTTAACAATTTATATTTGTGCCTTATGACAATTAAAGCTGAATGCATGCTTGATTTAGAATCAGAGGACCTGGGTTTGCCTATCAGCTTTGCTACTTACTGCTTAAGTGACCTTAGTCAAGTCATTAGAATCTTAAGCCTCAATTTCCTCATTTGTAAAATGAAGGGGCCATGCTAGATGACCTTTAAGGACTCTTCCAGATTTAAATCAGTGATCCTAAACTGTAAGCTTCATGAGGTTGAGTATATACCTTATTTACAACATTATCTAGTCTAGCTCTTACCACAGTACTTCAAACACTGTTGCCCTACATTTCTGTGTTTCTGTGTGTGTATACACACACACACACACACACAGCATATGTAAATATGTATACTATGTATATATGTATGTATACCTGTATGTATGCTATTGAACATAGGAATTCTTTTAAACTTATCCCCTACCCCATATTCTTTAGGAAGGCTTCTCTTAGAAAAGTGTGTGAGATGAGATTCACTCCAAAGGGTCATTGTGGTTGTTCCACTGACTTGTAGATTTGACCACATCTTCATGGTATCAAACTGCTGGAAACAGTGATCCCTCCATGTTCTTCTAAGCTCTGGACATATATACTGAGATCCAAAATTCATCTTCTCCATATCCTGCAGAATGCCAATCTAATCCTTCACAATTTCATACACCACCCATTGGGTGCTAAGTAATGTTACTTCACAGTTTGGTCTTTCAGATCTGTGTTTTCATTCATCATCACCTATTCCTATCATCTTTCAGCATCTTAACTCTTCTGTCCCTTAATGAACATTTTCATGAGCTGTTGTGGCCTTCAAAATGTGGCCAACTCTCCTGTGATGAGCCTCTCATTACTTAACTGGATAGAGCATTAGGTGACACAGTCATGATGTGGCCTACACTCAAAACTTTTCTGTTGTGCTAGCACTGGACAGAATTTTCTTTCCACCAGCAGAACCGTTTGGATGGCAACAAAAGGAAACTATCCCTCCACCTTCTTCTAGTCAGTATCAGGATTTTGCTGCAGTGACAGGGCTATCCCAGCCTGAAATCACTTTTTTGGCTCCGACCTATTGATCCAGGTTCACCCACCCTGACATCAGTCCTTATCCTGATAGAAAGTATAAAAGGAACCCCTAGGTCAAACAGCTTCTACCCCAGGACCAGCCTTATTTCCTGTACTCTGACTCTTTGGTGACATATTTATCTTTGTCTGCCTAGAACTCCTGACCCATTGCCTCTTGAGCCTTTCTTTCATATCTGCTTGCCCCGAGTAAGTGCCTGGACTCCTGACCTCTAGTTTGACTCTGACATTGGGTAAACACCTCTCCATGGCCCTTTTATGCTTTTCTGAAGTCATGGCTTATTGCCTACTCTCTGATACCTTTTGAGCCTTAACCCTCAGTCTACTAGTCTGCCCTGGAGTCTGGAATTTCCCTGCCTCAATTGGCCTCTGCTTGCCTGTTGCCCCCATTATCTGACAAAACTAGAAGGCTTTGTCCCTATAGCCAAAAGTAAAGGTAGATTTGTGGAGTCACAGAATTTTAGAATTAGAAGAGTCCTTAGATCATAATCCAACTCCAGTCATTATTTTATATTTGAGGAAGTTAAAACAAAGTGAAGGGAAGGATAATTAATCATATATTATTTGGATCCCAAAGTGAGCTATTCTGATTTGAATTATTGAGTTGGTCTATCACCACTGATTCAGTTAACCAGATAACTGCCAGATCTCCACTTTATTTGATACCATGAGAAAGAGAGAGTGGGGAGAGTAAAATGACATCTCACTGCAAATCAACTAGTTATCTTACAACTCTTACTTTCTTTGATTTTTTTTAGGAGAGAAAATTTATAAGGTTAATCTTACACAGAGTGTTTCCTTACTTTAGCTCACAAGAGAATAAAATTTAGGAACATAAGTAAGTGTCTAAGGCAGGATTTGAATAGAGGTCTTCCTGACTTTAATTCTGCATTTATAGGCTTAAACAAAACAAGTCTAGCCCTTCTTATTCTTGATAGTCCTTCAAAAGTCTTGAAGACAGCTACTGTGTTCTCACTAAGGCTTTTCTTCTCCAGGATAAACATTCTCTGGCACTTCAACTTTTCCTCTCATTGTAATAGCTAATAACTAACATTTATATAATGCTTATTATATGTCAGGCACTATACTAAGCCCTGGAAATACAAAAAAGATGTCCGTTGTCTTTTTGAGGAGTTTAGCTACAAAGACAGAAGAGATATAGGATGAGAGTTATCAGTGATAGAAGGATCAAGTGAAGGTTTTTTCAGGAAAGAAGAGTCATGGATATGTTTGTAGACAGTAGGAAATGAGCCGGTAGAGAAGGAGAGACTGAAAATAAGTGAAAGAGTGAGGATGACTGAGTGTGTAGTCTGTTAGAGGAAGTGGGGATCAAGCAAACAAGCAGAGGGGTTAGCCTTGGTAAGGAGTAAGGCCATTTCATCACATGAGATGAGAGTGAAGGAGGAGAAAGTGGCAGAAGGCACCTGAATGATAGTCAGTGAGGAAGAAGGAACAAGAGGGAGTTCATGGTGAATAGCCTCAATTTTTTTCTGTAAAATATGAGGTAAGGCTCTCAGCTGAGAGAATGGGGGGAGGGAAAGCCATAGAAGGTTTAAAGAGTGATGGAGAGATTTGGAAAAGCTGCTGGGGAGAGTCAGACACCAAAATGATAAGTGAGGTATAGTAGGATTGTCTAGCAGTAGCGAGGGCCCAGTTAAGGTTATGCAACATACATTTGTAGTGGACCCATTCAGAATAGTTGTGTGATTTCCTCCACTTTTGTTCATCAACATGTGTATGGGAGTGAAGGCAGTGAATGGTGAGAGTAACCTCAAGGCTGAGGCTTGCCTGGGCAAAATGATAATAAGATAAAGGGGGATATGGATTCAGAAAAGGAGGACAGTGTAGAGACGAATTGGTTCTCCAAGGAGCCAAGATGGAGAGAAGAGGAAAGAGTGGCTAGTACAGGGGAGAGGGCCTGGGAGGGAGCTGAAGGATTGCAAGTCACACTGTGGATGAAAACTAGGGTTATATAAAGCAGAGAGAGAAATGAAAAGCCAATAGATTAGGTTCAGATAAGGAGATTTCAGAATTCTTAACCATGGAGGTGGTACATTTGTGGATGATGGCAAGATCACTGGTATAACCATTGTTGTGTGTGGAGGAGGTGAGATGGAGGAGTAGCTCATGGGAAGTGATTAGGTTGAGGCACTTAGTGGTTGGGGTATTTGAAGGAGAATCAATATGCATGCTGAAGTCCCCTAGTAAGAGGGCAGGGGTTGCAGAGTAGAGAAAAATTGTAAGCCAGTTATCAAATCCATTGACGAAAGAAAATAAAATTATTTGAGGGTCTATAGACAATAGCTACCAGGATTTTGAATGGGTGGTAGGTATGAATAACATGAACCTCAAAGGAAGAGAGATTATTGAGTGAAGGTGGAAGTGAGGGAAGCTGAAGTGGCAATAAGGAACGAAGAGTGTTTCAATCCCCCTGCCTTGACTAGTAGCTGAGGAGAATGAGGGATGAAATAGCCAGTTATAGAAAGGGTAGCCAGGGAGGCTGTGTCATTAGGGGGAAACCAGGTTTTAGTAAGAGTTAATGGATGGAGTGTGATAGGAACAGATTTAAGATAAAGGGGAATCTGCTGCCTGTGGAACAGGTATTCCAGAAGGCAGCGTGGAAGATTCGGATGGAGTTAGAATGAAAATTTGGGGTGGATGGGTTGAGGGGGGTGGGAATGAGGAATCAGGTGGTAGGGGATCAGAGTGTTTCGATGGTGATCTACGGCAGTTCAGAGTTACTGGGATCTGAAGGATATGCCCAAATGTGAGAATGTTCATCACTGAGTGAAGAGAGCCACCCTCCTATCTTCAAAATAGAGGTACAGCAGGAGTTGAGAGGACTGAAGTTAAAGGGCAGGTTGCTTTTTGCACAGAAAGTTCTCTACATTCCAGTTGGGACATGAGTCTGGAAGCAGGAAATGGAAGATGCCTTGTGCTGGTACAGATGAAAGTAGTTGCTTTGGAGCACATACACTTCTGGGGGCTAAGTACTTCATAATTATTATTTCATTTATAGATGAAGAAAACATCTATAATCAAACAGAGGTTAAATAACTTGCCCAGGGTCATTACTAAGTGTCTGAGGCCAGATTTAAACTCAAGTTCCTGATTCTAGGTGTGGTGCTGTCTTCACTGCACCTTCTAGCTCCCCCCATCATGTGGTTTTCACATCAGTCCTGGATTATTTTCCATTCTCTGGGCTTCAATACCCCATGAGGGTATAGAGGATGGGCCAGGATAGATGACTGCATAAAAGCTCTTGCTCCTCTCTTAACTTGACAAATTAGAATTCTGTATCACAGACCCCTGTCTTGACTCAGGAATGAAATTCCTGCTTTCTTTGGCCTTTCTAATAAGACTCTTGCCTGTAACCATGACACCCTGTTCCTGCTGTATGAGAGGGATGAAGATGCTCAGGCTAGCCCAATGCATTGCCAGGCAGGACACTCCATAAGGATTTGTTATTTGCTTTGAGGTTATAGTAAGGCTACAAGAGATGATCTAAAATTGCACTTCCCATTTTAATCCTATTAACTTGATGAGCAAAAATAGCTATAGACTGATTTATTTGTTCTGGTCACTTAAGACAAACACAATCGTTGTGACGAATTTTGCTTATTTTGAAAACCCTTTAGAGTTTTCTTGTTACCTCAGGGTATGAAGTATTTTACATTCATAGAAGAGATAAAAAGCTCTGAGTCAAATGGCCTCCCATCATCCAGAGATCCAGCAACAATAACAGACCTGCTCGGACATTTGTCTCAAGTACCTAGGGACTCCTAAAACAGTGTAATCTACCTGTAAAATCCACTATAATTGCCCTCTAAATTCTCTTGGTGATGCTGGCCCAGACTATGATCAGCCAGGCTGACTTCATCCTTAAATCATAAGAGTGGAACAGCTTCAGAGCCCAGTCATACGCAATGACCAGTAATACCTTCCATTTGCCTGTTAGTCTCATGACAAAGAGGACCTTCCAGGCAGTTCCCCCCTCCCCCAGGTCATTAGGCCCTGTTAAATAAACATTGGCTAAATTAAAAATGAAAGCAAAAAATAATAATCATCATTATCCACTAGTATATTAGCAATGGCAATCTAGCTCATCACTCACAAAGAAAATCTATGCAGTTAATTAAATGCATTGAGGTTTGCAGAGCTAGGGGAAAAAATGTAAATGAAGCTCTTCATCTAGATTAAATCACTTTGTCCCCCCAGCTATTCCCAGGCTTTGAGAAATTATGCTCAGGGCTAATAGATTATTGTTGTTATTGTTATTGTTATTATTATTTGCATAACAACTGACATTCATAGGATAATATTGTTATTGGATTAATAATAATAACTGACATTAATATGATTACAAGATCATATATTTATACCTAGAAATGACCTCTCAGGCCATCTAGTCCAACTAGATTGGTCAATAATCATCTATAAAGCACTTTCAGTTGTTTGGTCCAGTGTGACTCTCTGTAACCCTATTCAAGGTTTTCTAGGCAAAGATGCTAGAGTGGTTTGCTATTTCTTTCTCTAGATCATTTTCCAGGTAAGAAGACTGAGGCAAACAGGGTTAAGTGAATCACCCAGGGTCAGTATCTGAGGTCAGGTTTGAACTTAGGAAGATGAGTCTTCCTGACTCCAGGCTGGGCACTCTTATCTGCAGCACCGTCTCAGACATCATGCTGAGCACTGAGCATACAAAGAAAGGCAAAAATAATAACTATCCTCAAGAATTTTTAAAAATGTATTTTGATAGCTATATTTCAATATAATTGCTTTTTAGTACTATGCATTTGGTTTTATGTATTTAAAAACATGACTATAAGAAGGTCAAAAATTGCTAAAAGGGAGGCTATGATACAAAAAAGGTTAAGAATTCCTGGTGTAGAGTGAGAAAGAGCCTTTGGGAATACCCATGCTTAGTGGGTGTGACACGGATGAAGGAACAACAGTAGATACCAAAAAAGGAGTGCTTGCATAGATACGAGGAGGCAGAAGAGAGCAGTGCCGTGTTAACTACCGAGGAGACAGTAGCCAAAAACACCTCTCATTTTAGAGATGAAAAAAAGGCCCAGAGAAGGCATGCATGTAGTTAATGTCAAAGCCAGGCTTTGAACCCAAATACGCCGACTCCTAACCTGGCAGTCTTTGACAGTTGAACTATTCAGATGGTTCTATGATTTCATTTTTAATGATTCAGGTCTCAATTCATCCATGCCTGATTATCCTGTGGGACTCTCGTCCATGCCATGCCATATGTTCACCCTAGGTGGTTTACTCAATAACTGGAGACTTTTCTTGATTTTTCCTGACATCAGAAACATACCATGGCTGGCCAAAAGCTACCTAGTTAACTTCTAGTTTACTAGCTAGATTTCTTTCTCAAGACCAAACTTTAAACCCATTTCACTCTGGATCTCATGCATTGGACAACAATAGGTCCCTGCCCACTCATTACCTTGGGCCCTTCTGGCTCAGATTGTATGTAAATAAATAGTAACTGTTCCTAATTTGGCCAGCAACCCTGAGGGTTTTCCCCTCTAAGTTTGATTTTTTTTTTTATTAAAGGGGCCAGCCCTTGACTCACTTCTTAAAGAGGCCTATTCACTGCCTCATTCAAAGTGAAAACTTAAAAGAGCCAAGGCCTCCCACTGCGTCTTGGGCCATCTCCAATCACCCTGATGAATATCTGGCCACTGGACCCAGAGGACTCTGGAGGAGAAAGTGAGGCTGGTGACTTTGTACAACCCTCCCTCCCTCAAATCAAAGTCAATTGCAAGTCATGTCATCATCTCTCTGATGTCATGGTCCTCTTCAAGAACAAAGGACAAACCACACACAACAACACAATGCACATAACCATAGCTGACCATCTCTCACCTTCATCATGTGGTCAGCCCATCTTCTGGAAAGGGCTGAATTACATGTTGGGAAGCTAGATATCAACACTGGTCAAAGGCTGGTAGTGAAAAAGATGGCTCTTGATTTCTGAGAGAATCTTTGGGATGTTAAAAGACCTTCTAAATCCCCAAAGGTAAGTCAGCACACTCTCTTCTTCTCATTCTACTCTTGGACCAGCCTTTTGGGCATTCATACTATCTTTTCCAGATACACATACTGATGCCCAACAGACTGTACAGGTTGAAAATTCAGATACATGCCTTAGACTAAGAAACAGACATTCTTCATCCACTTAATCTGACCTAAATGGATGGTCAAACCAAACTCCTTAGAGTAATTATGCATTTCTTTCAGGGGCTCTGCAATGTTCTACGACTGGAACATATGGAGAGTCTCATCATCTATAGGGAACCCCTCTAGAACTTGGAATCTAATCCTTATTTCTTCTATAACAGTAGCAGACACCATTGATGAGTAAAGAGCTTACATATGGTACCTCATTTGATTCTCGCAAGAACCCTATGAGATAGCTAATACAGTTATTATTTCCCCAATTTTACAAATGAGGAAAGTGAGATTTGGTGACTTGGCTAGTGTCACGCAGTGAGTAAATAGCAGAAGGAAGAACTGATCCTAGGTTTTCCTTACTGTAGGTCTAATGCTCTATCTGTACTTGACTTCCTTTTTATCACAAGAATGCTTTACAAGCAAGTGGTACCTTTGGATTAACTTCAAAGGCACATCTATAATTAGTGTTCTTATTACTCACCATTCCAGTTAAGAGAGGCAGGAAGGAAGTGCTCTCAGTCCTATGTTCAATGGTGGAAATTGGACTGGGTGGGGCAGAGTGGCAGAGCAGGAGGGTGGCAGAGTGGGAGGCTCACAGAGCGGCATCAAAGGTCGGAAGAGACTAGCCTTAGCTGTGCCACCAAACAAGAGATTTAGGATAAATCACTTAAGCTCTTTGCCCATCCTCTATAGAATGAGAGTTGGGCTCTTGTATAAGATCCTTTCCAGCTTAAAGATTGTATGAAGTAGCATTTTAGGATTTGGCACCCTGAAAAGATCGTGGAGAGTGACATCCCAGTTCTTTCATTTTGCAGCTGGGGCAACTGAAGACTGGAGAAGTTAAGCGACTTGCCTTCAGTTACACAATTAGCTTTATTTTTCCACTAATAACTTTTTGTTAAGAGCAGTCAAGCATACCAATACAAATTCCATTCAATTAACAAAAGAAAATAAATCCCAAGATGAGTTCCACATATTTTAACAACAAAAAAGCTGCCCCTCCAAATCACACAATTTCTGCTAGTTTCAGTTTCTTAATCAGTAAATATTCGTTCTGTGAACTCATCAAAGGCACAATATAAATAAACAATGTGTATGTTTCGCAATAAATTCATGATTACACTAAGCACACTTATCTCCATTTCTGCCCTTGTCTTTCTCTTATCAACTCATAAACTATGTATTTATTTTATGACTAAGCTATATCTGCAACAATAAATACATGGGTGCTTTATAGATATCAACCGGATGTTTGATTTTGGTTAGCCATGAAAAAATATTGATACCACTAATCTTCCATATCACCAGCATAAAAAAAAATAAATATTCTGACCTTGCTGTAAATGAGTAATTGGACATCTATTGAATTCTTCAAAGATGATACAAAGCAGGATGGCAGAGTTAGGGGACATCTTGGGTTTATTAATTTTTCTTTCTTCCTTCCTCTCTTCTTCCTTTTCTTACTTTCTTCCCCTTCTTTCTTTCTTTCTTTCTTTCTTTCTTTCTTTCTTTCTTTCTTTCTTCCTTCCTTCCTTCCTTCCTTCCTTCCTTCCTTCTTTCTTTCTTCCTTCCTTCTTTTCCTTCCTTCCTCTTTCTTTCTTTCTTTCTTTTTCTTTCTTTCTTTCTTCTTTCTTCTTTCTTTCTTCTTTCTTCTTTCTTTCTTTCTTTCTTCTTCTTCTTTCTTTCTTTTTCCTTCCTTCCTTCCTTCTTCCTTTCTTCCTTCCTTCCTTTCTTTCTCTTCTCTCTTTCTTTCTTTTCTTTCTCTTCTTCCTTCCTTCCTTTTCTTTTCTATCAGTGCCAGTGAAAACAAAAACTATGTCCAACAATGCCCTCCAAAGGCAAAGCTGTTAAAAGTCAGGTTTTGGTTGGTTAGGGTATGTTTGCAGAATAGTTTAAAAGATTTGACTCTTGTTCTTTACCTTTGGGGTAAATACATGGAGAAAGGCCATAATCTGTGGTACGTACAATATGAGAAGTCTGACGGTTTGATAGGAAGACTTCTGAACTTGGAGTGGAGGAGAGGCAGGACTATTCTGTGTGTGCCCTAGGCATGCTTAGAGAACTGTGGCCCTCTGTATTTGAGAAGCTCTCCACTATCCACAGGAGGCTTTGGGACTTAGCTGCAATGAACATGATGTGACTTCTGACAAAAGAAATACTTATATTTCATGGAGAATGATATTATTTCTCAGTGAATATGTATTTACCTATATAGAGGCAGCTGGATACAGTGAACAGACAATTGGGCCTAGAAACAGGGAGATTAGGGTTCAAATCCAGCCACTGAACCTGATATCTGACCCTGGACAAGTAATTTAACCTCTGTATACCTTGGACAGTACCTCTATCACTTAGTGAAGTTCCTGCCAGACATCAGAGGTTTAATAAAAGAATGAATGGATGGATGAACAAAAGTCATATATAATTATTTACTATGTGCAAAGTTCTGTGTTAAACATTGGGGCTGTAAATACAAATGCAAGATAATCCCTGCCCTCAAGGAGCTTACATTCTCATGGCAGAGACAATACATAGGGAGGAGAGATAGGAGATACAGTCTGGAAGTCACATGATTGGCATCCTTGATGATTTATTGATGACTCCCTAGGGTAATAGGATCATAGATCTAGAGCTATAAGGGACCTCAAATTCATCTGTCGAACTCTCCCATTTTAGAGATAGGGAGACTGAAGGTCAGAAAAGTGAAGTAACTAGCTAAAGGTCACTTAGTAAAAGGGGGGATTTACCTAGTGAGTCATAGACATCACTAAATCGTGTGATCTGGGTTAGTAGATTGATGGAGGGAGTTCTCAACTTCAGTCTCACTTATAATGTTGAATTAGTAATGCTTTTAATATTTGTACTTATGGAAATATATTGCAACCATTAAAAGTCATAGTCAAAAGTATCCTTGACTACATACTTCTGAGTATCACCCTTGAAGGGGCTTTTCCCTTGGTTACCTTCAGTCTTGGCTCTACTTTGAGATCAAAGGATCAGTAGCATTGAGAGTCTTATAATCGGAAGCAATGGTGCGCTGGTAAATGTTTAACCACTGGCTCTCCAACATGACATTTTAAGTCTAAGCTGTATTATTAACATTTTCTTCATTACCTTTTAAAAGTATAGTCAACAAAATAATAAATCAAGACCTGATTTGTACCATTTGCTGATATCTGATGCTATATAAATGCTTATATTGAAAACTTTAAAAGTTTAACTATTTAACAATCTGCTCTTGTTAATTGGTTCAAACCAACTCTAGCACACCCCTATGTGAAAGAAATCTCAGTGATCGCTTAACTTATAGGTGTCAAACATGTGGCCTATGGGCTGTGTGAAGCCTGCAACACTCCCAAATGTGGGCCAAACCAGATTAAGATATAACTGGAAATATTTAGCAAAATGAATAAAAATACAATCAGGGATAATATTAATATATGATTTTCTAAGTCAATATTTATAGTTTAATGACCCTCAAAATTATGTAAGTTTGACATAACTGATCTGGCCCAATCCCTTTCCCTAAGCAGACATTCCTTCTTCAACAAGTATAACAAACATTTGTCTAGTTTCTATTTGAAATCCTGGTTCTTCCCCTCTCTGGACCTCATTTCTTCATCTGTGAAACAAATCAGGATGAGCCAAATGATCTTTAAGGTATCTTTCAATGTCACACAAATAGGATGTCAGCTTCCCTGCCTCTCCATTCAGCCAAGAGGATGATGACCAGTTATGGAACCTTCTGAAGAAGATTATTTCATCTCTGTACCATTATACTTGCTAATTTCTTCTTAGGGTTTTCTCTAATGTATCATGGTCTAGGTATAAGCAGAGAGCTGATACAGAAAGGTCTCCAACATTGGCCATCAGGCCTCTCCTGCTTTTTGAGATTAAGTTTATTTCATTTTTATGATATCCACTCAAATCACAATTGTTAAGTGCCAGACACTATCCTAGGTGCTCGTGGTCTGAAAACAAAGATAAAATAGGCCTTGCCCTCAATCAATTTCTATTCTATTAGTTTGTTTTTTAAGTGTTAGTCTCAGTTTTCTAATCTGTAAAATGTAGCATCTTTCCCTACCATTGTTGTGAAGATCAAATGAGATAACATTTACAAGGTATTATTATGAGTCACAAAATTTTAGAACCAATAATCCTTAAAGATCATCTAACTATAGTTCTTAACATAGGTCTATTCTATATCCATATCTATTTATCTATAAATCTGTCTATGAATGAAACTATATTTTAATGTAATTGGTTTCCTTTTAATCTTATATATTTCATTTCATGGTTTTAAAAATATTATTCTGAGAAGGTATGCATAGACTTCACCAGATTGTCAAAGGGATCCAGGACATCAAAGAGGTTAAGAACTTCTGAGCTAACCCAACCCTCCCTCATTATATAGATGAGTAAATGGAGGCTCAGAGAGGGAAAACCAATTTGCTTACACAACCAATTAGAAGTAGATCAGAGTCTAGAACTCACGTCATCTGTCAACATATTGTTCTTTTCTCTACACCACACTGTGGTAGGACATAAAATAACATATTCAAAGAATGTTAAGGTCAGTAAAAAATAGAATATTAGGGCCAAAAGACACCTTTGAGAAGCATTTAGTTTCATTTCCCCTCCTTCTGCACCCCATTTTACAAATAAGGAAGAAGATACAGGGAAGTTAACTGACTTGACCAAGCCTGTATGTCTAGTAACTGGCAGAGCTGGGATTTGGACCCACTTCTATGCCCTAGTGAAGTGCTCTTTCTAAAACAAAGATACTCTTTTAGGGTCCATCTCTCTCATCTCTCATGGCCAAGGACAGAAATCCCTTAAATAGCCCATGGTTGAATACCTCAAGAAGTAGTTGGGTGCTAAGTGGTTAGAGAGCTGTGCGTAGAAGTAAGAAGATATGAGTTCAAATCTAACCTCAAACACTAGCTGTGTGATCCTGGGCAAGTTACTTAATGGCTGCCTACCTTAATTTCCTCATCCAGAAAATGGGGATAATTATAGGACCTCCTTCCCAAGGTTGTTGTGAGCTCCAAATGAGATAATATTTGTAAAACACTTGGTACATAGGAAGCACTCGACAAACCTTCATTTCCTTGAGCTAGCTCATTTCATTGGTGGATAGCTCTCTAAATTGGGACCAGATCCTCTGTGGAATTGTAGGCAGGAGAATAGATTCTAATTCATATTCTAGTACTTACTAGCTATGACTCCTGAAGAGGTGACTTAATCTCTGAGCTTTTCAGAAATTCTTTCTCAGCTTTGTTTGCTTATCTTTAAACACAATTATCATCTCCCTCAAAGGACTGTCAAAGTTAAATGCTTTTTAATCCTTGGAACATTTTATAAAAGTGAGTTTTTGTTAGTGTGATGGCAATGGGAATAGAAAGGTATGTGTAGATGGGTGAGACACAACAGATGAGAAGTGCATTTATACTTACCCCTTTGGCTCCAAGAGGTAGAAAAATTGTGGTAAAAAAAAAAAAAGATAAAATCAAGGTTCTGCTTAAATAAAGTGAAGCTCCATGGGAGTCAAGAAAGGGTGAACCTTTCATTGTGCAACTTTGGAAATGAATATGCATCTGGAAAATTAATATGTATACAGTAAAAGCTCTGCAAAGACTGAGGCAGTTATGTTAGAGAGCCCTGCTTAGAAGTGGGAAAAGTGAGATCAAATCTGGCATGGGATATTCATTAGCTAGGCAAATTATTTGATGGCTACCTGCCTCCAGGCAGCTTGATGGTAGGATGGATAAACTACTAGGTCTGAGTTCAAATCCTGCCTGAACTATTTCCTAGCTATGTGACTCTGGACAAGCTACTTAACCTTCACCTGCCTCAGTTTCCCCAACTGTAAAATAGGGATCACAATAGTCTCTCCAGCTCCCAGTATTGTCATGAGGAGCACAGTGTTTGGCACGTAGTAGGTGCTTAGTAAATATGTGTTTACAAACAGAAACTTCTTCTTGGACTATCTAGTTCACAAGGAGGGGACAACTCATTGATGGTCTTCTACATAAACTGCTTCCTAGTCCCTTAGCCTGAAGAGCCTCATGTCACCTTCTCAAATTGTCATGTATCTCTTTTGTATATACTCACATATTCTTATATACTCGTATTTATATATCATCTACGGTATTAGAATACAAAGACTTGGAGGAAAGGTAATGTCTTTTGTCTTTATATCTCTAGTGCCTAGCCTATCTACTGACTGGGAGGAACTTAACAAATATGTATTGATAGATTGATTGACAGGGGTCAGGAAAGGGGGATAAGGTCCCCAACGGCAAAAGGTCAAGAAAGGGTTAACTTGAACATGGTGTGTGGAAGCTTTTGGAAGGGTGAGAAGCAGGAAGTCAGTATATTGGGATTCCATTCTGCTGTGAGCTGAGCAGGAAAAGAGAAAAAAAATGAAAAAGAACAACTCTCTTCTCTGCTTTGGGGGTAGCAACCTAGAGCAATTTTTCCCATTTTCTTGTGACCAAATGATTTTTTTTTCCCTGTTAAATGGTTAGGCTCAATGGACTGGAAGTTGTGCCCTATAGAATGTCTAAAATCCTGAGGACACTTTAACATCCTTGTCTTCTAGTGAGAGCTGAGTTCAGAGTGTGTTTTTACATGGTTTCTACCCAACCTATGCCAAATTAGGCAGTTTTGTTTAAGTTTTCCTCCGAGATTTGGGAAGTCCCAAAGCAAGTCTCAGGGCCAAAAAATCTTCTTATGACCTGTTGAAAAGTGTGAGCACTGTCGTGTCAAGCATGGGGGGATTCCCACGTGGTTTGGGGTTGTTCAGTTGTGTCAGTAGCATCCAACTCTCCCTGGCCCTGTTTGGGGTTTGCTTGGCAAAGGCACTGGAATGTTTGGCATTTCCTTCTTAAGCTCCTATTCATGAGGAAACTAAGGCAAACAGGGTTAAGTGACTTGTCCAGGGTCACACAGCTAGTGTTTGAGGCCAAATTGGAACTCAGGAAGATGAGCCTGGTACTTTATCTGTTGTACCACAGTGGTAGGCAAGAGAAAAATACCAATAGTCCCTTACCTTTTTGGATTTAGAAGTACTGTAGTACGGTGCAAAGATTAATGTGATGAGAGACTAGAGAAATGGAATCTGGTTCCTTCCTGGACTATTTATGATTTGTGTGACTTTGTTGAAATACAGTTATCTTTTTCACTTAGCGGGAGTTAGGGGTTTGGCGCTCCTATGATCTGGAAAATCCACATAAAAATTTTCTGACCCTCCCTTTATACCAGAGAAAAAGTCTGAATTATTATGGTATTGAAAGATAAAATATATTGATATTATACAACACTGTACCTATATTTTATACATTTCTGAGTTTTTAAACTTTTCCTGTCATCTACTGGCCTTCACATGTCATCTGCAGCTTCTGCAAAACTCCCTCAAAATTCCCATTTAATCTCTTATGCCAACCTGTGATATATCAAAACTGTGATGGAGAAAGTCACAATGTGGAAGGGGTAATTGCAATTTCACCTTTTTGGGCCTCAGGTTTCTTACTGAGTTGAACATGGAGTCAGAGAAACTGAGGTCAAATCCCAGGCCTGCCACTTACCTGTGTGACTTTGGTAGGTGGGGAGGGGGAGAAGGTGTGGTAGGGCTTGGACCAAATGATTGCTAATGTCCATTTTAACTCTAGATCCACGATCCTACAATCTCTAAAATAGGTGAGAGACAACATCAATTTGAAATTAAATCGTTGGACCAAAGGGCCCTTTGAGGTCCCTTTTAGCCTGGAGCTTGATGTGTAATTCTCATTTAACCCTGAAGATGCTGCCCGCCTGTGCTTCAGAGTAGTTGGAAAGGAAGAAGAGCAGCCAAAATCAGCTAGCTTGGATTCTTAAGATGACAGAGAGCTCCTCCCTCCCCAATCTCTCCTGGAAACATCCCAGAGATCTGTGGTGCTCCTGAGGGTCCTGTAGGTTAGCTTTAACAAGCAGCAACTTTAGCTTCCTCCCTCTTCATCTTCCCTCCAAAATTACCACATTGTAGCCTAAATACCAGTTACATGGTAATTACACTGAAATTAGTGACACTTCATGGAATATGTGAAGAAAGTGGGTGACTATGGAAAAGAAACCCAGGCCTTTTCACTACATTTCATCCTCCTAGGGAAAAAAAAAGTACTAAAATAGAACTTAAAGACAACCCACTAGAAAGAAAATGCAAATTTTTTTCTTTTATTTTTTTCTGCTAATGGTTTTAGTTTCAGCTTTCAGTAAGGTTTTCAGAAAGGGTGGGAAATAGCTACTCAGAGAAACAAAAGGCTATGCCATTTTTTTTGGTTCAGTCATTTCAGTCATGTTTGACTCTTTGTGACCCCATTTGGGGTTTTCTTGGCAAAGATACTACAGTGGTTTGCCATTTCCCTGTCTATCTCATTTTATAGATGAAGAAACTGAAGCAAACAGGGTTAAGTGACTTGTCCAGGTAGTAAGTATCCGAGGCTGAATTTGAACTCAGGTCTTTCTGACTCCAGATCCAGTGCTCTATCCACTGCACTGCCTAGCTGCCATGCCAGCTGCATCTCTAATTAAATTAAGACAGTTTCCTAGACAAGGGATAGCACTGTCCCCGTGTCTACCCAAACACCGGTGGAAAGATACTCAGGTCAAAGTGGTCACATGCTACCTACTTTTCAGTCTTGGAGATCTATAAATCTCAAATCTTGGAGCTGAGCAATGGATACCAGCCATTTTTCCTCTGGACAGTAATTGCTGCTGGAGTAATCAATTTGTCTATGGTGGTTGTAGAGGGGAATAGGGACAGGTAAGGATTTTTTCTTCCAGTCACAGGGCTATTGGTATCTTCTTGTTACATATAAATCTATCTTGGTTGGCAGCCTTCTTTGCCACATGTCCAGGTTCCCTGGAATTTGGCCCATGGCTCTTTTTGGCAGATGGGGTGGGAGAAGTTATGTCTCAATTCAGAATTACAAATAGTTATGAGCAGGTATGTGGGATCTCATTTCCTTTTGAACTTAGGTGGCTAAGAAATACCTTCCCCATGGCTTAGGCTCTTCCTTGATATCCCAAGTCATTCACTACCTTTTATTTGCTCTTTGTACTTAAAAGAATAAACCTGGGTTGTATGCTGCCCTTCTCTGTAGCCCCTTGGGAGGTTGTATGCTTATCCTATTGGTGCTACCATCATTGCTTAAAACATTCTTTTATTACCCCACTGGGAATTTCAATTCTGGAGTTATCAATCTAGAGCTGGAAGTGTCCTTAGGGGTTCCCTAGCCCTAACCCTATTCACTTTGCTGAGGAGAAATGGAGACCCAGCATGATTAAATCTCCAATGAGATATCTCCAATGTCTGCAGAGGGAGCTAAATAAATCTCTTTACTTTGTAATTAGATCTCAGATTTTTTAACGATAATTTTGCCTAGTTTGGCTTCTTACTTGATTTGCCAGACTTGGCTTTCAAAGACTTTCTGTTCTTAAAACATACAGTCTTGAAGGATAAAGATTTTTAACTATGCCACAAATGCTTTAAATTGCTGAGAAACACACACACACACACACACACACACACACACACACACACACACACACACACACGAAATGCAGTTGAGGATTATTGTAAGGAAAAGTTTCCCAACAATTGAGGGTACATGTAAGTGGAATGAGCTTTTTTTCTTTCTTTTTTTTTTAGGCAATCGGGGTTAAGTGACTTGCCCAGGGTTACACAGCTAATAAGTGTCAAGTATTTGATCTGAGGTCAGATTTGAACTCAGGTACTCTTGACTTTAGGGCCAGTGCTCTATCCAGTGTGCCACTTAGCTGACCCCAGGAATGAGCTTTCTTGGGAGGTAATGTGCCTCCCCTCCATAAATATCAAGTAAAGGCACAAGAGGACCAGTTTGTTTGGGATAACAAAGAGGTGATTTTTCTTCAGATACAGGTTGGACTGGATGAACTTTAAGGACCTTTCCAACTTCGAGATTCTGTATTTCTTTAGCCAAGTTTTAAATTCCTGCCTTGGTACCAACTTGCCATTTGACACAAATTTTTCTATGACTCAGTTTCCTCATCAGTAAAATGGGGATAATAATTCTAGCAGCAACAAACTCTACAACGATACTGATGAAACAAAAATGCCTCATAGAAGATGGCTATAGAGCTGAAAGGAGCCTTACAGGCCATTCAGTCCAATGCTTTCATTTTACAGATGAGGAAACTGAGACCTAGAGAGATCAAATAACTTTCTCGGTGCCCACAGGTAGTAAGCTGAGGCAGGATTCAAACCCAGATACTCTGACTTTCACAGCAGGGCCTTTACCATTGAACCATATATCCTTTCTAAACACCTTATAGCACTGCAAAACTATGAATTTCTAATTATAAAATATGTTCACTAAAATTACAGATAGACTATAAAAAATATGAATGGCCACTTGTAATAGGGCAAGCATCTATGTAGCACTTACTATGTATGAGGCACTGTGCTAAGTATTTTTTTTTCAACAAAAATCGTTTTATTTGATCTTATACCCATTTTATATTAGAAGAAACAGAAACAAACTGGGGTTAAGTGACTTGCTCAGTCACAAAGCTGCTAAGTGTCTGAGGCAGGATTTAAACTCAGGTTTTCCTGACTTCAGGGTTGGCACTCTGCCCACTGTACTTCCTAGCTGCAGCGGTTACCTCGCCCTAATCCCATTCACTTTGCTAATAAGGAATGAAGGATCACAATGATTAAATGAGCAAGATCTCCTATGCCTTCAGAGGGATTTGATAAGCTAAGTAAATCTCTGTAATTCAAATCCAGCTTCAGATACTTACTAGCTGCGCAACACTGGGCAAGTCACTTAACCCTGTTTGCCTCCGTTTCCTCAGCTGCAAATGAGCTGAAGATGGAAATGGCAAACCACTCCAGTATCTTAGCCAAGAAAACCCCAAATGGTGTCACCGAGAGTTGAACGTGACTGAAACAACTGAGCAGCTTCCTGACTCAAGGCCCAACATTCTATCCACTTTGCCATCAGCTGTAACACAAACAACTATCAAAGCTGTGTCTCAACTCTTCCTCAATTGGAAGAAGTCTGAATAAATTAACATAAGAATATTGCCTTCTTGGGTCTGATGGGTACTGGAACTTTGATTTCTAAAACCTACCAAGGGATACCCAAATGGATGAAATTATTGCTGCTTGAAGATTCGGTTTTGTTCTGGTATTTTTCTGTAGTAGATGAGCTAAGAGAGCTGTCGAAGTAGTAGGTAGCAGGTGCTCTTGCAAAGGATCTCCAGATGTCTTACAGCCAGTGTTGGATGTGGAAAAATTGCCAATTATATTATCATTCAAACATTGGCCTTGCTCTACACGGTATGCTTCTGGTCAGGGTTTAGAAATCTTGTGTTCCACATTCTTTGCAGACTCAAGCTGGTTTATAGAATTGTCTCTGTCCTTGCTTCACTTTCCATTTTCTCCAGTGGGGTCCTTCTTATGTGTTTAAAGGTGAAATGAACTAAGGAATCACACAAGAGAAGGTTGGGCCTATAAGGCCTCATCCATTTCCAGAATGCAGACAGTACCTTGCCTCCGACTAACCTGGGAACTGAGCCAGGGGAGTGGGAAATAGTCAGCATTTACCAGATGCCCCTGAAGTGTGGTAAGTCTTCTTGCTGGCTAGAAACTGAGAGTTCTTCATCTACATTTCCTTTACATGCAGAAAGGATTATTGCAGTATGTTTTAATTTGAAATATCTAAATTCTTATATAAAAAATCTTGTTTCTCCAGCTAGAGATCATAAGCTCTTAGTTCCTCTTTAGATCATCCATAGTGGGTGCTCTACCAATCAACATCTGTCAATCAGTTAATAGTATGTCCCCTCCCCCCCACCTCAGAGAGTTAATCAATCAGTCAGTCAATGGGCATTTATTATTTACTCTATGCTAGGAACTGTGCATGCCCAGGAAATACAAAGAAAAGGCAAAATCATGGTTCCTGTCCTCAAAGAGCTCACATTCTAATGAATATCAATCAGGCATTTACTAGATGTCTATTACAAATCAGACACTAATGGGACAATTCCTGGTCTCGTTTCCCTTCTATCTACCTCAGTTTCATTTTCTGTAAAATGAAAAAAATGCATTGTTTATCTCTACGGTCCTTTCCATGTTTGACATTCTATTTTCTGTCATTTTATGTACGAAGGTCCATTCCAGCTTGAATGTGTTGTGGCCATCTTTCCAGATCTGGCATTCTATCTTCTAACATTCTATGTCCTGAGGCCCTTTCTAGTTCTAATATTCTATATTTTATGTTCTAGCATTCTATACTCTAACTCAGAGGAATTGCTAATTATCCTCCTTCCTGGTGCCCCTGAATAACTAATATACACATCAGTAATAGTTAGCCTTCATGTAGTACTTTGAGGTTTGCAAAGTGCCTTACCTATATTATATCATTTGATCCTCACAGCATCCCTGGAAGGTAGATATTACTCTTATCCTTTACAGATGAGGAAACTGAGGCAATAGAGTTTCAGTGACTTGCTCAGGGTCACACAGCTGTGTGAGGCAAGATTTGAACTCAGGTCATGTGGCCACTAAGTCCCTTCTTTATCCACTGAACCACCTAACTACTTAAGAGAGAATATCTTGGATTTCTTTGTCCCCCTTCCCCAGTGACTCTCCACAGGATTGGAAATTGAGGACATGGAGAATGGTAAAGTTGAAGAGAGGCATGGGGACTGATTTAATTCACATCAAATAGACCCAAACTAAAATTACTTATGAAAGGGGGGAAAAAGGAGCAGTGGTTGGAAAGGAAACCAGAAACCTGCCCTTGACTTCAGGGTTGTTGTTTTCTTTTTCTTCCTTTTTTTTTTTTCCTCTCCCTTTTAAATGCCTGGTCATGGCTTGGCAGCCTTTCAAACTCTAGGAAACACTCTGAAATTCCAGGCAAGGAGGGGTTTCCTTTGATGGCTGGGCCATTGTGACTTGACGAGAAAGGGTACAATGCTTCCTCTCACCAGCTACAAACCACAGTTTTCTGAATGAATTTGTTCCTCATGAGATAGTTAACCCTTCACCCTTCTGAGTCACCCTCTTTCTATTCTTACCCAGCTGTCAGAACAAGGTGAAAACTAGGGCAGCCTACACACACACATACACACACACACACACACACACACACACACACACACACACACACATTAGCTCTTTGTCTTTTTCAGTGAAAGAGAAAAATAGAAATGCTAAAGATAACCTCACTCACCCTGGCCCCACAGGAATCAAGTCCCACTCATAGGTGGGTTGTCCCTTGGTTTAAATAAGGAAGGTCATTACTTCACTGACTCATTCCTCCTCCTTCTCATCTCATCTCCATTAGTTTCACAGCAAATAACTGCTATACCCCTTCTCAGAATGTTTTTAAAGGCATAAAATAAAATATACAGGATTACAAAGGAAATAGATTATACTGAAATTCAGTATATGCATCCCCACATACATACGAGTTCACAGGCTGCATGTTAACAATCCTTATGCCAGACATTTTGAAGTGATGTTCATAATAAATACATATTGGGCTCCCTGAAAAACACTAAAACAGATTCAGAACTATTCCTGAATTTAGCGAAAAATTGGAAGAACACACATCTTATAAATTTATGCAGGCATGGGGGTAATAGGAACATTGATTTAGAGCTGAAGGGACCTTAGGGAACATCTAGTATGACCCCATTATTTTACAAATGAGGAAACTATGTAACTTGCCCAAGGTCACCCTGGGAACATATGGTAGAGCTGTCATTGAAGCCCAGGTTCTCTGACTCCAAAAGCATCATTCTCTCTACTGAGCCTTGTTGTTTCCCCTTCATCCTGTCTAGGGCTTCTCAACCCGGAGTCCATGGACTCATGGATAAATTGCAGAAGATCTGTCAACTTGGATGGGAAAACCACCACCAACAACAACTTACTTCTGTATTTTCACTCACCTCTAACTGACATTTAGCATTTCTTTCCAATAGAAATGTGTAGGCAACATGCATTAGTCTGAGACTAATGTTTCTCACGGTACCTGGCACATAGTATGCTATTTACTATGCTATGAGCGTAGAAATATTTATTCAGTGACTGGCTGGGAAAGGTACCACAGACTGCCAAAGGGGTCATAACACAAAGAAGTTAAGGACTCTGTGATCTAAACCAAATGTAACATTATCTAAACCCTTGGAACCTCTATCTTCCATCAAGGCTCAGTTCAGATTCCTTCCAACAAGACATCTTTCCTGATTTACAGTTGTTTCAGAGGCCCCTGGCAATATTACTTTTTATTCATTGTGTACATAGCTTGCCTTTCATTTACAGATTTTCTCTCAGTAGAATGTAAACTCCTTGAAGGCAGGGATTCTTCGATATGATATTCCTTTTTCTATCTAGGATACCTATCAAAAGGTTTGGCACAAGTCAGGCTAAATAAATGTTCGTTGAACTGTATTTAATTCTTAGGGTGCTGGGGAAAATCCCAAATCTCTACCTCATTCCTCTTCTTATTAAACTAATTGTTATCTGAAATTCCATCATTTGAATACCTTTAGCTTAAAGCTTTGAGACCTATTAAGATGAAACCTCCTTAAGCAATTCTCAGTAATTTAGTTCTTAGGTTGAACAATATAAACTCTGCTGTTTGGCTTTTGAAACTCTTCAAAGTCTGGATCCAGACAGCCTTTCCAGGATTAACGAACATTACTCTTATCCGTGTGGCCTACATTCTAGACAAACTGACCTACTTTCTACTTCTGGTGCATAACATTCTACCTCTTGTCTCTTTGTGCTCAAGGCATCTCCCATGCCTGCAATGCACTCCTTCCCTATTTCTGCCTCATTAAATTCCTGGCATTTTTAAGGGTCCAGTTAGTTCTCATCTGCTCCAGAAAGCCTATCCTAATCTCTCCCCTTGCTAACACCCTCTTTGTAGAAATCACTGGGCTGATATAATCAGCCCATGGCTCCCCTTTCAGTAGAATGTAAGCTTCCTGAAGGCAGGCATGGTTACATTTTTGTTTTTGTGTCTTCAACGCCCAGGGCATAATCAGATGCCAATCAGCAACAATTTACATTTATTGTAGAGCTTTACAAATTCAAAGTGCTTTTCAAAGATTATCTACTCTGATATTCATTCCAGCTTTGTATGTTAGAACACATTTTGAACTTCCTTTTTTTTTTTTATAAATGAGGAAATTGAAGGTCAGAGAGGTTTGTTTAGTTACTGAAGGTCACATAAGCAGTCAGTAGTTGAGTAGTTGGGTCCTCTTTTTCCAATATCAGCCTTCTCTCTACTCTATATCACTGCTTCTTCCATGAAGGTGACTGGCCAAGGTGAAAACCAAACAATTTCTCCTCCTGTTACCAACCTCTCCATATTGAGAGCCCCTGTCATGTTACCACCTAGATATGCACTGATAAGTACTCTGTGTGTTCATCTTTTCCATCCTTTGTGGGTGTAATTTCTGGCAACCCAGTCTGTTCACAGGCAGAACCTGAATAACAAAAGGATAGAACAAGGTGGCAGAAGAGGGCACAATCATCACTCAGTGAAGGCAGACAAGCGTCACTCATTTTTTCTCTGTAATGGCCCCAAAATGTTTCCAAAGAGTAAAACAGAAGCATCAATTAAGTCTGAAAAGGTTTTGTACATTATATATCCAAGACATTTTTTCACTTTGTAAATTCACAAAGTTATCTCTGTGTGTGTGTGTGTGTGTGTGTGTGTGTGCGTGCGTGTGTGCGCATGTGCGTGTGTTTGGGTCAAAGTAAATCTTTCCAAACGTGAAATGGATATAGCTTATATCTAGGAACTAAAACCCCTATGATGGGGTAGAGCTGTTGGCTTGAATGAAGCACCCAATTTGTTTCCCTATTTTAACATAGTGCCTGGTGTATACTAGGTACTTCATAAATGTTTGCTGACTGTTTATACGCTGGTTTGTGTCCCTTGTTCTAAAAGAGACATCTCTATGTTGGAGTCAAGTACAATGTGTCCAGCTGTGGCTGATCAGACCAATACAACCACAGATCAGGCGCAAATAGGTCACATGGAATATTTGGAATGGAGATGTCTCTAAATTTGTGCATTTTATGTTTGTGTTGAGCTACTGCAATTCTGCTTTGCTCATAGAGCACAGTGCCTTCTTTGATGCAATTGACTGTGTAGTAAATGCTTAATAAATGCATTTTCTTTTGATCGTGCATTTGTTTTTGGCAATCCAGAAGATTCTAGAAAGAACTTCCCTCCAATGTACACTGGACGAAAGCATCCAAGCACTACTAAGATTTATATTTGGGGGAATAGGACTACGGTCTGAACGCAGAGAGCTCCCTATTCTCATATGGGAAATACTTTTGAAACTTAAGAAAACACGAAGCATTTCTGAAGCACTTAGCAAATTGCCAGCCATTATGTGAGGCTTTTAGGATATAGATATGTAAGTGAAATAGCTCCTGATCTCAAGGAGCCAAGTAGATGGCAAGACTCACCGGCTCTGATATGCTGGTGGGTAGCTGGTTGGGGTGAAGGATGTCTGAGACCAGCTACATACTTAGAGTGTTAGGATGTCACCCAAGGACAGTCAGAGTTTATTAAACTGGGTACTCCCACACGACAGCCATTATGGGTCAGAAACAGGACTTGAACCCAGACTTCCTGACTTCAAGGATGGCCTTTAATCCATTTGGACACATTTCTACTCCACTGCAAAGGACAACATGGTGACCAGGGATTTGCAGTAGTCTTGGTACAAAGCAGATTTTGCCAGGAGGGATTCTGTACACTAGTTTCTGGGCAGAAAGCCAAATCCTTTAAAAATTATCACATTATGCTTGGCAAAAATTCCCAAAAAGAAAAGTAGACATAGGTAGTGATAACAGCAGATCTGGAAATGAAACCATTTTTTAAAAGAAATTTGAGTTTCTAAAATAAAGTAGTGGACCTGTGATCTTGCTGTTATGAGGACTCCCTCAACCACTGCAAATTGCAAGCCTCTACATCTCATATGGCATGATTCTTGTCAATATTTTAGGTCAGTCTTCTACTGGGTATCTACCTAACTCAGCAGAGGCTTTGCTCATGTTAAGATTTTGTGGATACCATTGAATTGTTTGGGCAGGCAATATATGATCTCCCATTCCCACTATGTGAACAAAATTAGGAGTTTGGGGAGGGCCAGGATTTGGGATTTCATGATGTGGGGGAACTCCCCAGGTAGAGACTCCATTTACTCAATCAGTAGGCATTTGGTAGGGCCTACCATATTCCAGGCACTATGCTTGGTGCTGAAAGTACGAAGGGAAAACTTAAACAATCCCTACCCTTGAAGAGTTTACATTATATTGGGAAAAACAGGTATGCATGTGAATACATATAAAATGTGTTTGAAGTAAACATTATATGATTTCTAGTTAAGGAAGAGATACTAGCATCTGGAGCTATCAGGAAGGGTCTTAGGTAGAAGGTGGATGAGCAATGCCTCTGGAACTTAGAAAGTTGTTCAATGACACTGAAGGGTTAAGTGATTTACCCATGATTGAAAAGCTAGTATGTATCAGAGGCAGTATGTGAGCAAGGTCTTTCTGTCTCCAAAGTCAGCCTTCCATCACAGAAGCAGCTGGTTGCTCAATGGGTAGAACGCTGGGCTTGGGTCAGGAAGATATGAAGCCAAATTTGGCCTTGGACACTTGACTAGATATGTGCCTCTGTTTGCCTCAGTTTCCTCAACTATAAAATAAGGAAAATAACCTCACAGGGTTGTTGTAAGGCTCTAAAGTGCCTGGCACATATGTGCTACATAGATGTTTTGTCCTTCTAGCTGCTATTCCATATTGCCTTTCTTTTCCAGCCAAACAGGTCCTTACTGATATATTTTGTGTCAATTCCCCACTCAGAATATTATTGATAAAATGCTGCTGACTGTATCTACCCAGCACATGTTTTCCATTACTCTTTGAGTCACCTATGCATCCCATAAGAATCCGATGAGAGTCATAGGTTGCAAATAAAAATAGCTAACTTTCGTATAGTGCCTTAAGGTTTGCAAAGTATTTGGCATATATTATCCCATTCGATCATTCAATGTTAGAGCTAGAAGGAACTTTAGGGATCATTTAGTTCAACTGACTTTTTTAAGATGGGAAAACTGTGGTCCAGTGAATAAGGTTAAAAGAGGCACCATCTCCAGGAATAAGGAGAAAATAATTCTGCTCTACTTTGCCCTCCTCAGACTATACCTGAAGTATTGTTTGATGTGCTCAGTGCCTCACACGAGGAAGGAAAAGCTTCAAAGAATCCAGATGAGTGTTACTAGAATCAAATAATCAAGTATTTATTGAGGCACTGTGCCAGGCACTTTGCTAAGCACTGAGGATACTAAAAGAGGAAAAAAACAAGTCCCTGCCTTCAAGGAGTTCACAATCTAAAGATGATAACAAGGCTTAAGATTATGCCACATGTTGAAGGAATGAGGAATTTTTAGCCCATAGGAGATTTAGGGGACACAAGGCAGATCTCTTTAAGGAGAGAAGTCAACAGTGGAAGGAAATGACTCTGGAATCAGAGAACTGGGGTTCAAATCCTCTTTTTGCTACTTACTACCACTGTGACCAGGGGAAAGGCACAACTTCTGTGGACTTCAATTTCCTCCTCTTTAAAATGAGATGACTTGTGAGGCCTATTCCTCCTCTAATAGGTAATCCTCTAATGCTATCTGAAGGGTTGTCACGGAGATGAACATCTAAACTTATTCTCTTTGACCCCAGAGTGCAGAATGATCAGCAATGGGTAGAAAGTATCAAGAGGAAAATTTAGCCTTGTTTTAGCAAAAAAAACCTCCTTAACTATTAGGTGTATTTTTGAAGGGAATGATTGGTCTCAAGAGGTAGTGGTTTCTTTCTCACTGGAGGTTTTGAAGCAAAAGCTAAATTACCACTCACTGGGCATGATGTAGAGGGGATTCTTGCTCATATTTGGGTTTTACTAAGTGGCAACTGAAGTGCCATATACTTTGAAATTCTGTGGCTGTGTTCAGTCACTTGACCAAGGCCTTCCCCATGTCAGCCACAGAGCTGAGACTATATATATCTATCTTTCTATCATTTATCCTATATTCTCATAGAAGGCAAGGTCCATGTATGTGTAATTCACCTTGCATGTTGACACAACACTATATAGGAATGGGTCTCTAAAAAAGTACTTTTTCAGGTTTTAATGAGAAACCTAGAGTTGGTTCAACACAAAGAAGGCTAAAAATATATTAACCCATGTTAACAATAAAATAATAAAAAAAACATATTGTTATGTCAATAGGTGGTAAACAAAAGTTTTTGAAAAAAATACATTTTTTTAAATTCTAGAAATCATAAGAATAAACATATTTTCCCTTAATATCGTAAATAGTATTTATCTAAATCCAGAACAAACATAAATATAGTGGAGAAAAGTTAGAGATCTTTCCAATAAAATCAGGGGTAAAACAAGGATGCCATTATCACATCTACTATTTAAAATGGTACTAGAATGCTAGCTATAAGAACATTAAGACAAGATAAAGAAATTGAGAGAATAAGCACAAAGTGAAAGCAAAATCATGACATTTTGCAGATGATATGAAGGTTCACTTAGAGAACCCTAGAGAGTCAACTAAAAAGTAACTGAAATAATTAATAATTCAAGCCAAGTTACAAGATGTAGTATTGTTGTTATTCAGTCATTTCAGTTGTGTTTGACTTTTTGTGACCCCACTTGGAGTTTTCTTGACAAAGATATTGGAGCGATTTGCCACTTCCTTCTCTAGCTCATTTTACAGATGGAGAAATTGAGGCAAACAGGGTTAGGTGACTTGCCCATGGTCATACAGCTAGTAAATGTCTGAGTCCCAATTTGAACTCAAAGATGAGTCTTCCTGACTCCAGGCCTGGCACTCTATCCATTGCTGCCACCTAGCTGCTCACGATATAAGAATACACATATAAATCATCAGCATTCCTATATATAAGTATCAAAATTGAGGAAGAAGAACAAGAAAGTTGCACCAGAAGAATGAAAGTTTTTGCCTCTCATATTACATGTCCATTTTCTGGAATGGAAGCCCTGATGGGGTCAGGCAAGATTAGGGTCAGGGAAGGAGGAAGGAAGGCATGAGAGGAGAGCACATTCAGAGTTAGGTTTTTCTATTGCACAGATACCCTGTGGAATTTAGGTGGCCTAGGATTCAAGGGAGGGGATAAAGGGAAAGAACACTGGGGGTGGGATTCAGAGGACCTAGGTACAAATATTAACTCTTCAATCTAATATTTGCGTTACCTTTGAAAAATCATTTCACCTTTTCGGGCCTCAGTTTCTTTATTTCTAAAATTCCTCATTTATACCAGCTCTGCCTTGATTTTTCTAATAACCAGTTTTCCCAGTCTCATCTGATATCTAAATTCCCATCTACCTCAAAAACTGTATATTGAACACTGAATAAAGGCAAAAGGCGAGAGCTGCCTCTTCTAGTGAGGGTGGCGAGAGAAGGCTTTGTAGAGAAAGTAGCTTCCGCTAGCCAAGACTCCTTTGGCTCTGCTCTATGTGCTCTCAAGTGGACAACATGGCCTCCCTGGAAAGGAGGTGAAATAGTTTTCTGTTTCGTGGCCTTTCATTTTCCTACAGAATCTGGGATGCTTAGATGCTGTGTTGCACACTCGGCTGATCTATGTGGACAGACAGCAGAACAGCGGTGTTAGATGTGGCAATGATGAAATGGAGGCTTGACTTCCTCTCAGGGGCCCAGAGAGGAGACAGCAAGGGTTCCATGATAGTGGAGCTTGACTTTCACTTCTTAGCTCATACTGTTTACTTATTGACAAAGTAATCTGAAGCCTTTAACCTACAGAGACACATATTTGCTTTTCTTTTTTTAAAAGAAATGTGTGTCCACTAATGTATTGTTGGGACAGTTCTTCATTGATCCGATCTTATGAAAAGCAATCAAAACTATGCTAGAAAAGTCACTGACTGAATTGTTTATACCCTTTGGCCAGGAATCCCACTTTTAGGCATGTACTTCAAAGAGAGCAGTGATACTCTTTGTAGCAGCAAAATAAAACAAAACAAACCTAGAAACAATACGAAGCTGTAGAATGGCTGAACAAAATGTGGTATACCAATTAATGGAGTACAGAAGCAGTATGGCACAGTGGAAAGAGCAGTAGACCCTAAATTTAAGACCCCTAAATTAACTTAGGTAGAAGCTAAATTAAGAACTGCGTATTAGGCATATGCAGTTGGACATTGGTAACATCTCTGTTGCCGTGTTTTTGTTGTCCATACTTCTTAGTTTTGGGGGATTCTATTTGGGCGAAGGAGTTTTAGGAAGTGACAATAACAACAACAAATAAAAACTGCCCAAAATATTTTAAAATTCAGCCAAATCCCTGACTGTGGATGATTCTCATTTAATTTTGGAGGAAGGACCAAAGTTATAGATGATGTAAACATATAGATTAGGGCAACTAGGTGATGCAGTGGATAGAGTGCCAGGCCTGGAGTCAGGAAGACCTGAGTTTAAATCTGGCCTCCGATACTTACTAGCTGTGTGACTCTGGGCAGGTCACTCAACTCTGTTTGCCTCAGTTTCATCATCCATAAAAATGAACTGGAAAAGGAATAGCAAATCAGTCCAGTATCTTTGCCAAGAAAACTCAAACAGGGTCATGGAGAGTTGGATATGATGGAAATGACTGAATAACAACAAAGACATATAGATTGTAAACTCCTTAGGAGGAGGTATTCTTTCATTTTAGTCTTTGTATTCCTAGAATCTAGCGCAGTGCCTCACACTCAATAGGTGCTTAATAAGTCTATGTTGAATGTTTGAATGAATTAATGGCATTACGTTATTAAAATAGATAATGAGGATATCTATCTCTTGGTTTATTATCTTTTCTTTATCTGTCTTAGTTCCTAGAATCTTCTCCCTTCTCTCCTCCATCTCTGGGTTTCCCCGACTTCCTTCAAGATTCAGCTCAGGTTTCTACTTCTGCAAAAGGCTTTACCAGGTTTCCCTTCCCTCTCCCCAAGACCAGTACCTTTGCTCTTAAGATTACCTCCAAAGTATGCTGTGTATTTCTTGTTTATACACACTCATCTGCATGTTATCTCCCTCATAAGACTATGAGCTCCTTGAGGGCAAAAGCTGTTTTTGCCTTTTGCCTTTTTTTTTTCTCGTATCCCAGAGCTTAGCGCATAGGTACTGACTTTCTGAAATATGGAGTATGCTGAATATGGGGTAATTGCTTCCCCACTATTCAAGGAAGCTCATTCTCTCTTAAGACTACTCCCTTTAGTGAAGGAGTGATTACAGTTTGGTAGGTGAATAAATGACCTGGGAACTTCCCATTACAACTGCGTTCCTATATCTATTGACCTCCACAAATGACTATTCTTTGAATTGATGTAAAGTCTTTGAAACTAGGGATTATTAAATTCTTTATATTTGCACAGTGCTTGACAAATAGTAAGTGCTTAGCAAATGATTGTTGATTGACAGGCTTATTGATTGATCCAGATTTTTCAGCTGATGCTTCACAATTAATTGTAACATCCATGCCATTCATCCAATCAACTGTCTCTTTTCAGTCAGGTGCTTCTAATAGTTTAAGCCTGGTCTCTGTGCCTCTTTGGACTTCTCTTTAGGAAATCCCTTCTCTAATTTATCTTGCTGATTTCCTGAGACTGTTCTCATTGGCAAAGAAAAAAGCAATTAAATAAAAAAAAAAAAAGGAATTTTCTGATTTGGTGGGGATGCTCCTAAAGTCTGTATTTTTTTTCATTTTTCTAACAATTACCAACATCAGTGAAACAATCATCTCAGTTGCACATGCAAAATTCCCTAATTCTTAGTGACCAGAGCTATTTTATGGGGGCTTCAGTCTTTTCTTCTACTTAGCAAATTACTATTAAATTTTTGAGTTGGAAACAATGCTCTCAGTCAATTCTGTTTGTGGCAACCATGCAACACCCAGCTCCAACAAGAATGTTTCTGTAAAATGTTTCTCAAAGGTCAGTTTATTACTATTATTGTTTTTTAGAGACTGGATCCATGACCTCAATGATGTGGGGAGCTACTCATGAGGAAACACCCTCTACCAGTGTATATCTGCACCTGCACTTCAACTTATAATCTTAGAGAGTTGTTAAAATAGCCAGAGATTTAGTGACTTGTTCAGTCTTTATTTGACAGAGTCTGAACTCCAGCCCAGGTTTTTCTGACTCTGAAGCTAGCTCTCTATCCATTCTTCCATTCTGCCTTTATTATTATAATAAAATATCATATATATATATATATATATATATAAACAAACATATTATGAAATATATATTATAACTATTATTATTTTATCTCTCCTGTTTTCAGTTGAAAAGATCAAATTAAATGTTTGCTCTTCAGGTTCTCACAGTACCCAAAAGAGACAGTGGGTTTTTTTAAGGTGACATCTCAAGGTAAGAATATTTATTTACCAGAAAAGTGAGTACAGTTCATTCTTTTTGGTTTCCTGGTTTCAAATCATGTGGTAACCTGACTTCTCATTTTCCCCTGTTTCTCTTCCTCCATTTGGGTTTTTACCATAATGAAAAGAACAGCACCAAATGTGAATGTAGAGAAAAATAGTCAGATACATGATTAGGAATTTCCTTTGAAAGGGTAGATCAGGACTTAGTACTTACTGCCAGGCATACCTTACCCTGTTCTCTATTAATATGCCCCACTCCCCGCCTCCCACTCAAGACCATGATCAGAAACATCAAGGCATCCAAACTCCACTTCTCAGAACAGAGTGAGGTTACCTGCCATTGTAAAGAAGCCAACCTAATTCTTCCTTTTAAAATTAGACAGGCAAGGTAAGATAATATGGCATTCAAAGCTCCCAACCTGGGCTTTCTTAATAAAAAAAAAAGCAGAAAAACAACTAAGCAGATTCTCTGAAGTCCTAGAGGACAGAATGAGAACCAACTGGTGTGTGTTTTAGGAAGGCACATTTTCAAGATCTAAATGAAAAGTTCCAATATATCTGTCCAAAAATGAAGTGAAGGTAGTGAGCTCCCATTTACTGAAATTCTTCAAGGAGATGCTTGTTGATCATTCATCAGGCATGTTATGTTGTGGTGGACTGAGTGCTGGACTTGGAGTCAGAAAGGTCTAAATTCAAAGCCTTCTTCAGATATTCATCTCTCAGCCTCAGTAAGTTTGTAAAATAGGATACCAATAGGACCTAAATCCTAAAGTTGGATTGAGAATTACATAATAAAATGTCAGGCACTTTGCAAACCTTAAGCACTATATTGATGTTTGTGATTATGTTGCAGATGGAATTTATTCTTAGGGCAAAGGCTCCACTACATCATCTCTGACTTCTTGCCAACTCGAGGATTCTATGATACAATCACTCCATGAACTAGGGTTTTGCAGAGACTTTTTTATGCGAAAGCATGAAAGAAAGGATTAGAAGCAGTATTACTAAAGTATCTAAGACCTTTTCCCAATGCCTATATTTAGATATTCCTTGAGGCTCTGCCCTAAAACCTCTTCTCTCTTTCATCTAGTGTCTTCCACTTACATGCAGGTAAGAGGCAGTATGGTACTGTGGACAGAACACTGGATTTCAAGTCAAGGTGCCTGAGTTTGTATTCCAGTTCTACTTCCCTTTGAAGGCAGTGGTCTAAAACCTCAATTTCCTCATTTGAAAAATGGACCAGATTAAATAATCTCTGTGGTCTCATTTAGAGACTGGGGAACATACGGAGGAAGGCAACCATAATAATGAAAGGACTTGAGGCCATGATATGTGAAGATTAGTTGAAGGAACTATGGTGGCTTAGCATGGACATGACTGCTTTCTTTAAACATTTGAAGGGCTGTCATGTGGAAGAAAGATTATACTTGCTCTCCTTGATCACACATGGTAAAATGCAGAGCACTGGTTGGAAATTGCTGAGAGGGCAATTTAAACTGGATGTAAAGACAAGTTTCCTAACAGAACTGTAGAAGAGTGGAATGGGCTACTACAGGAGCTAGTGAGCTCCTCTTCATGGTTGGGGGCAGGTCTTCAACGGCTTATGACTATTTGTCACATCATTGTTAAGGGAATTTTTGTTCAGATATGGGTTAGAGAACCAGCATGGTGTAGTGGATAGATAGTTCACTATCCATCCATACTATAGATATTCTGTGGGGAGAGAGAGATAAAAAAGAGACAGAAAAGAGGAGGAGGAGAAAAAGAAGGAAGGGGAGGAAGCAGGGAGGAAGAGGGGAAGAAGGAGAGGAGGAAGAGAAGGGGGAGGAGGGAGGGAAGACAGAGGAAAAGGAGGAAAAAGAGAAGGAGGAAAAGAAGTAAAAAGAGAGAGGAAGAAAAGAAGGAGGAAGGATGGAAGGAAGGAAGGTGAAAAGGAAGGAAGAAGCTAAGCAATAGGGATATAAATACAAAAGTGAAGACATTTCCTGCCACTGAGAAATAAATACCATCTGACTGTGGCAGCTGTGAGACCCTGGTTAACTCACAAACTCTTAATGCCACAGGCAATTCTTTAAGAATACAGAAACAGTACAGAAAAGTCAGCAATCTGCATTGATAAAGGTAATTTTCTTTCTAGAGAGCAACTTTCACTGATGAAATCATAGGTCTGAACTAACTAACTAATTAACTAACTCCCATATTTTCCTAATTCTCATTGCCATAGTCATTGGCCTAGTTGGTGCCCTCAATACTTTTCACTGAATCTATTGCAACAGTCTATTGACTAATCTCCTTGTTTATAATCCAGCTCTTGTTCGTGCCACCTATTCATGCTGCTAGATCAATTTCTTGATGCATAGCTCTAGCCACATCACTCTTCTGTTCAATTCCTGTAGACACTGTCCTTTACCTATGGATCAAAGTCCAATCTCTTTTGTCTGGCATTCTTAGCTCTCCACAATCTGGCTGCAACTTAATTCTTCTATTACCCCCTCCTGCTTCTCTTCATATACCTGCTTTTCCATAGAAAATATGATCAATATTCCCAGAATATTGGGATTTTCCCACTTCACAACCTTTGCCCTCTGTTAGGATGTCTTCACTGTCCTTCTCTACCAGTCAAAAAACTCACTTTTCAGGCCTGTTTGAATTGCTGCCACCTGCTCCATGAAGCTTTCTTTGATCCTCCAGCTAGATGTGATCTCTCTTACCTCTGAGGCCTCGTACTACACTTTTTCTGTCTCTGTTATGCATTTTACCATAGTTGCAGATTTGTGAAGAAATGAAGATGGCCTAAACCTGAGCACCATAAGACAGGTTAGAGGATGGTCAACCAGATTTCACTGGTACCAAGTTCCATCATGGGTTGAATTTGCTCAGTTAGCAGGCTGTTTTGTTGCTCTGACAATGACCCCCCCAAATTCCTGAATATTGTGCCTGTGTTGGTTCTCTGCATCCATCTGCACAATAGGGCTTGGATAGCATCATATTTATGTGCTGGGTAACATGGAGTAGTGAAAAGAACTCTGGATTTGGAATAAGAAAAGGTGGTTTTGAGTTCTGGGTGATCCCATTGGCAAGTTACATGACCTCATACAGAATCTTTTCTCTCATCTGTACTGTGGAGATTTGCAATATGCTAGTACTATTTGCTTCATAAGCTTGTTGTAGGAAGAGTTCTTTGTAGACCTGAAGGAACTGTATAAATATAAATAGACAACATTATAATGATGTATAACCTTGTCTTACCTCTCTAACTAGAATGCAAAATCTCAGAGCTGAGAAGCCAAGATCACAGAGATCTAAGACCCACTGTGTTAATCAAGGAGCCATAACACATCTGGAGGAGATGATTCATGGTGATGTCTATGCCTCAGAAACAAGCTATTACGTTTTCCCTTTTACTCTGGAGAGGATTAACTCTCTCACTCTCTAATAGTTAAATTATGCTGAAGGAGCAGGCTATGAAAATCTATGTCCTGGTGTGTACTAGTCCTCCAATATCAGACATCCCATCTCAATTGAGATACAAGTTGGGCATGCCTATGCTACCCCATCCCAGCCCCTCACCCCTATTCAAACACATTCCTCCTCCCAGGGCCATCACAACTCAGTTCACCCCCTCTCCTATACCATTCTACTCTGTTTGGAATCCCAACTCTCATGTTAACAAGCTCATCTCTGTTCTTGAACCAACACTTATTCAATTCTCCGTGCTTTAGCAGAGACCTGTCTCTGCCCTAAGGACACATACTACAGCCCTCTGCACCACTGGATCCTAGTTTCTCGACATTTCCTTCTTACACCTTTCCCCTGACCCTTCTACTCAGTCCATCCCGTTACTGTTCCAACTCTGATCTCATCTTCACTGCTAACCTTCACATCCTCACTAATCACTCATTCTCACCTCTGCCTCTTAACGTTGACTTTAACTTCCACAACTCTATTAAAACTATGATGGGGTGGATACATATGTAGGAAGGAAAGAAAAGAAATGCATATTAATTGAAAAAAACTGTTTAAGAAAGAAATTCTTTATGGTTACCCTGAGCTCCTGCTAATACCTTTTTTGTTCCCTTTGTTATTGTTGTTGTCCTTTGTTTTTCTACATATTTGGACACTACTTGCCACCTATCTGATGTGATACTTTTCAGTCTCAAAGCTTCAGGAATACACTCTCCTGGATCTTCTATGATCTCTCCACATCTGTTCCCTTTGATGGTTCCTCATCTTCTTCATGATCCCTTCATGTAGGTGTTCTACAAGATCCCATCCTTGGCCCTCTTCTCCTCTTCCTCTTCAGTTTCTCCCTTGGCAATACCAATCACTTCCATGGCTTCAACTACAACCTCTATGTAGATAACTCTCAAGTCCTCTAACTCAAGTCCTTACTTCTCTTTTGAGGAATGGACCCAAATCTCCAACTCCTTGGTTGTTGTCCTTGTTCTCAAAGAGGACCAAAATGACATGAGTCAAGTTACAGTGTGTCTGACTGTGACCAATACGAGTTTGAAATGCCCTGCCACAGGTTGGGGACAAATAGTCCATGTGAACATTTGGAGTGGCGATGTCTCTAAATTTGTGCATCTCACATTTCTTTTGAGCTATTTCAATTCTGCTTTGCTCATAGACCATGGGGCCTTCTTTGATGAGGGCATGCTATGCTGGCTGGTCCTGTGCCAGTGTCTCCCATGTCATGTGATCAATTCCAAAGTTCTTCCAAGAGACCTTGAGAGTGTCCAACTGTTTATAGCACATCTCCCACTGGGTAGCCAAAACCAAGTTCATTAGCTTAATTACTAAGCCTGATCCTCCTTCAGACTTCACAATTCTACCTGTGGTTCCACTATTTGCCTGGTCTCCCACATGTAAACACCTAAGAAAGCATAGTAGTCTAACAAAAGGAGGGTCTTTGCAGCTTCTCTGCCCTCACTTCTCATAGTTGCTACAATCTGTCAATTTCATCTCTTGTAACATAGAGTATATTGGTGCCTTCTTCCATGACACCTAGTACAGGCCCTCATTACCTCTAGTATGATCTATCATAATGGTCTCCTTAAAATGCTTTTCATCAATTGCTTCCAAATAATATTATTACTTGGTCATGTCACCCCTCTGCTCAAAAATCTTTCTGAGTTCCTATTACCTCCCAAGTAAAGCATTCATTCCTTTGTTTCACTTTCAAGTCCTTCACATTGGATTTGGTTCGACTGGGCTTTACAACCTTGACTCATGCTAGCTGTCTGTAAACTAGGGTCAATCTGTATAATTCGGCCCTTCAGCCACACACTATGCTGTCATGCTTTTGTGCCTTTGCTCAGGATAATAAATAATAACAACAACTAGTATTTACATAGCTCTTTAAAGTTAGTAAAGCACTTTACAAATACCTCATTTTGTTCTCACAACAATCCGAGGTAGGTGTGATTATTATAATTCACATTTTACAAATGAGGAAACTGAGGCAGATAGAGGTTAAGTAATTTGCCCATAGTCATACAGCTAGTAAGTATCTGAGGCAGATTTAAACTCAGGTATTCTTGACTCCAGGTCCGGTGCTCTATCCATTGGGCCACCTAGTTGTGCATCTGTATTTACCATCTATCTTTAAAGCCAAATTTAAATGTCATTTCTTCCAGGAACCCTTCACTGATTCTCCTATTCCCTGCCTAAAGTTGGTAGTTAACTTTTCTATCAGTCCTCACATTACACTTTGAGTTATAACTCTTAAATGTACTTATTTTGCTATATTGTGTATAATAGAAAGGTAACAGGGCATAACTGATAGAGAGCTGTCCTTAGAATCAGGAAGACCTGGGTTCAAGTCTTGCTACTGGCCCATACTGGCTAGGAGACTTGAGAAAGTGATTTAACTTCTCAGTGTTCTAGGCAAATCTCTAAGATTAACCTGCACTAGTAGAGGAAGTTTCTTCATGTAGAAGTTCCTTGTACCAATAAAATCATAGATATTCCTATTGTGCATAATTGCAATCTGTGCTTATGTCTTAGTCTCCTATTAGACTGTAAGGTCCATGATGGCAAGTAATCTTTCATATAAATTTTGCTTCCCTCCCCCTTCCCCCCCATGCCTAACTGTGTATTCTGCCTACACAGTATTTAATGCTTCTAGATAAGAGCTCTTGAAGGGCAGTGATAGTGCTTTATTCTTTTTTGTGTTTCCCTAACAAAATGACTTGCATATTGTAGGTAGGATTTAGCTCCTTTCGTCTTAAGATGAGAGTCCTTTATACTAAACCTTAATGTATTCCTAAGAATGCCATGAAGAATTCTGCACAAGGGACAAAGATCCCCCTCATACAATCTCTGATGACTCCAGAATGAGTAGTGTTGTTGATTTTTATCATTTTATTAAGAAGGGGTGTTTGTGTGTGTGTGTGTGTGTGTGTGTGTGTGTGTCTGTGTGTATTTCAGAGAAGTTGCCAACCTGTATTGGTAAAGGAAGACTCCTGACACCTGCAAGTTCCCTATATTAATGAAATAACATCTCCAGTCTTTATTCCTTTTATTGAATTATCTGTGCACATGTTTCAGTCCAGTAGAATATAAGCTTCTTGAGATCAGAGACTGTTTCATTTTTGTCTTTGTATTCCTAGCACCTAGTACAGTCCTTGGCACATAGCAGCATCTTAATATATATTTACTGAATTGAATTGAATTGATTTGATTCCTGGGATTAGCCTTTCATACACCCTGGGTGAGCATAAACACAGTCAGTCACAGGATAAGGCCTTTCCCAAATAGGGCCTAAGCTTGGCAAGATTAGTAATTCACAAGATTTCGTTCATTACAGTGAAGGGATAGTACCAGATCCCTTCTCTGGTACTATCCATCTGGTACTATCCTACTTGAATTATGTAAGCCCAGGATATAAGGCACATCATAATTCAAAGCTCAGAAACAGCACAGAGTGCCATAATCATATAGACCTCCCTGACTGATACTAGTGATCAGTACAGGGTATATGGGGAGGCAACAAAGAAAATTGTATATAAACCACAAACTGCAGAAAATGTAAATTGCAGTGATATTAAGACATTTCCCTGTTTTCGGCATAGCCGTGATAGTACATTACGGAAACATTTCAAGTGGCCTTGGAGAAGCCTTTCCAAGTACTTCCCTTATTTCCAGGGTCTAATTTATACAAGGGCAGAATCCAGCTATTGAAAAGTATTATAATTATCCAAGTATTTAAAGACCTAAATAATAAAACCTGCTGGTGTTCAGCTAATGTTTAATTATCAGCATCTGAGATGGTTCTCTTGGGGTAGCTCTGTTGTGTTGTCTGCTACAAAAAACGTCAACAGGGATGGCAGAAGGGACATATTGAGCAAGCAGCAATCCGATAGACTGTTCCCTTGCTAGAGATAAGTTCTTCTGGGACTTGTGCCTTTAATACTTTAGAGAAAGGCTTAAGTGTTTTTTCAGGTATTGACTTCCATCATAATGTAAGAAATATTCTCTTCCAAGGGGAAAACAAAAAACAAAACAAAACAAAACAAAACAAAACAAAAAAAACTTCTACCTGGAATAGATGTTTCCATTCTTCAAAATCCTTATCCTCCATTAAACTTTCCTAAATCTCTCTGTCAGTGAATATTTCTTCTCTCAAAATTCAAATATTTCTTTGCTGTGCTGTCTTATGGATTGTATTTATATTTTGTGTCTCTTCCAATGCATTTGGATTATAATTATTTTAGTATAGCTTTTCCTTACCAGCTCAAAAGCTTCTTGAAGGCAGCATACCATTTATTTTTATATACCTCTCAATACCTATTATGGCCCTCAAAGTGCTTTATGTAGCCTAGAAGATTGAATTGAACCACACTCAAGGATAAACTCAAAAGAGTTATTCAACTTTGAGTCATAAAATCTGAACTTGAATCTTCTACTGACTAAACAGGTGAGTTAGGGCTGTTTTCCAATTCAATTCAATAAGTATTTATTAAGCGCTTACTATATGCCAGGTATTATGCTAAACGCTGAGGATGCAATAGACAAAAATCCTCAAGGAACTTGCAGTCTAATGGAAGAAGAGAACACACAAAAAAAGCTGAAAAGGAGGAGAGGTCATCAGGAGTATGCAGTGTAAATGTATGGTATTTCACGAAGTCTAAGCCAAGTAGAGCTGCTAATGGAAAATGGAGTTACATGAAAGGTTCTGAGCCTTCAGTAAAGGAAGAGTTTTTACTCAATGCTGTCCCAATTAAATTACTAAAAATTATTTTACTGAGCTAGAAAAATTTTTTAAAAATTCATTTGGAAGAACAAAAAGTCAAGAATATCAAAAGAATTAATTAAAAAAAGGAAGGAAGAAAGTTTAGCAGTACCAGATCCTAAACTATACTATAAGGCAGTAATTATCAAAACTATCTGATACTGGCTAAGAAATAGAATGGTAGAACAGTAGAACAGAGTAGACACACATTATTAGGAAAGCTGGAAAGGAGTTTGGCAGAAATTGGGCGTAGACTAATATCTTACACCATTCACTGAGATAAGGTCAAAATGGATATCTGACCTAGATATGAAGGGAGATAGCATAAGGAAATTAGAAGAGCATGGAATATATCAGATTGATGGATAGGAAAACAATTTATGAATAAACAAGAGATAGAGAGCATTGTGAGGTAAAAAAATGTATCATTTTGATTACATTAAATTAAAAAGTTTTTGTACAAATAAAACCAATGTTGCCAAGATTAGAAGAAAAACAGAAAATTAGGAAAAAAATTTATAGACAGTTTTGCAGATGAAGTTGTCATATCTCAAATATATAAAGAGCTTTGTTAAATTCATAAGAATATGAGTCATTCCCCAACTGATAGTCAAAGGGTATAAACACGCAGTTTCAACAAAGAAATCAAAACTATATACAGTCATATAAAAATGTTCTAAATCACTATTGATTAGAGAAATGCAAATTAAAACAGCTTTGAGATATCATCTTACTCCTATCAGATTGGCTAAAATGATAGAAGGGAAAAGTGACAATTGGAGGAGATGTGGAAAAATTGGGACATTAATTCACTGTTGGTAGAACTGTGAACTGATCCATTCATCTTGCAGAGCAATCTGGAATTATGCCCAGAGACTTACAAAACTGTGTAAACTCTTTGAGCCAGTAATACTGCTATTAGATCAGTTTCCCAATGTGATGAAGGAAAAAAGGAAAAGAATATGTGTATTCTAAAATATTTGTAGCTGCTCTCTTTTTGGTGGCAAAGAACTGGAAGTTGAGGGGATGCCCATCAATTGGGGAATGGCTGAACAAGTTGTGGTATATGGTGGAACCCAGGCAAAGCTGTTTATGGAAAATGATGGCAAACGCTCTGCCCAAATATAGGAGTTGGCCGAGATTTCTTAACCTGGAGAATCCATGGAAAAATTTCAGAGGGTCCATGAATTCAGAAGGGCAGAGAGCATTTAGAGGGAATAAGCATTTATCAAGCATCCAGTATGTCCCATACATTGTGCTAAGGGCTTTACTACTATTATCTCATTTGATCCTCACAACAACCCTGTGAGGTAGCTGTTATTATGATTCCCATTCTTCAGTTGAGGAAATAGAGGCAGACATAGGTTAAAAGCTTGTCACACAGTAAGAATCTGAGGTCAGATTTGAACCCAGGATTCCAGACTCCAGGCACAGCAGTCTATCAACTGCCTAATTTCTAGCTGAAATTTAGCATTTCCTTTAATCATTCAAAAACATTCTTCCAAGAAGGAATCCATAATCTTCACTAGACTTCTAAGGGGGTCCGCAACATGCAAAAGAGTTTAAGAATGTCTGGACCAGATGATCTCTAAAGTACTTTCCTGCTTGAATAGTCTATGATTTTAAAGGCTTCAAGACTGGGGCAAGTTTTATAGGGTCAAAAGATCATAGGCACAGTAGATAATTCATTTGAAGTTGCATTAACTGCCCTCAAGAAACTTACAATTTAATGTATTTGATGAAACAATTTGTGAGACATTTCAGTAATAGTAATTAGTAATAGTAGAAGATTTATTGCCAAGATAGGTCATATAGATAATAGGGGCTATAGGAGTTCAAGAGACTGAAAATTCAACAAGTATTTATTACATATTTTCTAATCCAATTAAATAAATCCTCTCCAAAAATATTTGTTAAATGCCTATGATGTGCTCAGTGCTGGGGATTCAAGTAAAAGCAACTACAATAAAAAATGACCAAATTGTCCCTACTCTCCAAAGAATTTATATTCAAATGTGGAAGAAAACATTTACATGAATTGGGATGTACATAACACATACAAAGTAGATAGAAGATAACTTTAGAAGGGAAGTCACTAGCATTTATGAGAACTGGGAAAGGTTCCCTTGTAAGAGGTGGGATTTGAATTGAGTCTGGTGGAAAACAAAGTCAACAAGTCTTTATTAAATGCTTCCTGTGTGCTAGGCACTGTGCTAAGTGGTGGAGATACAAAGAAAGGTGAAAAAAACAACAACACCCTAAATAAACAAATAAACAAAAACAGCTTGCTGTCCAGAAGTTCACAGTCTAATGGGGAAGACAACATATAAACAGTTATGTATCTACAAGATACAGATGGTATATGTTATAGTCATAGAGAGAAACTAAGATGATTGCCTAGCAGTGAGTATGTTTCACACAAGGCATGGTGAACAGCTAATTGAAAGATATATAGAAAGGAAAGATATATGTCACACGAGAGGGCAGCAAGTTGGCCACCACAGATAGATTGTATGGTGCATGGAAGGTGTAAGAAGACTAGAAAGATGGCAAGATCAAGTTGGGAAGAATTTTAAATGCCCAATGGAGGTAACAGGGAGCCACTGATGTTTATTGAGTAGAAAGGTGACATGGTCAGACTTTCATTTTGGGAAAATCACTTTAGTAGCTTGTGTGGAGAATGGATTTGAGTGGGAAGATACTTAAGAAATGGAGGCAATTCCAAGGCTATTACAATAGTCCAGGCTACTTGTGATGAGGGCATGAACTAGGGGGCTGGTTGTGAGTGGTCAGGGGTGAGTTAATGGAGGAGATAGTGTTTAATCTGAACTTTGAAAGATGGGGAAGACATAGTTGGGGGCATAGAGGGAGAGCATATCAAAGCCTGGGCAAATGGATGGATATGAAAATATGTTCATATTAATTATTAAGGGATTACTATTGTTGAAGGAACTGTGCTGTCACTGAAGGACATACAAAGCCTTGGTAAGACATATTACCTACCTTCATAAAGTTTTACACCTTACCCCCCCCATGTATTCTGCAATCTAATGACACGGATCTATTTGCTGTGCCTCACACATGACATTCTATTTCCTAGCTCTGGGCATTTTTACTGGCTTTCTTTCATGCCTCACTCTCTCTCCCGCCTCATCTCTGCCTCCTAGCTTTCTTGGATTCCTACATGTCTCAGCTAAAGTCCCACCTTGTACAAGAAATCTTTCCTTTTCCTTAATGCAACGCTTTTCTTCTGTGATTGTCTTCAGTTTATCCTGTATATAATTTGTTTGGACATGGTTGTTTGTATGTTGTCTCATGTAGACCCTGAGCTCCAGAGCAGGGATGTTTCTGATGTTCTCTGTGTCCCCAGCACTTAACACAGTACTCACCATAGAGTAGGTAATTAATGTTCGTTGAATGACTGCCATAATTGAGCATCAGGATAAAAACCAAACAGATGTTAGAGACAAAAAAGCTTCATTTGCCAAAGGTATTTTACAACAGCATGGAGAATGTCTATCTCACATTCCAATTGATACAGGGGTCCCAGTAAGGCCCCTTTAATGCTCCTGGTTATGAATAACATTGTGATGATTCATCAAGATCTCGACTACAGCAGCTTCTTACATGAGATTAACAATTCCTAAAAAAGAATGAAGTCTAACAGTCTGTAGAAGGAAAACCAAACAGATGAAGAATGCATGGGGTCCAGATTGTGGCATGCATTGTGATGGAGAGCCCATAGGAAAAAGTCCATGGACAGAAACTGGGTGTTAACCCAATGAGTGGAGAGGAGATGGATCCAAATGTGGTAGAGTGAAAAGCATCCTAGACGGTGTCATAACACATCCAAGTTTGAAACTTGCCATAGCATAGAAACTTACAAATCACTTAATCCACCTGAATTTAGTTTTATCCTCCATAAAACAGAGATAATGATATGCTTAAAACATATGCCACATGATTTTGTGAGAAGAAAATGAAAATCTATATACATACAGTTTTATAAACCTCAAAGTACAGATAGATGGTGCAGTGGATAGAGTGCCAGTCCTGAAGTCAGGAACACTCATCTTCCTGAGTTCAAATCTGGCCTAAGACATTTACTAACTGTGTGACCTTGGGCAAGTCACTTAACCCTGTTTGCCTCAGTTTCCTCATCTGTAAAATGAGATGGAGAAGGAAATGGCAAACTACTCCAGTACCTTTGCCAAGAAAACCTTAGATGGGGTTAGACATGACTGAAAATGATTCAAAGGCTTTTTTTTTTAAATGCCAGATATTATTTTCTTTATCTGCTACTGCCTAAGGAGTCCTTTCTAGAAATAGAAACATAGAGTTTCAATCCCTCCAACATTCTGTATTTCTATGTTGGAGTACTTATTATGTAGACTACATTAAAGAATACAAAGACAGAAAAAGAGCGGTCTACCCTGGAGGAGCTTACATCCATGGAAGGATACAAGCATAAGTACATGCATAGCCATTTGATGAAGGAGAAAACAGACCTAAATCAAATCTATTACTTTTGCAAATTTAGAAATTAAGATACAGAGAGGGGAAGCAAATTGGCAAGGTCACTATGTTCTAATTATGGTCTTTGAGGTTCCCTGGTGCACAGATTGGCATGGGGAAAAATCAGTTAATTTGAAATCATGGTTTCTAGACCACATAATTTGCCCCAGTAGGAACAACTCAGCAATTAGTAATTCAGAACCCACGTGGAGGTGTATATTTCACATATTGGAGTATTTTTAAGTGGCAGGGCCAATGTAGCCAAAGGTGATGGCCTAGTAGTTACCTCAAATTATGTAAAGTTCGCTATTTGAAGCATAATGACAGGAAACCAGAAAGTGGGTGGGCACATTTCTGTGGCTCAGAAAGTGCAAAACACAGAAGAGGCCCCCCAGAACACTGAGGCCGGAAAAGAGGAGCAAATGGGCTGGATGCCTTTGTTGTTTCTTAAGAAAAAAAAAAGAGGAAAGGAAGAAAGATTAAAAAAAGCAACTCACTTGTAATTTGCTACTAACGATTATACTGCACAAGAAAGTCTTTCTCCAAATTTTGTCTGTCTTTCAAAATTTGCAAAATGGGAATCTTTGCATAATACCTGATGACTTTCCAGCATTAAAAATATCAAAGGTTTCTGACACATGGTTGGGGACTTTTGCCTTGAGAGCAAGGTAACATTGGGAAATTCTAGCAGCCGAATGGAAAAAGCGACTGTACCTCCTACTAGTTACGAAAAACTCACTCGTGGTTGAACCATCCTTGTTCCCTTTCTCCGCCTTTCTTCATCTGCTACAAACATAATGAAAGACAAAAACAACATTGGCATGAAGGTGGCTATAATGATGATAGTGATGATGATGATGAATTATATTAATTTCTCAAGTCAGCAAAGTGACTTTTGTGAAATGAATCATCTACTTTTTCAAGTAAAAAGGGGCACAAGAATGTGAATTAGCATCTGAGTATTGGAAAGGACGTTCATTCATTTACCAAACATTAATTTAGTACCTACTATGTTTTAGGCATTGGGTATACAAAGATGAAAAAAAATAACAATCTTACTTCTGGGACCTTAAATTCTAAGAAGAGTGGGGTAGGGGATTAGAACATGTAAATAGATGAACAATACTAAATACATACAAAATAAATTTTAAAAACTGTTTTAATTATTGTTTTGTAACACTGACAATTAGAGGGATCAGGAGATGTTTCTTGTAGGAGCTAGGACTTAAGCTGAGCCTTGATCGAAGCCAGAGATTCGAAAAGTCTTAAGCAGAAGGAGAGTGTTCTAGTCTTGGAAGATAACCTAAGCAAAGGTAGAGAGTAAGAGATAAAATACTAATACAGGGAACAGTTGTTGTTAAATTGTTTTTCAGTTGTGTTCAACTCTTCATGACCTCATTTGGGGTTTTCTTGGTAAAGACACTGGAGCAGTTTGCCATTTCCTTCATTATATCATTTTACAGATGAGGAAACTGAGGCAAACAGGGTTAAGTGACTTGCGCAGGGTCACACAGGTAGTAAGTGTCTGAGGCCAGATTTGAACTCAAGAAGATCTTTCTGACCCCAGGCCCAGCACTCTATTGATTGGGCCACCTAGCTTCCCTATGGGGAAGCGTAAATAGGGCCATTTTGCCTGTGATGTAGAACGTGTGAGGGGGTGTGAAATGTAAAATCAGACTGACTAACTGGAAAAAATAAGTTGGATGGAGCCATGGTGTAAAGTTTTTGTTGTTGTTTGTCCTTCATTTTTGAAAAGAACCATGATGTCAGGAAGATGATGCCATGACTTTCAAGTGAATTAGATTTAAGTGAGGGAGGGCCATGCAAAGTCATCAGCCTCACTTTCTCCTTTGGAGTCACCTGGGTCCAGTGGCAAGATATAGATCAGTATGACTGGAGATGGCCTTATAAAGGCATTGAACAATCATACTTCAGAAGTCTGATGGTGAAGGTTGCTTCCCAGCTCTTGGCTAAGAGGAGGCAGTTTCATGGTGAAGATTGAGAAGGACATTTTCAGATGTGGCCAGTGGATTAATTTATTTTACTTCTTGGTACTTGTGTCTTAGCAGAGAGAAATTTATTGGCAGATGGGTACTTGGAGTCAGTGAATGGTGAAAGTGATGTTAAAAAAAGAAGAGTATCGTTGAAAAGAAAAGTTATTGAGAACAGAAGATAGTGCCTAGAGAAGAATACATGCTGTTCTGATTTTTAAAGAGACCGGAAGAGAGTAGAAACTGAAACTATGAATTAGGAAGCTTGCCTTTCAATTTCAGGTAAATTTTTTAAAAAGTTTATCAGAAGTCTTGGTGAATAAGGATTAGAAAATAATTGATGATGGGGCAGCTAGGTGGTGCAGTGGATAGAGTGCCGGCCCTGAAGTCAGGTGGACCTGAGTTCAAATCCGGCCTCAGACCAAACACTTGACTCTTACTAGCTGTGTGACCCTGGGCAAGTCATTTAACCTCAATTGCCTAGAAAAAGACTGATGATCATGGCTACATAGCATGGCCTCAATTATGAACTGGTCATTCTAGAGTAACATGACATTTCAGGCCAACGTTAGTAGATGAGTAGATGAGAATAATGTGATACCTCTATTTGCTAATTTCTCATATACTCTTCTTGTTCATAAAATAGTGATGTAGGCTAAATGACAGTAAAGTTAGGTGATTTAGAACCTGGGTAAATGATGAGACACATAGAGTAGCTATTGATGAGCAGAAGCTACCATGGAATGATTGATAAATCTGTACATGGGTCCATGGTGCTTCACCTTTCTTTTCTTTTTTTTTTTTTTTTGGTGAGACAATTGGGGTTAAGGGACTTGCCCAGAGTTACACAGCTAATGTTATGTGTTTGAGGCCAGATTTGAACTCAGGCTCTCCTGACTTCAGGGCCAATGCTCTATCTACTGCATCACCTGGCTGCCCACACCTCTTTATTTCAATGATGGATAAAAACATGTCTGACATCCTACCAGTTTGCAAATATTTTAAAGTGAAGATAACTAGCTAATTCATTGGAGTAGACAGTCTGGACCTTAAAAGATTCTGAAGGGCTAGGCCATCAGAATTCAAACTATAAGAAGGAATTGGATAATAGTAAATGTGACCTTGCATTTGGGTTCAGAACAAATTCATAAGTTCCTGTTATGGAGAAATTCCTAGAAAACTTTCTGAAAAAAAAAGGGAAGGTGATTTATATGTTCTCTATCAATGTCAGAAATGCTATGTATGTGGCCTCTTCCAAAGCTAAGGAGACTTAGGTTATATTAAGAGAGGAATAGTATCTGGAAAGAGAGAGGTCGCAATCCTATTGTGTAGAATTGGTCAGATCATATTAGGATTATCATGCTTAAATCTGAGCACTCCCTTTTAACAATGGCAATTTCACTCTTCACAGATATTTGTCTTGCCTCCAAAATACCACAAGGTCTTTGTTGACAGGGGATCAGGTCTTATACTCCTTTTTATAATCTACATTGCCTTTGTAGACTAAAGGTGCTAAATACACATATATTCTAGATGAGCTTAGCTTTGTCGCAACACTTTAGAAATTTTAGGATCGTAGAGTTAGAGCTTGAAAGAATGACAGTTTGGCTATTCCATGTTAGTCATTTTGTAGTAGAGGAAACTGAGGAGAGGATAAGTGATATCACATAGTCACTAAACCAATTCACATTCATATATCAAGAAGCTACTATGTGTCAGACCCTATTCTTTTTTCTTCAGCCAGAGGGAAAGTTTATTAGTGATAAGACACTTAGGCCAGGTGACACCCGTAAGGACGAGCAGGAATGAGAACGTCTTAGCCTTTTGGGCATCAGGTTCTCAACCCTGAATGAGGGTCAGGGTAGATCTTATATACTTTGGGTGACCAGGGAAGGGTCTGGGAAAATGGTCTGGGAAAAGGGTCTGGGTGAGAATTCCCAGAGATTGAATAGACAATGGGAATAGATAATGAAGGAACTGAAAGGTATCTGAATGAGATTAAAAGGTAGGTTAAGGCTTTCAAAGGGAGATAAGGGGCTGGGTCATGTAGACAAAAGGGAGCCAGATTCCCTTTGGGGCAAGGGGCAGAAGACCTCGGCCATACCCCATCATTCGCCCCTCAAATAAATTGGATCCAAATTCTTTTGGGGAATGGGACGACGGTCTCGGCTTCTGAAACTGCTTCCTGCTGGCAAGGGGCATAGAGCTGTCCCTGCCTTTCCAGGTCCCATTTGAGGGGTCAAACATCAAAACTTGGCTGATGCCAGGTTCAGCAGGCTAGAATCCTTGGATTGGTACACAGCCTGAGAAGTCATCTGGAATTTGATGGCTCTGACCCTAGAGGAAAGGAATCTGGCAAGGATATTCAGTAAACATGGACCAAACAAACATAAGAGAAATATGATCACTAAAGCACATACACCCCCACTGGAGGCAAGCAAGTAGTCTAGGGCTATTCTGTTATCTAGAACTACTTTTGCTAAGGAATCCAAAGATTGCTGGATTTCCTAGAGACCATAAGCTGTCACATTTGCCAACTGGTGAATAGTCTCTGTAAGGTTAGAGAGAATATGTTCATGCTGTAAGTTATACCAGGGCATAAGATAGTATGCTCTCTTTTTAAGAGACCAGAGGACGTTTCCCCAAAATCCATCATAAAGGGGCTTAACAATCAAACTAATATTAGGGATCCAAAGTCTACAAAATCTGTCCACACCTAGAAAAGTTTGAAATTGTTTCTTAGTGGCTGGGACCGGGAGTTGGTGGCCCAGAAACTTTACAGACTGGCATGCTATCTGGATTTTGTTCAAAGAGACACTATAGCCTTGAGTTCCCAAGAAATTAAGCACTCCTGAGGCAGAGAACAAAGAAGTCTCCTGGGTGGGGCTAGAAATATGGGGAAGGGAAAATACTTTAGGGTCTCAGAGGTGAACAACAGCTGGGGTGGCAAAAGTATCTCAAATTGTATCCCACACTTCCAGGGGAACATGGGGAGGTCTGGCACACAGAGGGAAAAGAGAGATGGGAGGCTTAACTAGAGAAAATTGGCTTCCCAACTTCACCATCAGGTTTCTTCCCAACCAAGGGGCAGGGCAAGAGGAGAGCATAAGGGAGGAGTGTTTAAACAACAGATTCTCAAATAGTCAGGGGGAGGGATATGTCTGGGGACACCCCTCAGTTACCTCTCGAATGCCCATGACCAGATGGGTCAAGGGGCAATGTCAGACCCTATTCTAGGCATATAAACACAAAACCAAATAGATTCTAATTCTTTTAGGGGCTGAGCTAATCCACTTATCTGGAAGATCTCTGCTGCCAGAGCAGAGGGTAGAGCAGTAGTTATCAGTACCTGAGTTTGTATAGATGTGTGCATATCTATGAATCCATGTGAGTGGGGTTGAGAAGAGAGGAGAGGGTAGCAATTATGGAGACTAAACTCAACCCCCCCCCCCAGAGTTGGGATTATCATGTCATCTGTAGAGGAGTTATGCATTTTGCCTGGGGGAATTTAGATTTGTCTAAAATGAGGTACACTAATGTCTCAGGTACTAATGTACATTAACAATGATTATTGATTAATTAGAAGTTTCAAAAGAGCATCATTCAGCATAGGGAGAAATTTTGCTTGTTAATATGGGAGGAGCGGGGAAGGTAGAAACGAGGGCCATAGGCACAGGAGAAGGAGAGTGAAAGAGTTGTTTGTCCTTCATTCTTGAAGAGAACCATGACACCAGGAATGTGATGCCATGACTTGCACATCAATTGGATTTAAGTGAGGGAGGGTTATGCAAAGTCACCAGCCTCACTCACCTTCTCCTCCAGAGCCATCAGGGTCCAGTGGTCTGGGATGCAGTGGGAGACCTTGGCCTTTTTAAGCTAAGGTCTTTCCAGTTTTTCACTTTGAGGCAACACACCCATTCAGTGATTAAGGCTGCAAAAGAAATGAGTCAAAGAATGGCCTCTCTTCCCTAATAAAAAAATCAAAAACAAAAAAATGGAAATCAATCTTGGAGGGGAAGACTCTGAGGGTTCTGGCCAAAACAGAAACAATTACTATTTGTATTCACTCTGAGACATCAAATGATGACCACTAAGTGGGACTTGGGCTGGGACCTGTTGTCAGCCAATCAATGAGAGCCAGAGTGAATTGGGTTTAAGGCATGGTCTCTAAGAAAGAAATCTAGCCTGTAAACCCCGGAATATCTTGCTAGGTTTCAGCCATCAAAATCTACATTCCTTTGAGCAGAGCACCTGGTAGGTAAGGGTATAATACCCTATGTGGACACAGGGAGAGGAAGGAGGCAAGGTAATGGGAGGGAAGAAGGAAGGAGCTGCATTGCCGAACTGGAACTGGCCATTTGGCTCCTCAATGTGCAGCTCAGAACTACTCACAGGTTATTGTTTGTTTTTCATTCTCTAAGAGGACCATGACAGCAGGAAGGTGATGCCATGACTTGAAAGTGAATTGGATTTAAGTGAGGGAGGGCTGTGCAAAGTCACCAGCCTCACTCTCTCCTCTGGAGCCATCTGGTCCAGTGGCAAGACATAGATCAGAACAACTGGAAATGGCCTGTATAAAGTTTTTAAATGTCAAACAAAGGAGTTTTTACTTGATCCTGGGGGCAAAGGGAGCCATTGGAGCTTCTTGAACAGAAAATGATATGGCCAGATCTATGCTTTAGAAAGATCAGTTTGGCATCTAGGAGGAGAACAGATTGGCAAAGAGAGAAACTGAAAGCAAGGAGATGAAGTAGCAGACGATTGCAATAGTCTAGGTGAGAAGTGATAAGGATATGGATGAGAGTGGTAGCCATGTAAATGGTTTAGAAAAGGGTGAATTTGAGAGAGGTTTCAATGAATGAAACGTGAGGGAGAGGGAATTTTAGAGGATGACTTCCTGGTTGTCAACCGGGTTTCTGGAATAATGGTAGTGGTCTCAGCAGAAATAGGGAAATTTAGAAGAGGACTAGGTTTCAGAAGAAGATAATGAGCCCAATTTCCACCCCCCAAATCTTTATTTTTCTACAGCCTCTAATGCACTATGAGAACAAGCAAGCATATTATCATTAATGATACTTAACTACTTCAAAGATATATAACTTCACTGGTGTGCAAATTCCCTTCACAGATGAAAATTGCAACCTATCTGTAGTATAGCCTTTGAGAGTTGTTGTGCCCCTAAATTTATAATCCTGCAAGCACGTTTGGTAATAATCCAGGTTGTGCCCCCATATGATAAGGTTAGACTTATTCTGTCTGGCCACAGAAGACGGAACTGGGAGCAAAGGGGAGAAATTATGAGGAAAAAAAGTGGTCTTGATGTCAGGGGGGAAAGTGATAAAACTTCCTAACTATCAGAGAGTTAACCATAGCTGTTGCCTTGGTTGCCTTGGAAGATAGTAGGTTTTCTCTCACTGGAGGTCTTAAGCAGAGATTGAATGACCACTTACCAGTTATTGTTTTGGGGTATAGGTACCTTATGGAGGAGAGCCTTTCCAACTCTGAAATTCTGTGATTCCAGGAGACTTTCTAAATTTAGGTAGGCTGGTCCTTAGGCAACTGACAGAATTCATTACTGGGCCAATAACTGAAACTCTTCCAGTTTCTGGTCACAGGCCAGAAGAGGAGAATCATAATAGTAATGTTTTGTCTTTATGTAGCATTTTACAGTGAAGAAAAAAATTCAGCTACATTGATAATGTCACTTAATATTTGTAATGACCCTGTGAGGGAGTACAAGTTAATCTTAACAGGTGAGGATTCTGAGACTCAGAGTTCTGAAGCTGGAGTTGGGGTAGGGTAAATGACTTATTTGAATGAGTTTACAAAGTAAAGAAATGACCTAATACTTGGACCCAGTGATTTTTGACTCACAGTTCACAGATCTTCCCAATGAACTGTGTGGTAAATAAAATTCCTATATCAATATAATGTAAATCCTTGAGGGCAGGAAGTATCTTCTTTTGGCATCTGTATCCCCAGTACCTAGCACAATTACTGGAACAGAGTAATACTTAATAAATGCTTTGTGAATTATGCCTGTTTTTAGTAAAAAAAAATTTTATAGAGGAAGTTATTCTAACAAGTAAATTCAGAAATAATAGATTACTAGGGTGTCTAGACACTTTCAAATCATTCTTGTACAACGGTCTCATTTGTACTTTAGGAAACTGAGGCAAAAGAGGATAAAAAACTTGATCTAGTTGACGCGGCTAGTTAATGAAAACTCTGGTGGGCTGGAAGTCATATTTTTTTGGCTCCCTACCCACTGTTCCTTTTTTTGTTAAACTATAATGGAATGGAAGGTTGGTTGGTGGCTAATTCATAGAGAGAAATACTTTGCAGGTTTATGAAGAATTGAAATAATATGTCTCTTTCCCATTGGGAACATTTATTAGCAAGTGCTAGAAGGTGCTGAATGGGATATGTTGAGCAAAGCAACTGTGGGTCATCACTTCTGAATTGCTAAGGTATATTATAAGTTTAATAAATCCTCATTGACTTGAATTGATGTGCTGAGTATTGTACTCCTACATTCCCCACAGTTTCTAGAAAAGTGTTAGGTACATAGTAGGTTTACATAATACATATCTGAAGGTGGTGGTAACGTCAATAAATAAAGAAGTTTTTCTGAAGATTTAAATTTCCAAAAAAGATGTATTCAAATATTTGTACATGAATTCAGTTCTCTAGAAATTCAGCAAAATGGCCAAAACATAGTTTGCTGGATTTTCTTTGGTTTGGAATGAAACATTTTCCTAAACCCAGTTGTTGATTTTGGATGGTAGAAATAGGGAATGACCTGAAATCTAGATACAACAGCAATAAGTTAGTGCAATATAATTTGCAAGTGAAATTAACCTCCAGCGGAGGGTAAGTAGACATGTTAATTATCCAAGTGGACTGAAGAAAAAGAGGACTGGATAAGGAGAGACATTTCAAACTAACATATTACTTTAAGAATCTCATTTTAAGTGCCTGTTTTAGAAAGTAAACAGAGCTGAGGGAAAGCATAACCCCTGTGTCAGCTTCAGAGCAGTCAAAATGAGTACTGAGTATACTGACAGGAAAATTCACAATACTGGTTAATTGGTCAGTCAATAAATATTTTTGGTCAATATAAATATCTGGAGTTAGCTGCTGTTAATTATGCATTTAGGAGTAATCAGAGACAATGCATTAAAAGAATCAGGAAGGGTCCACTAGTGCTAATGATTTGTGGACTAGCCACATTGCTTCTACTGAGACTAAATGTGAGTATATTCTTGTGGTACTGTTTAGAGATGATAACTTGGTTAAATACTTGGGACTGTGACCCCAGACTTCCTGGGATGAGAGAGGTTTCATTTTATGCCACAAATTTAGGGCAAAGTCAGAGTTCTTTGGCTGTCCTCTCTGCTCTCAGCCACCCTTTCTATGAGGAAATGCTAGATTTCCTGTGTTTTTTAGAAGCAAGTAGGGGGCAGAGTGGATAGAGCATTGAGCCGGTTGTCAGGAAGACATGAGTTCAATCCAGCCTTGGAAGCTAGCTGTGTGATCCGGGGTAAATCTCTTAACCTCTGTTTGCTTCAGTTCCCTCATCTGTGGCTAATAGCAGCACCTACTTCCCAGAACTGTTGTAAGGGTAAGAGCTAACACCTGTAAAGCATTCAGCAAAATGCCTGGTAAGTAGAAGGTACTTAATAAATGCTTGTTTCCTTTTTCCTCCAATGAATGTGTCCCAATAATTTAGTGACTCATGGAGGTACCCATGGCGAGTTGTGATGTCCTGAATTGCCTTAAAGTCCTTTGCCAGTTTTTAGTCAGGGGATGGAAAATGAAGTTTTAATAACAATTCAACCGAATTCATAACCATTTATTAAGTATTCACTATGTTCCAGGTATTGTATTAGACAGTAGGGACACAAAGACAAAAATGAAGCCTTCTTTCCCTGCACAAAGTTATTTCTAAAGTTTAGAGCATTAGCAATGGAAGGTAGGGTCAGCAAAGGCCTTGCGTAGCTGGTACCATCTGAATTGGACTTTAGAGGAAGCAAGGAATTCTATGAGCTAAAAGCAAGGAGGGAGACATGATGACCACCCACACAAAGGCATGGAAGAAGGAAATGGATAAGAATCACGGTGGAGTGAAGGAAGAGTTCAAAAGGGTGTTTAAGCTATATAAGATACATGAGGAGCATATGACAACTATCTAAATGTCTGAAGGATTGTAATGGGACACAAAGATTAAACTTATCCTATTATTTCAAAAGCACAGAACTGGGGTCAATGAAAGAAAGTTATATAGAGTTGTATTTTAGTTTCCATACAAAGAATTGGCTAATAACCAGAGCTATCCAATAGAGGGACAGATTGCCTCATATAGTAGTGAGATCACAGTCACTGGAAGAGTTCAAGCAAAGGTGGTGAGATCGTGGAAGCCAAACTGCTATTGGGTAGGAGGTTGGAATACATCCTTTGCAACTTAAAAGACTTCCGTTTTTCCTCTCATTTGCTCTGAGAAGCCTTCCCTGAAGACTTTAGAAAATACTGTGGTAGACTACAAGGAGTAATTGATTTGGAGTCAGAGGACTTGGGTTCAAATCCTATCTCTGCCACTTACTAGCTGTATGACTTTGGGTAAGTCACTTCATCTTACTAGGCCTCAGTTTTCTCATCTATAAAACTATGGGCTTGGTTTAAATGACCTCTAAGGTACCTTCCAGGTTGAAATTTGTGATGCCATCATTCTCTCCCTTCTATAACTTCTTAAGTACATAATGGGGGAAGGGGAGGAAGTGTTGTCTAGAGAGCCAATACTTAGAACATGTTTGGATTACTTTTCCTGGTAGGTTATATTGAGCACACACAAGTATTCCTGGCTGAGTCTAATTCAAACATGAACAGAGACTTAGGGACGAAGAGGCGAAAGGGTAGGAATGCTATGTGGTGGCAAGGAGTCTTCTGGTTTGCTACAGAGCCAGAGGAGCTGATGATTCAGGAGAAACTGAGTCAGAAATGAGTTTTAATACACTCTGATTGATGTACTCTTCCCTCGGCCCTTCATGGATGTGATGGAAAGAAGTGCTAGCAGTGGATTCTAGAAAGATGCTAACCCTAATCAGCCAGCAGAGAATTACATTTGAGAAGAGCCTCATGGGGACTCCACAAAAGAAGAAAAGGACTCCCAGGGCCAGAAGTATTAAGGTACATTTACTTCTACGTCACATGTTTTCTACATGTGTTTCTCATTGCCTTTGTATTTTAAGTCTTAGCCCACTCTTCCCAGGGATATTGTTTGTGCAATAGGAGAATGTACCTGCTTATTCGCAAAGGCAGTTTTGTAATTACTCTTCTTGCTATAACTCTCCTTGTAAAAGCTAACTGATGTCAATTATTTGATACTGGGAACCTACTGGATAGAAGTGTGTCAGTAACAGTACTAGAAGCTACCATCCTTCAAAGTTATCCTAGTACCCTGAAAGTTGGAGAAGTCAGCTACCCTCTGAGGCCCAACCTTCCTATATGAGTAGGAGTTGAGAGAGTGAACCAAGGGGGACCTTTGTTTGAGTCATTGATGTTCCACATAGCTTAACAGCTTATAATATATTGCCCTACTCTCTGTTTATATGTGTTAAATAATTTAGTACTTTATTATATACTGTCTTTTAGGATGACAGGAATTAGAGTTGATCATCAATTAGGAAATCTGTTTCCTCTCAAAGAGTATTTGATTTGCCCAAAGCCAAAGGGAAGTATCAGAGCTAGGATTCAAACACAGGTCCTATGACTTAAAATCCTTCTAGTCCATTATGTCTCCACTTCTTCATGAACTGTTCTGAGCATGTAGGGCCTTTTCATAATAATAATTAACATTTATATAGCAGTTACTATATTACTTACACAGTGCTTTACTATTATTATCGCATTACAATTGTTATCTCAAAACTCCCATTTTCCCCACTTAAGTTCCATATGAAGAGGAAAAAAATACTTTAACCTTTTCTGCACCTCTACCATACCTACTTTAGTGCTAGGTATGTGACAGGTACTAAAATGGAAAATGTGTTATTTTAGGCAGAGCATTAGATTTGGGTTGGTCGTGTTCATCCATTCGGCAACTGTGTGTTTGAGGATAAGACACTTTGCTGAGATTCTATTTCATTATTTGTAGAGATAGTCAACTAGCATTGCTGTTGTGGAATTGTTTCAGTTGTGTCTCTCTGCCACCTCATTCAGAATTTTCTTGGCAAAAATACTAGAGTGGTTTGCCATTTCCTTTTCCAGCTCATTTTGCAAATAAGGAACTGAGGCAAACAGGGTTAAGTGACCTGCCCAAGGTCACATAGCTAGTAAGTATCTGAGGGCAGATTTAAACTCAGGTCCTTCCTGACTTCAGGGCTGGTAGGTTATATTGAGAATATACAAGTATTTCTGTCTGAGTTTAATGCCTTTGTAGTAAGGAGATCCCTTTCCCTTATATATATATTTTTGTAATTGTTCAGTCATTTCAGCTAGGTTTGACTCTGTGACCTTATTTGGGTCACTTAGCATTAAGTGCCTCCCAGTGCCAGGCATTGTGTTAAGTGCTGGGCATACAAAGAAAGGTAAAAGACAGTAATTGCTCTCAAGGAACTCCCAAATGAATAAAAGAGAAGGTGCAAAAATCCATGTACAAACAAATCATATACAGGATACACTGGAGATAATCAACCAAGGGAAAGTGCCAGCATTAAAGGGGGTTGGAGGAGACTTCTGTCTGGGAGACTTTAGCTGACCTCTGAAGGAAGTGAGAGAATCTAGGTAAAAGCTTTGTAAAGTGGGGGTAATGATACGGAATGTCCATTCTGGAACAAACCTTTGCCCACAGAGATTAAGTGATTTACCGGTAGTCACAAAAGTGTCTCTGCCACTCTACCTAAAAAGGCTTGTTGTCAAGAAAGCACTTTGTGAAGTACTATGTAAATAAGACTGCTTAACTGAATTAGGATGGTGGAATCTCTGATTCAGTGGGGACCTTAGTGACCATGTTGTCCAACCTATTTCTGACCAAGAATTCCCTCAAGAATCTTAACTAGCAAATTAGGGGAGGTCTGCCCAGGACGCAGCCCAAGAAAGTAGGTCTGCCCCAGACACCTGTGGTAGAAACAATATCTGATATGCAAGCCAGGATAATTTTTACTTAGAACGTATTGAAACCATTCCTGAGACTCCAGTTATTCAGGGGACTAAGGCTCAGGATACTCTTATGGCTATTTGATTGACCAAGAATAAAAATCTGGTGCATGAGGAATCAGTATCTCCTCTTCGAAGAGTCTGGCCAGCAGATCAGCATGGCCAATGCAGAGGCAAGAAAGCTATGCCCATGGGGTAGCTAGATGTTGCAGTGGATAGAGCTCCTGCCTTGGAGTCAGAAGGATCTGAGTTCAAGTCCAGCCTCAGATGTTTGACACTCAGTAGCTGTGTGACCCTGGGTAAGTCACTTAACCCTGATTGCCTCACCGAAAAAGAAAGCTATGCCTAACTGAATCAAAATTGTAACCTTATTGACTCTCATATCCCTGCTATGGTGAAGCAAATCTTATTTTCTTAATTGCTAAATAATGTGAATATTTTATTTTGTTTCAATGTGGAACCTGACCTACCAAATCATTTTGAGTCAGCCTGGGCCTACAATCTAATTCAATTTACATGCTGCTGAAGGACAGAGATTAGGGAGAGGGAACACAAGGGGACAGCTACTGGTGAGAGGAAGCATACTGTGAAACACTGAACTTTTTAGGCCGCTGAAAGGTGAGGAAGAAATAAGGGCTAGACAGAGGAGGGGACACATTTTGGGAGAGTGCTGACATAGCTCTCTAATTTTCTGCCTTCGTGGAAAACTCCAGTGGCCTTACCTTAGTCACAGCTGTTTCCAAGTACTTGACAAGTCAAAATCCAGGCACTTTTTGAAGACCTCTGGTGCTAGGGAACCCACTACCTTTTCAGACTATACATTCTACTCTTGGATAGCTTTGATTATTGATTATTGACGTCAGACAAAAAAAGTCCGCCTCTCTGCTCCTTTCACCCATTATTCCTAGTTTGTCCATAAGGGACAAGCAGGGCAAATCTAAAATACTCTCTGCATCAGGGGTCTGTAAACTAAGGGATAAATAGGGCTTGCCCCTTTATTGCATGGCTTTCAGCTAGATTTGTAAAAATATTTTTAAATACAGTTATTTAAATATAATTATATAAAATAAAAAACCATGCTAAGCTTGTAGGCCATATAAAATCAGGCTGCAGGCCAAGGTCTGCAGGGCTGCAGTTTGCCTGCCCTCCTGCTCTATACAACAGTCCTTCAGACACTTAAATGTATGATCATCTGCCCCTATTCCTCCATCACACACAGATACATGCAGACACACACACAGACACACACACAGACACACACACACACACACACACACACACACACACACACACACATCTTCTCTAGGAAGGTTAAACATATCCAGTTCCTCCAATTGACCCTCATATGGCATATATTTTGGCATCTTGGCTCCTCTCCTCTGGCTTCTTTCTACTTGTCAGTGTCCTAAATGTAGTACCCATATCTAATCATAATACTCCTGGTGGGATCTGATCAGGGGAGCTCTCACCCCCTTAGACTTGGATAGCATACCTCTTAATGCATCACGAGCTCAGATTTGCTTTCTTGGTTGTAACTGATTCCCCCTCCTCTCATTTCAACAGATGTCTATTAAGCACAGTGTATGCAAGGCATAGGAGGTAGAAAGGCAAAAATGAGCTAGCCCCTACTTTCAAGGAGGTCACATTCTACTCAGGGAGTTGATTAATATTGGAGAGTATACAGACAACAGGTTTCACTATAGATAGTGAAAACATGTGCACACTCATCTGTACATATACAAGTTAAGTAAGTGCAAGGTAATTTCAGGAGGGAAAGAGTTCTGACAAATGGAAATTGAGGAAGAGTTCATAGCATTTGCACATTTGGATATTGACCCACTGGATGGATGAATAAGGCTCCCTGCTTTGTGGGTTAATCAGTTTGTCTTGGACTAAATTAGTCTGGAAAACACTGGACCATACCCCTCCAGAATACTGGCACAGTCCAGCTGTTGTCATAAAGAGAATGACAGTCATTCTTTCTGCTGAAAGGTTTTATTGAAATTTAACATTTGACTCATTTATTCTCTAACCCACTGAAACAATTGCTGCTCTCTGTGCATTTCGGTGAGAGTTTCTTTACACAAGCCCAATCTTCAATGGAGGGCAAAGTGAGATGAATCACTGGCCCACTTCTCTTGTCTCTTGAGGGTTATTGCACATTAATGAGGGCTACATTGCTGACAATACAATCTGTCAGTTCAGAGGCTGAAAGATCAGAGAGTTGGCTTCGTTCCAGTTAGCAAGACCTTGACACTAGATTCAGAGGTTATGCATAGCTGAAGATGCTAACTTTTGAAATGAAACCCTTGTCAAAGCAGAATTGTAGACACTGTCAGATATTCCACTTGCCAAACATTTTGAGTAGTAGAATTCAAGAATGTTTTCTACATATTTCCTTCAAGTTTGGCTTTTAAAGCCCTTCACAAGCTGGCTTTTTCCTACCTTTCCAGTCTTTTTATACATTACTCACCTCCATGGACTCTACAATACAGAGTCACTGGCCTACGTGCTCATCCTCAAACCAAGCACTCAACATCCTAATTGTGAATTTCCATTGACTTTCTATCCTCCATGCCCAGAATGTTCTCCCTCTTGAATTCCTTGGTTTTCTTCGGATCTCAGCTAAAATCTCACTTTTTTTCAGAAAGCTTTTCCTGATCTCCCTTAATGCTAGTGCCTTCCCTCTGAGATTATCTCCAAATTGTCCTGTATATATCTTGTTTGTAAAATTGTTTTCATTCTGTCTCCCTAATTAGACTGTAACATCCTTGAGGGAAAGGAATTTTTTTCCTCTTTCTTTATATACCCAGTCCCTGTCACATAGGAGAAACTTAATAAATGGTTGTTGATTTGACTTGACTTGACTACGGCTATATTTAGTTGTTTTGATATTTCAATAAGTCTACCATTTCATTAATGTGGACACTCCTTCCATTGATAGAGATCATAATCTGTCCATGCCTTTTTCACCCAATGCTATTCTTGCCTGTGTTCTTCTCTAGATCCTCCACAGCAAATCCATTCACTAGGCTTCTCACATTTTTATTTTAGTCCATTTCATATTTCAATTCAAGAGGAACAGTGGAACTGACCATTTGTTATTTCTTGCTCTCACTTTATGACCAGCTCATCTCCTTTTCTATTTCTCCATTTACTCAGTGATATTCTTAGTCAACTTATTGAGTGAAGGTCATCTTTAAAATAAAATGTAACAGCCATGGCCTCATATTTCTATCCACAAATTTTCAATATTTCAACAAGCAAGAAGAACTTTACTAGAGGTTTTAATGTGAGGGGGCAAAGCTGACCTCATAGGTTTCTCTGTGATTGGGAGGTTGAAACCTTTGTCTTGAATATAGCAAAAGATGGGTATGCATCGTTCAAAAGAAGTTAGATACACAAAAGGTGAAAGTTAAAGTAGTATTATATATTTAGAAGGGATAATCATATAAGGAAATTCAGAAACCATAGGGGGAAATAAAATGGATTTGGATGAAAAACAACAGAAGGACACATAGAGGCCATTTTGTGACCAGAGATATTGCAGACAACCTGAACAGAAAGAAGAAATAGATGAGGAGTTTAGGAATCTTGTCACAAGCCTGGTACAGAGTCACTACTATCTAGTAGTGATATTAGATATCTTCTGGAGCTCTCTTTCTGACAGAAGAGGAGGAGTGAATAATTACTAATTCTGCTACAACCCTTACACTCATGGGATGATCCATTATCTTCTGGTTTCACCTGTCACTATCATTTTATTTAATTCACATATAACATTACCATCAATGTTTTTGCTTTGAAAAGAGGTTTTTTTGTGTGTGTGTTAGTGAGAAATTTTGGGTCATTAAAGCAATAAATAATTTCCAAAATGCAATCTAGCCCACCCTATTCCTTCTATTTAATTCCAGAACTATTAAAAAAAATGCAATTTATAGTGTCTATTTCCAATGTATGTACTATGTAAAGACTTGTCTGGACAGTAGGCATTTGCATACATATACAGTTTTCTTTTTGGGGGGGCGGTGTTCAGGGATTGATGCAATCAAAATAATACTATCTTTTACTAGAAACTACTGGAGGACCTTACTATGCAAAACTTACATGCAAAACTCAAGAGAAATAATGTAGCTTTGGCTCTTCTTCATTATACTCTTGACATTTGACACTTTAACATACATAAATTTGATTGAAATGGTAAAATCAGTTCTAATTTCAAAGTCTTTTTTTTTGTCTCCCCTGTTTTGAAAATCTCCCCCAAAAGCCAACATGCATCCACCCCCTATTTCCTTTCCTTACCCTTGTTCAGGGAATTTGGGAACATTTTACCTGTATTTTCCAGCAATGTGAATGCCCCTTTAAATTAGGATGTTGGAATGTGCCATGTATGGAAACACAGATTGGCAGAATCTGAAATTTGGAAAGAATCTCAGAGGGGAAAAGAATACAGAAAATGTTAGCAAAGGACATGGTTCTGCTTATCTCTGCTTATCTGCCCAGGCTCTGAATCTTACTGTAATGCTTTGGGCAAATTATTTTACTGTTATGGTGATCAGTTTGCTTATCCATAAAATGAGGGGGTTGGATTAGTTGGCCTCTACATTTCTTTTGTGACATAATGACCCTAAGATTCAATAATCCTATGATTATCTAGTCCATGCTTGAAGCATGAATTCTCTTTACACTATCCTTTTCACTCCTGTCTCGGATGAAGACGTCATCTTTCTCTGTATCAAAGCCAAACTCTTCACATGAAGCCTTAATCCTATCCCCTATTATCATTTTCAGCAGATTGACCCCACTATTATCCCCATTCTTTCTTTATTCTCCAATGTCTCCCTAACTATTGTATCCTATCTTGCTGTCTACAAATACCCGTGCCTCCTCCATCTCAAAAAAAAAAATCCTACCTCAATTCCACCATTGCTACTAGCTATTCTATTTTTCTCCTTCCTCTCTTAGCTAAACTTCTTCAGAAACCAGTCCACACTATGTGCCTACACTTCCTCTCCTTATTCTTTCTCCTAAATCCTCTATAAGCTGGCTTCTGGCTTCTTCATTCAACTGAAATTTCTCTCCTCAAAGTTATCAGTGATCTCTTAATTGTCAAATGTAATGATTTTTTATTAATATTCATTCTTCTTGAACTCTCTGCAGTCTTTGATACTATGGATCAATCTCTCTCATTGGATGCTTTCTCCTCTCTAGGTCTTATTGACACTGTTCTCTTCTGGTTCTCCTCCTGTCTGTCTGACCCCTCCTTCTCAGTCTCCTTTCCTAGGTCTTCATTATGTTATAACCACTATCATAAGGCTCTGTACTGGTCTGCTTCTCTTTTCTTTCTATAGTCCCTCATTTTTTTGTCTCATCATCTTTCTTGGATTCAATTTTCATCTCTTCGCAAATGATTCCTAGATCTATATTTCCAGCTGTAGACTCTCCAGTCCCCTATCATCAGCTGCCTTTCCTCCTCTTCTAATATTTCCTATTTCTGTTAATAGCACCATGATCCTTTAAATCATTCATGCTCACAACCTCAGTGTCATACTCAACTTTTAGCTTATAATTACCCCATATGACCAATATGTTCCCAAGTCATGTTGTTTTTACTTTCATTATGTATCTCATATATGTCCCATTTGTTCCACTGACAGAAGTCACCCTGTTAGTTCAGGCCTTCATTACTTGTTATCCAGGCTGTTTCAAGAATTGCTTCATTGTTTTCCTTGCTGCTATTCTAATCCATCATTCACTCAGTTATCAAAGTGATTTTCCTAAATCACAGATCTGACTACGTAGTTCTCCTACTAAATGAACTCCAGTGCCTTTCTATTACCTGCAGCATCAAATATAAAGTCTCCTATTTGGCATTTAAAGCTTTTCACAACTGCTCCCCCCCCTTCCCTTCCAATCTCTTTGAACTCTCCTCTCCTCTTTATACTCATTTATATGCATTCCCAGATCAACTCCCTCTCCAGATAGCTTCAGCTCCTCATCATACTTAGCCATTCAGGTGACTCTGCCCTGAGGTGTGTTCTCCTGATTGATTAGTTCATGAGCTACATCTCCATTTCATGAGTTGCTTCAGCCATGTTCATTCTATTCCCAAATCAACTCACTCTTTAGAACGTTCCACCTTTTCAGTAGCCCTGCCTGTTTATTTATCCAGTGACATGGGACTATCTTCACTTCTTACATAGTATTTTATCTCCAGTCTTTGTACCTTCATATTGATTGTCTCTATAACTGGAATACTCTTTCTCTTCATCGCTGCCTCTTAATATCTCTGATTTTCTCCAAGACTCAACTCAAATCCCATCTTCTGTTTTCCAATTCCTCTAGCCACTTATTCCTTCCCCTCCAAAATCACCTTCCATTTACTCTGTATAAATGTTTCGTGTGCTTAGTTATTTTCCAGTTTCTTTCCCATTAGAATGTCTGCTTCTTAAGAACAGGGATCAGGTTCTTGTGTTTTCTTGCATCCCCAATGCTTAGCAGAGTACCTAGCACCTTGTTATTGCTGATCAGCCAATAATGTCTGACTCTTCTTACTGTCATGGGGGTTTCTAGGCAGAGATAATGGAATAGTTTGCCATCATCTCCTCTGGGGGGGATTAAGGGAAAGAGGAGTTACATGGCTTACCTAGGGTCACACAGATAGCAGGAGTCTGAAGCTGTATTTAAACTCAGGTCTTCTTGATTCCAGGCCTAACACTCTCTCCACTGAGTCATTTAGCTGCCTCCTACCTAGTACTCAGAAAGCACTTAATAAATGTTGGTTGATTGAATTGTCTGATTTCCTAGTCTCCGGATGGAAACCCTCAGTGATAAGGAAATCACTATTTTCCATAGCATTGCAATTATTCTGATTTATTTGTATCACTGGAGTTTTCAAATATTGTAGATTTTGTCATTTCTGTTATTTTATGATCCTATAAGATAATTTTAGAACAGATTATTTTAAAATGTTTGCTTTATAGCCTGCCCAACTTCACAGATCTGGGGGAGGGGAAATGATATTCAATATCTACCAATAAAATATTTGAAATATATTTTATGACCTCATGGTTTTCTCAGATTAAAAAAAGTATTAAGCAAGCAATTACTTAAGGATGTGTTATTGTGAATGATTATAGTTTAAATATGTTTTTAATTTTTTTTTAGTCTGAGGATCATAGAACTTAGATTTGAAGGGATTTAAGAGGTATCTAATCCAACTCCCTGACTGATGCATAAAACCCTTCAATAATAAGTTTGGCAAATGGCCATCTAGCCACTGATTCAGCACGTCATTGTTGGGGAGCTCATTACCTAATGAAGCCACCTATTCCAGTCTTAGTTCTAATTATTAAATACTTTTTATTTATTTCAATCTGAAAGCATCTGTTTATTTAGCCATAATAGAAGCTGATAGGGACCCATGAACAAGGGCAAATGAAAAATTAGGATGTAGGAAATTTAGAAAGTTCATTCTTGTAAAATTTTTAAGGAGAAGGATGTTGAATAGCTCACTCCTTATTTTTATCTCTATTTGTATCCCTATCTCCATATCCATATCCACTTATTTATCTATATCTATTTATATATATATCTGTCATCTATGTCACTGTCATCTGTGTCTATATCTATATGTCTATGCCTACTTCATCTGTCTCACTATCTATCAGTCTATCTGTCTATCTATCATTTTGGATAAGGCACAAAATATACTCATTCCCAGCTCAACTCCCTCTCCAGATAGCTTCAGCTCCTCATCATACTTAGCCACTTCAGGTGACTCTGCCCTGAGATGTATTCTCCTGATTGATTAGTTCATGAACTACATCTCCATTTCATGAGTTGCTTCAGCGTGCTCATTCTACTCCCAAATCAACTCACTCCTCAGAATGTTCCACCTTTTCAGCAGCCCTGCCTGTTTATTTATCCATGGAAAGCTAACCTTATCCAAAATTATAATATTTATTGAATATTCTTATAGAGAAGTTCAATTGCTTAAATAATGATAGAAGAAAAAATATACCCATGTGTAGATTTCTTCAAATGACTGCCCTTTAGCTTCCATAAAAGTCTTATTTTGATGTCTTATTGTGAGAAGATGATTTATGGTTCTTAAAGGTTATAGCAGTTAGGAATAAACTATAACAAATTCAACAAAGTGACTAGATGTGTATAACCTTAGGCAATCTCTCTGGGCCTCACTTTCCTTAGCTATAAATGAGGTTAGACTATATGACTTCTAAGGCTCCTTAACTATATTTTCCTATGTCAAAAGGGCTTTGAGTGTTGTACCATTTGATGATGAATTCTGCCAGATAAGGTCTAGTCTAGCTAAATATGGAAAATATGATCACCAGTTAGTTGCCCATTAGATGATAAATAATATTTGACCATGGGAACTCAATTATTTCATGCCATAAAATATCTTGCTTCTATGCATTGACAAAAGTGATGTTACTGTTGTCATTTTATAAAAGTAGGTTGGCAGATTCAGATGACAAAAAGTTTATACTCTCTCTGCCCCCCTCCACCCTTAAAACCTTGTTCCTGCAATTAGGGTATGCTGCCATCAAGTGGCAATGGGCCCTTTGCTGACAAGATTTCAATAGTAATGCTTAGGTCATGTGTGATTAACTAGGAGAGAGGTTGACACTCATTCTCATCCACACATAAATATGTAATAATTATGTATTATTTATGACATATATGTATGTATACACACATACATATATCAATCAAACACATACATACATATAGTCACCATGTCATTCTTCTCTCCATTCAATAAACTCCACTGACTCCTTATCAGCTCTAGAATCTAATATAAAATCCTCTGTTTGACATTCAAAGCCCTTTATAACCTGGCCTTGTCCTACCTTTCCAGTCTTCTTAAACTTTATCTACCTCTACATCCTGTTTGATTCAGTGAGCCTGGTTCCTTGCTGATCCTTGAACAAAACATACCATATCCCAACTTCAGACATTTTTAGTGATTCTCCGACTCTCCCTTATGCCTAGAATTCTCTCCCTTCTTATCTTTATGTCTTGACTTCCTTGGCTTCCTTCAATTCCCAGATAAAATTTTACTTTCTTCAAGATGCCTTATGATCCTCCTCAAAGCTAGTGTCTTCTCTCTGTTTCTCTTTATCCTATGTATATCTTATTTGTACATTTGTCTCCACACTAGATTGTGAGCTCCTCGAAGGCAGGTAACTATTTTTGAAATCTCTAGAATTTACTATTGTGCTTTGAGAAAGTCAGTTAAACTCTCTAGGTCTCAGTTTCTTTATGTGTAAAATGAAGGGTATGGGGAAAGAACAATGTCCTCTTTGGCATTCAAAGCCATCATAACCTAGCCACCCTCCTACCTTTACACCTTACTCCCCACCATGCACTCTTTGATTCAGTGACGCTGACCTCCTGGCTATTTTAGGAACAAGATACAATATCTCTTGGCTCTGGGCATTATCTCTGACTGTCCCCCATGCCAGAGAAATCTAGTGAGTTAATTATACCCTTGATATTAGAATTCAGCACTCTATTTTCCTAGCCCAGAATTTATAAAGCACCTGGATTAATGATATCTTTTAGAACAAGCTATTAAAGAAAAAAAAAAGATCTAGAGCAAAATGTGGGATTTACTTCAGTGATTTTTAATGATAATCAATTATGCTTTATTCTGACCAATGCCTTTCTCCCTATCTCTTTCTTAGAATTCATGTATCACATCTCAATTCTGAAAAGGGATCCATAGGTTTCAGTAGACTAGGTTCTGTCCTCCTGAACTTCTCCATAGCTCTAAGCTGGGAGTAAAACATGAAAACTCCTTGGGAATTTCCAGCTTAGGAAACCATCCCTGCAAATGCTGCTAATGACTCCCCTCAAAGGCTTTAGCCTCCTCAGAGTTGCATTTCATCCCTTCCACATAGCAGAACGAAGAATCATTGAAAAAATGTAAAAAAATAAAAATGGGAACTAGAAAGGATGTGAGAGTTCATCCAGTCCATTTTGCATCCCTTGGTTTACTGATGAGGAAATAAAAGGTCCAGAGAGATAGAATGACTTGTCTAATGTAGACCTCAGTGCTGATCAAGGAATAATAGCTTGTCTAACCTTCTTTTTTCAGAATACCTCTGATACTGTCTTCCTTGATGTTTTTGCACACAACTCCTTACTCTGAGAATTTTAACAAGTTGGTCCTCACTCCTGGAATGTTTTCTCTCCTCTTCTCTGCCTCCTGACTACCCTGGATTCTTTCAAATGTCAACCAAAGTCCCACTTTCTTTTCTCGTTCCTCTTACGTAGTCTTAGTGCCTTCACCCTGAGACTATCTCCAATTTATTTTGTATATTTCTCAGTTGTATGTAGTTGATTGCATGTTTCTATCCCATTAGCCTGTGAGCTCCTGGAGAATATGCTTGTTTCTGTTTTCACTTTTCTTTGTATTCCCAGAGCTTAGTATAATGCCTTGAACATAATAGGTGATTAATAAACACCAGCTGATTGATTTAATAAGAGCTAGAAGTGACCCTAGAGCTAGAAGTGATGTTAAACATCATGTAACTGATTTGTTCTTGTTCACAGATGAAGAAACGGAGTCTTTCTTTTTTGTTTGTTTGTTTATAGTGAGGTAATTGGAGTTAAGTGACTTGCCCTGGGTCACACAGCTAGTGGCAAGTGTCTGAGGTCGGATTTGAACTCAGGTCCTCCTGACTCCAGTGCAGGTGCTCCATCCACTGCACCATCTAGCTGCCCTGAAACTGAGTCTTAGAGAAAGAAAGTAACTTGCCTAATGCTAAATAATAGTGAAAGCCATACATAGCATAAGGTTTGAACGTAGATCTTCTTATTTCAAATACAGTAATCTTAAGTAGGCAACAGAGCTTCCCCCTCACCCTTTTTCAATTTTATTATTTCCATTTCCAAATTCTCTCCCTCCCTTTACCCCCTCTATCCCACACTGAAAGCAAGAATTAGAATATCCATTATACATATGAAGTTTCACATTACTTACATTCTGCAGGGAAAAATGAAAACAAGAAAAAGAAAGAGAAAAAATATGATTCAATCTGCACTCTGAGTCCATCAGTTCTCAACCTGGAAAGTGTTCCAGCACATTGCTTCTCATATTGTTCTATAATTTTTTCATGGTTTGCATATTGTCATTCCCCAACCAGACCAGACTGTAAGCTCTTTGAAGGCAGAAAATGTATCTTCTCACTTTTTATTGCACATTCATGCACCTAGCACAGTATGAAGCATATAATAAATATATATTGTCTATTATCATTCAAAATGCCATCCATGAGAAATGTTGATCAACAATTCACTTCATGCATACAGACTCTTAAACAGCATTGGGTGGAGTTGTTCAGCAGAGATGAATCCAGCTGCACTTGGACGCTTTCACAGAACACAATCTAATTTGAATAAAATACTTCCTCTATTATATGGTTGCAAAATATAGAACACTCTAGTCTCCAAAGAATTGAAATTTTGGAGCACAAAAAGAGCAATGGAAAGATGCATGGTGGGTGTGAGTAGAGTGCAGTCAGTAAGTTAGTCAATAAGCATTTATTAAGCCTTACTATGTACTGGGTACTGTGGTAAGTGCTGGGGATAAAAAGAAGGGCAAAACCCCAACATGACAAAGAAGGAAAGACATGAAAGGACTGCTTTAAAATATTTCATCAAAGAAATGCATAATGCAAAAAAGAAGATGGGCTAGTTACATGGCAGGGGATAATGAGTCCCACACTCAACTGGTATCCTCATGATATAAAGAGGGAAAGGGAAAGATCCCCTAGTATGCTGGGTGGTGAACTTATGGGAGAATATGATTGAAAATCACATAAAATGGGTTGTGGTCTGGGTAGCAATAAATCCCTGGAGGGAATGTTGACATCTATGTGATCATAGAAGTATTGGAATATTAGATTACTTACTCAATAGATTAACCTGGTATTCCAGGCATTCCATTATATGGCCCTATGGGAAACATTTTTCAATCTTCTATCTCATAGTTTAAATGTATAATTCCACTCCCTCTAATTCTACCTCAACTTACTGGTCTGGACTTATGACTATACATACTTTAGTCATTCCCCTTTTGATAATGATACCTTTGTTCAAATTATTCCTTCCTACTTAAAGCATTTATTCTTCTTCTCCCTTCACTCCCTTTCAGCTCCTGGATCCTCTATAAAGCCTTCTCCGATTACTGTAACCAAAAGTGATCTCTTCTTTCCCTTGAGTCATAAATAAAATCAATTGAATAGCATATTTTCAAATTCATATCTTTCATAACCATTTAATTATTAGCTAAATCTTTAATTTCTATTGCAATTTAATTTCTTTTTCCCCTCACTAACTAGACTGTGAGTTAGATGAGGTCAGGGAACAAACCAAATACATTTTATAGAAACGCAGTCCTGGGAGCTCAAAACATATTTATTAATTTTAAAATACTTGAAGATATCTCTATATGTATCTCATATTTCTAGTACAGAAATTGTTCATAGATCATAGATCAAGTTTTTAACCCGTGTGTGTGTGTGTGTGTGTGTGTGTGTGTGTGTGTGTGTGTGTGTGTATGTGAGGAATCCCCTTAGGCCGTCTGTTGAAGCCTATGGATCCCATTTCAGAATAATGTTTTTAGGTGCATAAAATAAAATACGCAGTATTGCAAAGAAAACCAACTATGTTGTTATAATTATCAAAATATTGCAAAAAAACAAGTTCATAGATCACAGTTTAAGAGCACTTGTCCTAAATAATGATGGATTTTTTTTAAAAATCAGAGCCTAATAAATTGCCGTGTGCAAATAAGCACTTACTAAAAATATTTTGAGAAAGCTAATTATGGCCATTAAATATAAGGAATAGCTGATATTTATATAGTGATTTAAGTTTTCCAAAATACTTTACATATATTATCTCATTTTGACCTTACATTAACCCTTTTAAGTAAGGTGCTTTAGGTATTATTAGTTCTATTTTACAAATGAAGAAACTGAGGCTGGCAGGTAAAATGATTTAGCTATGGTCACATAGCATGTGTTGGAAGCAGATCTTGATTCCATGTTTAATGCACTGTCCACCACACTGGGCTGCTGATTTCTATTACATATGGTTGGGTTCTGAACAGAATCCTAAGCCATAAAGATATCTTTTGAGTATCAAGGAAAATGACTACATTGTTGTCTTCTTGAGGACAGGAAGATTTTCTTGTTCATCATGGTGTCTAGAACAGTACCTTAGGATAATAATAGCTCACATTTAGATAATGTTTTACCATTCACAAAGCATTTCTGTTACAGCACCCTGTGATAAGACATACATTCTCATCTTCCTTTTACAGTTAGCTAAACTGAGATTTGGAGAAGTTAACTGTTATGATCACACATATAGTAAGTTTTTGAGCCATGATAGATGCCAGAAAACCTTTGGCGAGAGTGAACTAAGTATCTATGGAGGTAGGTTCCATTTTTTTTTTTATAACTCTATCATCAAGCCTAGATTTAATTCTTTGTAACTCCCATGTGTAAGCCCTAGTTCTGCTTTCTGGGGCCAGAAAGAACAAATCTAATCTCTTTTTCCCCCTCATACAATGATCTTTCAAATACCTAAATGCAGCTATCATGCTTCTCCTGAGTCTGATCATGTCTAAGGCTAAACATACTGCGTTCCTTCAACGGATACTTGTATATCATAAATTCAATGTCATTCACCATCGTTGTTCTCTTCTGTTGGCTCTCCAGACTTGCAATGTCCTTCCTATATCATGGATCCCAGAACTAAGCAAATACTCCAGATATGATATGACCAGGGATAGTACAGAAGAATTCTGGGTAGTGTAGTGGTTTCTGCTTTGGGTTTCGAGTCAGGAATAATTAACTTCAAACCTATCCTCAGATGCTTGCTAGTTGTGTAACCCAGGGCAAGTCACTTAACCTCCATCTGCCTCATTTTCCTCAACTGTAAAATAAAAATAATGATAGGACCTATTGCCAACAACTGTACTGTTGCAAAGATCTAATGAGATCGTATTTGTATAAGCATTTGTTAAGAGCTTACTATGTGCCAGGCTCTGTGCTTATACTCTTCCTATCACCTCCTTATTCCTGGGTCCTATATAGTCCAAGATTGTATTACTGTTTTTTTTTTTCCCCCACCACAAAGTAACAGATCAATCGATTTCAATCCCAGGAATTTGAGCACCTGAAATTTCACTGGTAGAAACCTTTAAGCCAAGACTTTGAGAAGAAATTACTTGGATGGAGGCAAAGAAGAACCTTGGCATCAGTGTTGGTCTTAGTCTGCGTCCACCCTTGGAATAGAATCTTGTGGACTTCAGACAAGCAGAATGATTTCAATTAATGCCTTAGGGCAGCAGTGTCGGCATCAGAAGCTGAGAATAGACTGGATGGGATAGGAAGGTCAGGGTTAAGTCTCTGTAAGGACCCTAGAAGAAAAGCTATACCATACTTAAGGGCACATTTTGAGGATTCCAGCAGAAGGACTTCAAGAAACTATGAGCTATGACCTACTCCCTTCCAACATATCCTCTCTGAGATTGAAACTGCTTTTACCTGGATGCTGTATTGACTTGTGGGAGACTGCATCACAGACTTTTGGGGCAAATGTTTCATACTAATTATTCTTATTATGCCACCTTAGTAAAAAAAAAAAAGAAAAAGAAAAAGAAAAAAACATACTACTAACTAAAGGTTAGTTAAATCTGGCTGACTAATTGAAATTGACTAATAATCATGGTGGAGAGGAAAGGTACACTGATGCGGGGTTATGGATGGAAGGTCCAAAAGAATGAAAAACCTTACCACAAGACTCTAAGACTACTCAGAGGTCCTGAGGGGTCAAGGAGCAGCGTTGCTGTAGGGACTAAAGTTGACAATGACAGTGAGGCTTGGAAATACAGTTTCAGAGCATTGCTACATTTGTATAGTCTCATGCGCTGGCTCCTCATCCTTTATGTGGAATTTAGTTAAAAATTCTTCTTATCTTCTCTCTCTTTTATCTTTCCCCCTTGCTTTACTTTTCTCTCTTTTTTTTCTCACTCATTTCCAAGGTTTCAACCACTGCTTCTATATAAAGACTGTTACTAAGTCCTATCCTGGTCTCTTTCCCAAGCTCTCAACTTCAACTTGATTAAGCACTGAACTCATTTTCTTTCCCCTTAAACCTTCTTTTCATTTCAACTTTTGCTATTGTTTGAAACCATCAGCTGCTTTCTAAGAGTTGGCTCTGCACCTGATAGTACAGTTTCCCCTTCATCTATTGTCCTAGACTGTCATCTGGGTCCCCTCCTCTGTGCCTTCTGACAAGGAGGCTAGTCCTCATTGGTCTCCTTCCATAAGCCTGGAGTGTTTCCAAACTATTCCAAGGTTAGACTCCTCTCATCCATAAATATCCCTTTCTTGTTCTGATCTGACACCCTCTGATGAAACCCACTCCCTTCCATCATCTTGACAGACACTTTGTGTAGCCAAAGAATATCAGGGACCCTGCCTAGATCCGAGGTTCTGGTTTCCACCATTCCCATGCTCTAAGATTGTTGAATCATGGCTTATGCTCCTTTAGGGGAGTTATTTAAATATTCCAAGATGACCAATAGGAAAAAATCCTTCAGCAGACAGTGTGTAATATCAGAACATCCATAAAGATAGTAATATTGAGCCACAGGAAGGCCCAAAGGGAACAAGACAGTATTCCTGCCAGAAAGGTGTATGAAGTCTAGTTGGTTTATGAGTTAAGAGGGTAAATGTAATTCCAGGTGAGTGTTTAACATACAAGTAAAGGGAACAAAACTGTTTCTAAGTATCCTGACTGAAGCAGCCCAATTTATATGCAATTGCTGTTAATTGCAAATGATTTCTATCAATGATTCATTAAAACTGGTATCTCTATTAATCACTTCCACTGGGAAGCATTTTGTTAACCTAGTTTGAATTATTGAATATGCTGGGAAGGAACACAGATGCACACATTTAGACATTCTCTCAATCAAACTTTTCATTAATTCAATGGGGCTTTCTCCTAATTAGCATGAATAAGTGAATTTTTACCATCCTATTTTTCAACTTGCTATCATAAATTTGGAGTTGGAAGGGACCTTAGAGGTCACTAAGTCCTACTCCCTCATGCTCACAATAACTCTGTTAAGGTTGATGAGTAAGTATCTACGTGTGGAGCATGGCATGGTATAACAAGTAGTAGGATTTGGTATCAGAACACCTACATTGGAATCCTGTGTATGCTCGCTATTACCCCTGTGACCTTGGGCAAGTCACATAGCCTCTCTTGGATTAAATTTCTACATTTGTTATAAGGAGATTGGACCAGATGATGGTTCTTTCCAGCTCAAGAATCTATGAACTATGTTCACAAAACTAATTACCAGTAAAATAAGAGTAGGATTTTGAGACCTGGGATTCTGACTCAGCCCTTCAGACTCCAAGTCTAGAATCAGCATGCTCTTCATTTATGTCTCTATTCACTGTACCAGCAGACCAATGATCCTATAAAGACCTAATGGGGTGTGTATGACTACTAGGCTACACTTCTGCCAAAAGTCACTAACTCCTAAAAAACTCCAGTGTTCAATGGGTCTCACTCTTGCTTCCAGACTGCTAATTGATATTAGCTCTGCATTAGAAACATAATTCTTTTTCACCTAAGGTGTGAGGAGGCTATGATGGAGAGGATAATCTAGCCATGAGTACATTTGCCTAGCACATCTACTGTGACCTCATGAAAGTTGGACTCCTAGAAGTCTCTTTTGAGATACAGATCTAATAGTGGTATTCCTAGGTCAAAGGATATATTTGTGGTTTTATAGCCTTTTGACATGGTTTCAAATTGCTCTACAGAATGGTTGAATTAGTTGACAACTCCACCAACAGTGCATCAATGCCTCATTTTTCCTACATCTCCTCCAATATTTGTCTATTGTCCTATTTATTCTTTCCTAATTTAGTTGATGTGGATTCTTTATCCACCCATGTAGATCCCCCTTCCCTGCAATTTGCCTCAGATTTACTGTTTATTGCACTGATACGTTGCTTCTATAGGTTGTAACCCCAGACCATCATTAGAATTTAATCTCCTTGAGAGTAAGAATTGTTTTATGCTTTACATTTGAATTCCCAGATCCTCCCATATAGCAGGTGTTTAATAAATGCATGCTGATTGATTAACTGAATCCCTTCTCTCCTTGACTTTCTTCCTAGCTACTATTTCGCTGTAGGATGCTTATAATACACCACCACTGCTTGACTTCTGACATAGTTTGTCTACAATTCCTTCCTTCTTTCCTTCTTTGCTTGCTTGCTTCCTTCCTCTCTCTTTCTTTCTTTTCTTTTCTTTCTTTCTTTCTTTCTTTCTTTCTTTCTCTCTCTCTCTCTCTCTCTCTCTCTCTCTCTCTCTCTCTCTCTCTCTCTCTCTCTCTCTCTCTCTCTTTCTCAGATTATAGGCAAAGGAACCAATATATGGGGAGAATGTACATGAAGTCTTCTAGGAGTTGAAAGTAGTCAGTTTTTGCAGACATTAGGAGTGTTATGGAGAAGAATAATAGAACGTAATGCCAGGCAAATAGATCGATCCCACATTCTGTAAGAGCCTGAATTAGATTAAAGTGTTTGGACTTTACTTGAGAGGCAGTAGAAAGCCACTGAGGATGTTTGAGTAGGGGAACGGTATGCCAAAAGCAGCATTGCAATAAAATGAATTGGGTAGTTTTAGGCAGGAGGCACTGGATAGCTGAAGGATGTAAGGCCTATCGGATGCTACTTCAACATCAGTAGTGCTCTTTAGGTATTCACACACGTATAGAAATTCTTATGCACACACTCATACCCACACTTCTAGGTGGGAAGTAGCAAAAGGCAGACTTTGTGGTCTAAGCATAATATGTTAAGTTTTAGTAGTGTATTTATTATTTTCAGGGGGCAAAGAGGTCTTAGCAAAGTGTTCAAAAATTGAACTGATGAATAGATAAATATACCATACCAGCCCATAGGGAACGATTCCTACTCAGCAGTATTTGATGCCTAAGATGTATCTTCTTAAAGAAACATGAGTTTCTACATACTAAAGTACAAACTGCAAAATCATCCTCAGGGAAAGGAGGTTTTCAACAGGGTGATCTTCCTAGTCTGCTTTGTAATGCAGATGCATTAATGAGCTCAGCGATGTCCTGTGAACAACCATATAATGTAAAGATAAATACAGATCTGTAGTCTGTGCCCCCTCAAATGTAGGACCTTGAAGCCTATACCCAGATTCAAGGTACATTTTGGGTCAGCCTTTGCTCAAAAGCAAAACTAATAAGCCCCCACTGATGTTTCTCTTTTGCCAGACTAAATCAGGGGACTCATCAATTCAAAACAAAAGAGAATTTAATTAAAATGTAAAAGCAAGGTAAATAACAATGAAAATAACAGGGCTTGAAATAACAACCCATACAGCATTGCTAAGAGAGGGACTATCCTTGGTCAAGGAACACATGGGGGAGGGACAATAACCTGCCCAGTAATCTCTATAACATTTGCTCCCAGGTTTAGGTCCCTACTGGAATGTTTCCCTTTTATAGCTACTCCTTATTGCTTCCATGTCAAGCCTGCTAATGTCATTAATCTAGGCAGAATTCTCTACTATGTTTCAAGGTGCTTCCTGTCCTGAACAGATGAAAGGTTTCATCTTCTGGCCATGTCACCACTTGTTTCTTTTCTCTTTCCTACAGGGGTTTGGTCACATTTTTTTTTAAGTTAAAAAAATTTTTAATAACCCTTTGTACAGGTTTATTTCATCTCTTCTGAGAGTCAGACCTACAGCTGTACCCAGCTAGACAGCATAAGCTCTTTGGTCAAATAGTTTGTCATTTGAATCACTTTGCTTCTGCCTCAGTAACTACCGCCCCAGTCTTATTTATTATTTGTCTTGGTTGCAAACGTTCCTTTCTATTTTTGTCATGTGTTTGGAAGTCATCACTGGCCATATAGGAACTCTTGAGTTTCAGAGATTAGGGATATGTGGTGAAGTCAATGGCTTTTTTCCCCTACATTCATGTAGCTGAACCCAAATCACTACTTTCCCCCTATGTTTATCAGCTACATCAAAACACCACAGCCTTGAATATCTGTATGGATTAGGCCAGGAGTTTGCACAAGCCAGTTTGAACTGGACTGGGACAATTGATGGGTAAATGTTCAGTGTGAGCATTTACACCTTGGAAATTGGCAAACACTACAAATCAAAGCTCGTTTTACTGCTTTATTTATTTTATTTTTTATTTTCTAGACTTAAAGTGATGAGGTAAATTATAATGATGCAGATTTAACCTAATTGTGTACATTTCGTTCAGAGAGCTGGTTGTTAGATATTTACCAGTAAGCTTTTGGTTTAGGCCCACTTGTAATTCATCCTAGAATAATAGTTTTTATTTTCTCTATTTTCTCAAGTCTTAGAGAGGCCTCACATAGTGTGTATGTGTGTTTGTGTATGTATGTGTGTTTGTATATTTGTGTGTATATGTGTGTGTGATGGGGTGTGCTGCTATGTGAGTTGTGTATGTAGATGATTACACATATCCTAATTCTCTCACTCTCTCTCTCTCTCTCTCTCTCTCTCTCTCTTTCTTTCTCTCTCTCCACATATATACATACATATATGTGTGTGTGTGTGTGTGTGTGTGTGTGTGTGTATGTGTGTGTGTGTATTTATTAACCTAACCTTGGAGCATACATCATTTTAATTCCACCTTCCATGCCCCTTACCTTCTACCCTTCTACTCTTTCACTTCCTTTTCTTTGTACCCTTCCCATCTCCCCCTCTGCTTTTTACTTCTTTCCTTTCAGAAGATCAAGGTGGTATAGTTGGAAGAGTGCTAGTCTTGGAATCAGACCTCTCAAAATTTAGTATATACTCTCTTACTAAGGTTTTTTTTTAATTACCACAGTTGTTAGTGCCCCCTCCAAATAATTTGTATTTATGCACATATTTCGTATTTGTTATCTGTATATATGTTATTTCCCTCCCAGCAGAATATGCCCCTCTGAAATTAAGAGACTATTTCATTCTGCATTTAAATTGACAACATCTAGTAGAGGGACAAATATTGATATGTACCAAGAAAATGGTTGCTAAATTTGAATTGCATTACATTCCTAACTATGTGACTAGTCACTTTACTCATCTGAGAGTCAGCTAAACGGAGATAATAACATTTAAGTACTATTCAGCAAATCTTCAAGCACTATATGATTGTGATTCATTATGTTCTCTCTGTTCCCATCTCCCTTTCTATTCCTCTGGCCTTGAGTTAACCTATGGAGATGTCCTAGAAAGCATTGTTATTACAGGGCTTGTGGTGGGCTAAGTGATGAAGGATTATTTTTTTCATGAAAAAACATTCTGAATTGATATGTGAGGCTTGATCAGGTGAGCAGGTGAAAGGCTGATTAATTAAACAGCCAAATGGCAAGAGTTTGGTCAGGAAGGCTAGGGGATCAAGAGTGAGAAATTCTAGCCAAGGCTGAGCTGACATAGATAATACCATTGAGTAATGGCCATGCTAGGTGGGAAGGTTGTTGCTGGGAAGCCAGGCTAATTTAGACAGGAAGATTCCTGGTTGATGGACTATTGAAAAGCCAAGAAGGGAGGCAAATCAGAAACCAGGTCAAAGTCAAGAATGCCATAGGGTATAACTCCCAATGGGTGAGTATAGTCCCATCAAGTACCCATTTTTAAAGCACTGACCTGTCAGGATGAATCGTATCTGTGGGACAGAAGCTTGAGTGCTTTAATCTCAGGAATCCTCTGACTTTGTCTCAGAAAACAATCCTATATCCTTTGGGCAAATGGGTACTTCTGCCAGGTGATAGGTTCAGAAATCTCCACATGCCCTGTATCATCAAAGTCTGTGTTGTTCATCAGGATCCACATCCTCGGAATCATAGAATGATGGAATGTTAGGGATTTGAGAAACCTTATAGATCATCTAGTCCAGGGATGGGGAACCTGCAGCCTCAAGGCCACATGCGGTCCTCTGGGTCCTCAAGTGTGGCCCTTTGATTGAATCCCATTTTCACAGAACAAATGCCCTTAATATGTTCTTTGAAGTTTGGATTCAATCAAAGGTCCACACTTGAGGACCTAGAGGGCCACATGTGGCCTTGAGGCTGCAGGTTCCCCACCCCTGAGTCCAAACCCTTTCCTTTAACAGAGAAAGCAACTAGGCCCAGGGAAGAAAAATGTCTGGCTCAAGGTCGCACAGTAAATAGAAGACCTGAACTTGTACTCGTCTTCTAATTTTAAATCTAGAGATGTCTCACACATTTACCAGGGCCCCTCTGAGCCAACCACTACCCCTAAATGGCAGTTGGGTATCACAGAATAAGCATGGGCTTGGAAGTTGGGACATTTGGTTTCTAGCCCAGATCTGTTTCTGACAAGCTGTTTGTGACCTTAAGGTTTTCAACTTGTTCAAGCTCAGTTTCTTTAGATGTAAAAAGAGGAAATTGAATGAAGTGATGTTTCAGGTCCCCTTAAGCCCCAGACAGTCTGATTTCTGCTTTCTTTCTTTCTTTCCTTTGGCCACTTCTCACCTCCAATTTGAAGGACTTCTTCTAGATCTTAACCTCCTTTCCCAGAAGCAACTAGTGGCTTTATGCTGACTTCCTAATTCCTCCCAATTTATTCCCATGATCTTCTGTCTTTCCCTTCTGGGTTTTGAGCTCCAAAATTACTTCTCACTTTGTGAAGTATAAATGTTCAGAGTGAAAATTTACCAGTCCTCATCAAGCTGGCTCCAGCACACTCCTGGGACTTGATTACAAGTTTAGCATGTCACCCACTACAACACTTTCGTTGTTGTTCAGTAGTATCTGAGTTTTTGTTACTCTATTTGGGGTTCTCTTGGCAAAGATACTGGAGCGGCTTGCTATTACCTTCTCCAGCTCATTTTTACAGGGTTAAGTGACTCGCCCAGGGTTATATAGCTAGTAAGTCAGGAAGATGAGTCTTCCTGCCCATACTATGTCACCAAGCTACCCCTGTATGTAACTCTCCTTGTCTTCCATCTTTTCAATACTAATATTATTCTAGTGAGAAGAACGCATGCTATATGGCATAAAGAGTTGGTCTTAGAGACAGGAAGACCTGGACTAAGTCTGACCTTTAATAGATACTGGCTATTTTATTTTGGCTAAGACATTGGCTGGGTGGAGCAGCGGCTAGAGTGCCTGGCTTGGAGTTAGGAAGAATCATTTTGCAGACTTCAGATCTGGCCTCAGACACTTACTAGCTGTGTGACCCTGGGCACTGAACAACAACCACTGAACAATGCCAAAGTCATTTAACCTCTCATTGCTGTCCCAGATCAGGTGCCCATCCACATAGGCAGAGGGAATTTTCTTACCGTCAGATACTTATACCAATAAAATCACAGGTCTGGTCCTCTCAACCCTCCTCCCTTCCAGAATTGCTGTTTATCGAGGACCTTCAAAATTTACTGCAAAACAATCTGGGACCTACGTATATAATCTAACTTGGCTTTTAACCTCTGAGTGAGGCACATTTTCCATTGAAGCTGTTTGGAATATCCAAGTCCTCAGCATTTTCATTCCTATGGCTACTTCCTAACTCAATCCTCCCTTCTCACCCACCCCCAATTATGAAGCCAGGAGTTTTTAGAGTGTTCTAAGAGCAGTTTCCTGCTGAGTGTGGTTTTTCCCTCCCTTCCCTCAGAGATTTGATGGGTAAAAGTCATACTAATTATAGTAATTTGCATGAATGACTCAAGATATATAACTAATTAACATGCAACCCAATAATGGTGATTGTATTTTTCACTGAATATGTGTCAGATTAACTTTATTATAAGTTATCTTTTATTTCAACACTAGTTCTGCTTGTCTGTCCTCAGTTCTCAGTCTGTTGCTCATAGAATATGGACATTTGGTGTGTGTGTGTGTGTGTGTGTGTGTGTTGTGTGTGTGTGTGTAGAACATGGTTGCAATGTAGAACAGAAACAAATATAAAAATAAATTATAAAAATAAATATGAACCAGAAATCAGAGAAAGTATTCATATGAGAATGTTTATGAGATGATAGACATTGAAGGAGCCCTCTCATGGGGAGAGAGGTATCTCAGCTCAACCAAATGAAGTAGTCCCAGTTCTCACCCAAAGAGGAAATTCCCTGAAGTCTATAGTGTAGCAGTCTGAGAATAAGGACATGAATGAAGTTCAGTGTGTTGGCTTTTTCCCTGATTTTGACCCTGAAGAGAGGTTGGAATTCCCTACGTTTTCTCTTTTGATGGTGGGGGTCAGAAGACCCTGAAGAGACTCAAGAGACTGGATTTCTTTTTTCCATCCTTCTCTCATCTACTTTTCCTTCCCCACCCCCCTCCTGAAGCAGACTCAAGGTGTTGGTCTCCACCCATGAGGATGGGCTTTGGGGCTTAGGTTACAAGTGTAATATTAGAAGTCAGAAGCCCTGACTTCAAATTCTGGTTTTGTGTGACCTTGTAGAATTCACAAATAGTAATAACCTCTCTAGGCTTCAGTTTCTTCATTTGTAAAATGAGGAGATTGGATGAGATAATCTCTAAAATCATTTCTAGCTCTAAATGTAGTATTCCACAAGCCTCATAGAAATCCTGTGATGCATAGATAGCATAATTATCACCATTTTTGTAGTTGAAGAAATTTAGCAGTTAAATAACTTGCTTACAACAAGTGACAGACCTAAAATAAAAACTAAAGCCTTTTAATTTCAAATGTATTAATCCAAAAATGCTCTTTCCAAAGCATTGTGCTGTATTTACTGAGTGTCTTCTATAGGCCTAACACTGTATGTGACACTGTTTTCTTACAGGGGAAGCCTGTCTATAACAATAGATCAAATAAGCCTGATCTCAATGGTGATTTGCAAGCAATAGGAAATAAATCCACCACATCTCTCTTACTATTTTCCTTGTATTCTTAAAAACTCATTAATCCTTATATACTGATAACTAGTATTGTACATATGACCTTCCTGGTCTTAATTCTCTTTAATATGAAGGGATAATTTAAAACACTGCTTACAATGCCCAGAGCTCCAGTTCCATTTAACCCTGTATGGTAAACCATTTTCTTGAGTAACAACAAAGTAATCACTCCAAATCATAGATTCTTTAGAGGTGAAAGGTAATTATTTAAAGAGCAGCTAGTCCAACTAGCTTCATTCATTTTACAGAGGGAGAAATGGTGACTCAGATGGGGAAAGGGGCAATGCTAGCACCAGAGTTGAGGTTCCAGGCTCTGTTCCAACATTTTTATACTATGCCGTGTTGCCACTCACTAATACAGCACAGTACAATGCAAATGTGTTTTTGTATCTCTGTAGTTACACACATTTCAGCGGACAAACATTACAAATCACTTTCCTTCCAACATAATGAATTAGAGAGGGAAGGAATAATTAACTTTCCATTACAGATGAGGAAACTAAAACTTAGAATTTTTAGCAAAATTTAGCAAAACTAAAACTTGCATGAGTTGACCAAGGTCGTATGTTTAGTAAGTCTTGGTACTAGGGTTCAAACTCCCTTTTCCTGACTCTAAGACCAAAGTCTCCTTTCTATACCATTCTTCTACTGTTGCAGCTCTGTGCTATGTGTATATCTTAGTTAGAGATTATAGACTGAGCTAGAAAGGATGCTAGAGATCACATGGCCCAATTCCTTTATTTTAAAGATAAGGAAATTGAGTCTCATAGAGATACAGTGACTTGGCCAAAGCCACATAGGTAGCAACAAAGGTAGTATTTGGGTCCAGATTTTTTATTACAGATTCAGGGCTCCCCCCTGCCCCTCCCCGATGCAATACATTGTCTCCCTAAGAAGTATGCTCCATGAGGGCAGAACTGTATCTTCTCTCACGTTTGTTCTTCTATACCTACCAGGGTATTCTACACCAATCTGAGGCAGTTCACTCTGACAGTTTACTTTTTATGTTTTTCATTTTTTTTTAACTTTATTTTTTAATTTATGGAACAAAACAATATTGGAACCTTATTCTCATCTGGGTTGAAGGGGAAATCTCTGTCAGTTTGAAGAAATGTGTACTCTATGATTTACTCAGTTCCTGTAGTTCATTGGATAGAGAATTATACTTGGGTCCTGAATAAATGTTATTTAATTTGAGAACTATAACATTTGGAATCAGAAGACCTCTGTTAAAATTTTGTATCTATTGTGTGACCTTTGTATAAATCACTATACTTCTCTTGAACTCAATGTAAAAATTGCAGGTTAAACTTAAAATTGAGCCATGCCTACATTTCCCCCACCCCCACTCTTACCCCCAGAGATATGGTTGTTAAATATTTATCAGCACATGCCTAGTTGCCACTTAGTTCGAGGGACAACTATCTGGATGTTGTAGGGTCTGGCTTTGTTTCACATATATTCCTTCCCCGATTACGAGGAAGCAGTGTGCCTTTCTTCTCCTTTCTGTCTCTGATATGTCAGTAGGATGACTAACCTCTTCTTGCTGGCTGAGTGATTCCAATCTGCCACTGATATCTACCACTTTCTCTCTCTGCCAGAGTCCTATCTGAGCAGGGCACGTGGCAGTTGCAATATTAGTGAGAAGAGGAAAAGGAAAGACTGAGCCATGTTGATGCTTCCGCGAGGTCATAGGAAGAACATACATGGGGTGAGTCAGTCATGGGATTATAGAAGTGAAAGGCTTTCCTATTTTAACTCAGGTGATATAGGCTAAGGAAAACCCAAAGTGCAATGTTGGGTAGAAGCAAACTTATTCATTAGAGGCAAAAAAATAGAGGGAAAAACAGAATATAAGCATGCCATAGAAAAAGAAATGGTCACATAATAAGAGCCAGGGATGGACAGCCTTCCTAGTCCATTAATATTTTTTTTTTATATATAAAGCCAGAGTGAACTAGACCCTCACCATGTTAGATATACCCATGGAAAATGAGAAGACATATATGAACCAATGCAGAGTGAAAGGAGTAGAATTAGGAAAACAAGTTATATGAAAACAATATCACAGAAAGAAACAACAACTCCGAAAGAATTTAGAGCTTTGATCAATACGATGATATGCCATAAGTCCAGAATACTGAAGATGAAACATACCACCCATCTCCGGCTAGTCAGATGATGGACTTAAAAATCCAGGGTGAGACACACATTTTTGGACATGGCTAATGGGAAAATTTGTTTTATTTGACTGCACATTTATTATGAGGATTTTATTTTTCATTTAAAAAAATTAAATAGGAGCAATGAGATGAAGAGATAATAAATGTTTGCAAAGTAAAGGAATATTTTAAAAGTCACTGGATATACAATTTATTAATACTAAAACTAATAATAAAGATAGATAATTATTTATAATTTTAAAAAAGATGTATCCCTTTGTGATAAGCTCATGGAAGGGCAAGGACAAGTGCAGGGCAGGATGGTGGCCAGAAAGAAATGGATTGTGTATATATCCATACTTATATTTATATAGATAGATACCAATATAAATACATATTATGCATGTGCACATTTGTATACACATGTATCTACAATGCAATGTGAACATATATGTACATGCCTATACATATGCGCATGTGTACATGTATGTGCATGTGTATATATGTAGATGAATGTATGTAATATGTATTGATACCTGTATCCATATTTATGAACAGCTAGGTGGCACAGTGGATAGAGCTCCAGGCCTGGAGTCAGAAAGACCTGGTTTCAAATCTAGCCTCAGACACTTAGTAGCTTTGTGACCCTGGGCCAATCATTTAACCCTATTTGCCTCAGTTTCCTAATCTGTAAAATAAGCTGGAGAAGGGAATGGCAAATCACTACAGTAGCTTTGCCAAGAAAACCCCAAGTGGGGTCACAAAGAGTCAGACACAACTGAAATGACTGAATATATATATATATATATATATATATATATATATATATATATGTATATATGTGTGTGTGTGTGTGTATATATGTATATATATATGTGTGTGTATATATATGTATATATGTATGTATGTATGTATGTATGTATGTATGTATGGAGTATCAGCATGAAATTACTGATAGCCATCTCTGTTGTCTTTAAATCTTGTTATACCTCCTTCTAAGCAGCCTCAATTAATTTTTAAGACAAGCATGTCCTTGATAATGTTTTTTATGCTACTTTTTTTCAGGAAAATCATCATTAGTAATATCTAACAGCTGATTTACATAAGAGATGTGCCTTTTCCTTTGAGTTACCCATTTTGCTGCAACTTCTTCATGTTTTCTGATTTAATTTATTTTGGAAATGTCAGTGTATGTATGACTCAGTTTTTCTAGTAATATATCAAGTTATTAGACCTTGGACAAAGACTACACCTTAAGAAGATTAACAAATAAATTTGAAGTAAAGTAAAGTATCTACTTATCGTGATGTACGTAGGGCTACCTACTTATTGCAATGCTTTAATTACTGAGGAAGCAGATACTATGAGACTGAGAATCATTTTCTATTTTTGCCTGTTTCATGTGTTGCTACAGTCATCACCAGGTGACCAGAATCTCTGTACTCATGTCTGAGCTTGTGCACAGATAGGCAAGCACAGTATATCCCTGGGGCCATGCTCAAAGCTTTTACAATTTGGTAGGACTACAGAGTCTGTCACATCAGTTGCATAATATTCAATAACCCAGAATTCCAAACTACATGAGAAATCAGTAGAATACTTCTATGTAGTCAATAGCCAACATTTACTAAATGGTGATAACCTAAGGAGCTATGGGGAAGGCAGTAAGAGTGGAATTTGTCTAATTGATGTTGATTACAATTTTTTGTAATTGGCAATTGTAATTGCTTGGCAAGTATCTTTTTGTTCACAGCACAGTAGAGCTCAATAGTAGACAAAGTTGACTAGAGTGTCATGAATGTGCCATAGATCCCTAGACCTCTTTAGACTCTAACAATTCCCCATCCTTGGAATGTTCTCTGCTTTACCTGCACCTTTTAGATTCCCTGGCTTCCTTTAAGACTCATATCAAATCTCATCTTCTGTAGGAGGTCTTTGCCAGTTTCTCTTCCCCCATACACCAGGGCTTCCTGTTTGAAATCACCTTCTGCACATTCTGTACATTCTGTACGTACCTTATATGTACGTTGGAATGTGAGCACCTTGAAAGCAATGACCTTTGTATCCTGGGTGCTTAGCTTAGTGCCTGGCATATAATAGTTGTTGTTGTTGTTATTATTCGGTCGTTTTAGTGTGTATGACTCTCTGTCACCCCATTTAGGGTTTTCTTGGCAAAGATAGCAGAGTAGTTTGCCTTCTTCGGTTCATTTTACAGTTGAGGAAACTGAGGCAAACAGGGTTAAGTGACTTGTCCAAGATCACATAGCTAGTAAATGTCTGAGGCAGGATTCAAACTCAGATCTTCCTGACTCCAGGCTTAGAACTCTATTTACTGCACTACCTTGCTACCCCTGGCATGTAATAATCACTAGCATTTATTTATATATAGCTTTAAAATTTATAAAATGCTTTACAAATATTATCCCATTTGATCCTCACAATAACCCTGCATGGAGTAAGTGATATTATGACCCTTATATTACATATGAAAAAGTGAGGCAGACTTTCATTCATTCATTTATTTGCTTATTTCATTCATTCATTTGTTCATTTATTTATTTGTTTTAGTGACTCAAGGTCACATAAGTTAGTGCCTGAGGTAGCATTCAAACTCAGGTCTTCCTCACTCCCAAGCCAGTAGTCTATCTACTGAATCCCTCCATCTAAAAGTTTAATAAATTCTTAGTGACCAAATGACTTATTCAGTAACTCAGTCTAAGAAACAATCAACATAGTTCCTATCTACTAGAGCTTATAACCTAACAGACTATGATGCTTATAATTATTACACTGTATATTAGAGAACTAGAATATATGTATATATTTTAAAGTAAGGCAGAAAGCTTTTAGAAATAATGTGTTAGGAATAGAATTGTACATAGAGGCTCAACTTATGAATTAGATAATTATTATTTCTTCTGTAAACATTAACCAGTACACAGTCTCTACTCTGTGTGCTCATTTTCTCTTTCTTTAACTCAAACATATACAAGCCCTTCCAGCAAATTTCTTTTAACAATATTGATGTCTTTTTTTATATCACCTTTATTTCTGAATAGGTCCATCCCACCCACTGAGCTATGCCTTATAATAAACCAACCAAGACATCCACTTAGTCTAATAGTCTGTGCAGTATTCCACCTGAATAGTAACATGCAAAGAAAAAGAGAGGTGGATTTTGCCATCTCTTCTAGGTGGTACAGTGGATAGATCCCTTGGCTTGAGTCAGGAAGACTCAACCTCTGACATTTATTAATTGTATGATCCTGGCCAAGTCACTTAGCATCTCTCTGACTGAGTTTTCTCAATTGTAAAATTGGAATAATAATAGCATCTACCACTCAGGATTATTGTGAAGCTCAAAATAGGTTATATTTGTAAAGCACTTAATGTAGTGCCTGGCACATAGTAGGTAGTTTGTGGATACTTGTTCCCTTTCCCTTCCCCCTGCTCCTGGGCTGAGCTTTTTGATTATTATTATTACAGATGGATTAGTTTCAATTTTATATACCTTCCATTTATATTATTGCTAACATTAAAGAAAAAAAAAACTTGATGTCTGCCAAAATGCTATTTGGCCCACCAAATTTTCTTTGTTCCTATCAACATTTACTATTGTTACTGGGAATCATAGTGGGTGAAAAGAGTACTTTTAGTTAGAAAACCTGGGTCTAATTCCCTATTCCAGCATTTCCTAGCAGTTTGAATGACCTGAGAGTCACTCAAGGTGACAAGTTATTTAGCCTCCCGGGCTTCAGTTTCCTCATTGGTAAAATGAGGATAACAATATCTGCTTTACAGGGTTGTTGTGAAGAAAGTGTGTTATGAACTTACCAAGTTACAATGATAACAAGCTATTATTGTCACTATCTATAGCTCTTGATCTCAGAAGATTCAAAATTGTAGTGACTCAAAGAACTAGCAGTTTATAGCACAAAGGGTAGTATAAAGATATATGGTGGGTGGGAGTAGGATAGAGTCTATTATTGATTATGACTTGTAGAAGAGATGTAACATGACATCAGACATGTATGAGCTCAAGAAAGAGAGATAAATGATAGAAAAGTGAAACATTATGATGGTATTCAGGATGCAGTAAAATGCCTCAAGAAAGGCCTCTGAAGCCTTGGGTAAAGGCTCTGCAGGAGATTTATGGAAGGGTGTGGACAAAAGTCCCTCAGGATGGGAGCAGTGGGATTGGTTGTAATTTGTACTGGTGTAAGAAGGACTCGAATCAATGGGGTTGTGGACCATTGAAGGTCCTAATAATAATAAATGGAATTTATTTAGTGCTACAAAGTTTGCAAAGTACTTTATAAATATTGTCTAATTTGAGTCTCAATACAACCCAACAAGATAGATATTATAGGTACTGTTATCATCCCCATTTTATAGATGAGATAACTGACTCTCAGAATGGTTAGGAGATACTGATGATCACTCAACTAGTAAGTGGAAGAAAAAAAGGTCTTAAACCCAGAAGATATCATGGAATCCTAGGTCTGGAAGGACAAGGAGGTTGTACGAACATAGCATCAGATTTAGAGCTGCATTGGACCTTATGGCCATCTAGTCTAATACTCTTATTTTACAGATGAGGAAACTGAAATCCAGCTGAAACTGTGACCTGCTCCAGATCACATAGGAGACAGTCAATGGAAGCATTGGGATTTGAACCCTGGTCCTCTGATTCTATGTCCTGTGCTCTTTCCTCAATATAGTAACCACCTCTTTTGGGGGGCAAATCTAGCAGTTTATGCCTCATGTTATGTTGTTTCTCCTCTTTAGGTTGTAGAAAAGAAGCCACTATATTTCTTTGACTGTATTTCAAAAAGTCATCCGTCTTTAAGGCAGTACGTCTTTCTTCAAGGAGGGGTCAAAGTCTGTCCCTCCATGCCCACCGTTTCCCTTCTCCTAGCATCTTGTAGGCAGTTCCATCCAGCCTGCTTGTCTCCAAGGCAGAGCCTGTGAATGAGCCAGCTCCCCACTTATTATTCTCTTCATGGCTTCAGTCTTTGGGTGTGCTTCCAGGGCTCCAGGCTGCTGAATAACATGCAAGATTGTGCTTTGAAAGCATATTGATAGTTGAGCAGAAAAAAATAGCATACTGTGAGCCTCCCCACCTCCAGAGCATCTCTGTGAGGAAAATGAAGATGACGGTGCACTTCCCAAGCACCCAGCCTTCCGCAGCCCTCCCTCCTGCCCAACACAGTTCTGAGCATTCAGGAGTGGAGACTGACTTCTTATAAACCCACTGATAAAAATATTTCTTCCTTACATCTCCCACGTGAGCTGTGTTCTGAGAAGGGCCGTTTTAGCTTTAGGCAGAAAAAAAGTATAAACCTTTATTATATTTTTTCCAGTAGTAGGGGGAGTACAGACAGCTCAAATTTTATATCCTTTAATTTTTCTGTCAAATCGTCTCTCAACCTCACAGAACTCTGGAGCCATTTAAATCTGTGTTTATTTTTTTTTTCCTTTTCACATTCAGGTGTCTATTCAGGGACAGCCCCTCAGAAGCCAGAGTCTTAACCAAGGCTCTTTATTGATCTGCTCCCTGAAGCCTCAGGAGGCAATAGCTGAAGTAAACCAACATCTCCCTATTTTCATTTTGTGGAGGTCAGCAGAAGGGGCCATTGTCCCAACGGCTTCACAAGATAAAGCAATCGTGAATGTAAATGGATACCACTGCAGTACAGAGGCTGATGGCTAAGACCATGAAGTGCACCTCATGAGAGACTACTTACAGCCTATATGTTCATCCATCCTGGTGTTTGTGAAATCTTAGGGCTCAGAGAGAGCTTGTGAGCCAACTAGTCCAATCTCCCTTTCCATGCAGGAATGATCATCTCCTCTATGCTAGAATAATTCTATCATAGAATTATGTAGCTCATAACAGCCCATTCCATTTCTGAATAACAGCAAATGTTAGTAAGTTATTCAATTATTTTGAGCTCTTCCTCAATGTGAACTATGGCATAGTAGATAGAGAGATGACTTCAAAAGAGCTGGTGTATATTGGCTCTGTGATCTTGGACAAGTTATTTAATATCTTAGTGAGACAAACTGTCTAAGACAATGTTACAGAGAAGGTGCTATCCTTCATTGAATTTCCTTATCTGGGAGTTCTCAATATCAATCAGTACTTATATATGGAATTCTTATTTGGGCTATTTAAAAAAATATCTTTTACTTTCTAGATGTGTGAGCCTCTGAAAGTGTCTTACCTCTTTAAATCTCAGTTTCCCATCTCTAAAATGAAGGTATTTTATCACATGATATCTAGGGTACCTTCCAGTGTTGCATCCCATGATGCTATAGCTTGGATCGCCTTCTATTTCCCCACATTGGTACCAGTTCTGGTCCTTGGAAGTATGCAGAATAAATCTGACCATTCTTCCCTATGATAAGCCTTCAACCATTTGAATACACTATTCATGGCCAGTTAGTCATTTGTGGTTTTTTCCTATTAAAAATTGATGGCTTTTTTAAAATTCAAGAGCTTTTTCCTGCCCCCTCCCAAACATCTCTTATAAGAATAATAACAGCACACTTATACACACACACACACACACACACACACATATCCCATAATTAAGCAAAACCAAAACTAACAGTCCACAGCAAACATGTCTGATAGCCATATTCCACTGTACCCAAAGTTCCACCTCTCTATCAAAAGACAAATTTATTTCATCACCTGTTCCCTAGAATCACTATTCTTCATTATATTTAAGTTCAGGTAGGTACCAGTTTCAAGGACTGTTCATTCAATTCAATCCATTTGATCTTGAGCTGCATTAAGGATTGACATATCTTTCAGGAATAAGGAGCTCATAGTTTCATTGCACCCTGCCCTACTTAGTCCACGCTTAGAATACTGTGTTCAGTTCTGGGCACCACAGTCTTAGAAGGACACAGATAACTTGGAGATTGTAAAGAAGAGGACAATGAAATGGTAAAGACCCTTGAGTCGATACCATATGCCATTTGATTAAAAGAACTGAAGAATAATGGAGAATTGGAGAATCAGTTGGGAGCATGTTAGTTATTTTCAAATAAAATTTGAAAAGTTGTCATACAGAAGAGGGATTTGTCTTCTGTGTAGCCCCAGATTGCCAACCTAATAGTAGGGCTTGGGAGTCAACATAAAAGATAAGAGAGAAATTTTATCTTGATGTCAGAAAAAAAAATCCCTATTGATAATTAGAGCTGTCAAAAAACGGAATGGGAAGGCTCCTCCTCCATGAGGGGGCAGTTATTCTAGCAGGGAATAAAACCCATCAGTGAGTGAGGGGAACTTCTGCCCCATGCATGTGAGGACTCCCCTAGAAGAATGGGTAGATGAGAACAATTAGTTCCAAAAGTCATTAAAGTGGCTGAAGCAGGCACTGTGGAGATTAGAGCTTGGTCAGACACCAAGGTCATCCATTGCATCCTGGGCCATCACTAGTCATCTTGACTTTTGTCCTGCCACTAAACTTCCATGACTCTGGAAGAAAGAGTGAGGCTGATGACTTTGTGCAACTCTGCCTCACTTAAACCTAATTCACTTGCAAATTAAGACATCACCCTGTCATATCATTGATCCTCTTCAAAAACGAAAGACAAACATCAGCAGAGAGGTGATGACCATAGAAGAGCTATTGTATAGTTTAGATTCCTTGTGATTTGTGTCGGACTAGGTTACTGTCCAAGTCTCTTTCAGTTTTAAAATTTTGTGATTCTGTGGTCTATTGCAGTGGATGAATAAATTTTAAAAATTATGAAGTCCAAGCCATGCTAACATCTATGTTATTGATCAATGTATTCAGAGAAAAGGTGGACACAAGTCAAAGTTCAAAAATAAAAGAATTCAAAGGATTATAGGACAATCAGAAGCTTTACACCTATACATCATGGATATTTTTTTCAAGAATAGTGAACATGTAAGCACGAAGTGCCATCATAAAAAATGAGGTTGTTTCTGTCTTAAAAATCGGTGAATGATGGATAGCTACTTTACAAATAGTTTTCTATGGGCAGCCAGATCTTTGATTGGTTACAGCAAAGATGAAGGTCAATACTAAATAAATAAATAAAAATAAATATATTATGTATACACACACACACACACACACACACACACACACAAATAAATAAATAAATGAATAAATAAATGAACGAATGGATAAATAAATAAATAAATGAATGAATGAATGGATAAATAAATAAATAAATGAATGAATGAATGAATAAATAAATAAATAAATGAATAAAAGAAATAGTACACATTATAAGAAGATATGAGATTACAGAATAGCATAGTGAAAAAGAAGTCTGGATTTGGAATCAGAGACCTGAGTTTCACTCCTGTTTCAGACACTTTTAAAAATTGCAAACTTCATAATAATCACATAAAATAGAAAAGGAGGAGGGAAATCTTGCCCAAACCTCCTTTCAACAAGGATAAACCAAGAAAATTGATAAAGAACAAATAAGAAAAATAACTTGCATAGATTCTAGTTCCCTTTCAGACCTGTCTGAAATTCTATCATCTTTGAACCTGTTTTTCTCCATCTTCCTCTATCTTTGATGCTTCCTACTTCTCCTCCTTTTCCCTCTCCTCTTACTTTTCCTCCTTCTTCTCTTTCTCCTCCTCCTCCTTCTCCTTTTCATCTTCCTCAGCTTTGGAACTCCTACCCTGGGCCAAACTGTTGTAATTGGTGAATGAGTAAGCATAACCTCCCATAAAACTCTGGGAGGTTATGCTTACTCATTCACTAATCACACTCATTATCTAGTTGGCCCCAGATAATGCTTCACATCCCATCCAACCTTCCTCCTTTCTTTCCAGAAGTCTTCTTGCCATCTCTTCTACTGACTACACACACATATATTATCCCCTTATTCTCTAAAATACAAAAAAATAAACTAGCATATTTACTAGTCAATTCTATCTTTGATTCTGGAAAACAAACAAATTGTAACTCACTCATGGCTCTACTCAACATCCCTGTTACTTACCAGACAAAAACATTCTTCCTAAAACATATCCCTAAATGTGTCACCTCCTCCTTTTGAATATGAGCTCCTAGATATCAGGGAATGTCTCCTTTTTCATTTTCAACATTTATCATAGTAGTTGGTATGTAGAAAGGGTCAGATATGCTATTCATTCATTAATCCATCCATTAATGAGTGAATATATAGTGATCTATATAGTCACTCTGGATTTGAGGGTTGAAGGAACTCCTGAAAGCACTGATTTCCCTCTCCTAGAGATAACCAATTAATCAACCAAACAGCAGCTGGGTGACCCAGGATTATAGCACTTTAAGTGCCAAAAAGAACTGAGTTTGAATTCAGGCTTAGACACTTAATATCTGTGACTGACACTGGGCAAGATATCTAACCTCTGCCTGCCTCAGTTTTTCATTTATAAAATGGGAGACTAATAGCACCCACATCCCTGTATAAAATGAGGAATTTGTAAAGTGCTTTGCAAACACCAAAGAGCTATCTAAAAGCTAGCTATAATTATATTATTATTGTTTATTAAATGCCAAGCAATGTGTCAAGTGTTGAAGATATGAAGATGTTTTTCATTCAAGGGAGAGAACATGGAGGTATATACAAGATATAGATAGAGAGAGCAGAAGCAAGGTAACCTTAGAGTAAAAGGCACTAGGAGTTGGAAGGACTAAGAAAGACCCCCTGCAGATTGTGACATTCAAGCTGAACACTGCATCAATATATCATAATTTATATCAAGAAATTATTGCATTGCCTTAATATAGCATAATTTATTCAGCCATCATTCATTTTTTTATTATGAGGGTGGTTTCCTGTTTTTTACTGTTCCCAACATATCAGCTATGTAAACTTCTCCCTCTCTCTTTCTTCTTCTTCTTCTTCTTCTTCTTCTTCTTCTTCTTCTTCTTCTTCTTCTTCTTCTTCTTCTTCTTCTTCTTCTTCTTCTTCTTCTTCTTCTTCTTCTTCTTCTTCTTCTCCTTCTTCTTCTTCTGGCACATACCACCTATATGACCACAAAAAAAATCACTTAATCTTTCAATGCCACAGACAACTCTCTATGACAATAAATTATAGAAGTATTCAGTGAAAAGAATTTCCACATTAGATAATTTCTATCCTGAAGAAAACTGTGGATCAGAGTATCTGCTCTCATCATCTTCCAAAAAGGGGGAGGGATTAACAAGATGGGATATTAAGTTTGCTTGATTTGCATTTCTCTGTTTACTAAGGAATTTTTATGATCTTTTCATAGGATTTGAATGTTGCTCCACTGAGAAATGCGCATTATTAATCTCATAATAATGCATCTATCCATTCCTTATAAATTCTGAATGGAAGAGCTTTATTGTATATATTTACTTAAAATACTTTCCCCAATTTGACTCTTTTCTTTTAATTTGAAAGAGAATACTTTCTGTTCAGAAAAAAATCATTTTAGCTTTATAGAACTAAGTCCATCATTTTGTCCTCATTGATTTCCTCCATTTGTTTGATGGATAAAAATCTCCTTCCTCCCTGAAAGATAAGTATATGACATTATATTCCTTTTTCTGGAGGTAATGTGTGTGGATTGGATTTAAATGAGGCAGATTTGCACAAAGTTGCCAGCCTCATTCTCTTTTCCCGAATCATGGAAGCACAAGTAGGGCAACTAGCAATGGCCTAGGATGCAGTGGGTGACCTTGGTATCTTCAATGTCTGCTTCAAAGCTCTAAGTGCTTCACAGCACCAGCTTCAGCCTCCTTCATGTCCATAGGAACAAATTGTTCTCATCCAGCCATTCCACCAGGGAAATTCTTAACATTCTTGGGATATGCACTCCCCTAACTCACCAATGGGTTTGAGACCTGTTAGTTACCCTTAAGCTGGTTTAGCCTATTTGCCAAGATGGGTGCATGGGATGTTCAGGGAGGACCAACATCTTTGGTGTGAGGTTGCCAAGGTTTTTTTTTTTTTTTCGGGGCTGCTCATCTACCTTTAATGTCCAGTCAATTGTGACCTGTGGCTCCAAGAAGCTGCACAGCAGCTATGTCAGCAGACTGCTAAACCAGACTGAGAGTAATCCACAATATCAGCAGCAGCAGCAGCAAAAGAAGAAAAAGAAGAAGAAGAAGAAGAAGAAGAAGAAGAAGAAGAAGAAGAAGAAGAAGAAGAAGAAGAAGAAGAAGAAGAAGAAGACTTCCTATGTGGACAGAGGGACCACTTGTGATGAAGGAAAAAGGAGAAAGAGGAAGAAGAAGAGGAGGAAGGGATGAGGAGGAGGAGGAAGAGGGAGGAGAAGAGGAGGAGGAAGAGATACAGGAGAAGTAGTAGTAGTAGTAGTAGTAGTAGTAGTAAATATGATAATAATAATGATGATAATTATATTCAATGCAGAGAGGCAGTATTGCATGATGGCTAGAGCGCTAAACTTGGAGTTAGCAAGTCAAGTCCCTCCTTTGACACATGCTAGCTATGTGACCATGGACAAGTCAACAAAACTTCTCAGTTCCTCTCAAGGATTGTATAATCAATTAGAAGAATGATATATGGCCACAAATAAATGTGATGCAAAATAGAGCATCATAAGTGCATATGGGACATATGAAGTACTTTATAAAATTCAAGAAAGTAAAAATCATTTAGCCACTTCCCCTTCTCCATTCCCAATTTAGATTATGATTTTATCCACAAGGAAGATCAGGGAAGGCTTCATGGATTCAACTCCTGATTCAAATATTTAGTAATCAAGTGATCATGGGCAAGTCTTTTTTTTTTCTTTTTTTTTTAACCTGTCTAAGCCTCAGCTTCCATGTATCTGGCAAAAACCAAACCAAAACAAACCAAAACAAAAACAGCATCTACATCACAGTGTTGAGAGTCAAATAAGATAATGTATATAACATATTTTGTTAACCTTATGGGCCTTTTTAAATGTTAGTTATTATAGCCCCCACCCCACGTAGGGAGTACATGGATGTTTATCTCCACCTTACAAATAAGGGAACTAAGGTTTAGATAATTTACTTGTCCAAGGGCACATGCTTAATAAGTACTGCAAATAAATCATACTAATAACTAATATATGTAAGACACCGAAATTATTTTTTTTTATATATTAAAAATACACTGAAGACCACTGGTAGGAAGCAGTCATTTAGTCCTCTTCATTTCCATTTTGGATTATGACTTCATTTACAAGGGTAGATGATAACACAGGTCAGAGTGGAGGGCCAAGTTCATTTTGTTATTTTCCCAAATTTCAGTTTTGTCCTAATCTGTGATCCTGGGGGCATTTCTCATTCAGCTCTCTGCAGAAACACCAACCATTTATTTCTTTTTAAATTTTTTTTAATTCTTCAATTCATGGAAATGAATCAGAATTATGGTGGCGTCATCCAAAAGAGAAAGCTAATTAACAAGGTCCCTCTTCCTTCCTTTCAGAGACCTTGCCATGGTTTCTGCATGTAGTAGCCACAAGCCTGGAAGGAAGTCGTAAGCACTCCTGGGAAAGGAAATGCTTGGGTCAGCCACTGCATTTCAAGCCTCTTGTGAGCTTGGGCCAAAAGCTTGGTCACTTGCCTTCATGTCTATACACTTGGGTAATAATAATACCTTGCGTATGTATAGCATGTTATACTTGCCAAAGCATTTGTGTATCCATCATCTGCTTATGGTGGTATGGGATAGGAATTCAGGAGAGAGATTAGGGCTCCATATATAGCAGTGGGAGTATCTACATAGAGACGGATGATACTTGAACCCACAGGAGCAGATGAGCTCACTGAAATCCCTCTCTGCTCTTCCCTGGTCAGACCATATTTGGAGTATTGTGTTCAGTTCTAGGCACCATATTTTGGGAAAGATGATGCTAAGTTAGAGAGAATCCAGAGAAGGCAATGGAGGAGGTAAAGGGCCTTGCAATCATGTTGTAAAAGGATCAGTTAAAGGAATTGTGCATGTCATCAGGAGGAAAGATGCCCTAAAGGTGCTGTAACTGCCTATCATATGGAAGTGAACTTGACTTTGTTCTACTTGGCCCAATGCAGCAGAACTAGGAGTTATGGGTTCGAGATACCAAAAGAAAGAGTTTGGCTTCATGTACAGAAAATCTAGAGCTATACAATAGTATCAATCAATCAACGAGCCTTGATTAAGGGCTTCTTATATGATAGGCTCTGTGCTAGGGTCTGGGGATGCAAAGACAAAAATAAAACAACTCCTGCCTTCAGGGAAGTTGCATTCTCTTGGGGGAAGGGAGACAGCTTGTACAAATGTAAATATTTACAATCTACCTATATATCCAGATATGCACAAGTAGGCATATATACACAAATTACATCATTTTGGTGGGGAGACACTGATGTTTAACTGGTCAAGAATGAACAAAAGCTTTCTGTGCAGGATGGCATCTGAACTTAGCTTTGAAGGAAACTAGGAATTCTAAGAGGCAGAATGAGGAGGGAGCTTATTCCAGTCATGGGAGATATGCACAAAGATATGGAGATGGGAAAGGAAACACTCTTTATGAGGGCCAGCAGGAAGGCTTTTTCAATGGAAGAAAAATAAGAATGCATCATTGGGAATAAAGCATAACAAGCCTGGAGAGGAATCAGCTGCATTGAGATGTAATGGCTTGTTTGTTGCATGAAGTCTTCACATAAACACTTGAACTAGCTGATCACTTGTGAATGCCATAAGGGGGATGCTTACTTAGGGATGGGTTGGACTATACACTTTCGACAATCCAATTCCTATCCCATACCATCTCAGCTTCTGTGATCTCATTTGACCTTCATGACATCCTTGTATGGTTCATAGTATCCTTCCTTTGCAAGTAAGGAAAGAGGCTTGGAAAAGTTTAAGTTCCTTAACTAAGGTCCTAGCCAATGAGTGATACAGCCAGCATTACAGAATTGTGTAATACCACAGCTGAAAATGATTCTGGAGGGAGCATGGGATTAGAGTTTAGAGAACTGAGTTCAAGTTCTGGATCCATAATTTACTATCTGTTTGGCTATGGTTGTCATTTTATCCATCATTCCCTTAGGGTCTTCAGTTGCCAGACAGATATAACAATAGTTGTCCTTGTGAGGGCAGAGCTTTATAAATACTAATGAGCTATGGAAATGAGTCATTTTTACTATCATTTTGGAAATCATTTAGTCCAACCCTTTTGTTTTAGAAGTAAGAACACTGAAGCCCAGAAAGCCCAGAAAGAGGACTTGCCTAAAGTGACCCAGGTACTTAGTGGAAGTACTTGGGGACACATCACTTAACCCCTTGGTAAGGATGTTTTTTCTACTATATATTGCAATATTAACCCACAAGTGGGTCTGATTTCAATTAGATATGAAAAGTGGTTGCAAAAGTAGCAACATAAATTAACATTGAGCTTTATGATGTGAAGAGCTCACCATCTTTTTTGTATGTTTGCATATGCCCTTTCTCCCTCAACCAAATATTACAAACTTCTTAAAAAGGCAAGAGCTACATTCTTGTTCTTCATTCCCTTCTGTGCTTACCTTAGTGCCTTGCATTTAACTATTAAGAGCCTGATCAATATTTGTTAATTGATTGAATGAGAAGTATCATGGTGGAACAGATAAAAAGCTGGCCTACAAGCCAGAAAGATGAGGCCAAACTCTGCTGGTGACATATGCTGTAAGTCTGGGCCCTTAACTTCTATTAGACAATTCTCTGAAAATGTAAGTTTCAGAGAATGTGCCAACTTTCATTGGTAGAAGGAATTTCTATATTCTAAGAACTCCCTATATCAATAAAATCACAGGTTTAATACTTATCCCATCCTATGTACAGGTCTTAGCTCCTTTACCAGACTATAAGCTCCATGAAAAGGGGACCACATCTTGTCTAAATTGTGTATGCCCTCCCCCCATATCAATGAAATCACAGGCCTAATCTCTATCCCCTATGGTCTGCCAACTGAAAGTGATTGAAAATGATTTGGAATTAGAACTATATGCAGAAAATTTGTACTGATGGGGCTCTCAAATTTGGTGGGGCATATAAAATGCACATATGCTAATACACGAAATGCCAATATGAATTGTATTATTATTTTGAAGATGGCTATTATTGGCTAATTGGTGGTTAAATTGTTTCTGACTAGCTTTGTGTTGTTTATTGATACCTCAGCCAACTAAGAGGTAGCTGAGTGGAGTAGTGGAAAGAGTGTTGAGCCTGGAGTCAGGAAGACCTTGTGACCTTGGGCAAGTCACTTAACCCTATTTGCCTCAATTTCCTCATCTATAAAATGAGCTAGAGAAGGAAATGGCAAACCACTCCAGTATTTTTGCTAAGAAACCCCCAAAATGGATCACAAAGAGTTGGACATGACTGAAAAATAGCTAAATAACAACAGCCAGCTAACATCAGCATTCAGCCAGGGCAACCTGGTGAGTCCTCTTTCTCCAGTGATTTCCCACAGAAACCTGGTGAAGGGCAGCAGCTTGAGGATACAAATTGTCTGCTAGTACTTAAACAACTGATAGTAGCAAAGCAACAAAGGACACTACTAAATCATCTGACCCCAACTTTAGAGACTCCCGTGATAACTTGCAAGTAGTCTGGAGCTTTGATCTCTCTTCTGATTGAGATTTCTAGTTCTTGGGCTGAGGACGGGAGGATATGGAATGCAGGAAAAACATTTTTTTTTGTTTTTTTCTTGTTCTTATAGTGGTATCTGAATTCTTCTTCAATATAATCAATATTATTGACTAAAAAAAGGGAAGAGATTATATTCTTCTGCAAGTAACTAAGCCAAACCATAGAACCCATATATAGGTAGAGGCCATAGGGCTTCCCAGCTATTTAAGTAAAGGATAGTACACTGGACCTGGAGTCAGAAGACCCAAGTTCAAACCTGGACTCAGATACTATCTATATGAACCTGTACAGGTCACTTAACCTTTGTTTGCCTCAGTTTCCTTAAATGTAAAATTAGGATTATAATAACACTTCCCAGGATTGTTGTGAGGATCAAATGAGATAATATTTTTAAGATACTTAGCACAGTGCCTAGCACATGGCAGGTGCTAATAAATACTTGTTCCCTCCCTTTCCCTTAAGAAGCCTTTTCAGGACCTGAAACTTCTTTGAAAGAGCAACCTAAGGATATGGTCAGACAACAGAGACAGATATAAAAGTGAGAGTAACTGGGAGTCTACGAACAAGTCATGAACTAGAAGAAGATAGAACAGGCCCTATGACACAGGAAGAAGAGTTTGGAGTTGGAGCCAGTGTAGGCAGAGAAAGAGGAGTACCCATTAATCAGATTTTATTAATTGTTACTCTTGGCTTAAAAAATAATCAAGATGAGTTTGTATGACAAATATTTGTGGGGTTTAGTAGAACTATGAGCTGGACACAAGCCAATAAGGTGAAATGGAAGCCATAAAAAATGAAGACAGTCTTTAGCTATGTTAAATGAAGCAATGTGTCTACAATGTGGGTAAGGAAATAATAGAATGGCAGTGGCATTCCTCCTGTATACTGCCCTGCTCACAACTCATCTGAAAATTGTGTTCAGTGTTGGGTCACAGCAATTATAATAATGAATAAACATCTATTAAGCACCTACTATGTGACAGATACTGGGCTAAGTAATTGATTTAAAGACAGGAATAAGACTGCCCCTTCTCTCAAGGAGCTTACATGGGGCAGGGGATGAAAGTTATCTGGTGCAGGGGCATGATAAAGTCCTGCAGTAGGTGTGGGAAATGATATGAGGAGGTGTGAGTTTCAGAGTTGATTTCATCTTACAGAATGATTGTTTTCTGGAGGTGATGAAGTTGAGGAAAGCAGTAGGTGGGAAGTAACAAGGAGAATTCCCTGGGTGCTCTCCTTAAATGGTGGGGGATCAGGGAGGAGCTTCCAGATGTCAACCTTTCCTCATCGTCTCCAACCAGAAGGAGGGATTGGCTCCAGGGGCAGGGAATAATGAGGAGATGAGTTTCAGAGTTGATTTCATCTTGCAGAATGACACATTTTAGGAAGGACGTTGGTACTATCTAGAGGATAGCAATCACGGTGATAAAGATAATTGGAGATCATGCCATGCAAGGATCCTTGGGGGAAAAAAAACACAGGGAGATTTAGTCTGGAGAAGAGAAGACTTAGGGAGAACACAATGGCTATCTTTAAATCACCTGAATGATTTGTTCTGTTTGCTTCCAGGAGGTGGGACCAGAAGCATTATGTGGAAGTTACTAGCTATTAACACTTACTAAGCTATGTGACTCTGGGCAAATCATTAAAGCTTTCTTAGCCTTAGTTTCCACAACTGTAAAATGGGGAAATAATATCACCTGTCCTAAAGGACTGTTTTAAGGACTAAATGAGACAATGTGTAAAGTGTTTAGCATAGGGCCTGGCATGTAGCAGGTGCTTAATATATGCTTGTTTAAGAAGAAAAGTCATAGAGATATAGGTTTCAGGTCTATATCAGCAAAACCAAACCAACCAACCCAATTGAAAAAAAGGACAACAAACTCATGAAAAATGGAACTATCCTAAAATGGAATGGGCAGCCTTGGCAGGTAGTGAGTTTCCCCTCACTAGCCATTCTCAAGTAAAGATTACATGACCAATAGGTGTTATTCATCCTTCCTTGAAGAGGACCAATGATAACAGGAGGGTGATGTCTTGACTTTCAAGTGAGATGGATTTAAGTGAGGCAGCGCTGTGCAAAGTCATTAGCCTCACTTTTTCTTCTAGGGTCATCTGAGTACAGTGGCAAGACACAGGTCAGGATGACTGGAGATGATCCCAGATTCAGTGGAAGATCTTGGCCTTTTTAAGCTGAGGTCTTTCCCATGTCTCAGTTTGTCTGGGGCAACATGCATTTGGTGATTAAAGGTTAGGTAAGAATTGAAGCAAAAGATGGCCGAGTTTGACTTCACAAAAGAATCAGCTTGGGAGGGGAAGACCCTTCTGGCCAGAACAGAAACAATTGTTATACATGTTGGGTATATGGAGAAGGGATTCTTTTTTAGGAATAGGATTCTCCCAACTCTCAGATTCTGTGATTCAGTATTGTTGAACACAAATTCCAACTTTCTTTGAAAACATAACCAACAATGTTTTGGGACAAAGTTATGAAAGAGGCAAAGCTTGTGTTTGCATTCTTTTTATACATTTCTCCCCTTCTCTTCTATCCCCTTTTGTCTCTCACCCCACCTCCTTTACTCTTCACTTACTATCTAGAAAAAGTTATGTTATTAGTGATTATTTATATGTTAGTGTGAATTTATGTCCCTCTTCTCTCTTTTTAAGGGGTATTAGCATTCTCAGCCTTATATCTACTTGTGGAATGATATCCTTTATTCTTTGTTAAAGGGATTTCAGCAATCAGAAAGTAGGGAATGGAGGCATTTGGTGGCAAGAATGCCCTTTTACAGTCCTGAAATAACAGCAGCCAACACTGAGATCACTTCTGCCTACATATAGGGTCATCACAGAATATAATTAGAAATAACAATAACAAAGCCTATTGAGAGTGTACTTCCTGTTTACAAAGTTTTGCTTTCCATATGTGATCATTTGAACCTCACTAGTACCTTTCTTATACCTAGAACACATAGGATTATTGTCAGTAGACAAGATGAGGAAAGGGAGTTTATCTGTGGTCATGTGACTATTAAATGTCAGAATCTCTTGAGTCTCACCATTAGTGGGCACTCACTCTAGGACTTTCCTTTCCACTTCCCTCCCCACTCCACTTTCTCCTTCTCTTCCTTCTCATAGTGAACCCAGTTAATCTGTTCTCTTCCCTACCCCAAGCCACCCTGACTACTTGGGGTACTTTTATTTGTGGTAGCAACACTGACTAAAGAGCCAGGGTAATAATGCTTGCTTACTTCCATATTGTGTTCTGGACCCCAGTTTATATACATTGTCTCATTATGTTACTTACCAGAGCCCACGGAAGTGGGTCTTGTGATTACACTTATTTTTACAGGAGAGGAAAGCAGAGCCCAGAGACATTGAGTGACTTGCCTAGAATGACACAGTAATAATGGCTTCCTGACTCGATTTCCTGTACTCTACCCAATAGACTTTGTTACCCCTACCGAATAGAGTTATGCCTGGATTACTTCATGTGTACTGTGGTATCTGACATGGTGCCAATGCCTGCTCAGGAGGTGGCCTATCTCTTCTCATTTCCAAGCTTCAGAAGGTAGAAGGAAAACAAAAGGAGGAGGAAAAAACAAAATTGGATTCTCTCCTCTCAGTTTATGTATTAATACAGGAACTCTCTGGTGTTGTCTGGGATATCCTGTTGGCAGGAGCAGGTTTCTACAGGCTACTAAATTTAAGTCACAGCTCAATGAAGAACAATTAGAAACCCTTAATATAGGCTAATTTGCCCAGTGACATGAAGCAGGACAGCTGTGTGCACATTCTGATTAGATTGTCAGGGGTTGTGGTCGGGAGGGGGATGGGCGAAGAATGGTGACAGACATGTTCCTCCGACATTGGATCTGTTCAGTTGCTGACTTGCCAGAGGCAGAGGAAGTTGTCATTGGTGACTGACCCTCCACACAGGTGCTGGTTTACAGGAAGAGGAAGATAACGGTCAGCACTGGGATTTGTAGCTCCCTTGGAAAAAATGAAACAAAACAACAAAACATTACGTTTCACTGTTCATAAAAATGTTTCCAGGATGAGAAGAGAACTAGGAAAGAGGAAAGGGAAATTTGAGCAAGTGTGGCATCTCTAGTCGGAATGAGAATCTTCCTGAGGTCTTCATTTCCTTCAGTCAAAGGGCTGTACCTGAGGACCTAGAGGGCCACATGTGTCCTTGAGGCCGCAGGCTTCCTCCTGCTGGCTTAGACCATTGCAAAAACTTCTTTTTTGAGAAAGAGACGAAGAGAAAGAGAAAAACTGACAGGGACAGACAGAGACAGAGAGATAGAGAGAGAGAGAGACAGAGAGATAGAGCCACAGAGAAAGACAGAGACAGACAGTGACAGAGAGAAGAGAGAAAAGATAACAATGGGGCAATCTGCTGGAGAAGATGAGAGGAAATTGAATTAAGGGTAAATGTAGAGTGGTTGGCCTTGTCAAGGAAAAGAGCCATCTCTTGATCAGAGAATGGAATAAGGAAGGAGAAAGTTCTAGCTTTGAATCAAAGATTGAGCGGAGCCTAGAATGATTCACAATATAGTTCTGCTTCCGACAGTTCAGGCAGGCCATGGACCAAGTTCTTATTTGGAAAACATCCATTGGTCTGCAGTAGGAATGCTCCTGTAGTGAAATCCTCCTTTCTGCAGAGAAGGAAATATAACGGGCATTGTGAATGGGAGGAACTTTTCTTTTTCACATTTGGCTGATTCAAGCCTTCTTTTTCCAAAGCAAATTAATGATAACCTTTCCTCTACAATGCTCAGCAACACTGAAGCCCTGAAGACACTGTGCTGGAACAGATGGGTAATGTAATGCACTGCTATGTCATAATGTGCTCAGAATGGAAAACTGCACCCAGAAATTAAAACTTGTCTGGAGGTGCCAAGTAGCAGAAAGGTTTTAAGTATATATTCTAGGGAGAAAGCTGGAAAATTCTCCATGATCTGGCCCCACCTCTCACCCTGCCCAAGAGAGAAGAGAGAACTAATTTCAGGCAAATTCATTGACGTTCACCCCCATCTTTCTCTCCCTAGCCTCTCCATAAATGCATAGAAGACTCCCCAACCTAATCCTGATCCTCTCTGGGCCCCTCAGCATTGTTTTAGCCTATTATGATGCAAAGCAGAATCTCAAGGGGAAAAGGAGATAGGATTTCTGAATGAGTTTGGAAAAAGGAAGGTATCTATAGAGGAGCTTGTAGATTTCTGAGTAACCCATAGCTCTGCCACTGTGGTATGGCTAGCTAATGTCCAAGTGTGGTCAAAAAAGTCAGAGGCAGGCCTTTTTATACCAAAACAGGATGTTTTCTTTCTGGCTACAAACAGTTCTCCTCTGTATCTGAAGTACAAAAATGTGTAAGTGCCAACTCTGCCACAAATCATCTGTGTGACCTTGAGTAAGTCACTGACAATCTCTGAGTCTGTTTCCTCATATGAACCTGGAGAATTTTTGTATTGCAGAGAAGCAATTAAATAGATTAACAATGAAATTAAACAATGATTAAATAAGTCTTATAACTCAGCAATGAGATGTTGGGAGGAATTTGATTTTTAACCTTAAAGTATTATATAAAAAGTGAGTTGTTATTGCTATTATTCTTATTACTAGTTGCCTGGAAGTAGTAATGGTTGGTTTATAGTCATAAGCTTAAAAGATTTTAGAACTTGACGTCCAACTCTCTCATTGTTTGGGTGAGAAAACTGAGACTAAGAGTAGAAAATGCACTGACTTTGGATTTAGAGGACTTGAGTTTGAATCCTTACTCTGATACTCTCTACATGACTGTAGCCAAATCATTTAACTTTTCTGGACCTCAGTTTCCTTACATATAAAATGAGGGGGAACCTTATACCTTTAGATCTATGATTCTATTATATGAGTTTCTCAAGATCACACAGTTCGTTAGTGGCAGAACTTAGACCCAGATACAACGGTCACCCTATTCAATGCTTTTTGACCAATTAAAAATTGGACCATTCCCCTAGTCTTCTTGAGTCTCTGTTTTACTTGAAGGATTTCCAATCTAATACTAACTCTGCCACCTATGGGATGTTGGGTAATCATACAACATCTTTGAACCTCGGGCTTATTATGATCTATAAAATAGAGGGATTGGATTTCATAAGTCATTAGGTCCTTTCCAGCTCTAAATTTATGATCCCATGATCCCCACTACCTGATGAAGTCTTCCATCCTTCATGTTATGAGTCTATTTAACTTTATGTAAGGAAACAAAGACAGGATGTTAAAATTAGAAATGGTATTACCTACCCATCTCCTAGATCTGCTTCTGAGTTTGAGACTATATTTTGTCTTTTAGTGAACATTCTTAGTGAGCAGAAACCTTGTCCATGTACTTCAACCAACTTCCGCCCCCACAAAGCATCTGGCAAAACTCCTTCATACAAATGAATACTTGACAATTATATTTAGAAATAATGATCTTCTATACCCTACCTGAAAACCAAATGTGGAGGAGATGGGAAATCTGATCCAGTTATGATTCTAATCTTTCACTAATATTCATTACCCATTTCATTGTAATGCTGGACCCCATCATAGTCCTCCTCCTTGGATGGATGGTGACTCTCAAAGGCTATGCACAAGCTTTAATATAGGCTGTACCCAGTGGGTCTTCAAGAATGAGCCTAATAAGAGATTGTACATCTCTGGTCTCAGGACAAAGCTGGTTAAGGCTACAGGGACTCATGAAAGTTGATCATCAGGTGATGTAGTCTTTGGGAGCTCATGAAACAGTCTACTAACTCATACGGTCAATGGCATCTGCATTGGTACAAGATGTACCTACAATAGGCAGACTATTACTCCTCATATTAAAGTATATTAAAGCCCATCTGTCAAGCTGCCAGGCAATCTTAGGTAATCAAGGATTTATTTGACTCCTACAAAGCAGGGACAATGGTGAATGCTCATTAATCCTATTGGTTAGAAACCACAGCTCCTCTGGAAAGAGGCAGCGGCTTGAGAGTGACATCCTAATGAAATATTTCATTGGGTCTGATGAAGTTTGGTTATGAATAAACCACTCTCTCCCTTTCCCCATTCTCAGTCTTGATTCTTTACTGTTCCATCTTAGCCAAAGTGGTGCAGGGCTACCTGGTTTTCTAGAATGATTGCTGAACTCTAGTTCTTGCATTCTAGCTGGGTGTGCCTAAGGATACTATTTCACTTTATTTTCTTTATCTGTAAAGCAGAATTAATAACTCTTAGACTACTCACCTCATAGGGTTCATCCAAGGAGAACATTTTGCAAACTTAAAGCCCTATTTAATTTTCAATTACTTTTACTGGGTAGTTCAGCAGGGACTAGACCAGGTGACACTATTGATAGACTAGTCTTATGAAAAGGGAGTGAGTCATCATTCTACCTTTTTCATAAGTTAGATGACTTGAGTTCTGGGACAGTCAATGGATCATGGGATTATAAATTGAGAATTGGAAGGGATCTTAAAGGTCATGAAAGCCAATCATCTCATTTTATAGGTTAGGAAACTGAGCTTAAGTGACTTGCCAGGTTAACATAGCTGATAAATGTCTAGGACAGGATTTGAAAACAGGGCTTTGTGACTCTACATTTAGAACTCTATTTTCTAGATCATGTTGCTTTTCTATAGATTTTGATCCAAAAGATACCTTAGTCCAACCAGTCAAACCTCATTTTACAAGTGAGAAACTAAGGCTAAGAGAAGCAAAATAACTTGTCCAAGGTCCCCTAAGTACTAAATGGTAGAGCTGAGATTTGAATCAAGTTTTCTGACTCCAAATCCAGTATTCTTTTCCATATATTTATAGTTAGTGAAGTAGTTTTCCCAAGGTTGTACAGTTAGAGACAGGACTTGTTACTTTACTGACTCCTGGTACTGAGATCTTTACACTATCCCAGTTTGTTTTTCAATACGTAACTAGAGGCTGCCACTCTACCATAATCATTTCTCCCCAACTTTTCTCCCTCTCCATCCCCCCTAATGCTTTTTGCCTAATACAAGCCCTTTTGTATTAATGTGTATGAGGTTTCCCAGAGCTATGTTCCTCAAACAGGACCCATATGTGTGGCAGAGCAATATCCTCACAGCCAGAAATTAGGCAACCATCCCTATTGGCTCCATTGAACAGGAGGCTGAAGTCATATTTGAAGGGGGCTTTGCCAAAATTAAAGTATGATATGCAAGTACAAAACACAATTGTAACTCGTCTTCTCACCAGCAACACTGAGAAGTTGTACCAGCTGACTCACACTTAGTTGAAGAGAAGTATCTGAGGGAGAAAGTCATGCAAGGACTTCTGAGAACTAGGAAATGTGGCTCCTATATCTTCTAATTTATAGGCAAAGGGCATTAAAAGAATACCCATACACATACTATGTTCACCATTCTGGAGAGTTGGAAGGTAGGTAGTTCCATGGAATGATGAGTATCTCAAAAGTCTAACTATAACAGTCTTATGGGTAGGGAAATGTATAAGACCTACCAGAATGCAAGGAGACACGATTGTCATAGAAGAAGTCTGATTCTGGTCCCAGCAAATATCTGAAGTCCAGTGTCTAGGTGTTCTTTCTTAGATATACCTTAGTGAAGCCTGCTTTCAGGAAAAGAACTGCTATTAGTCATTTATATCCTATGAAGACATAGAAGTTTGCCAGTAAAAATGATTCAAATTTAACAAGCATTTATTAAGTACCCACTGTGTAAAGATCAGTGTCTTCTCTCCTAGGTATGATGCAATATTTAGGTCAGAATATAGAGTCCTTGAGGGCATCAACCACTATATATTTCGTCTTTGTTATACTTATTGCTACCAAAGTGCCTGAAACATAGTAGGCATTTTATAAATTCTGGCTGACTGAAGATATGGACCTTAAAAGCTAGGATTTATATAGTGCTTTAAGGTTTGCACAGCAAACATAGTTTACTTTTATCTCTTTTAGTTCTCATATTAATCCAATGAGGTAGGTGCTTTTATTATTCCCATTTTACAGCTGGGGAAACTGAAGTCTAAATCTATGATGCTATGAACCCAGATCCTCCAAATTTGGACCAATGAGGGTACAATCATTTTCCACCCTACATCAAGGTGCCTTGCTATGCTGCTCTTACTATAACCCAAACTTATATTACCTTCCTCACTGTCATATGCATATATCGTTGAACTTTCATTGTACAAAAACACCAAGTCTTTTTCATAGGAATGGCTATCTAGCTATCCCTCTCCATTTCCCCCCTATCTCTGTACTTGTGAAATTCGTGTATTTTTAAGCTCAAATATGAGACTGTATTGCTATTAAATTTCATCGTACTAGATTTGGTGAACATTCATAGAATCACAGAATTTGAACACTGGAAGGGGACCTCAGCAGCCCATCAAGTCCAATGAATACACTAAAGAAATTCCCACTGTAATGTATTCAATAAATGTTTGCCTAGTCTCTGCCTGCAGATCTCTAGGAGCTCACTACCTCTCAAGGCATTACATTCCACATTTGGACACCTTTAATCACCATTAAGTTTTTCCTGACATTTAGTCTCAGTTTTCTTCTTTGTAAATTCCACCCATTGCTCCTGATTCTGTTTGCTGGGACCAAGTAGAACAAGTCTAATCCCTTCTTCATATGATAGGCCTTCTTCAAATGATATCATACTCCAGGTGAAGTTGTACAATGGCAGAGCACTTGGTACTCTTGAAAGCTCTGTCTATAAATAGAGCCCAAAATCACATTCGCATCTTTTGTTGCCTTACCACAATGCTGATTTACACGGAGCTTACAGTCCATCAAAACACCAAGATCCTTTTCTTCTAACTCAGTAATGACTTTATGGATCCTGACTATCAGTTAGTCAATTAATAAGCATTCATTAAGTACCTACTAGGTAGTAGGAATTGTGCTAAGAACTGGATACAAATAAAGGTGAAAACAGTCATTGTTTTTGAGGAGCTCACAGTCTAATGGTGGAGACAACATGCAAACAACTATGAATAAATAAGACACATACAAAATAAACTGGAGATAATCAACAGAAGGAAAGTACTAGCATTAAGGGTGATTGGGAGAGGCTCTTTGTAGAAAATGGGATTGTAGATGGTACTTTAAGGAAATGAGACAGAGATCAGGAGGGAGAGAATTCCAGGCATGGGGAATAGCCAGTGAAAATGTGCAGAAACTACATTATGCTGAAAGGAACTACATAAAACAAATCAATATCAACATTAAACTTACATGTTCCAAATGCTTTAGCATCCAAATTCATAAAAGAAACATTATTTGAGCTACAAGACATTAATGCAGTAGTGACTAGAAACTTCAGTCTTTTTCTTTTTCTTCCTTCCTTCCTTCCTTCCTTCCTTCTCTCTCTGTCTTTCTTTTTTCCTTCCATCTATCACTTTCAGTTTTAGATAAATGTAACAGAAAGAAAAGCAAAAGGAAAAATGTAGAACTGAATGAATTGCCTGAGAAACTAGAGCCGAAAGATTCATGACATCTTCTAAATGAGACTGAAAGGAGAGTGTGTGTGTGTATGTATATGTATAATTATATGTATATGTATATATTTCAGCACCACATGGAACTTCCACAAAAATGACCATATTTTAGGGCGCAGAGATGTTGTGAACAAATATAAAAAGGCATTAAATTCTTTAAAGGTCATAACTCAATAAAAATAGTAATCAGTTCAGGGACCACAACAAAAGATACAGACCCAGGGGAAGCTAGGTGGTGCAGAGGACAGAGCACCAGCCCTGAAGTCAGGAGTACCTGAGTTCAAATCCGGCCTCAGACCAAACACTTGACACTTACTAGCTGTGTTACCCTGGGCAAGTCACTTAACCCCAACTGCCTAAAAAACAAAACAAAACAAAACAAAAACAAACAAACAAAAAGATACAGACCCAAATAGAGACTTAACAAATCCTAAATGATAAGTGGGTCAAAGAACAAATTATAGAAATAACTAATTATTATGTGGAAGAAAATGATAATGATGAAACAACATATCTAAATTTTTGAGATACAGCTAAAGTAGTCCTCTGAGGAGAAAACCACACACCCAAAAACACACACTAACAAAATAGAAAAAGAGAGGATCAATGAACTAAACATGCATTTAAAAAATTAGGAAGTCAATAAATAAAGTTAAAATAAGCACAGAGATGAGATATTGAAAATTAGAGGAATTGGAATTCCTCTAAATTGGAAAAGTAGAAGTGATAAATGTAAAAGTTAGTTCTTTGAAGAAATAATAAAATTGAGAATCATTTAGAAAATCCAATTAAAAAAGAAGACAGAAAACTAAGTCAGTAAAATGGCGATTGAGCAAAGAGAAATAAAAACAAAACCAGAAGAAATAAAAAGAATTGTTGGAACCTATTATATAGAGTTAGATGCTAACAAATATGAGAACACACAAAAAAATTGAGGAAAACCTACAAAAATATAAAATATCTCAAGTGACAGATTAAATAGAGACCTTAACCCAGTCTCAGAAAAGGAATTAAAACTAGCTCTAAAGGAACAAAGAAAAAAAAAACCTTGTGGTCCTAATAGATTTACAGGAGAATTCTACCAAAGTTTTAAAGACCTTTTAGCACTGATATTACAGAATTCCCCAAAATTGAGAAAGCACTCTACCAGAATCATTTTATGAGACAAGTATAGTTCTAATACTTAGGCTAAGGAAGGACAAAACCAAAGAAAAATATAGACCAATATTATTAGTAAATATTAATTAAAATTTTTCTAATAAATATGATATAAAGAAAGGAAGCCCACTCTCCCCACTATTCTGTGATACAGCTCTGGAAATGCTAACTGCAGTAGTAAGACAAGACAAAAGAACTAGATGCATAAAGAGAGGCATAAAAAGGAGATAAAACTACCACAATTTGGTGATGATGGTATAGCTAGAAAATCCTAGGGTATCAGAGAAGAGAAGAGTAAAAAAAATAGCTTTAGCAGAGTTATAGGCTATAATATAAACCTTCAAAAATTAACTGCATTTCTATAAAGTAAATAACAAAATCTAAAAGGTCATAATAGAAAAAGAAAACCCATTCCAAATAGCTACAAAATGCATAAAATATCTTGAGATCAACCTACCAAAGTCCACAAAAAGTTGTATAGGTTCAATTACAAAATGCTCCTTAAAGAAATCAAGAACAATTTAAATAGCTGGAGGAATATTCAATGCAAGTGAATGAACCATGCCAATACAATATAAGTGAACTACTACCAAAGTTTGGTATGCAAGACATAAAACCAATTAACAAATCTCTCTCTCTCTCTCTCTCTCTCTCTCTCTCTCTCTCTCTCTCTCTCTCTCTCTCCCCTCCCCCTCCCCCTCTCCCTCTCTCTCTCCCCCTCCCCCTCTCCCTCTCCCTCTCTCTCTCTCTCTCTCTCTCTCTCTCTCTCCCCCTCCCCTCTCCCTCTCCCTCTCCCTCTCTCTCTCTCTCTCTCTCTCTCTAAGAAAATGCATATCAAAACAATCCCAAGGTTCACCTCACACCCTGAAAATTTGAAAAGATGGAAAAAATGACAGAAGTCAGTGTTGGAGGAGTGGTGGGAAAATTGGTATATTTATGCATTGTTTGTGGATCTGTGAATCGGTTCAATCGTTTTTGAATGCATTTTAGAAGTACGCAAAAAAGTGACTAAAATATCCATACCTTTTGACTCAGAGATTCTATTACTTGGTTTATACCTCAAGGAAGCCATGGGATATGAAGAAAATCCTCATATACACAAAATATTTATAGCAGTGCTTTTTGTGATAGTAAAGAATCAGAAACAAAGTAAATACCTATAAATTGAGGAAAGGCTAAAAAATGCAATATATGAATGAAATGGAATATTATTTTGTGGTATGGAATGATGGTTAGCTAAGTGGTACAGTGGATAGAGTACTGGCCCTGGAATCAGGAGGACCTGAGTTGAAATCTGTCCTCAGGTAATCACTAGCTATGTGACTTGGCAAATCACTTAACCCTGTTTGCCTCAGTTTCCTCATCTGTAAAATAAGATGGAGAAGGAAATGGCATTATTCCAGTATCTTTGCCAAGAAAACCCCAATGAGGTCACAAAGAATTGGACACGACTAATTGACTAAACAACGACAAAGAAATGATAAATGTGGACAGATCTGTATGAACTAAGGAAAAATAAAAAAAAGAAAAGCTAAGAAAACAACACACATGACAATGTAAATAGAAAGGACGCACTGAAAAAATAAAAAAAATAAATGTATGTTTTCCAAGTTTTACAATATATAAATTGGATGTACCAATTTTCTCCTCATTATTTTCTTTTAAAAAAATTGTATTTGTTCTATGAGATGGCTCTCTGGGAGGGGGAATGAGGGGAATACTGGGGAAATCTATGATGATGTAAAGAACAAAATACATCATTAAAATTTATTTTAAAAAGAAAAGAAAATGCATAGAGTTGGGAGATGGAGTGTCTCATTGAAGGAACATCAAGGAGTCCAGTTTCATTGAATGTTAGCTTCTCTTCTGACACTTTATGTCATCTGATGAAGTAGCAATAGTTTACATTTGCGCAGTACTTTACAGTTTACAAAGCACTTTTCTTGCAACAATCCTTGAGGTAGATAAAATAAATATTGTTGTTTTATGAATGAGAAAACTGAGGATCAGAGTGCTACATGCTTTATACATGATTACAAGTGTAGCAAACCTGAGACTCAAAGCTAAGTCTCCTGATTTGGAATCTACTATGCCTTCTAGTACTCTTTAATGTCTTTACTAACTGTGTTGGCCTTCTGGGTGAATTTAAACAGATCTCTACTGGAGACGCGAACCTTTAATCCAAATGAATGAATGTTCAATGATAGTGGTATTACAGAAAATTTAAACTAACAGTGGACTTGATAATTTTTGTCACAGAGTTTCTTAGCATGACTTGAAGCATCTGGGTGGCACAGTGGATAAAAAACACTGGGTCTGGAGTCAGGAAGACCTGAGTTCAAATTTGACCTTAGATGATTACTAGATATGTGACCCTTGGGCAAGTCATTTAACCTTTATCTTCATTATTTCCTTCAGTTGTAAAACGAGGATAATAATAGCATCTACCTGTCAGGGTTGTTATCAAATGAGATAATGTTTGCAAATTGCTTAGGACATAGTTGGTATTTAATAAATGCTTATTTCCTTTCCTTCTTACTTGAATAATGATTGGAGGAGGTTACTCCTCCAATAACAATCTGGGATGCTTCAAACATGATAAAATCTTGATAACATAAAATGCAAGGAGCCAGAAAGAGAAATGAACATTTAATTAAGTTTCTGATTATCTATTTGTCTCAAAGAACAACAGTAGGTCATCCATCTGAATTGTAACTGTCACTTTAAATTATGCCCTTGTTTTAATAAACTGATACAAGTTAATGAGATTTTTTTACAAACAATTTTCTCTCTAGACTAAATAATTCAAATTCCTATAACATTTCTTCATGAAATAAGTTTTCTTGACCTCTAATTACCTTATTTTTCCTTGAAAAACAGGATAAAGACTTTGCCAAGTATCAAATACCACAAATATAATTGGAAGATTTTTTTTATGTATAGAATTATAAGCTACTTGAAATCATGGACTTTTTCATTTTGGTCTTCATATCTTCAATATTTAGCACAGTTGGTGGTACATGCGGGTGTATGTCTATTGATTTTTTTCACATATGTATTTATCTATATGTTTATGTATGTGCATATAGCAATAACACTTTTTTTTTTGACAAAGTATTGTATCACTAGGTCACTGACTTAACCTTGGAACTGTTTTTAGTTTTTTGAATTATAATACATACACACACATATACATACATACAGAGAGGGAGACACACATACCTGTATAACATATAGTTCTATAACATGCTCTATGTATTTATGTTTATACGTATGCGCATAGCAATATATGATATATATATTATTAGCACTTTAGTATATTCTGTTTACAGAGTACTATACTTGAAGTCAGAAAAACCTAAGCTAACATACTACTTTTTTTTTTTTTGCTTAGGCAATCAGGGTTAAGTGATTTCCCCAAGGTCACAGAGCTAGTAAGTGTCAAGTGTCTGAGACCAGATTAGAACTCAGGTCCTCCTGACTCCCAGGCCGGAGCTCTATCCATCTTACCACCTACCTGCCCTATATACTACCTTTGACCCTTAGTAGGTATGTGAACATAGCTCAAACCCTTCTCAGAATATTTTTCTGCAACCTTATTGCCTATGCAGTAATTTTCCATCCTAAAATCACAGTGGAGAATTTCATGCTGTCAGTTGAATTGAATTGTCCAATGCCACATAGCTAGTTAGTAGCAGGGATGAGGCTAGAATACAAGTATTCAGCCAAATTGTTTTATCACATAAGATTGCATATTTTTGCCTTAATTTATTTCTAACCATCTACATGTCTAATAGTGGGGGGAAGTTGCTTCCAGCCCAGTCACGTATCTGGACATACAATTCTTTGCTTCCAAGGGTTGAATAAACTTGCTCCCTTCATTTGGGCCTGGAAGTATGTGATGATTGCCTCAAAGCCAACATTAAGCAAACGTGTGAAGCAAATGACATCCAGATTTCAAACTATCTAGATCAGGCCCGCACAACCTATAGCCCGTGGGTTGTAAATGGCCCACAGGCCGCTTGTGGAATGTCAAAGACTTTCCTCTCTGTTTTTTGCAGCTGCTGGAAATCCGTTGGTGCACCTACAGGATTACATCCTGCGGGCCGCAGGTTGTGCAGGCCAAATCTAGATGGTCTAGATAGGAAGACCTACCGTTTGGATTGTGAATTGAATCATTTTTACTTTTCATCTTAATGCTTCAACATTGTATAGACAGAAGAAAAACTTGAAACAACTGAAAGGACTCTGAGGAGAAAAATGATCCATACCATTATGTACATAACAATTACTGCAACAAAATTATTTTATATTATCATATTATAACATAATTATCCTCAACCTAAATTCTATTCTAGGACCTCAAGATGATGTAGAGGTGACCCTGTTTCCTCAAAGACTATTCCAGTGAAGTATAAACTATCAATTTCAATCAACTGGAAAGGCTTTGTGTGTGAGGCCAGAGAAAAGACTGAATATGTTATGCAAAGGCCAGCTTGTTAACTTAAGTTTGAAGAGACTCATCACTAGCAGGTTAGCTGTAGGGTAAAGGATTTCTTCAGCCATAACTACTCATGATAATTGTCTTTAAAGATATAGACTGGCCATGATCTATGTGAGCAGATGAAAACCCCTCATTGATAAAAAAAAAATCCTTTGATTATAATCATAATTGTATCATTATTTAATTATTTATATAGGGTTATTATAGCTGACTTCTATATAGCTCTTTATAGTTTGCAAATAACCTTGCATAGCCTATCTCATTTTAATTGCACAACAACCTTGTACGGTAGGTATTCATTATTTAGGGTATCCTAAAATCTTAGTGTGGTTTTAAAATTCTGGGACTCATTGTTTATATCCATTTTCCAGAAAGGAAAATTATGGGTTATAAAGCCTAACTGACTTACTTATGTTCACATAGCTAGTAAGTGTCAAAGGTAGTATTTTAACTTAGGTTTTTTCTGACTTCAAGTATAGTACTCTGTTTAGTATGTTAATAATATGTAGATATATTTTATGTCTCTATATGCATAAAATGCATATAAATATAGGGTATACATTACAGAACAATATGTTACAGACACATGTATGTCCCCCCTCTGTATGTATGTATGTGCTCTTATAATCCAAAGTATAGTTCAAATGCCACCTTTTAAGGGAATCTTTTTGAAACTCTGAGCTGAAAATGATCTCTTGCTCATCTGACTTTACACAAAAAATTTTTTTACTCTTGTTAAACATTTATCATATTATTTATATTATTTTATATGTGTATATCTCATATCACTTTTAGATTATAAACATTTGCATGGATGGCCTTCATCTTCTTTATTTCACTTTTCCCTCAGCATATGACATAATTTTCTACGCATAATATTTTAAGAAAATTGTATAATGAATGAATATAAGTTTTTTTTTTCTTGTGGAAGTTCTCCCCTCCCCAACATGAAACATTAATCAATTATAGCCTTGACTGTCAGAAGGGTCAGAGAAAGAAAAACAATATGAACAACAGCTTTGAAAGAAAAAGAAATTACTCTTTTCAAACTCACTATGGTGTTTAAAAGATGAATTCCTGGCAATAGTGTGGAATATCAACAACCTACCCACTCTGCTGGAATTCTCCCAAGCAAGTTTCCAAGGTATTTGAGGTTTGGAAGGAAAAAAATCTTGATGTTTCATTCTCAATAGTGTGTTCATCTCTATGATAAATTTAAAATACTACCAGATGCTAGAGTGTAAGCACACACACACCCCGCTGCTGTAACCAGGGCAGGGCATTGAGGCTTTGTCCAGAGTGCTGAAATTTATGTAGACAGCACTTGTACTCTTATAACTGGTAGGAAAAACAAAACAAAACAAGAACAAAAACCCTGAACTTTGCACCTAATTAGCACGAATAATTAGTTGAAATAAGGGGCTACCAGATTGTGCTTTGTTCCCCTGCAGTGGTTTTGTTCAAGGTGAGCTCTTCCTAGAGACGTCCTTGAGGTGTCTCATCCATCTGGGTGATGTCCTTGACTCTCAGGCTCTCCCCATGGGGTGAGTTTTGGGGTTTCTCCCTTTATGGCGGCTTGTGTCCAAAAATACAAGGTCTTCCCCTTACAAGTCTCTTTACCTTCCCTTCATCAACTGCTTACTGTAGGCATCTTTTATGATGTTGGCCCTGAGTACCAGAATTGCTGGTACTTTGAGCACAGGACGAGTTTGGTATAGTATAATGAAGCACTAGACCAGGATTCCATGATTTAGAATACTTGGATTCTAGCCCTACTTCTTCCACTAACAAAAGCAAGCAACACATTTGCGTAACCTCTCCCCATCCTACCCACCCCCACCTTTCCCCCATTTATTTATATATTTTTAAATTTATAGAATAAAACAAGCATTTCCATATAATAAAAATGTTGATTGCATGTGAAACTGCAAATCTATTACGTATAACTTGTTATCCTTTTTAATACATAGTAAAGTTATCATATAAATTTCTTTTTCCCCCTTTTTTTTCTTTCCTCTCCCCCTGCCCTAGAGATGGCTACCATTAAATACAAATAGGTGTGTGGATAGATAGATTATATGTATATATATGTATATTATAGATATATACATAATTATTCTATATATACCTTTATTTTTCTGTTCTTTGGTTGCAGATAGCATCTTTGTTCATATGTCTTTTATAGTTAACTTGGGTATTTGCTTATAATACTCAACGTGACTTATTTTCTCAAAGTCATTCTATTTTTTTTAAGGCAATTGAGGCTAAATGACTTGCCCAAGGCCACACAGCTAGTAAGTGTCAAGTGTTTGGTTTGAGGCCGGATTTGAACTCAGGTCCTCCTGACTTCAGGGCTGTTGCTCTATCTACTGTGCCATCCAGCTGCCCCTCAAAGTCATTTTTTTTTTGGTTAGGCAATGGGGTTAAGTGACTTGCCCAGGGTCACACAGCTAGTGTTACGTGTCTGAGGCCAGATTTGAACTCAGGTCCTCCTGAATCCAGGGCTGGTGCTTTCTCCGCTGCACCACCTCCCTGCCCCTCAAAGTTATTCTTAAAACAATATTGTTGTTCCTGCAGACAATGTTCTCTTGGCTCTAATTTTACTCATTATTTGTGCAAGTCTTTCATAATCTTCTTGTTTTTCTTGTATTATTCTTATTTTTCTTTTTAGTTTTTCCTCAGTCTCTCTCACTTTATTTTTAAAGTCTTTTTTTTTTAAAGTTCTTCAATGAGTTCTTTTTGGTCAGGTGACCATTTGACCTTATTCTTTGGGACACAAAGTTTCTAAACCCTGATCTTCTCTATTGCCATAATAGCTCTCTATATGGTTGGATTCTTTCTCCTTTGCCTGCGCATTTCTTTTTTTTTGGTAATAATTTAGTTTTGATAATCACCTCTAGTCCTGGAGTATGGGGAATAGTGCCTCTGATCCTCTTCAGTTCACGCTTCTGACTTTGAACTCAAACCAAGACCTGCAGCCTCCTGTAAGTGCCCACAGCAAAGGCGTCCCCACCCCACTGTTTCTGCATTCACCTGGTGTATGCTAGCTCCTTCTCACTGGCTGCTCTCCAGGGCAGCACAGCTGGGTCTGATGTTCCTTGTTAGAAGAGGTTCCCTTTCTCTTCACTAGGTCAGATGCCTAATTCCCCTCACTGTCCGGAGGGTAAAAGTTCTTGTGGCTGGGGCCAAGGCAGTGTCCCAACCCAGCTAATCCCAGGGCTTGCTGCTTATTGTGTAAGCTTGACACTAGTTGTTCAAATGGACCCTAGACTGCAGGTCTTTACTCTTTGCAGGGAGGAAATCTTGTCCAGGATTTTTCTTCAGGTCTTCTCCAATTGTCCCAGGAGGGCCCCTCTTCTCCTCCTATTCTTATTTGTTTTCACTGGTCTATGTTCGCTCAGAGGTGCTATTTTATCTCATTTGTGGAGGAAAATCTTGAGAGCTGGAAATTTTCTGACCTACTCCACCATCTTCCCAGAATCCTCTCCCAATTCTAGCATTATTTTAACTACAATGTGTCATTCTTTGTTGTCTACAGTGATGTGTGGCCTTGGGTAAGTCACAAATTTTCTGGATTTTAGTTTTCTGACTTTTTAATTGAGGAACTTGGGCAAGATAAATGATATTAAATGTTCCTTTCAGATTTAATAGTCTGTATGCTATGTAAATTAAGGGTATGAATTAAATGTAGTAATTTAAGTAAAAAAACACTATGACAACTGAGTAATCTATATTCTTGGAATCATTTCTTATTACAAACTGACAGTGACAAAACAGCACCTTCTTCAACTAATAGTGGAAGGTTACTGAAAGACAAGACCAAGTCTTGAGATAGAAAAGGTAAATAGACCATTCTTTCCTATACTTGGCTTGATACCTTCCTGTCATTCTTAGGCCCAATTCAAGAGGCACCCCTTTCTTCTTACCTATCTATTGTGTTTTGCTGTGGTACTAGGCAAGAGGTAAAGTGAAGAATGAGGGGAAATGAAGAAGAAGGAGAAGGATTAGACAAGAGATTAGTGTTAGGAGGTTGTGGAGGTAGGAGAATAATTATGTTTCATGGTGGTTTTCACCAGCTGAAAATTGGAGTATAGCTGGAGTCTTGCCAAAGCTGTGGAAAAAAATTGTGTCCTAATGAGTCCCCAGAAATAGTAATGGGGCCCATAAACATATAAATAATTTGTGCACTTGGAGATGGGTAGAAGAATCTTTCAGTTTGTTCCCAAACATCCCCAAATAAGCAAATAGACAATACTCTCCAATGTCCCAGTGTGCTCCCAACTCCAGTTAAAATATATGTGACATATGAAGTATATCTCTACTGTTCTGTTTAGCATTTTAACTGTTCTGAATAAAGGAATAAATGGCATGCTAATCAAATTTACAGATGACACAAGGCTAGGAGGAATAGGTAACATGCGGGATGAATTTGGAATCCCAGAAGACCTTGATGGTTTAGAATGATGAACTTAATCAAGTACAAAGAAATTTAAGATATAAATGCAAAGTCCTACATGTGTATTATTGTATCAACTTCACAAGAACTAGAAGGGTAAGATGAGGCTAGAAAACAGTTCATGTGAAAAAACCCTGGGTTAGGTTAATTGGACTTCAAGAAAAATAGTAATCAACAGATTGACACCTTAAAGTTAATTCAATCTTTGCATTGATAGGCTTAGTGTTTAGAATATGGAAAGTGATAGTCCCATTCTACTCTGCCTTAATCAGACTATATTTAGAGCAGGGGTTCTGAACCATTTTTTGTGTCATGGACCACCTTTGGTAGAATAATTGGAAGAAAATAGTTTAAGAACATGCTGAATTTAAGTTAGAGGTTAGTGAAAATAAAAGTGGATGTTTTCCCCATTTAAGTTGACAGACTACTTGAAATCTGTCTATCTCTGATATAATGTATTCATCTTAGTTATCACATTTCATGAAGAACATTAACAAGCTAGAAAGCGTAAAAAGAATGACCAAGAGTATGATGAAGAGCATTGAAATTATATCATATTAGGATCAGTTGAAGGAACAGGGCTTAAATTTCCATAAACTGTTAGCAAGATGTACTAGCACATCCTAGGAGAGAACATTTGGCTTAATTCCCTTTTCTTCTTTTCAAGGAATAGACCAGGGGTGGGGAACCTTTGGCCTTGAGGCCTTGTGTGGCCCTCTAGGTCCTCAAGTGTGGCCCTTTGATTGAATCCAAACTTCATGGAACAAATCCTTTTATTAAGTTTGGATTCAGTCAAAGGACCACACTTGAGGGCCTACAGGGCCACATGCAGCCTTGAGGCCACAGGTTCCCCACCCCTGGAATAGACCAATGAGAATGCTACCTCAGGCTGTGACAGTAGATCTGACCCACATTTTTTTTTCCCTGTGTGTGAGGCAATTGGGATTAAGTGACTTGCCCAGAGTTACGTAGTGAGTGTTATGTGTCTGAGGCTAGATGTGAACTCGAGTCCTCCTAACTCTGAGACTGAAGGTCTATCCACTGCGCCATCTACCTGCCCCTGACCCATACTTTATGTACTCTTTATGCATACTCTATGGAACTGGGATTTTTAAACAAGAGAGGAGAAGACTCAGGGGCCACATGATAACTTTTATTTAGAGCGTTGCAACGTGGAAGAGAAATTAGTTTTATTCTTATTGTTCCTAGGGGTAAGAACTAGAAAAGTGGTTGGAAGATACAGAGAGATTTAGATTTGATACAACAACAAAAAAAATCTTCCTACTAATTTAGAGCTGTCCAAAAGTAGAATGGTATTCATTGGAAGGCAGTGGGTTACCTTTTATTCAACGTCTTTAGGTGACTATTAGATGACTATTTGCCCGATATTTTGTCAAGGAGAGTATTTCTCATGTATGACTTGGACTCTCTGGCTTCTGCGTCAATCTGTGACCTAGATTTATACAGCTATTAAAATAAAGCATTATAGGATTTCTCTCAGAGTATAATTATGACATGGTTCTACTAATATGCAAGTTTGAGACATGTATTTATATAATATTAGGCACACCTGCACAATGAAAAGCACTAGTCAAAAAAGTTAAAGTGTTCAAGAGGAGGGGATGGTCAATCACTAGCAGTACCAAAAGTGGCAGGGAGATCAACAAAGATGAAAAATAAACTGAGACCATTATATAATTCAGCAGCTAAGGTATCACTGCAGATAATTCTGCAGAGTTTATCTCTGTTGAGTTGGGGCTTGGAAGCCAGAAGGTAAGATGTTTCAAAAAAAAGGGTGAATGGCAAAGAAATGTCTTAACTATAGTGGAGGGCTAAGTCTGGCCTTCATAGCAGACTGCTTTTGTACATTCCAGAGACTCTGTTTTTTTTAATTTGTAAATAAAATTTTATTGTATTTAAAAATATTTTATAAAAAACCCCTTAGCTCTCTGGCTATACAAAAATAGGCTGCTGGCCAGATCTGATCCACCTGAGTTAGACAATTCTGAGTCTGTCAGTTAAGTATTACCGGAAACTTTTCAGGGAGTTGTTTTTGTAGCACTGGGGAGACTGAAAAAATGTATCCATTTAAAAATGTTATTCTGAGGAGTTCATAGGCCTCACTAAATGAGTAAATTCTTCCAAACTGGCAACTTTTCAGAGAGTTGTGTTTTGTAGAATTGGGGTGGGGCTTAAGGGCTTTAAAGCCAGATTGTAAAGGGCTGAGAATAGAGTAGGTGATGAGGAAGTGAAAGCAGTGAATGTAACTAATTCTAGGAGTCTGTTGAAAGGAGGAGGGTTATGGGACAATAACTAGATGGCATGGAAGAGTTAAGTGATAGTTTTAAAAAGGGGGTAAATCTGACCATGTTAATTGACATGAAATACTTGCTGATAAATATCATCATCATTCTAAACATGAACAGACACCTGTTGTGAGAAAGTGTGAGCTTTGTAAACTGAGGTGCATAGTAACTGATATTTATATGGCACTTTAACATTGGCAGAACTCTTCATAGATATCATTTCTTTTTATCCTCACAACAAACCTGGAAGGCAAGTGCTATCATAACCTTCATTTTACAGATGAGGACACTTGAGCATAAAGGGATTAAGTGACTTGTCCTAAATCACACAGATATTAAGCATTTGAGGCTGGATTTGAACTGAGGACTTCCTGTCTTCAGGTCTAATGTTTAATCCACTCTATCCATCTAGCTGCCTCACATACTCTTAGTATCACCAACAGATACCCCCATTAATATCCATAATGTCTCTTCCCTAATACTGGAGCTTTGTGAAGTAAAATGCTCAGCAAGTCAAGGAGTTCTCAGAAAATTACCTTTGTGATTCAATCAAAACACAGATTGGAAAATATTTGACAATTGCCAGGCCCTGAGTTTGGAAACGAAGATGTCAAATTAAAAACCCAAAAGCATCCATGAGAAGCGAGTTTTCCAGGTATGCAATTAAGAAAGATGTGAGATCGATAGCACATACCTTTGAAGGAGCAACGGAATCAATGCATTCTGCTGATTAAATGGGTCCCAATTGCCAGCAAATTTGCAGAAGACTTTCTGGGCCATGGTCAAAATGAATACTGAAACTATCCATATGAAAAAGTCTCTAGGACTTTCTTCCTAAGTCTGATGATAAAGCAAGTATAAGATCTGAATAGATTTGAGAATATTGCTCCCAACAAAATGTCTGACTGTGTTTTGATATTAAATTTATTAAGACATCTTTTAGGAAGAAATGGGGAAAATTTTTGTCTTAAAAGACATGAATCTCACCTTACAAATGAGAAGCTGTTTTTTTTGTGTTCTCAGGAAGCATCATGGAATTAAAGATTTAAAAAGGATCTCAGAGAACATTCAGTCCGTGCTCCCCATCTGATTAATAAAAAATAATAATAGTGCATGCTTCTATGGTGCTTTAAATTTTACAAAGCACTTTGCTCATAGCAATATTTTTTATACAAGTATTATTATCTCTGTGTTACAGATAGGACACTGAAGTACAGAGAAATTGAATGAGTTGCTTTGTGTCATATAGCTAAGTGGTGGAATTAGAACTAGGGAAAGCGATTAACAGATGTTCAGTTACCCAGTGTATTTGTAGTGATAAACGCATGAGAAGTTGGGCTGTATATTGTAAAAAGCAAAGGACCTGTGTTCTAGTCTTCTGACCTTGAAAAAGTCACTTAACCTCCAGATCTCAGCTTTCTTACCTTTAAAATGATGGTGTTGGACCAGAATTTATTATTTCCTATCCTTTCCAGACCTAATTTCTGTGATTCTAGCACCCTATGAGTTGAGGGGATTCCCGAATGAGGCTTCAGAACTGGAAGGATGCTTGTTTCCTAACACAAGAACAATGAGAAGTTTCATAACATTCAACAATGTCCCTTTGACCCTTACAATGATCAAGATCTTATGAAATAGGGAGTCAAATTGGGACAAGCTTCTGGACAGCTTGTGTCACCCTTAGGCTAAGTCAGCTGGTTCTGAAGGTGAAAGGGCATCTTAGGCATCACAGAAATCTAATTAGTCTTTCTGTTCATGTAGGTTAAATAGGGACAGCCAATTTATATCAAGGGAGTTGTCATTTCAGAGAAATGGATGTTGGACCTAAGATAGAAATCAGTCTGTATTAGAGTTCTCATCAGAGCCAAGTTCCTGAGAGATGTGACAAAAAGCAAGCTCCAGGTAGAACCACAGTTTTTATTCATGAACTGAGCTTTCTGTTGGAATTTCAAGCCACTCTCGTGTGCTGGTGAACTGGATAGCATACCTAAAAGGATTTCTGTATGTCTCTCATCCCTTGAGTCTGGAAGATGTTCTAATCAGTCAGATTTTGCCTCTGCAAAGATCCCCTCCCCCACCCCAACCTCCACTTCCACCCCCACCTAAAATATTTATCCAGCTGTTATAATTTTAGAATTCCCTCATTCTTCCCACCCGTGGGTTCACCCTATAGCTTTGTAATGCCCATACTTAAGATGGGGCAGTGAGTAAAGGAGAAAGGTAAGGATGTTGTCTGATCTCTATACATTAGGGATTGAACACCTCCCATTTTTCCTATCTCTGTAACATCTTTCAAATGTTTCCTTCTCTCCTCACACAATCACTACTCCAATTCAGTCCCTTATCACCTCTCATTTCAAATATTGCCATATCATCCTAATTGATCTGCCTGTCTCTATATCTTTATATCACCACTTTGTATCACTTAATACATGTTTTGCTGAATTTAATTATATTTGAAATATGTATTTGAATATGTGAAGTATATATATTATAATTGAATTATATTTTTTCTATCTCTGATATATTTTGTTGGTCACATGCTAAACATGGGAGCATTTTACTAATTAATTCAGTTGACAAGGATTTATGAACTACTATATGTTGTGAAGCACTGTGGTGGGCACTAGCCATGTAAAAATCAATAAACCATAGTTTTAGGAGTTTATGGCCCACTAGGGAATACAGCAGAGATGCAAATAAGTATAACGAAGGTCAGTAAGTGCACAAGAACTATGAACATGTGGACATCTATCCATGAGATGCTTGAGAAGACAGAATTTTCTTCTGCCCAACAGTGACCATAGCTTCTTGGAGAATTTGATAGCCTAAGTTGACCCTTACGAGAAAGCAAAGACTCGATAGAGAGAAAAGTGAGCAGAACCTGGATAATAATTTATACAATAAGAGCAACATCGTAAAAATCAACAACTTTGAAGGCTTAAGAACACTGATCAATGCAAGGACCAACCATGGTTCATGATAAAGCAAGATACACATCTCCTGACAGAGAAGTGATGGACTCAGGATGAAGAATTTGACGTAGACTTTGAGCTACTTGTGAGCTGGTACTGTCTTTTGCCTTCTTGGTAATCTCAATGCATACTAGCTAGAATATAGTAGACCCTTAATAAATATTTATTGATTGATTGATATGTGTGTGTCATATGAAAGAGAGAGAAAACAAAAATGCAAGGGAGAGAATAGAAATTTGTTAATTGAACTCAATGAAAATTTGAAATAGACTTAGCAGGGTGAGATTGTGGAATAGGTATTCTGTCCAGGAATGTTGGATTGTGCAAAGGCACAAGGCTGGGGGGAGGGTAGGATGAAACCAAGAAAGAATGAGTAGCCCCATTTGGTTTTACTATACAATGAGGGGTAGCAGAATGAGATAAGGTAGAAAGATGGGTTGGAAGCAGACAGTGGGAATCCTTGAATGCTAAGTTAAGGATTTTGGGCTTTATTCTCTAAGCAATGGGGAGCCACTAAAGGTGTTAGATGGGAATGACACATCAAACTGGATGTGCAGGAAGATTAATCTAGAAAGCTATATGCAGAATGGATTGGAGTAAAAAAAACAACAGAGGCAGGACAACAATGATAAGCAATGGAGAAACTAAAAATTTCTCAATAGCAGAGTGATATAACTAAAGATGTTCATTGGGGAATAGTACTATAGCAACAGCATGTAAAGAAAATTAGAATGGGAAGATATTAAAGGCAGAGAACCAGGTTCTCTAACATCAGGAAACATAACAACTATTGGTGTCCATTCCTCTGTATTGATGGGGGGAAACAGAGGTGGTTCCTTCCTGGTGTGGGAGTTGTCTGTCCTAATCTGAAGAGTCTCAGGGGAATGAAATTGTGTAAACACCCTTGGAATTTATTTCCCAAATCTTCCTAGGCAGGATATTGTGACCTATTGCCCTCTGTGAGCTTCCACCTTCTCAGAATCAAATTGCTGGCACTGACTTCAGAGGGATGACTCCCAAGGGAAGTAGAGCAGGATTACAATGCACCTAATATGGTAAACATTGTGAGCTCTTTGAATAGGAACGATCAAGATCGAGGATGAATTGTTGGAACAGAGAGCTGGTAAAAGCAACATGATAAGGTCTAATGGAAAAGCCATTGGCACTGGATTCAGTGTACCTGGATTCAAATCACAGCCCTGCTATTCATTGCCTGTGTGACCTTGGGCAAGTAATTTTCCCTCTCCAATCTTCATCTTCCTCATCAACAAAACTCGGGTGTTTTTCTAAGTCAGGGGTGAGGAACTTGCAGCCTCAAGGTCACATGTGGCCTTCCAGGTCCTCAGGTGTGGTCCTTTGACTGAATCCAAACTTCACAGAACAAATGCCCTTAATAAAAGGATTTGTTCTGTAAAACTTGGACTCAATCAAAAGGCCACACCTCTAAGTGATTGTTAAAATCTCTTTAGGGTCTATCTATTGAGAATTGCCCATTGGAAGGAATGTAGTCTTTTGCTAAAAATTTTCACTAAAATGTTATTACTCAGTCCCATAAGTTCTGTGTGGAGTGCCCCTCAACTTAGAATCTTACCTTAAACTCTATGAGTTACAGTCACAATATGGGAGAGACCATACCATCAGAGTCCTGATGTCCCTCGTATTTGTTATTTGTTGGTTTTTGTCCAGTCATTCATTCGTGTCTGACTCTTCACGATCCCACGGACCATTGCACTCCAGGATCTTCTTTCTTCCACTATCTTCTTAAAGTATGTCCAAGTTCATGTTTGTTCTTTCCATAACACTATCTGTCCATCTCATCCTCTGCCCTCTCCTTTTTCCTTTTACCTTTAATCTAAGGTGACTACATTGACTTAATCTTTTTTTTTTAGAAATGGGAAATTATTGCAGCATTTTAAAAATAAATTTCATTGATGAATTTAATTTTTATATCACTTATATTTCTCACTTAGGTCTCCTGCCATTCATTCCCAGAGAGCCAACTTTTATAACGAAGACCAAAAAAGAGAGGGAAAAAAACCAGCAAAATTAACCAGCACATTGGTGCAAACATATGACATCATCAGGTATGTTCCACAGCTGTAGTCCTTCCACCTCTGTGAAAAAAAGAAGTTGCCATCTCATTTTTTTCCTCTGAAACCAATCTTGATCATTATCGTTACACAACATTCAATTTCCATTAGGTTGTTGTGGTTGCTTCCTTTTATGTTGTTTTACTATGTATATTGTTTACCTGGTTGTCTTTATTTCACCTCATGTTAGTTTGTATGTCTTCTCATCTTTGTTTTCATCATATTCGTAATTTCTTATTGCTGGGGTGTTCACAGAGGACTAGCACCTCTGGTGTGAGGGCTTGCTGGGCCTTTTTCAGGGCTGCTCACCTACCTTTGCTGTCCACCTTCACTCAACTCTCATCTGTGGCTCCAAATAGCTGTAGCTTGCACAGAGGTAAACTGTTTCATCAACCAAGTGAAACTAGGTTAAGGGTAACCAACAGGCCTCAAACTTGTGGATGAGTTAAGGGAATGTCTACCCCAAGCATGTGAAGAATTCCCCCGGTGGAATGGGTGGATAAGAACAATTTGTTCCAATGACCATGAAGACAGATGAAACAGGCACCCATGGAACACTTAGAGCTTAGTCAAACATCAAAAACACCAAGGTCACTCACCAAATTCCAGGCCGTTGCCAGTCATCTTGACTTTTGCCCTGCCATTGGACTTCAATGACTTGGGAGAGTCATGATGACTTTGATGACTTTTGAAAAGAGAGTGAGACTGACGACTTTGAGTAACTCTTCCTCACAAATCTAATTCCATCACCCCATGATGTCATTAATGGCTCCTCTTCTAAAATGAAGGATGAACAGATTGCTGTGTAATAGTCTATTCTATGCACGTATGACAACTTATTTGTTTAGCTATTCCCCAATTCATGGTCAGCTACTTTGTTTTTGGGTCTTTGCTACTACAAAACAGATTGCTAAAAATATTTTAGAGTGTATTTTTTCATTGACTTCCTTGGTTTATATGCCCAGCAGTGGGATCCATGAAGCAATGAGACAGGCAGTGAGGTGGCTCAATGGGCAGAGTGCTAGACCTGAGATCAAATATTGCTGTGTGACTTGGGGTAAGTCATCTAACATCAGTTTCCTTATCTGTAAAATGGGTAGAATAATAGGATTTACCTCACAGGGTTTTTGTGAAGATCAAATGAGATAATGTATGTAAAGTATTCTGTAGATCTTAAAAAGTTATATACATGTTAGCTATTATTATTGACACATTAACCACCCTATTTGTGCACAATTCCTACTTGATTTGCACCAATTGGTTGAACCAATTCATGGTCCCCCCAATGGTGTATAAGTGCCAGTTTATGATTGTTTCTGTCCTAGCAGTGAAGGTACTGTGCTGAATGATGCTCTGGCATATTTCCATTACAAACTTGACTTCAAAGGAAAATATGACAAAACATTTTACTGTCCAATTCAAAACGGGTGTGTCTTTCATACTTGGGAAGAAAACATGAATGTAGGGCAGACTACTATGGTTTAAAACAATAAACAAGCAAACAACCCATCGAAAGGAAAAGAGAAAGAAAGAAAGAAAGAAAGAAAGAAAGAAAGAAAGAAAGGAAGAAAGAAAGAAAGAGAGAGTAGAGGAAGTTGGCCAAGATGAGAGGGATCTAAATATGATATAATCCTACCATATATGAGATAAAATAGATGAAAAACAGAAAATATGTGGCCATCATAAATCTTTAATTCTGGAAATAGAGGAAATGCAAGTGGGTCTTGGGTGGCTTTCTTTAGGAGCCAACTCATCACAAAGCCTTCCAGAGACTTTGGAACGTGACTCCCTTCCTTGTCTCTTTCTTTCATTGGGGGTACTCCAAAGTAGTCTCTAAGGCATCCCTCTGGTCTAAGCTACCACATGCCTTAAGTGATGAACTTTGCAATCTGTCACTGCAGCCTCTCTTTCCAAATGTCTTGGGCTCTTGCCCAGCAATGCTAGAGATAGTCCTGATGAACTGTTCTCCTTGTGTTGGGAGGCAGTGTGGTATAGGGGACAAAGAGCAATAAGTCTTGGATTCAGAGTCTGGGTTCTAGCGCTAGTTCCAGTGGCAGGTATAACTCCTACCATCAGAATGACTGTGGCCCTTCCTAAGCCTCAGTTTCCTTGCTAGCGAAAGAGAACAATATCCTTAGTATCTACCTCACACAGTTGTGGGAGAAGTCCTGAGCAAACCCTAAAGTGCAATGAGAAAGGAAGCTGTGATGGTGAGACCTAGGATTAGTTGCTGGTGGGCTATTGGTTTTCGTGACAGGCCTCACTTTCATTTTTATAGGGGTCAAGAACCAAGAGAAATGGGTTAGCTCATTTTCCCTGTCTAATTTTGGGAGCCAGCTCTCCTAACAAGAGCCCATGACCTCTTATAGAGCATAGACGGCCTGAGAGAGCACATTGCCAGCCCTCGCTAGGTCCGCCTTCCTGAAAAAACAACATTCTGGGTCTCACTCCTGTCCTTATTCAAATTTCCCTATGCTGTGTTCATTTCCCTAGAGGCCTCCTTTTTGATTTCCAAGGTGTCAGCTAATTAGCTAATAAACAAATCTGTACTAATGCATTTAGTATGTACTAATAGATGCTGCTGCCACTTCTCAGCAAAATAGATTTTAAGAACATATTATAGGAAACCAGCTCATTCCCAATGGATTGCGAAAAGTTCAGACATCAAGCAGATTAGTGTAGGATGGTGTGGGATAGAATATAATCAGATAATTGGGAGTAGTGGGGGAGGAGTTTTCCAGTGTCTTCAAATCACACTGAATCGGCAGCAGTTTTTTCTATCAAAAATAACTGGGAAAACCTGAATTCAAATCCCAGTTCTGTCACTTATTAGCTGTGACCCAGAATAAGTCATTTAATGGGAGTTTTTGACTAGATGAATTCTAAAGTCCCTTCCAGCTCATGAACTACAATCCCACAATTAAATAAAATAATGTAAATAAGGCCATTTTGTATGACTTAGAGGCATGCCAGCTGCTATTGCTAAAGCTCTCTCTTAGACAGCCAGGCTGATGAGAATAGCTATTCACATGTAAATAACATTTTACCATTTTGCAAGGCATTTTCTTCACAACCATATGGAGGAATATACTTACCCCACTCAACACTAGAAGACTTAGTATGTTAAGGGTTATGAGATTTGGATTTTAGTTATGACCCCAATTCAGTTAAACAAACATGATATACCCCTTCTGTGAAAGGCCAGCACTATCATGGCAAAGTTGAGAGAGAGGATGATTGGAAGTCAGGAAGTCAGGAGTTCAAGTCCCACTTCTGATAGATACTGGCCATATGACTTTGGGCAAATTAGCTTCTCAGTGCTCCATGCAACTGTTGTAAAGGATAAGTTGCTGAGAAAAAGGTAATCTATATTGGTTAAGGGCAGCTAGGTGGCACCATGGATAGAATGCTGGGTCTGGAATCAGGAAGATTCACCTTTGTGAGTTTGAATCTGGCTTCAGACACTGACTAGTTGTGTGACCCTGGGCATATTGCTTAATTCTATTTGCCTCAGTTTCTTCATCTGTAAAATCAGCTGGAGAAGGAAATGGCAAACCACTGTAGTATCTTTCCCAAGAAAACCACAAATGGGGTCACGAAGAGTCAGACAAGACTGAACAACAAACCAAAATATTGGTAGGGTTTCTTTGCTATTGGTAAGAGGAGATCCATTATGGGGGAGCTCTCCATACCAATGAAATGACAGAGCCATTTCCCCGCACAAAAAAGTTGAAGTTATTATACTGAGAATGCAAAGATTCTACCACTAATTAGAGGTATATCTTAGAGAAAAATGCATCACTTTTCTGGACAACAGTTTAGAATCACAGGAACATAAAGTTACAGCTAGAAGTCTGACTTCTTTATTTTACAGCAAAGAACAAAGTTTCTTAGTTTCTTCATCTGTAAAATGGAAATATTTTATGAGATGATTTCTAAAGTCCCTTTTAGCTCTAGATTCATAATCCCATAATTAAATGAGATAATTTAATAAAGCAATTTTGTATGACTTAAAGGCCCATGCGAATACTTCAGCAGCTGGGTGGCCCATTATATAGAGCTGGACATAGAGTCAGGAAGACTTGAGTTCAAATCCCCTCTCAGACATAATTTTATCATGGACAAATCACTTAATCTAGTTCAACCTCAATTTCCTTTTCTGAAAAAAATGGGGATAATAATAGCACTTATCTCCCAGGGTTTCTGTGAGGAGTCTACAAACCTTAAAGCACTATGTAAATAATAGATATCATTATTATTGTTGTTGTTCTTGTTATTGTTAGGGAAATCGATTTGCCTAAGATCACACAGAGAGTGTGTTTCCAATGCAGGAGAAGACCCAATATCTATATTTGATAATTCTGTGTATATAAAGTCACTAAGCCATATTCACACCCTAAAGGACTGTTAAAAGCGAAATACCTTGACCACAGTTGTACCTACTTCACAAATACATGACAACTTCAGTGCCTTTTGTGGCCACAGATTCTATATTTCTCAGAACACACAAAAAGAGGTTAAGTAACCAAATGTAAAAAAAAAAATTGCTATATTTGGACGCAAAAGGAACGTCCCTTAAAGCCAGCCCTTCCCTCAGTACTTTCTGAACGCCAGAAAATTGACCTGATAAAACTGGAAACTTGCACGTTATCTAAATAATCTGCTTTATGTTCAATAACATTGCTCCAATTATTTATCCTTTCAATAAGTGTAATCTATTGATTTGGGGGTCATGTTCCATTTCACATTGTCTCCTGACTGAAAGAAGCTTTTATCAAGCTCAGAGTGGATGGTAAACAGGCTGAAAATGTTGAGGAAACTTTCTGATGGTTTTATTCCCCTTGACCACCAATCCAGCTGCGATGATAAAGCAGGACAAACGGATATTTTTTTTTTCCAATGAATGAATTGTAAATTTAAGAAACTGACTTGGATAGATTTCACTTACTGATTGATTCATGCCCTGTGTACCAGCCTTTATATGCATAAATTTTTTATACTGCATAGGCAGAAGTAGGAAATGTACTACTGAGCATTTTTAGACATTGTCTCAGGGCAGGTTCTACTTTGGCCTTGAACAAGACCTCTTTTTAATAGATAGCAGCATGGAATCACAGAATCAGAGGTGGTAGGCAGGGGCCATTGATGCTAACTCCTACCTAAACCTTAGTAGGCACATTAACCTCCAAGAAGAAAGAAATGCTAGGATGGTGTCTACACCAGGGAATTCAACAACAAAGACAGCTTGCATTTATATAGCTCTTTAAGGTTTCTTAGGGTATTACATATATCAAATTGTTTAATTCAATCAACAACCCTGGGGACAAGTCCAGAGGATTCATGATAAATCAAGCCACCCTCCTCCTACAGAAAAGTGATGGGTGCAAGATGCTGAACGAAACATAAAGGTTGATTTTTAGAAAGTGAACTTTTCTCTAGAGGCTTTTCTTTCTGTTATTTTGCCTATTTTAAAGTACACTGTTTAAAAAGAAAAAAAAAATTGCCAGATATTATGAATGGATCTAGCAATGTTTCTTTACTCTCTTGGACAAGGTTATAGAGAATAGCTGAACACATTATCTTGTAAACTTGTGTTTTTCAAGCATTCTTTTTTATTTCATGTTACTTTAATTACATAGGGATTTTTTTTAAAAAACTTCAATCTTGTTACCAGTTGAATCAAGGAAAGAAGATCTTCACTGACTCTCAGGCAAAGAGAATTGGGGGACTAGAGTCATTGACAAAGAAATTGCTATCTTAGCACATCTGGGATGTGAGGTTTATCAAAGAAGGAAATCCTCACAGAGAGAATGCGGGAGTTCATTTTACTTCTTTTCCCACTGACATGTTCTTTCCAAAATTCCATATATCATACACGGTCTGGAAGGGAGCTGTGATATAAAGAAAAGAGTCAATTAGGTTGAATCTTGAGATCATGGAGAGTTATGAGATAATAGATCTACTGCTGGGGGTGATGGGGGAGGAGAGGGAAACAAACCTCAGTAACCACAACTACTTTATTTTACAGATTAGGAAACTGAGGCCCATAGGCTTGAAATGATTTCCCAAACTTCAAACAGGTGGTGTTAAAAGCTGGATTTGAACCTTGATTTTCTGACTCCAGAGTCAGCGTTCTTTCCTGTGTATAGTACTGAGTCAAAGGACTTTGGTTTAAATCACAGCTTTGTCATTTCTTACATATAGGACTTGGGCAAATCACTTGCCCTTCTCATGTCTTACTTTCCTTATCTATGAGAAGAAAAGGTCGAACTAGAACACGTCTATTATCTCTTCCAGCTCTTGATAGAATCACTCTCCTGTCCTCTTTCTTATGACTTACAGAATCCCAGGATGTTGAAGTTGGAAGAGGCCATATACTTTATTTCGTCTGAAGCATTCATTTTAGAGATGAGGATATACAAGCTTAGAGATGTTTTATTTCTAGCCTCTGGCTCAGTGCCTTTCATATGGCACTTGCTTAAAAATGTTTGTGGAATGAACCAATCTGAGGGGTAGTAAAGTGATTTTGTTCTCTCTCTTCCTTAAGAGTAAACTGAGGCCCAGGGAGGTATGCTCGCCCAGGGTCACATGACTCATAAGGGGCAAGGGTAGAATTTGAATCCAGATCCCTAACCCCAGAGCCTTGTCACTGTATCAGGCTGCCTTTCAGTCAATAGTTGCGCAGTTAGTAAGCAGAGGACCTAGGACTTGAATTCAGAATCTTGAACCAAGGGCACCTGTTCCCCTTCCAAAGAGACAAGAACAGAGCTCTGGATCTGGAAACAGTAGATCTGGCTTCTGATCTCAGTTTGAATACTTGCTAGTAATGTGACATTAGGCTAATCATTGTACATGTTGAACCTCAGGGTCTTTGTTAAAAAGAAACAAAAAGAAACCAAAACATGTATTATCTGCTTCACAAGGATTGTTTTAAAGAAAGCATATAAACTGTAAAGCGCCATCGACTTGTGGGTATTGTTACTGTTGTTTCACTTGTTGCACCCTAAGTACTGAAACTTTGGGTCACATACGATAGATTTAGGGCGGGAAGGGACCTTAAAGGTCATGTAGTCCAAGGCCCTCTTTGCAGAAGAAGCAGCTGAGGCCTGAGGAGGTTAAATGACTTTTCCACAGTCACATGGCTAGTAATTATTAGAGGCAGGACTCAAATCCAGGCCCTCTGATTCTGTCTCCTGGCCAATTTTTTTTTTCTGAATCACGGAGTTATAAAATTGCCTAAGTGCAACCTATACCTGAATCTTGCCCCTCTGCCCACCCCACCCCACCCCACTAAAAACATCTCCATGAAGTGGTCATCCATTCTTTGCTTGGAGACCTCATGTGAAGGGTAATCCACTGCCTCCAAGGGGCGCCCATTGCCCTGATGGAGACCTCCAATTGTTAGGAGGATATCAGGGTGCTTGATCACTAGGAGTCCCAGGCATTTAAAGGGTGAGGCACCTTATTGTGGTTTCCAAGCTTCTTTCTGCTTTCTTCTTTATCCTGGGGAGAATATTTATTATATTGCAGCAGGCAGCATGAACCAAACAGAATTGGTTTTCATAATAAACCTATTCATCACTGAGCATGTCAGAAAATTCTCCAATTGATACTTATAATAAATATGATTAATAACATATTGTATTTCAGTTGTTGCTGTAACATAATTGGGAACAAATAGCGCATTGTGATGTTGACAGCATTAGGCCCGTCCATGCCAAATGGCAGGAGCAGCCAACTGTATTTCATTAGTAGCTACATTGCCACGATGTTATTAACTTTTTCATAATCCCTTTACTCAGGTTTATCATTCATTATGTTGGACAAATTCTCACAACAATCACGCTGGAAGTAAATCTGCCAAGGACAATCCATGCACAACAGTATCTTGCCGAGATGTTAGGCACTGGCCTGTGAAATACGTCCTGCAGTTACTGCTCTGTACGCCTCTTGTCTAATGACTATTGGTAGGGCTATCCACACACAAAAAGCTAGTGCTGTCTCTGGAATAATTGGTGCAAGTGTGTCTGGATTGCAGATTGAATAGAATGCAGAAACATTGCCTGTGACCTGGGGCAAATGAGAGTCACAGACTCTCGGAGGGATAAGGAACCCTAGAGGTCCCCTAATCCCCTTCATATCCGAGCAGGAAACCTCTCTATAATAGCTCCAGCAAGTGGTTGTCCAATTTCTGTTTAAGGTCCTCTAACTGAAGGGGAAGGTACAACTACCCTTCCTTTCCGGGTGGCCATTCCACTGACAGACAGGTCTAATTGTAAAAAACTCTTTCTTTCAGATGAAATTCACCACTTTGTAAATTTCACCTGTCCCTACACACCAGTCCCAAATAAAGCCAGTGTGTTTTTCCTTTTCCCACTGATGCTCCTTTAAATACTTAATGATAACCATCATCTCTCCCTAAATATTCTCTTTCTCCTTCACTTTTCTGAACATCAGTTTCTATATTTGTAATGTGGGAAGGGGTGCTGTACTACATAATTTCCTAAATTCCTTGTGATTCTAATATTCTATGAGGTTGCTATTTTAACAAGGGCTGGCCCAATATATAGCAAGGGCTGGAGGCCACACATAGTCTATGCTTTGAGGGACACAGAAAAGCCTGAACAAAAGCATTGCCCAACAGTCTGTCATGGGCTCTAAGATTCTTGCTAATAGAATTACACCTTTGCATTAAGATGTTGAAAATCCTGAAGTTTTCCAGATGAATAATACATTACCTTGGAGGTATAACTGATTCACCTATGTGCACATATTGATGCGTTACTTTATTGGGCTAGCAAGTCATGACTTAAGAACAATCCCTGAGGGAAATGGACATAGAGCAGGGAAAGTTTTATGGGGCAGAGAAAAGAAATACTCCAGAGCTTAGGGCAGTAAATGTGGGAGACACATCCGGGTAAAGCACCTCCACATGTGAGCATTTGGACATTCAGTATCGTCTAGGGGAAAGAACGTTGGACCTGGGAATCAGGAGATCTGGGCTCAAGTTGTAAATCTGTCAACTTACTGACCATATGACCTTGAGCAAGCCACTGAATCTCACTGAGCCTCGACTACTATTCCATCTGTAAACTGGAAAATAATAATACTTGAACCATCTATACCCCAAAAGGTTGTCACGAGGAAAGTACTTTGTAAACTTTAAAATGCTTTAGAAATGTGACTTGTTGTTGGGAAGAGGATATGGGATACAAATTTTGTGTAGTGCTGGCCTTCTGAGCTCCTAACTTGTCATGGGTGTTCCTGTACTTCAGCCCTCATCAGTGCATATATAACTTAGCCATCACCACTGCCAGGCATACTAACCCTTCACTGAAATTCATCTCTGATCCCAGCCTTATTATGAATCATTCCCCTTCCCACTCTCTATGATGCATTCAAATGACTTTCCTTATCTAGAAGAGCCACCCCATTTACCATCTCCATGTATTTGTCTTGGCCAACTCCATGCACAGAATGCACACCTCCGTTTCATTTGCCTCTTAGACACCCTTTCTTCCTTTAAGACATGGAACAAGCATGTTCCTTCTACGCAATGCCTTTCCTGATCCTACCAACTGCTGGTGCCCTCTTATACTGAATTGCCATGTGTTGATTTTCTTCTATTTATTTTTATTTTACATAGATGCATAGACATACTTGTTGATTTCCTCACTAGAATGTAAGCTCCTTGAGAGTAGGAATTATTTTATTCTTTGTATGTTTGGTTCTTTGTAGGTAACTATGTTGTTCAGTGCTTAGTATTCCCTAGGTGCTTAATAAATGTATGTATATTTATCGATTGGTCATTGTCCTTCATCATTGACCTCTTTTGCCAGGTACCTATCTTTGGTGCTTCACTAAACTAGGACTGCTGTCCTGACAATGTCTTAAAGTATCCAGGCCTTGATTTAGTCTTATTCTTCCCCAGTTTCATTGAATGTTACCTGTCCTGTCTCTTTCCCCCTCAGGTCAGATTCCTGTGCATTTCATAGGTTTTACCTTGTGATGCAATGCTATGTGCACTGAACATGCCCACTTATTGCTGAACTTGCATTCAGAAGACGTGGCTGTATGCTTACTTCCTATGTCACCTTAGGCAAGTAATTTGGGCAGCAAGATGACAAAGTCAATAGAGTACTGGGCCTGGAGACAGGAAGACTTGAATTCAAATCCAGCCTCAGACATTTAATAGCTATGTGACCCTGGGCAAATTACTTCACTTCTTTTTCCTTATTTGTAAAATGAAGATAATTGCAATACTTTCTTTTGTAGGTTGTTGTGAGGATAAAATGAGATACCATTTATGAAGTGCTTTGACAATAATACATAAATGCTAGTTATTGGCTATTACTAATTCAGCTCTATGTCTCAGTTTCCTCATCTGTAAAATACAAGGGGTTGGATTACAGACAGAAAATAAAGAAGTTTTGTAAAGGGTGGATTTGGGGGTTAGATAATGAGTTGAACAATGACAAGCTGGATTTGTTAAGTTTGAAATAATGGGACAACCAGTTTTAGATGCCATATAGGATATTCATGATTCAGGATGGAGAAAAACTAAAGCTAGATATATAGACATTGGGGTTATCTGCATAGATCAAAATTAGGTCCATAGGAGATAATGATGTCACCAAGGGAGTGTAGATAGAGAAGAGAAGAAGACTAAAGACAGATTGTTAGAGTACACCTGTAGTTAAGGGGCATGACATGGATGATGGTCCAGCAAAGGAGACCAAGAAGGAGTTAAACAGGTAGGAGGAGTTGTTAGGCTGTTGTAACAACTGAAAGAAGAGAGTTTCTAGAAGGAGAGAGTGCTATAGCAAAATCAAGAAAGATGAAGACTGAGAAAGACCATCAGATTTGGCAATTAAGCAATCATTAGAAATTCTTCAAGAGAAACAATTTTAGCTTAGTAATGAGGTTGGAAGCCAGATTGAGAAAATAGTGAGATGACAAGCATTGAAAGCATATATAAATATAAATGTTTTTTTTCTTAGTTTTTGCATGAGGAAGGGAGAAGAGAAATAGCATTTTAACTTGAGGGAATGGTCTAGTAGAAGGTTTCACCCACCCTCTTTATTTGGATGAGGAAGAATTGGGTGTGTTGGTAGGCATTGGGGAACAAAACAATAAATAGGAAGAGAGAGAAAATTATAGAAGAGGGGATGATTGGGGTTGCCAATATGTTTATGAATATGGGAGGCTATGGGACCAAGAACATATAGAGAGGAATTCACTTTGTTATGGAGAGGGATTACCTTATTATTGAAAGCTGTTAACCTTTAGGCTGACAGAATAGGATGTGATGTCAATATGTCAAGGGTAATTGAAATGAAAGGCAGGAAGGTGGTATAATAGATAGAGTACTGGGCCTGAAGTCAGGAAGACCCAAGTTCAAATTTGCCTTGAGACACTAGCTAGACAAGTCACTTAACCTTCTTTGCCTCAGTTTTCTTATCTGTAAAATGAGTAATAGAAAGAAAAGGTAAACCACTCCAGCATCTTTGCCTAGAACACACCTAATGGGATCACAAAGAGTCAGACATGACTGAACAACAAAAATTGAAATGAATAGAATAGGTGAGAGGGAACTCATGATAAATGGTCTCTATTTTCTTGGCAAGGTAAAAGGTAAGGTATTAATTGAGATGGTGGGAGAAGCAGGAAAGAGGTTTCAGGGCAGAAGAAAAGATCTGGAACAGCTTCTGTGTGGGTGGTGGTGGTGGCATAAGCAATTAAAAGAGAGTAAAAAGATTACTTTGCTTCTAAGAACACCCAACTGAGGTTGGATAGCATAAATCTCTTGTGGACCTAATCAGTTTGGTTGTGTGATTTCCTCCAATTTCATTTGGCAGCATAAATATAAGAGTGGAAGAGGTAGGTGGTAGGAGTAACCCAGCGGTGGGTTTTGATGAAGCATAAATGGTTACAAGACAAAGCAGTAAGGCATTTATGAAGAGAATGGAGTGTGGAGTTGAACTGGTTAACTATAGTATCAAGACTGGGAATGGAGGAAAGCAAAATTAAAGAAAGGATCTGAAAAATATTGAAGGGTAAAAGGATAGGTGGAAGGATGGTCATAATGAGGCCAAAGAATAGCTTTATGAGAGTTAAGATACAGGGGAAAATAGAATGATGGGAGGTTAAAATAAGATAGAGAAATGTCAGTGTTTCTGATCACAAAAGTGGAGCATTTGTAGGTCTTGGTAAGATAAAAGATGTGGTTACCATTCCTGTGTGGCTGTGTTGGAGTGGAGGAGTAGGTCATGGAATTTGAGACTGAGGAATTCAGAAGTTAGAGTGATTGAGAAAAGAGTCTGTCAGTCAATAAATATGTATTAGTTATTAATTGCCTACTATGTGCCAGGCACTGGACAAAAGAAAGTCCTGCTTTCAAGGAGCTCATAGTCTAAAGCATATATATATATATATATATATATATATATATATAGATATATATATATATCTATATATATATATATATATATATATATATATATATATATATATAGATATATATATATAGATATATATATATATATATATATATATATATAGATATATATATATATATATATATATATATATATATATATAAAATTCCTTTATGTAAGGGGCAGGAGTTGGAGAGAAGATCCTTGAGAAAGAATAAGGAAGAATCTGGATAAATTCCTCAGTAAGAAGTAAAGTCCTCAGAGCACATAGTAGTAGTAGTAGAAGTAGTAGTAGTAGTAGTAGTAGTAGTAGTAGTAGTAGTGGTAGTGGTAGTGGTAGTGGTGGTGGTGGTGGTAGTGGTAGCAGTGGTAGTAGTAGTAAGGGTGGTGGTGGTGGTTATTCCTTCATTCTCAAAGAAGTAGTTAGAAGATGCATGAAGAGAGGAGGAACAGTTTGGAAAAGACCCTGAGGGCAATATGAAAGAGAGTCCTGTGACAGTGAGTGCCCAGGTAAGATCAGAGGGCTTAAATTAGAAGTGAAGCCAGTCAATATGATTGTGTGACTACCTCCACCTCTGTTCAGCAACAGGTGAGTAGTATCAAATGAGGTTGATGGTAGGAATAATTCAGGATTGGGATTCGGAGAAGTATGAGTGATGATTGGACAAGAGGGCAAGAGATTTGTGAGCAGTAGTTCACATAAGGATAAGTTAAAGCCAAACTATTCAATACACTTTTAAAAACTAGATATTTATCCATAAAATGGGAATAATAACACTTGTACTTTCTACTGCCCAGGGTTGTTTTGAGGGTAGTACTTTGCAAACCTTATGGCCTTTATAAACAGAAGGTATTATTAACCCTTTCTCTTGTTTAGTCCTATGATTACCATGGCAAATGCAGCTTCTGATGTGAAAAACTGTCTACTAATGCAAAGTGGCAATGGATTTATATTAAAGAGTTGTTTGGGATATTAAAATGTAAAGTGATTTGTACAAGAATACAGAGCTGGTACATGTGGTAGGAGCAAGACTTGAACACCGACTCCAAGACTAGCTCTTTGTCCATTATACTCCACTGCCTGTCATTATCAAACATATAGTGATCCAAGTGACTTCTTGGTGATAACTCATTTTAATGATCACACTAATTCAACTAGATTTTATATAGTTTAACTGAACCAAATAGCTCTCATTTACATATTAATGTTTACAAAATATTCTCATCACACCAACCCTGTGCAAAGATATTACCATTTTGAGGACAAATTCAAGCTTATTTAGAGCCAGGGAGGTTGTGACTTGCACCTAGTCACCAAACTGAAAGGAAGACTTCTTTTTTTTTTTAATTTTTATTTTTTTTTTAGGCAATTGGGGTTAAGTGACTTGCCTAGGGTCACACAGCTAGTAAATGTCAAGTGTTTGGTCTGAGGCTGGATTTGAACTCAGGTTTTCCTGACTTCAAGGCCAGTGCTCTATCCACCTAGCTGCCCCTGAAAGGAAGATTTCAATTCAGGTCTCTGGAGTCTAAATCCATTGTTTTTTCCACTGGTAGCCGTAGTCACAATCAGGGGTGGCTTACTGGAAGGGAAAAAAAAAAAAAAGGTCGATAAGGAATAGGAGAATCAGTCAGAGTTTATTATATATGAACTAGGAGAGAATATCACATGTCATTTATGAAATTTTGAATTACAAAATATTAGTGTGAAGGGCCATTTTCAGTGGTATGGTGGTACATCTTTAACTACGACTTTCTGGGAAAAATATACGTATAACACACTTTTAAGTTTAATATACATTATTAACATTTTCTCCATTGTTTTCTTAAGGCTAGATGATCAACACATTACATCAAGCCCTGATTCGGAACATTTGCTGATTTCCAGGCTGTAAATGCTCATGATGAAAATTTGACCATTGGTTCTCAAGAGTCTGCATGAGCTGGCTCTAGCACACCTCTGGACCTTGGGAACCTCAGATATCATCTCATCCAAGCCCCTCATTTTACAGAAGAGTAAACTGAGGTCCAAAGAAAGGAAATGATTCACTCAAGATCATTTGTCAAACTTGAGTCCATCGAAAAGCTGGAATAAACCTAGGTCTTTTGGCTCCTAATGTTGGGCTCTCTCCATTATACCATGTAGCCTCAAAACATGATTTTCGAAAGATGAACACTCTAAGTCTGTAAACACCATGACCACAAACAACCAAAATTTCCACCCCATCTACAATATGATTTTTGCATGATTTAGAATGAACATCCAATGACTTTGTATGGCTTTGTTTTATTTTGTGTCTACTTTGTTGATTATTTTTCTTTTTTTGAAGTGGAAACAGCTGGCTTTGCTAAACCATTGAGACATTTTCTTAAGGATTTTCCTCAACCTTCGAAAGGAGCCTCCAATAACCACTGTTGGCATCCCTCCCTTAGTGTTGCAAGCATGAGTTATGTTCATTCAATGATGTCACCTAGTTCAGGAAATCTGATTTCTTAACTCCGATTTGGTTCATTACAAAATACATTCATAGACGTACATTAGGAACCACAATCTCATTCCCAGGGGTTGCCTTATGGGAACTGAATTCTCTCTTAAACCAGTTGGCTGAATGTTATGTATCAATTTGAGAAACTGAGCTTTCATACCCTTTGAAGATCAGTTTGGACACTCCAGTGATCTGGCCCCAAACTTCAGTATGTCATATAACAAATACTATGTCCCACAGTCATTCATAACCTACTTCCCTCTGGGGGCCTGCTTATCCTCTCCACATGAGTTAGTTAATTCAGGACCTAGTTGGATTTTCAGTGTATTCAGGAGATAGGGGGGAGTTAAAGGAAGTATTTCCTAGGTTCCCTACAGACATGTTATAGTCTTATGAACCTCAAGAAGTTGGATAGAAGCTGATCTGTTTTGCATTTGAGGAATGTTGCAAATTTCCTCTTAGTGGTCAACAGTCCACTGTTTGCTAAATTTCTCCACTTTGTCTCATCTGGAAGATTTCTATTTTGCAAAAATGCAAAAAAAGTGTTAGTGTATGTAGCATTTGAACTCTCTGAAGATTCTTATCCAAGCTTATACACTGATGAGTCAAGTTTCTAAGTGCAAGGCTACATTTCCCCTCTCATGGTTTTAGAGGTACCCCTGGGGGATTTGGGGATGATTCTTCTTTAATATTATTGACTCAAGTCCCCATTCCAATGTGTTCTTCCCAGTGGTCTCTATTGTCACAGTTTCATTTAAGCAATTAACATTGATGAGTTTTTACAAAGTTATTAAAAGGATAGATGTACAAATATTTCTCCTGAACATCTTGAGACAGACTTTCCCTCATTCCACCTTGGACTTTGGGTAAGTGAAGCTCAAACTTAATGGGACTGCTATGAACATTTATCTTTTCAAGATCACCTCCAAATGCAGCTTAGCTGATGGTTGGATGGGTCTGCATCTCTGCTTCTTCAGGGCTGAGTCTATCTGGTTGTTCTTCAGCTTCTGCCTCATTTGTGCTCTGCTCTTTATAAGTCCCAATGTGGACTCTGGCTCCCACACTTTTGATACTTCCTAATCTAAACTCTTGCAACTCATGAGGTCAGAGAAATGTATAATATTCCTTCAGTTGAAAAAGGCAGAATAAAGATAACAGAGATAGAAGCAACAAAAGGGCCCTGTGTTCATGGGTGACATGATGGGTGCCACAATGAGAAGGGAGATAAAGGCCTGAGGTCTCTCTCCTCACTGAGGAAGCAGAGAACCAGATATGTGCTGATAAATATTTAACAACTGGCACTGAAAAAAACAACTCATGACGTACTTTTAAGTTTAATGTGCATTATTAACATTTCTCTATCATTTTCTTATGTTTAGATAATCAACAAAGCAGTAAATCAAGCCCTAAGTTATAGCATTTGCCAATTTCAGAGATGTGAATTCTCACATTGAAAATTTAACATTAAATTCTCCTGAGACTGTATAAACAGGCTCCAGCAAACCACTGCATGTAACAGATCTTGCCTACATGTATTAACATAACCAGGTGGGAAAAAAAGAAAATAAGAGTCTCTCTTAGGCCTTTTAAACGCACCCCAGTTCTGGCCCAGCAGCCAATCAACAGTTTATCTCTTCACCACATGGTTAGCAGAATGGAACCAGTAACATTCTGTTACTGGACATTCTCCAAATCAGCATTCCTGGTACTTCCATTACATGTCATCATGACTTTGTAGAAGCAGAACTCCCGCTCAGTCGCCAGCCACTTCCACATGGGCTGACAGCAAGCTGAGCACACTGTGCATGTTCTGGGGATAGAGCTTCATTGGTCAGATGTTTGTTACAAATATATTTATGCTTCCAGCAGGAGTCCCTTCCCACATTCAAACATGCCATTGCTTTTCTTTCAACTCAGGAATGAGTTTGAGGAAACAAGAAAAAAACAAATTGCCTGGAACAAATGCCATATGTCAAGTAAAAGAGTACATGGCTAGAAGTTAGAAGGCTTGAGCTTTGCCCTTAATTCATGTATGGATAGCCACCTATGCTATCTGTATTACTGAGGAGGTAAGGCCTAGTGGACTGTACATTAAACCTGGTTCAGAAGGCTTGGGTTCATACCCTAACTCTGGGGATTGGGTAGATTCCCACACCTCTCATAACTTCACTAGCTTATGGGCAAAATGGAACAAGTCTACTTGCCCTGCCTACCTCATAGAATTTATAAGAAGAACAAGTTAGGTAATGTATATGAATGAGTTGTGGATTTAAAAAAAAATATTAAAAGGTTATACAACTCAGACAAGAGGTAGTGTGGAGGAAGGAAGGAAAGGTGGAGAGAAGGAAGGGAGGAAAGAGGGAAAGAAGAAAAAAGAAATAAAGAAGGGAGAAATGAAGGAAGAAAGAAAATAAAGGAAGAAAATAAGAAGTGGAAAAATATGGAAGAAAGGGAGAAAATAAAGGAAAAAAAGAAAGGAAGAAAATAAGGAAGGAACTAATGAAGGAATGAGTTGTGGATTTAAAAAAATTATAAAATATTATACAAGTCAGAAAAGAGGTGTGGAGGAAGGAAGGAAGGGTGGAAAGAAGGAAGAAAAAGGAAATAAAGAAGGGAGAAATCAAAGAAGGAAGGAAGAAAGAAAATAAATGAAGAAAATAAGTAAGAAATAGGGAAGAAAGGGAGAAAATAAAGGAAAAAGTAAAGAAGAAAGGAAGAAAATAAGGAGGAAAGGAAGAAAATAGGGAGGGAACTAATGAAGGAAAGAAATAAGGAAGGAAGGAAGAAAAAATAAAAAATGAAGGAAGGAAATAAGGAATGAAGGAAGAAAAGGATGGAAGTAATCAAGGAATAAAGGAAGGAAACAAGGAAGGAATCGAGAAAGGAAACAAGCACTTATTAAGCATCTATGTGCCAAGCTTTGTACTTTACAAATATCTCTGGAGTGGAGAGAAGTTTGAGGCAGGGAGATCCATTGGAAGACTATTGCAATGTGTATACACTTGATGCTTTCTGTTAACTTCTAATGGATCCTAGGAATAAATGATGTGGCATCACCTGTGGTATCTAATTTTAGTCCCTGACAGATGAGGGTGATAATATTGCTTCTGATATTTACTAATTACATCATCATGGGCACATTACCTAACCTCTCTCCAACTGTAAAATGGACACAATAACACTTATGGCATCTACCTCACAGTGTCATGATAAGCACCAAATAGGACAATGTACATAAAGTGTTTTATAAATCCTAAAGCAGTGAGAAATGACAGCTTTCATTATTATTTCTACACTGGACTATGCGATAATAATATTCTGCATAAAAAAAAGTTGTTTCTTTGAAACCTAAATGCCACCTTTTCCCCCTACTGCATAGGCTTGTAGGAAAAATAGGCAGAGGTCAAGAAAGTAATATGACTAAAGGGTTTAAAGCAAGGCACTGATGCCCTGGAGTTAGTATAAACCCGGGATGGTCTTCTATAGAAAACACTCCATGTATGGTCCTACAGAGTGAGAATTGGTAGGGAGAATTATGACTGTGAGACGCTATATGAGCCTTAATTGTCAAATATTCATCCATTGAAGTGTACCAATTCAGTGTAACTGAAAGGGTCCAGGATTTGGAGGCAGAATGAACATTTTCTGGTTTTAGCAACAACACTTATTTACTTACTTTGCCCTTGTGTATGTTACATAATGTCTCTGCTATGGTTTTCTTATTCTGATAACTGTGCTACCAAGTTCAGAGGGTTATTAGAAGAAGAATTTTATGAACTATAAAGCACTACGTAAATTAAACAAATGTAAACTAGTGGAAAATGTAACCATTTATAAATTAAACCAGTGTCAATTGTTTATCCTTCATTCTTGAAGGGGACCAATGACATCGGACAGTGATGCATTGACTTTAAAGTTAATTGGATTTAAGTGAGGCAGAGCTATGCAAAGTCATCAGCCCAACTCTCTCCTCCAGAGTCATCAGAGTCCAGTGGCCAGGCATAGGTCAAGATGACTGGCGAAGGCCCTGGATGCAATGGAAGACCTTGGCCTTTTAAAACTAAGATCTTTCCCAGGTCTCAGTTCGTCTGAGGCAACGAGTATTTAGTGTTAATCAAAATTCAATATTATTCAGTAGGCAAGAATTAAGGTAAAAGATGGCCTAGTTTTCTTTCATGAAACAATCAGTCTGGGAAAGGAAGACCCTCAGAGTTTCTGGCCATAAAAGAAACAATTGCTATTCACACTCACTCTTAGCCAAAAAAACGCCAACAATGAATAAGTGAAGGTTGGGCTGGGACATGTTATTGGACAAACAGTGAAAGCCAGTAAATTAATAGACACAACATGGAGAACCAAAAGAATACAGGAAACACCTTAGTCAGAATTTTTTTTTTCACTTATCAAATAGAAAGAGATGGCTGAGAAATAAAATAGGATTAGATTAAAAATCTTCTGTAAAACCTTAAGAAGAATGATGCATGTTTGTCAGTAGCATCATTTCATAAACCAGAAAAAAAAATGGGTTTCAAGGGCAACTTAAAGAAAGCACAGGAACTAATCCAACTAAGAAGTCATCCTAGAAAGATTTAAAGATGAAAATGGAAAGGGGTCTATGAACACACACACACACAAAAAATGTAAAAGTTTTGCAGGGAAAACAAGCATTTAAATAAATTGATTTCCCACCAAGAATGGTGGAACAACCAACTTGGAATACAAAATTATAGTGCCTAAAGGAGAGAGAAATAGAACTATATAGGACAAATGTAAGAAAAGCAGACATACTGGACTAATTATTATATGGAGAAGGTCTCAGTGCTGGAGAAGATACAACAGTAAAGGCTCTGAGGAACCAATATATGAAATATCTGAAGGAAAGGAAGAAATCAAGGAATGGAAACAATCTGAGACTTAATTAATCTTTTAAAAAGGTGACAAAGAAAACATCAATAACTTGTATCCCTGCCCTCTCCTATGTGTAAAAACATTTTTTAGTTTTAAAGAAATTTTATTTTCAGTTCTAAATTCTCCCCTCTTCTTTTTATAAGTTTGACTCCAGTTCTCTATATATTTGAGAGATGAGGACTTTATCAGAGAAACTTGCTCTAAAAATGTTCCCAGCTTCCTGTTTTCCATATGATTTTGGCTGTGTTGATTTTATTTATGCAACCTCTTTAATTTACTATATATAATAAAATACCCATTTTTCCTCCTATGATCCTATTTCTTGTTTGCCATAAACTTTTCACTTAATCATAGATATGAGAAATATTTTTCCCATGATTCCCTAATTTTATATGCTATCAATCTTCATGTCTAAATCATGTACATATTTTAAGTTTATCATAGATGTTAGTCTATGCCTAGTTTGTGCTAAAATATTTTCTAGTTTTCCTGGCAGTTTTTGTTAAATAGTGAATTCTTGTCTCAGAATCTTGGCTCTTTGGGTTTATCAGACACTAGGTTACTGTCATTTACTTCTATATATTGTTTAACTAATCTATTCCACTGATCAATCACTTTATTTTATAACCAGCACCAGCTGTTTTTGATGTTTACCACTTTGTAGTATAGTTTGAGATCTGATACTGCTGGACTGCTTTCCTTCACTTTTTTTTTCCCGTTGATTCCCTTGATGCTCTTGACCTTTTGTTTTTTTAGATGAATTTTGTTATTTTTTTACATCTGTAAAATAATTCTTTGGTAATTTTGTTGGTATGGCACTGAATAAGTAAATTAATTTAGAGAGTATTGTTATTTTTTATTATATTGTCTCAGCCAACCCATGAAAATATCTCTCACATTGTTTAAACCTATCTTTATTTTTGGTTATCTAATTCTGTTTCTATAGTTCTTGTGTGTGTTGTGGCAGGTAGACCCACAAGTATTTTTTACTACCCTCAGTCAGTTTAAGTGAATTTTTCTTTCCATCTCTTCCTGCTGGGTTTTGTCGTAACATATAGAAATCCTGAGATTTACATGAGTTATTTTTAGATTATACAACTTAGCTAAAATATTTAATTTAATTTAATTTAATTCAATTAATTTCTTACTTGATTCTTTCGGGTTCTCTAGGTATACCATTATATCATCTGCAAAAAGTGATAGTTTTGTTTTCTCATTGACTCTTCTTATTCCTTCAATTTATTTTTCTTTTCTTATTGCTATAGCTAGCATATCAAGTACACTACTGAATTATAATGACAGTAATGGACATCTTTTCTTATGCTTGATCTTATTGGGAAGGGTCTACTTTATCCCCATTACAGACAATAGTTGCTCTTTGTTTTAGATAGACACTTTCTAGTATTTTTAGTAGCCAATGGGTGTTGTGTTTTGTCAAGTTTTTTCCATGTGTATTGCTATAATCATATGGTTTATTGTTTTTTGTTATTGATGTGGGCAATTATGTTTATAATTTTGTTAATATTGGATCAGTACTACATTCCTTTGTATAAATTCAATCTTGACTTAGTGTATGATCTTTGTGATATGTTACTATAGTGTCATTGATAGTATTTTATTTTTTAAAAATTTACATATGTTTTCATTAGGGAAATTGGTTTATAGTTTTCATTCTCTGTTTTTGCTCTCCCTGGCTTAGGCATCTAAACTATATTTGTGTCATAGAAGGAGTTTGTTAGGATTCCTTTAACTTTTATCAAATGTTTTATATAGTATTGGAATTAATTGTTCTTTGAATCCATCTGGTCCTGGGGATGTTTTTCTTATGGAATTCATTTGTGTCTTGTTCAGTTTCTGTTTTCCTTCCTGTTGTTGAGGGATTTAGCTGTGTTTGACTCTTTGTGGCCCCATGGACTATACTGTCCAGGGTTTTTTGGTTTGTTTGTTTGTTTGTTTTACAAAACTGCAGGAGTGATTTGCTATTTCCTTTTCCAGTAGATTAAGGCAAACAAAGGTTAAGTGACTTTCCCAGGGTCTCACAGCTAGTAAGTGTCTGAGGCCAGATTTGAACTCAGGTTTTCATGACTCCAGGCTCAGCACTCTATCCAGTGAGCCATCCATCTAGCTGCCTCTTCTTTTTTTTTCTAAGATAGGATTATTTAAATATTCTCTTTTCCCTTTATGTTCATCCATGTAATGCACATTTTTGTAAATGTCCATTTCATTTAGATTGTCAGTTTTATTGGCATATAATTGTATAAAATTGCTCTTATTAATTGCTATAATGTTATCTTCATTGATTGTTCATTCACCCTTTTCATTTTTGATACTGGTAATTTAGTTTTCTTCTTTATACTCAAATTAAGCATCAGTTTATCTATTTTATTGGGTTTTTCATAAAACCAGCTCCTAGTTTTATTTATTAGTTCAATGTATATTTTTCTTTCAATTTTTTTTAATCTCTCCTTTGATTTTCCAGATTTATATTTTGGTGTTTAATTGGGGATTTTAATTTGTTCCTTTCCTAGTTTATTTTTTAAAGTTGAATGCCCAATTTGTTGATCTGCTTTTTTCCCCTCTTTTATTGATGTAAATATTTAGAGATATAAATTTTACCCTAAGTATTGCTTTGGCTGAATTCCACAAGGTTTGGTGTATTGTCTTGTTTTGTCAATATCTTTAATGAAATGATCATTTCTATGATTTATTCTTTGACTGACTCATTATTTAAGATTAGATTATTTAAATTTCAATTCAGTTTTAATCTATAAACTTCCAACGGCCTTTATTAAGTTTAATTTTTATTGTGCTATTATCTGTAAAAAAAATGGTAACTCTGCTTTTCTGCATTTGTTTGTGAAATTTTTATGCCTCAGTATATGATCAGGTTTTGTGAAGATCCCATAGACAGATGAAAAAAAGGTACATCCCCTTTTATTTCCATTCAGTATTTTCAAAAGGTCTATTATATCTGTTTCCAAAAATTCTATTCATCTTCTTAGTTTCTTTCTTATTTATTTTATGATTAGAATATGTAGGACTGAGAAATGGCAGCCTTCCACTAGTATAGTCTTACTGTTTCCTTCTGTAATTCATTGAACTTTTCTTTCAAAATTTTTGATGCTGTGTCATTTCATGCATATCTGTTTAGTATTGATATTAATGTTTTATCTATGGTACTTTTATGTCATTTTCCTCATTATCACTTTCAATTGTCATTTTCAGTCACTTTTCAAGTATCACTTTTCAATTTTAACTTTTAGTTTGGCTAAGATTGTGATTGCTACCCCTGCCTTTTTTATTTCATTTGAAGCATGATTGATTCTTATTTTAAAACTCTGTGTTTTTCCACTTTGTGTGTCTCTAATAAACAGCATATTGTTTAATTCTTATTAATAATCCATTCTACTATCTGTTTCCATCATATGGGTGATTTTATCCCCTTAACATTCACACTTATGACTATAAACTGTCTTTTTCTGTCCTATTCTCTTCTATTTATCCTTCTCTTTTTTAAAATCTGACCCTCTTCAAAAGTCTGTCTTGCTTCTGACCACTGTCTCCCTTAATCTGCCCTCTCTTATCCGTTTCCTTTCTCTTAACCCCTTCCCCTCCTACTTTCCTGTTGAGTAACATGAATTTCTAACCCAATTGTTTATGTGTATGTATGTATGTATGTATGTGTATATGTATAAGCACATGCATTCTTTCTTCTTTGAAACAGTACAAATGAGAATAAGGTTCAGGCATTACCCACTCCCCCTATTTTCCCTGCCATTGTAAAAACTCTTCCTTGAGCACCTCTTTAATGCGAGATAATTTTCCTCAGTCTTCCTCTCTTTTCATCATTATCCCAGTATACCCCTCTTCCTCAGCTTTCCATTTTTCTTTTGATATTATCCCAATTTAATAAACTCATTGTCATACCCCCTCTCTAAGTACATGCCTTCTATCTGCCCTAATGATGATAAAATTCTTAGGGGTTATATATATCATCTTTCCATTTAGGAATGTTAACAATATACCTTATAAAATTCCTTATGATTTCTCCCTCATGTTTACCTTTTTGTATTTCTTTGTAGTCTTGAGTTTGAATACCAAATGTTCTATTCAGTTCTGATCTTCTTATCAAGAATGCATAGAAATCTTCTATTTCATTAAATACCCATTTTCTGCCCCCCACCCCCAGGATTATACTCAGTTTTGAATACTCAGCTTGAACACTCAGTTTGAATACTCAGTTTTGCTGACTAGATTGTAATCATAGCTCCTTTGCTTTGCAGAATATCATATTCCAAGACCTATGCTCATTTATAGTGATAGCTACTAAAACTTGTTGAATTATGACTCTGGTATTTGAATTGTTTCTTTCTGGCTGCTTTCAGTATTTTATCCTTGACCTGGGAACTCTGGAATTTGACTGTAATATTCCTGGGATTTCATTTTGAGATCTCAGGAAGTGATGGGTGGATTCTTTAATTTTCTTTGCCCCTCTAGTTTTAAGATATCTAAGATGTTTTACTTCATAATTTCTTAAAATAAGATGTCAAGGCATTTTTTGTTTTGATCATGGCTTTTAGGTAACTTTCAGGTAATTTCTTAAATTATCTCTCCTTGACCTATTTTACAAGTCAGTTTTTTTTCCTGTGAGATATTTCACATTTTTCTGTAATTATAATTCTTTTGACTTTGTTTTATTCTTTCTCAATGCCCCATGGATTCATTATCTTCCACTTGACCAATTTTAATTTTTAAGGAATTATTTTTTCAGTGAGGTTTTGTCTGTATTTTACCATTTGTCTAAATCTGATTTTAGCAGTTATTTTTAAGTGAAGTTTTGTAATTCTGTTCTCGAGCTGTTATTTTTTTCCCATAATTTTCTTGCATTGCTCTCATTTATTTTCTCTTTTTGTTCTTTTTAAAAATCTCTTCTAGGAATTCTTGTGTAGCTTGTGTCCATTCTACATTTTTTATTTGAGGCTTTGTTTATAGATGTTTCCAAGTAATTGTCTTTTTTCTGAGTTTGTGTCTTGAGTCTCCCTGTCACCGTTGTAGCTTCTTAAGCTCAAGTTCTTTTTTGTTGCTGCGTAGTCATTTTTCCAGACTATTTCTTGTCTTTAGACTTTATATTAGAGTTGGGCTCTGCTTATCTTTGGGAAGAGAGGGAGGAGTGACTGTCTTGAACCTCAGACTTTTATGACCTGCTGTTTCCACAAGTAGTTCTGGGGACCTGCAAATTTTTGGTGTTTCCAAGGTGATGTGATTGAGAGAGATATGGTCACTGCCCTCCTGCTCTGCACTCTAGTCTCTACCCAGGGAGGATAATTGGTCTCTTGTGACCACAAGTGTTTCTCACTGTGCTGGAACTGTGACTGAGAAATGGCGTAATGGACAATGGAGTTGACAAATTGCACTGAATGCATCCATTGCTAGCACAGGGTTCCCCTCTATTGTCTTTCTGATCAGGTATTTAATTCCCTTATCATGCCTCTCCTGGCACCATTGCTGTTGCTGCTGCTGCCACCATAACCACTGCTGCTGTCTCCAAGGACCATAGCTGGTCTTACTTTTTCCTAACCACATTCCCATCCAGTCCCCACCTCAGTTTCCATAGACTTCTCTTTCTGAACTCTTACCTTGTGCTGGGCTGGAAAATGACTCACTTTGACTTTTGGTTGGTTTTGCAATTTAGAATTCTATTTAACATAGTTTTTAAAAAGTTATTTAGGGGCAGCTAGTTGGTGCAGTGGATACAGCACTGGCCCTGAAGTCAGGAGGACGAGTTCAAATCTGACCTCAGACCAAGCACTCAACACTTACTAGCTGTGTGACCCTGGGCAAGTCACTTAACCCCAATTGCTTAAAAAATTTAAAAAAAATAAAAAGTTATTTAGAGGTTAATGTTGGGAGGGCTCAGGAAAAAATGCTCCTTTACTCCACCATCTAGGCTCTGTTTCCTGTGTAAAATCTTTGTGAGAGTTATTTTTAAAAGAATTGTGGGTATCCTTGATGAGGGTATTAATAGATAATAAGCAGGCTTTCACAAGCAATATTTAAAAATGGAACTCATCTTTAGCATTTCACACTTAACTGAAAGATGCCAAAAATATAAGATCCCAGTGGTTGTTGATTATGAAAAAAACATCATTTGGTTCAATGGAACGAAAGGCTGCTTTACAGTCTCTTTTACAGCAAGATGTTTTCTATCCGTGCATTAAGATAATTTATGATTCCTTGGAAGATATCATAGAATTAACCCAGTTCAGTGACCCTCTTTAATAATCAGTATCAGGTAATGCAGAAAACAGAGAGGTATGGGCTTCCCAAGAATACCTATCACAATGATGAAGAATTTTTCAAGAGTCCAAGTTAAAAGGACATTCCCTTCAGATGGTGATGTCTTCTAGTTACTCTTGTTTTCAGAACACATTATGTTATTTGCAATAAGCCCCATCATATTTCAGAGCTTCATTGAAAGGGTTAATAATTACTCAAAGGACTCTGGTTTATGCATCTACACAGGAAAGGCCAAGTAGATTGAGTATCTATTGTACATATTTCAACATGGATTTCTATGGACATCCTATAGAGCTTGTCTAGTAGTACAAATATCTGGAATAGGTACAACAGATGAACAGTGAGCTAGGCCCAGACCTGACAGGGATGAGAAGACTAGACTGGATTGCTTTCAAGTATTTAAAGGCTCTTTTATTGATTTCAAGCATTCCCAGCAAAGGCCCATCTTTCAATGCTAACAATTTACTATTGTTGCAGTGTCATTGAGATGTGGAAGAAGAACTAAGATAAAAATCATACTAAGAGCAAATGAAGTCTAAATGGTGGGTGTGAACAGGCAATGACATGTGTAACCAATAAGGAACTCTGAAGAACAAGAGTAATGGATATCATCAAGTAGTATGATAGAAAAAGAAAATGAGGTAGTCCTGTGACATTGTCAAGTAATGACAGGTGATAGTCAGAATGTTCCACTGGTCCCCTTGTGATACCAGAAGAAAGCAAAGAAGGCACTTATTTCTCTAGTAAGGGTCTCATTTCCAAGATATTTAAGAAACTGATTCAAATCTATGAGAATAAGAGCCATTCCCTAATTGATTAATGATTAAAGGATGTGAATAGGCAGTCTTTAGAGGAAGAAAACTAAGCTATCAATAGGCATATAAAAAAAATTCTCCAAATGACTAATAGTTAGGGAAATGCAAATTAAAATACTTTTGAGATTCCATCTCACACCAATCAGAATGACAGGGTTGAAACAAAGGAAAATAAATATTGGTGGATTTTTGTGGAAAATTGTCACAGATAATCATTTCACCATATTGCTGTTACTTTGTACACAGTACATTTTACTTTGTATTAGCTCATGTAAGTCTGTCCAAGTTTTTATGAGAGCATCATGCTCATCATTTCTTATAGCATGGTGGTATTCCATCACAATCACAGAGCACAATTTGTTTAGCTATTCCTCAATTGATAGACATCCTCCCAATTTCTACTCCCTGCTACCCAGAAAAGAGCTGATATAAATATTTCCATACATACAGGTCCTTTTCTCTTTTTGGATACAGACCTAGTAGTGGTACTGTTAGTTCAAAGGGTATGCATGGTTTTACAGCCTCTTGGGCGTAGTTCTAAATTGCTCTAAAGAATGGCTGAATCAGTTCAAAACTCCACCAACAATACCTAGATGTCTCATTTTTTCCCGCACATCTCCTCCAACATTTGTCATTTTCCTTTTCTGTCCAATTAGTTAGTCTAATAGGTATAAGATAGTACCTCAGAATTGTTTTAATTTGCATTACTCCAATCAATAGCAATTTAGAACACCTCAAATAGCTATAGAGAGCTTGGATTACTTCATCTGAAAACTATTCATATCTCTTGATCATTTATCAATTGGGGGCATGGCTCCTATTTTTACAAATTTGACTCAATTCTTTATATATCTGAGAAATGAGGCCTTTATCAGAGAAAATTCCCCCAAAATTTTTTCATAGTTATGATTATTAATTGTATTTCCTTCCATCCTATCCCCACCACAAGTTTATTCTGTTCTCTCTCTCCTTTCATGTTGTCCCCACACAAAAGTGTTTGACTTCTGACTACCACCTCCCCCAATCTGTCCTCCTTCTATTACCCCTGCTTCTCTTATCCCCTTCCCCTCCTACTTTCTGTAAAGTAAGATACATTTCTATAAACAATTGAGCATGTATGTTATTCCCTCTTTGAGCCAACTCTGATGAGAGTAAGGTTCACTCCCTACTTTCTACCTTCCCATATTCCCCTCCACTATAGAAGCCTTTTCTTGCTTCTTTTACATGAGATAATTCACCCCATTCTATCCCTCTCTCCCCATGTCTCCCAGTACATTCTTCTTTCTCACCCCTTTATTTTAGTTTTTTAGATATCGTCTCTTCATATTCAACTTATATCCATGCCCTCTATCTATATATACTCCTAAGTGTCCTAATAATGAAAAAGTTTTCATGATTTATAAGCATCATCTTCACACATAGGAATATAAACAGTTTAACCTTACTAAGTCTCTTATTATTTCCCTTTCCTTTTTCCTTTTTTATGCTTCTCTTGAGTCTTGTATTTGAAAGCCAAATTTTCTATTCAGCTTGAATAGAATGCTTGAAAGTCCTCTATTTCATTGAATGCTAATTTTTCCCCCGGAGGATTATATTATTTTTCTGGTTAAGTGATTATTGGTTGTAATTCTAATTCCTTTGCCCTCTGAAATAACATATTCCAAGCCCACTGATTCTTTAATGTAGAAACTGCTAAATCTTGTGTTATCCTGACTGTGGCTCCACGATACCTGAATTGTTTTCTTCTGGCTGCTTGTAATATTCTCTCCTTGATCTGGGAACTCTGGAATTTGGCTATAACATTTCTGGGAATTTTCATTTTGGGATCTCTTTCAGGGGTGATTGGTGGATTCTTTGAATTTCTATTTTACCCTGTGGCTCTAGAATATCAGGGCAGTGTTACTTGATAAGAGATGAAGTCTAGGCTCTTTTTTTTCATCATGACTTTCAGGTCCAATATTTTTTAAAATATCAAGGATCTATTTTCCTGGTCACTTATTTTTCTAATGAGATATTTCACCTTGTCTTCCATCTTTTTTATTCTTTTGATTTTGTTTTATTGTTTCATGATTTCTTAAAAAGTCATTAGCTTCCATTTGCTCAACTTTAATTTTTAAGGAATTATTTTCCTCAGTGAGGTTTTTCACCTTCTTTTCCATTTGGCCAATTCTACTTTTTAAAGAGTGTTTTCTTTAGTGAATTTTTGTGTCTCTTTTTCCATTTGGCCAATTCTGCTTTTCAAGGCATTCTTCTCCTCACTGGCTTTTTGTACCCCTTTTACCAGTTGGCCTACTCTGTTTCTTATGTTTTCTTCCATAGTTTTCATGTCTCCTTTACCAAATTGTTGACTCTTTTCATGATTTTCTTGCATCACTCTCCTCTTTTTTCCCAATTTTTCTACTACCTCTCTTACTTGATTTTCTTTTTTCCTCTGCTTTTTGGTGAGGCCATCGGGGTTACATGACTTGCCCAAGGTCATACAGCTAGTAAGTGCCAAGTATTTGAGGTCAGATTTGAACTCAGGTCTTCCTGACTCCAAGGCCAGAATTCTATCTGCTACACCACCCAGCTGCCCTCTTACTTGATTTTCAAAATCCTTTTTGAGCTCTTCCATGGACTGAGACCAATTCATATTTTTTCTTGGAGGCTTTGGACATTGGAACTTTGATTTTGTTATGTTCTTCTGAGAATGTGTTTTGATCTTCCTTGTCACCACAGTAACTTTCTGTGGTCAGAATTTTTTTTTTCAGTTATTTTCTCATTTTCTGTTCCTTGACTTTTAACTCTTTGTTAATCAGGGCTCTGCTTCCAGGGTAGAGGGTGCACTGTTCCAAGCTTCAAGGGTTTTGTGCAAGGTATTTTATAGATACTTCTAGGGACCTGTAAGTTTTCAGTTCTTCCAAGGTAGTATGATCTAAGGAGAGGTTTCCTACTCTTCTGGCCTGTGCTGTGTTCTGTGAGTGACCACAAGCACTCTTTTCTGCCCAGGAACTGTGACAAGGTTCCCTGCTCCACTGGGGCTACAAGCTGTGATGTACTAGTGCTCCTCCTCATCTTGGGATTGTTACCCAGGACTGTAATCTGGATCTGAGTATGAGCAAAGCAACAGAGTCCTGCCATCCCCCCAAGTGCCAGCAAAGAGACCTCTTATCAGTTGTTCAACCCCTTTCCTGTCTAAGGGCTGAGAGCTCCCGGAGTAGCTTCTGCTGCTGCTGATTCAGTGGCTCCCAAGGTTTGCTCCTGGTTTGCTGGGGCTGGGTCTGTGCTGGCCTAGTCAGTGCTGGATTGTGCTCCATTTTCAACCTTTCCTGCCAAGTTTTCTTTTGCTGGAAAATTATTTCACCCTGTCCGTTTGTGGGTTCTGCTGCTCCAGGAACTGTTTTATGGCATTATTTAAAGGTTTTTAGAGGAATTTTGGGGAAGAATTTAGGCAAGTTGCTGCCTTTTCTCTACAATCTTGGCTCCACCTCCAAAATTTTAATTTTTTAAAAGGAAGTAAAGAAGACTTATAGCAAGTTCAGTGGATACCCATGTTTATGATCTGGAAGAACATAGACAAAAGTGGCACAGGATAGGCCAACAGGCATAGATTGTGATCTGTATTACTTGAGGGAACTTCTAAATTAATAGTATTATGGATCTACTGGCATTAGAGTAAAGCTTTTTATGAACCATTATTATTTAGTATAGCATCCTTCCTCTACAGCCAGTGTCCACCAGGGGTGGGGAACCTGCAGCCTCAAGGCCACATGCGGCCCTCCCTCTAGGTCCTCAAGTGTGGCCCTTTGACTGAATCCAAACTCCACAGAAGAAATCCCCTTAATAAAAAAATTTGTTCTATAAAACTTAGACTCAATGAAAGAGCTGCACCTAAGAACCTCCAGGCCACAGGATTCTCACCCCTGAACTCTAACCCATAATTCACATTTAATAAATGTTTGTTAAATTGAGCTGAATTGAATAGAATTGAAAAATTATTATCTGAAACTTCATAACAGTATGGAAGTACTGAGTTCTTCAGTACTGTAGTCCAAAGGCCCAAGCTTTGGAAGGTCTTACAAAATTTGAGCACAGGTCCAGGAGCAGGGTAGATGTTAACAGATGAGCTAAGTATGGCAAGTTTGTTGGATAGTGTTCATTTTGGGAAGTCACAAAAACCCTTTACTAAGTCACAGAGGGGAACTGACATCCTCATGAGTAGGGGAAAAAAGGGCCCAAAGCAAACCTCAGATCCTTGAAGCAAGGAAGCAGAGATATATAGTTCACTTTGAAAGGCAAGAAAAATAGTCTAGTGCAGTTTGGGAAGAGCTTCAAAACATAACAGTTAGAATAAAAAAGGGATTTCTGCTTAAACTAGAGTGTTCTGGTTAATCCAGGTCCCCTTGAATTAAGATTATAGTGATTGCTAGCCCCTATCTCCAGGGTTGTATAAATCATGTGTCACAATTCTCCATGCTGTCAGTGAAATTAGGAGCTAGGCACTGCCAAGCTCATCTGGCAAGTATATAAATAGAAGAGTCCCCATCTGGCCAGGTTATGCCAAGAGGCTATATATGAATGGATTCGCCCTTGACACAACTTCCAAGTTAGCCTCCACTCCAAGTTCACAGCCAAAGCTTATTAGAATGACTTCAAATTTTCTTTTCCTCTTTCATTTCACCATTCAGAATAGTTTATCCAATCTCATTTCTTGACCTAATTTCCTTTTAGCCCATCCACTATTTCCTCTTTCCTGTCTCAGACAAGCCTAGATCCAATTGCTGAAGTCAGAGAAGCAAATTACTGTCCAGGAATAATTCACTCTTTGGATGCATTAGCTCATGGGGTACATCACTTACTAAGCCCCATTTTCTCTTCATTTCGACTGTAATCAGATACCTTTATTTAATAGGCTAAGAAACTGAACCACCAAGGAGAAATCTTACATTCCAAACCCACACAACAAGCCAGCTGCAAAGCTGAGATTAGAAATCAGATTTCCTGACTTCGAGCTCTTTGCCCTCCCTGGTAACACTGTTTCCTGCCCTCCCAAATAATTTTGCTCTTTTTCCCTTTTCTTTCCCTTCTGTCAGTCTCTAATCTCCCACTCCCCATTCCTTTCCTTTAAGGGGTGGCAGTGTGGGGGGTTGCGCGATTTAGTGGAGAATAAACAGACTGACCCAAACTAGCTGAGACGTCTTTTCAGGGTGAGTTGGAAAATGTTCACATTGTAGGCCACTGACAAGCAACAGCCCCTCATTGGAGCAGAGCAAGCATTGTTTCTGGGCAAGAAGGCGTTCCCTTCTCATCAGCTGGTCTCTGCCTTGCACTGTAATAATGGAGTACAACCTAATTGGTGCTTCCATTTCTTCAGTGGAAATGGAAGCACGAGACAAAAGAAACCTGCCAGAAGTTAAGTACAAGTGAGCTTCCAAGATCCATCATTTCAATGGCTTTGCAGTAATATTTAGAACATGCCTTAATAACTAAGACATATGTCCTCGGGCGGGTCAGTTTCACGTAAAAGACATCTGGCATGTATTTTCTGGTCTAAAATTATAGCATTCCCCCTCAAGCAGTTTATATTTCTAAGAAGAGGGAGAGAAGAAGAATAAAAATGTATGATGAAGTACTATCCTGACAATTTGTCACTAGACATAAAATAAAAATTAAAAGTCCAGAGCTGTTATTATGTTAAAAAAAATGGAAGTAAAGGAATGTTGCCAGGGTGTTAACTGTAGATTTGCTTATTTTCTTGTCACTGTAGCAAGTTATCTGAGTTTGGAGAATGTTGCTCATGTCATATTTTATTAGAGGGGTGTCAAAGAGGTCCCAGAGTCATGTGGGCGATGGGAAGTTCTGAACTTTTACCAGCAATGTGAAGCAAAATGTCGTTCTCTATTTTCAATCATTAAAGAAAGCTGATTTCTGCTGGGAGTGAACGTGCAAATATCAGTGAGCAGAGCAGCAAGCCAGAGAAAAGGAGACAGCCTCCATTAAGATATTTCAAGAGTACTAGCAGAAACTGTTCTGTTTGGACCAAGTAATGGCCAAATGGGACTTCACTTCTTAGGTAGAGCACATGGAAGATAGGGCAGTACTTTCTTTTACCAACATGGAAGATATTAGATATGATGGAAAAAGGATGGAAGAAAAAATGGTAATAATCAGTATTCTTCTAAACCCATATGCATTCATTCTTTAGGATAATACGATTATCCCTTTCACATAGCGACTTTCCCCAATGTAGTTTCGATATATCCTGGGTCGGCATAAGAAATGAAGTGGGAATTTTTAGGGACTTTTGGGGAAGCTGCATATGACGTGTGAAGACCAGGAGATGATACGGAAAAATTCTCAACCCAAATTTCACAATAAGGTACAGTAAGCACCCCATAAAAGAGAAAAGAACAAATTCAGATTTCTTCTCTGATATGGAGAGGGCCAAAAAATTGTACATGAATTTTCCAGATTGTGGGGCCACTGTACCCCTAATGCCCACGATGTTGAAGGGATAATGGTATAAGTGACCTGAGAGTAGGAATTGTTTTGGATTTTTTTGCATTTGTATGAACCAATACCTAATACAGTACCTGGAATATAAATGGAACTTAACACATGTTTGTTGATTGATATCTTACATGTCTTTAGTTTTCTGGGATGCATACATGCGATACTGTAACTCAGGAAGGGTGACTAGAACTTTGTCTCAAGGCAATGATATTTAGAGGCTGCTTACAATACTTATGTTCCTTCAGCAGCTAAGAAAAAAACTGTCTTTAGTGACCAGTTAGCCATAATAACTGGTGAAAATGGAAAACTAAAAGATAGCATGCTTTTTGCTTTGGAAGTGACTGCATTCCAGATAAGTTCCTTCACAGTCTGACTTTATCCTGCATCTATCCATCCAAATGGGGTCTTCCCCAGGAGTAGTTTCTTAGTAGGCATGAGTCTTTATCCATACACCATCACCTTATGTTCTGAAGTTTCCTCTCCCAACTCTAAATTTAAAGAAAATTATTTGAGGGCCCCTAGGCCCTGGTACAAAAAAAAAATTGATTATATTTCTATATACTTGGAAATAGGCAACTGGGCTATATTATTGCTTCTGAATGTTTTCTGTGGATTAGATCTCTGTCTTTAAATGTTCATCTAGCAGGGCTTAGAATGTCTGTGTTGGTTCCTTGCTATTCACTTCCCAGCTTCCTCTGAGAACCTGAGATAACCTTCCAGAAGACCTACTTAGTTATGAAACCATGATCTTTATGTACCTAAACCTCTCTTAGACATTCAAATACTCATTTATAACTACAATTTGTCTTTGGAAGGGTATGGCATCTCAGCATACTGGATGGTGTGTAGCAAGCTCCTGTACCTACTAGCTATCTGTACTGGGATAATGATTTAGCCTCCCTAAGCCTCAGTTTACTCACCTGTAATATGGATATAAGAGCAGTTACTTCACAGGGGTATTATGAGGATTTAATGGAAACATACCTATGAAGGGCTTTGCTCTCAAAGTGCTGTGTAAGTGTGATATTATTAACAGATGAAGACAATTTCAGACTGGTGAAACAACCCTGACCAGAGACGAGGACATTGGTTCTGTCACAGAATCTTTCCTGTTCCTTTCTAAGGCTTTTTCTGCAGTTTTGTGCATTTGCCAGGGAAAGGTTTGGTTCCCAGCAGGCCTCAGATCTTTCTGGACTCTGGGGCCCAGTAAACCAATATTCATGAGGATTTTGTTGTCTTATATATAGTGTCATACAGGAGCTGTGGTTTTTCCTATTACTAATAATAGTGTTCCTAATTTCTTGAAGTCACTTCTCCAGACTGCCCTTGTTCCAAGAATGATTACTATCCATCCCTCTCAGACACAACTCAGAACTGGATATATATCTGATTAGCCCTGCCTTTGATTCCAGAGATTATTTCCCTGATTCCTGTTTCTTGTCCTTCTATCTTAGGGGCCAGCATATGATGATTATTTTACTGTGTCCCTACGCACTACTCAGAAATCAGGGTGTTCCCTTATTAGTATTTGTGTACTTGTGTAGTGTATGTATCCTCTTGAAAAATACTGATCCTCAGACCAAGAGGTTTCTCTATTCCCCCTAATTTTCCAACTTTCTAAGATGTTTAATCAAAAAGTAAACCAGGACAATTCTAATTAGAAAATCAGCAGAAGAGTGCTAAGCATATTAACAATAGCAATAGATAGTAAGAACATAAACTAATAGTACATAAAATACTAGTATCTAATAAAGTAGAATAGTTTCTTTATCTATCAAATGAGCTGGTTAGATTAGATGATCTCTAAGATCCTTTTGAATTCTTAGATCCTATTCTAACATTCCATGTGGTAAGGCCCCTTCCACCACTAGAATTTTATGTTCCAACATTCTATCTTCTTAGATTCATTCTAGCTTTAATATTCTATGTTCTAATATGTGCTATGTTACAAAATACCTTCTATCCAGGAGCCAAGATGGTGGAGTGAAAAGGTAGTCACTCTCACTCTCCCCTATCACCCCCTGAAAACCCAGAAAATATCACCCCAGAAAAAAAAAAAAACCTTGGAACAGTTGAACTAGGAGAAAGACAGGGAGCAGTAGTGCAGCAGCCCAGCAAATGGGTCTCCCAGTGCCTCAGCAAAAATAAGGGAGGCAGAACTACAAGGGACCTCAGGCAGATAATTGCTCTTCAGCATTCATACAAAAGGAGGTGAAGAAAACAACCTAAAGGCTTCCTAAAGCCCCAGCATTACTGGTTCCAACCCAATACCAGGTGAGCTGTTGGAGCCCTGCAGCCTCCAATTGTGAAGAAATCCTGAAGTCCAGGTAGTACAACTGGCAAACACCAACACCTGGACCTCCAAGTGCCTCAGTGAGGGTGAGGGGGGTGGGGGAACCAGTGGAAACCAGCTCAGAAAACCACCAGGTGCTTCGGCATTCTACCGCAAAGGAATCTCCCAGTGCATTAGCAGAAAGGAGAGAGACAACACTGCAGGGGGCCCCAGGCAAATAAACACACTGCAGCACCCATCTAAAGGGAGCTGAAGAAAGCGAAAGGAAAGGAAAAGCAGGCAACCTAGAATTGCCTGAAAGTTCCAGCCTTGCTGATTCCAGCCCAGTACCAGGTAAGCTGCCAGAAACCTACAGCCTCCAATTCCCAGCATAAGAGGCCCCAGCACACAAAGCCAGTGACTAAGACCTAGGCTCCCAACACAAGAAGCTTGGGTCAGTACCCTCTGTTCCCCAGAAGGAGAGTTCAATCTCTTTAAAGGACAGGGAATAAAGAAACACCAAGAGTAAAAATAAATGTACCATAGATTCGTATTATGAGAAGAGTGAAGATCAAGACAAAAATTCTGAAGAGGATAACATTGTCAACAAACCCACATGTGCAACAACAAAAGGGAATATGAACTGGTCTGAAGCCCAAAAAGCCTTCTTAGAAGAGCTCAAGAAGGATTTTAAAAGTCAAATGAGAGAGGTAGAAGAGTCCTTCAAAAACACAATTGGCCAATTGAAGAAGGAAGTACAAAAACTAACAGAAGAAAACAATCTTTTAGGGGCAGCTAGGTGGCACAGTGGATAGAGTGTCAGCCTCAAAGTCAGGAGGACCTGAGTTCAAATCCAGCCTCAGACCAAATACTTGACACTTACTAGCTGTGTGGCTCTGGCAAATCACTTAAACCCAATTGCCTAAAACAAAAAAAAACCTGTTAAAAACTAGAATTGGACAAATGGAAACTAATGTCTCTATGAGAGAGCAAGAATCAGTCAAACAGAAACAAAAAAATGAAAAAATAGATGAAAACATAAAATACTTCATCAGTAAAACAACTGACCTGGAAAATTGACTCAGGAGAGACAATTTAAAAATTATTGGACTACCTGAAAATCATGATGAAAAAAAGCCTGGACAGTATCTTTCAGGAAATCATAAAGTAAAACTGCCCAGAAGTCCTAGAACCAGAAGGGGAAATAACCATAGAAAGAATCCACCCATCGCCACCTGAAAGAGATCCCAAATTGACAACACCAAGGAATATAATAGCAAAATTCCAAAATTACCAAATGAAAGAGAAGGTGCTGCAAGCAGCCAGAAAGAAACAATTTAAATATCATGGAACCACAGTCAGGATTACACAGGACCTTGCAGCTTCTACATTAAAAGACCGCAGGGTGGAACATGATATTCCATAAGGCAAAGGAGCTTGGAATGCAGCCAAGGATCAATTACCCAGCAAAAATGAGCATCATTTTTCAAGGGAGGAGGTGGATATTCAATGAAATAGGAGACTTCCAAACTTTCCTGATAAAAAGACCAGAGCTCAACAAAAAATTTGATCTTCAAGTACAGGACTCAAGAAGGACTTAAAAAGGTAAATGGGACAGAAAGATACAATATGTTGTTAATAAGGGGGGCTGTTTAAACCCCTACAAGGGAATATGGCACTTGCAACCCTTGAGAACTGTGTTGTTATTACACCTTGTTAAAGGAGTATACATAAAGAGGGTGGATATTAGTTGACTTTGATGTAATGATAAAAAAAAATCTAATCAAGTGGGTTAAATGGATCCAAATAAGTGGATCAATCTGATCTTAGAAAATGTACTGAGAAAGGAGGAGGCAGACAAGGGTAAATTACATTACAGGAAAAGACACAAAATCCTATTACAGCAGAGGGAAAGAAGAGGGGGAGCATTGTTTGAACCTTACTCTCATCAGATTTGGCTCAAGAAGGGCATAACATAATCAGTTAGGTATAGAAATCTAACTTGCCCTATAGGCAGTAGGAGGGAAAAGGGGAAAGAAAAGGGAGGGGGGAAAGAAGGGAGGGAAGAAGCAGTAAGACTAAAGGGGAAGAAAAGGGAAAGGGATAATAAAAGGGGGAGGGACTGAAGGAGGCAGTGGTCAAAAGCAAAACACTAGTGAAAGGGGGGGAAAGGAAAAAGGAGAAAGAAAAGCATAAATGGGGGAAAAGGATGGAGAAAAAGACACAGATAGTAATCATAACTGTGAATGTGAATGGGATGAACTCTCCCATAAAACGGAAACAGATTGCAGAATGGATTAAAAACCATAATCCTACAATATGTTGTTTACAGGAAACACATTTGAAAAAGAGTGACACATACAGGGTAAAGGTAAAAGGCTGGAGCAGAATATAAGTAAAAAATGCAGGGGTAGCAATCCTGATCTCACACAAAGCAAAAAAAAAAAGATCTACTTCCTGCTAAAAGTTGCCATAGACAATGAAGTAATATCATTACTAAACATATATGCACCAAATGGTATAGCATCCAAATTCTTACAGGAGAAGTTCAGGGAGTTACAGGAAGAAATAGACAGCAAAACTATACTAGTGGGGGACCTGAACCTCCCCTCTCGCACTAGATAAGTCTAACCACAAAATAAACAAGAAAGAAGTTAAGGAGGTGAATAGAACATTAGAAAAGTTAGGTATGATAGACCTCTGGAGAAAACTGAATGGGGATAGAAAGGAATATACTTTTTTCTCGCAGTACATGGCACATACACAAAAATTGACCATGTACTAGGGCATAAAAACCTCACAATCCAATGCAGAAAGGCAGAAATATTAAATGCATCCTTTTCAGATCATGATGCAATAAAAATTATATGTAATAAAGGGCCATGGAAAGATAGACTAAAAATAATTGGAAACTAAATAATCTAATCCTAAAAAATGATTGGGTCAAACAACAAATCATAGAAACAATCAATAATTTCATTCAAGAGAATGACAATAATGAGACAACATACCAAAACCTATGGGATGCAGCAAAGCAGTTCTTATTTTATCTCTAAATGCTTACATAAATAAAATAGAAAAAGAGGAGATTAATGAATTGGGCATACAACTAAAAAAACTAGAAAAAGAACAAATTAAAAATCCTCAACTAAACACCAAATTAGAAATATTGAAAACCAAAGGAAAAATTAATAAAATGGAAATTAAGAAAACTATTGAACTAATAAATAAAACTAAGAGCTAGTTTTATGAAAAAAATCAATAAAATAGATAAGCCTTTGGTTAATTTAATTAAAAAAAAGAAAGAAGAAAACCAAATTACTAGTATCAAGAATGAAAAGGGTGAAGCTACCACCAAGGAAGAGGAAATTAAAACAATAATTAGGAATTATTTTGCCCAACTATATGCCAACAAATTTGACAATCTTAGTGAAATGGATACATATTTACAAAAATATAAATTGCCCAGATTAACCGAAGAGGAAGTAAAATACTTAAATAACCCCATCTCAGAAAAAGAAATTGAACAAGCCATTGATGAACTCCCTAGGAAAAAATCTCCAGGGCCAGATGGATTTACATGCGAATTCTATCAAACATTTAAAGAACAATTAATTCCAATACTATATAGACTATTTGGGAAAATAGGTGAAGAAGGAGTCTTACCAAATTCTTTTTATGATACAAATATGGTGTTGATACCTAAACCAGGAAGAGTCAAAATAGAGAAAGAAAATTATAGACCAATTTCTCTAATGAATATAGATGCAAAAATTTTAAACAAAATACTAGCAAGTAGATTGCAGCAACTTATCACAAGAATAATACACTATGACCAGGTAGGATTTATACCAGGAATGCAGGGTTGGTTCAATATTAGGAAAACTATCAGCATCATTGAGCATATCAACAACAAAACCAACAGAAACCACATGATCATCTCAATAGATGCAGAAAAAGCTTTTGATAAAATACAACACCCATTCCTATTAAAAACACTAGAAAGCATAGGTATAAATGGAGTCTTCCTTAAAATAATAAATAGCATATCTAAAACCTTCAGCAAGCATTATATGTAATGGGGACAGGCTAGAAGCATTTCCAATAAGATCGGGGGTGAAACAAGGATGTCCATTATCACCACTGTTATTCAATATTGTACTGGAAACCTTAGCTTTAGCAATAAGAGAAGAAAAAGAAATTGAAGGCATTAGAATAGGCAAAGAAGAAACAAAGCTATCACTCTTTGCAGATGACATGATGATATACTTAGAGAATCCTAGAGAATCAAGTAAAAAACTACTTGAAATAATAAACAACTTTAGCAAAGTTGCAGGCTATAAAATAAACCCACATAAATCATCAGCATTTCTATATATTACCAACAAAGCCCAACAGCAAGAGATAGAAAGAGAAATCCCATTTAAACTTACTGTAGACATTATAAAATATTTAGGAGTCTACTACGAAACAAACCCAGGAACTCTATGAACACAATTACAAAACACTTTTCACACAAATAAAATCAGATCTAAATAATTGGAAAAACATCAGTTGCTCATGGGTAGGCAGCTAATATAATAAAAATGACAATCCTACCTAAGCTAATTTACTTATTCAGTGCCATACCAATCAAACTACCAAAAATTATTTTATAGAGTTAGAAAAAATAATAACAAGATTCATTTGGAAAAACAAAAGGTCCAGAATATCAAAGGAACTAATGAAAAGAAATGCAGGGGAAGGTGGCCTAGCAATTCCAGATCTTAAATTGTATTATAAAGCAGCAATCATCAAAACTGCTTGGTACTGGCTAAGAAATAGGGAGGTGGATCAGTGGAATAGGTTAAATATGCAAGACACAGTAGTCAATGACTATAGTAATCTATTATTTGATAAACCCAAAGACCCCAGCTTCTGGGATAAGAACCCACTCTTTGAAAAAAACTGCTGGGAAAACTGGAAAAGAGTATGGCAGAAACTAGGCATAGACCCAAATCTCACACCATATACCAAAATAAAGTCAAAATGGGTTCATGACTTAGATATAAAGGCTGATACCATAAGTAAACTGGGAGAACAAGGAATAGTTTACCTATCAGATCTATGGAGAACAGAAGAATTCATGACCAAACAGGAGATAGAGAACATTATGAAAAGCAAAATGGATAATTTTGATTACATTAAATTGAAAAGTTTTTGCACAAACAAAGCCAATGCAACTAAGATTAGAAGGAAGGTAGAAAATTGGGAAAGAATTTTTACAACCAGTCTCTCTGATAAAGGCCTCATTTCTAAAATATATAGAGAATTAAGACAAATTTATAAGAACACAAGCCATTCCCCAATTGATAAATGGTCAAAGGATATGAACAGACAGTTCTCAGATGAAGAAATTAAAGCCATCTATAGTCATATGAAAAAATGCTCTAAATCATTATTGATTAGAGAAATGCAAATCAAAACAACTCTGAGGTACCACATCACACCTATCAGATTGGCCAACATGACAAAACAGGAAAATGATAAATGTTGGAGAAGATGTGGGAAAATTGGAACACTAATACATTGTTGGTGGAGTTGTGAAATGATCCAACCATTTTGGAGAACAATTTGGAACTATGCCCAAAGGGCTACAAAAATATGCATACCCTTTGATCCAGCAATAGCACTTGTAGGGCTATATCCCAAAGAGATCAAACAAATGGGAAAAGGACCCACATGTTCAAAAATATTCATATCAGCTCTTTTTGTGGTGGCAAAGAATTGGAAATTGAGAGGATGCCCATCAATTGGGGAATGGCTGAGCAAGTTGTGGTATATGAATGTAATGGAATACTATTGTGCTATAAGAAATGATGAACAGGCTGACTTCAGAAAAATCTGGAAAGACTTATATGGTCTGATGCTGAATGAAGTGAGCAGAAATTGTTAAACTGAACCCCTCTCAGCATTACAAAGATCTAAGACATCTCCAGAGGCCTCAGGATGGAAAACACTGTCCACATCCAAAGAAAGAACTATGGAAGTTGAATCACTATCACTTATTTTTACCTTCTGTTGTGTTTTATTTCATCTTTCTGATGGTTCTTCATATTGGTTTTAATTTTTACTTACAACTTCACTAATGTGAAAATATGTCTAATGGGAATGTAAATGTAAAGCCTATATCAGATTGTATGCCATCTTGGGGAGGGGGGGGAGGAAGGGGGAGAAAAATTTTCAAGTCAAAAGCATATGGAAGTGATTGTTGATAAATCAAAATAAATTAATAAAATTTAAAAAAATAAAAAAAATACCTTCTAACTCTAACATCCTATGTCCTAAAGTCTCTTCTACCTCCAAAACTCTAGGATTCTAGAACTCTATCAGTGTCAACATATAATTTGGGAGGATGACATGACTGCTGTGCCATCTCTCATATACTCTCACATTCTGTCTTCCCAAGCTTCCTGCCCCATATCTGGCTCATAGACCACATACCACATCCCTGCCATGATACCACCCAAACCAAACATCAGTGTAGGACACATTAATAATAGCATAGAGTAAAACAATAGCAGTGTATCCTACATTGGTATGCAGTAAAACTCAAAACTTGAAGAGTTTCAAGTACAGTCCAGTGACAACAAAACTTAAAATCTATAAACTGTTACATCAACAAATGACATCTAACCACTCATACCCAGGAATATATATTGTATGTGCCTTAAAAGTTATGTTTTCTTCACACAGGGGCCATATATCTGAGAATTAAGAAACTGAGTCCATTGCAATACATCACAGTATACCAGAAAGGTAATTTGTTGAGCATTGGACTTCACTGTTGAGCACTAAGAACAGCAAATGATGGGTGTAACTCAGTTAAAGAATTGGTCCTTATAACTTTTTCAAATACTACACACATTATATTTTCATTGCATTCAGGACGCCACAATCTCTTGTTATCTAAGTTGTCTCTAATTGTTGCTTTGAACTTCATCTTCCTACTTTAGTAACTGCAGAAGCTTCACCATTTTCTATAGGGCACACTCACTCTTCCTGACAATCAGGTAAAAGACTGATTATTTTAGAACTCATCATTGTTAATAAATAGCTATTCTGGGGGCAGCTAGGTGGCACAGTATATAGAGCAATTAGGGGCTATAAAAGGAAGCAGTTAGAGAATATAGAGAATATAGAAGCAATTAGAGAATATAAAGAATATAGAGGAATTAGAGAAATTAATAGGTACCAAAATAAATTTTTTTTTCTTAACCTCTAGAGCAAGAGTGTGAGGTATTATGTGTAAAAGAAATTACCTCACCCCACCAACCCTGGAGTCAAGAGGACCTGAGTTCAAATCTGGCTTTAGACACGTGATACTTGCTAGCCATGTGACCCTATGCAAGTCACCTAACCCAATTGCCTCACAAAAAGAGCTATTTTTAATTACAAACATTCAAGTAGGCATTGTTTTCTCCTCCAGTACTCTAATATCTGCATTATTAGACTTCAATATATAGGCTCCAGTGTTGGAAAATATATCAAACTATATCTGATGTATTTTCCTCAGCTTTTGGAATCACATTTTAGGAAAAGTATTGACAAATGGGCTGATTCAGAGGGTAACAAGGATGGTGGGAGGACTGTGGACCATTCCAAATAATGATCAATTAAAGTAACTGGGATATTTAGCCTAGACAGGAGGGAAGACTTTGGGGGTACAAGATAACTGTCTTCTAATACTTTAAGGGATGTCATATAGAAGATGAACTTGACGTGGTATGCTTGGTTCTAGAGGGTGGAAATAGGAAGAATATGTGTAACAAAGGTAGATTTAAGTGAGATACAAAGTAAAATCTTTCTAACTATTAGAGTGGTCCAAAAGTGCAATGGGATTCCTATCACTGGAGGTCTTTAAATATTGACTATATGACCTCATACATTAGTATTTTATGGGGAATTCTGATTTCATACATCGATAAATTGTCCCAGAGGACCTGTGAGGTCTCTTTTAGCTCTAAGATTCTGTGTGAAAACCTCTGGATTAGTATGAGTGTTCTCATCGCATGAGATTTCACACTTTGAGGATAAGTCAATCATCCTCAGCGAATGTCCTATTCACTAAGGAATGTTGAACATCTAGGTTATGATCAAAATCATGCAGGTGGTAAGTAGTATTCTAGGTAATTTTCTGTCCATTTGCACATTCCTTTCATCACTTTCTTAAGACAATAATAGGGACTGCAGGACTTTTATTAGTCTCTCCATTAAGTTATCTTTCTTTTCTTGTGTGAGGGGAGACCAGACAATAAATCATTAGCAAGGATTCTGAAGTTGTGGTTCTAGTTCTTCAGATGAATTTCAGGGGGTCCATGAATTTGGATGGGAGAAAATCTTACATCTTTATTTTTCACTAACCTCTAACTGAAATTCAGCATTTCCTTCAATTATGAATGTAGGTAACAAAATATTATTTTAGAAGAGGTCTCTAAGCTGTACCAGACTTCCAAAAAGTTCCACCTCTCACCCACCCACACATACACACATGATTAAGACCCCCTACCACATGGCATTCTTACCTATTAACTGAATTTTTAATATGTTTGGGTATTTCCAGTCTGTCATTTTTGTCTATGCTTTCTGTCCCACAGAAATTGCCCTGCTCACCATCTACAATATCTTTCAATCATCAACCTTTATTTTAGATGTCTATCCATTACATGGAATATATTTTGAGGTCACATTTGAGATTTGGATTATACTCTCATCTTGGTGGTCTCTGGTTCTCCACTCAATCAATTAACAAGTATTTATCAGAACCTATTATATGCTGGGCTATAAGGATTCAAGTGAAAAAGTGAAGCTGCCCTTGCCCTCAAGGGGCTGACATTTTATTTTATTTTGTTATTGTTGTTGGCAGGCATATTCTGAAGTAAAAACAAAATGTCTTCAGCATCTCTAGGAATTGGCATAATGCTAATTGTTGGGCTAGTAATAATCATAATTTGATGTTTATTGCTATTTGACTGGTCATGGTTTTATAGATTTAGCACAGTCCACAAAATTGCCAGTAGGAAGGTATCCATCCTCCTTTGGCTGTTGGACTAAGTGGTTTCTAGTATATTAAAAATAATCCATCATCCAAATAGCTTTTACTCTCTTCCTTCCCTGGGATCTTCCTTTTATAGCCATTCTCTATAAGCCCTCACTATGTCCATGCTTACATACAGTGGAATGGATCTTATCTCCACTTTTCACCAACTCTCCTCGATCAATCTCGATTATTTCTTAGCCTTCCAAGCCCATGGATTTCTTAGGTTACATCTTATAGACCACAGCCTGCATTTCATATTTTCCCCCTGATTTTAAATCTCTTTAACAAGCCCCTTCCTCCATCAATTCTCAGTGGATATTCCATGTCCTCCATGAAGTCTACCTAGACAACATGTAGACGTATTGTGCTTGTTATCAATCTGTTTGAATTCTGTATATTTTTTTAACTAACATTTCCCTAGCTGTAGCTGAACATATGTTAACTTTTGTAACCCTCCCTAATAATAGCACTCCTCGAAATCTTTTTAACTACCCTACCCTCCTCCTCTTCCTTCTCCTCCCTCAGGGTCTTTCTATGAACTTCTTTCTTTTTCTTACAGTGAAAAATCTGTGGTTGCTTTCTCAGAACTTGTGATAACAAGCAAATTCTTCTCTTGTCTGAGTAACTTGCTTTCTGTTTGCATATTTCTAAGACTACCTTCTTATGATAGTAAGAGAGATTGCACATCTTCCATTGGCTTATTCGTTAACTTTTCTTTATTTTTCTTTGAAAGACATGCTGTAGGATGCGTATGCAGTATGTGTACCCTGCTTGTGTCTTTGAAAGAGGCAATTGCCACTGCTGGCGAGAAAATAAAAGAATGATATAGAGCATAGTTCAGAAGGGAAACAACTAGCTTTGTGGTGAAAGCTTGCACTAGTCACTTTACCTCTATAGGCCTCAATTTTCTAATCAGCAAAATGATCTAATATCAATTCCAGCTCTAAATTGAGCATCCAATGTACAGCAAGATCAATTTTATGTTTTTCATTAACGCAGCAATATTTTGGTATACTTTTTTTCAATATATCTGATTTTTCCCTTGCTGAATTCTTAAGGAAACATTTTCCTAAAGGAATAAGTTATGGTTCTTTTTCACTTGGAGGACTTATTGCTTTACTTTCTAAAAAATTCCTCTTGAAGATTTTGTAACTCTGTTAGGAAGGATTGTAGAGCTTTGTTTTCTATTTTTAAGTTATCTAAAACAGTCTGTAACAAGCTATTCCCCGGTAGCTAAAGAGTCAAAAGATAACAGCAATTTTCATGAAAAGAATTATTTACAATCATATGAGAAAAGTTCCACATCACTAATTATAATAGGGACACAAATCAAAACAACCTCATACTGTGCAAAATGACAAAGATGAGAAAAGATGAAGAGTCAATGTTAAGTCAAGTCAACATGCATTTAATAAGTCTATACTATGTGCCAGGCACTAAGTGCAAAAGTAATCACTTAAGAGACAAAAGAAGGCAGTCCCTGCCTCAAGGAGCTTACATTCTAATGGAAGAAGACAACATAGAAAGGAGTAGCAAAGGTGTGGAGGAAAAGAAGTCAAGTTAAGAGCAAACCCTAGGGAGGAATGAAGGAGTGAACATGGATGATCTGGGCAATTTCTTTAAAATTATGGAACGGGCTGCAAGAGTGAAGTAATCTTTCAGGAATTAAAAGGCTTCTGGGGAAGAGAGATCTGTTGGAAAAGTTGTAGAAAAACAAGGACAATAATTTGCTGATGGAATTATGAATCATAAATGTTCTGGAAAGCAATTTGGAATGATGCTAAGAAAGTAACTTAAAACATATGTACTTTTTGCTGCAAATTTCTTCCTGTTAGGCATATACTCCAAAGAAATCAAAGACAGAAAGTAAGGCTTATAAGTAAGAAAGTAAGGCCAAAATATCTATAGTCATGCTTTTTGTTATAATCAATGAGCTAGAAATAAAATTTATGCCCATCAACTGGATAATGACTAAACAAGATGTGGTACATGGATACAGTGAAATGTTTGTATTTTGAGAGATGACAAACATGATGAATATAGGAAAGCATCAAAAGAATTGTATGAACTGATACTAAATGCAATAGAAATGACTATAATAATGTAAATGGAAAGAACAACAACAAAACAAACTAAATGATATTAAATTATACTCACCAAACTTGGCTCCAAAGTCAAAATATTGGAAGGTTTCTCTCCTACCTGCTTCAAAGAAGTGAGGAAGTATGCGTGTGGAACACAGAATATATGTTCAATGTGTTGGTTAGCACTGATGAACTGCTTTTTTTCCTTCTTTTGATTTTATGTTAAAAAAAAGGATGATTCTTTGGGAAAGGAAAAAAAAGGATTTCTTAACTAGGAAATGCAGGCAATAACAAAAAAGTAATGTCATCACAAAAATATTTTTTAAAATGTCCTTTAATTGATCAGTATATCTTCTTCATATTAATAGTATAAACACATATCCTTTTGCTAATATCTTCCAAGTTCTTTGTTTTTTTTTTTTGAAACTATATAAGTTAGGAGAAACAAGACTGTATTTAAAATTATAGAACAGGGATTTTAATCCTAACTCTACTTCTACATTTCAGTTTAATTGGTTTCCTTTGTAATCATATGTATTTTATTTTATGCATTTAAAAACATTTTACTGAGGATTCTATAGGTTTCCTCAGGCTGCCAAAAAGGGCCATGATGCACAGAAAAATATTGTGAACCTCTGACTTTGTCATTTGGTCTAACCTCTTTAAAGAGGAGAAAATTGAAGCCCAGTATACGGTTTGAAGGGAGGCAGGAATAGACATATTTTTACAATCTCCCCCCCCCCACCTTTATTTCTCCAAGGCAGACTTTGATTCCTGGCAGGAGGGGGAAAATAGGAAGTCAGAATGGCCATCAGCTGGTTAATTTGCTCTCCTCAATAAGAGAGGGGCTAGGATTACATCTTTGTATTCCCTTACTTAGTCTAGGTGACGTAATTTTTAGGTTCAAGCTAAACTTCTGATCACTATTTCTAAAAAGATAAAGGAGGACCCAGAGCTTTTTATCCAAAGCTTAACTGTTTTCACACCAAATTCTGTTTTCACAATGAACACACAAAGTAAATAGCAAAGTAACCTATTTTATTCAAGCCAAAAGAAAATGGAACTCAGAGAAAGTATACATGTGAGAATATATACCAGACAATACAGATCGAAGGAGCTGTCCCCTTTGGAGTGAGATAAATCAGTTCTACTGAAAGTGAGTTTCAGATTTCACCCAAAGAAGAAATTCTCTCAAGTTTCTCATGTAGCAAGCTGGGGACAGGGATAGGATCCAAGTTCTACATGTCTGCTTCTTCCCAGAATCTTTCTTCATTTCCTTAAAAGGAGTTTGGAATCCTACTCATTTCCTCTCTTGACACTGGAAGGTAGAAGAACCTGAAGAGATTGAGGAAACTGGATATCTCTTCTCTTTTCTCTAGCTCTCATCAACTCCTCCTTGCCCCTCACAAAGGAATGGAGCATTGATATCCACTAATGAGGAGAGTCTATCACACAATTGACGCTTCAAGCCAGGGTTGCATTTGTATGGCATGCTCTTTATACCCTTCTGCATCCTGGTCGCCCCCTCTCTAGACACTCTGATTTTTATTAATATCTTTCCTAAAAAGTGATACTGTTACCTGAATGCATTCTTCAAATTGGGGTCTGACCAGGATAGAACACCCACTATATTTATATCACTACCACATATAGAGATATGCATGTATGTGTACATATGTTTCATTCTACTACTAATTTAGAAACCATCCTCCTCACATTGGCCCTAGTTACAGAAGATGCATAGCTCAAATAAATAATCACATTTGCAAAGATAGGAGAAAAAATGGATTTTCTGTGTATATTAATTGAAATAATCAGGCTAATTTATTAAGAACCTATTCAACTTTCATCCCATCTCCACTGAATACTAACATTTTACTGATAATGAATCAAAATCAGGGACAATCATTTCTAAAGAGGCACACACATAAATGTGCACACATTTGCACATGTATGGTGAAATCATCCTACAGAGAACACAGTAGTATAGTTATCTGGACTACCTAACTACCTGGAATAGACACTATGCCCCAGAATACTTGACCCTTTCATCACCAGAAACTTCTGTCCACAGATCTCAGTGCCCCGATTGCTAGTTTCCTCAGTTGTCCACTATATCTAGGTCGTACCCCAGGCATAATTCACTTAACTCCCCCACCACTTCCTCTCAAACTGCCTTTGCACTTGGACCAGAACTATGCCACAGAAGACTTAACCTTTTCATAACCAGAATGCCCTACTGTGGGGTCCGCCTGTCTGAATCGGTGGTTATCTCATCCCCTCTTCCACACCCTCCATCTTTTCAGTTCTTGGACCATAATCAAATCAGTTTCTGATAATTGCTCTGAAAAGGATATTTAGTCTACTAACTACCTCTATAATTTTCCAAACAAAAATACTTCTTCCTCCCTGACCACCACTGTCCTATATATTGTCTCCTCAATTAAAATGAAAGCTCCTTGTGAGCAGATTCTTAGTTTACATATTTGTATCCCCCGCACTTAGCACAGTACTTAGCATGTAGTAAGTACTAAATAGGCACTTTTAAACTAATTTATTCATCTAGGTTTTGACATTTAACAAAATTTCATTCCTTTCAATAGAATATGCATGCATTTTAGTTGTCACCAAATTAATACATAAGGCTGCACTGGTTTCATTTTTGTTATTGACGTCACTTTTCTAAATATTGGATAGAAATCCACTGACAATTCCAAATATCCCATATGACCTATATACCTCTCTGTCTCTCTCTCTGTCTCTCTCTCTGTCTCTCTCTCTGCCTCTTTCTTTCTTTCTTTCTTTCTTTCTTTCTTTCTTTCTTTCTTTCTTTCTTTCTTTCTTTCTTTCTTTCTTTCTTTCTTTCTTTCTTTCTATTATTGCTTTTATAGCAACCCCTCTGCCAAACACCACAAACAAGTTGTCATCTCCAGTAATGACTCTGGGAACCTTTCAATCACAGGTTCTATATTAAACTATATATCTCTTGCCGTGTCACTTTCTTCTGTTCCTTAAATGAGTATACCAAAAAAATATTTATTAACTGAAGCTGATCATGGTACAAAATAATTCAGACATATGTTTCCTAACCACTTAGAACTTAGCCTTCATTCATCTATTAGCTCAATGAACATTTTTTATATACTATGTATAAGATATGTTAAGAGCTGGGTTACAAAGATAGATTTAAAAGTGATCAAGCTATAAAGGATTTTCCAGTCTAATGTGAAGAAATGATAATGACTATGATACAAGAGTTGGGTCATGAAGGAAGGAAGGGAGGTCCTTTAACAGACGGAAATCAGGTAGAGGAATATATTCCAGAAATAGGGCATTGTTTTAATTCATTAAATAATCATTTATCAAGTGCAACTTTTTGCCAGGCACTGCGCTTAGCACTGGGGATAGAAATAAAAAGATAAAACAATTTTTGTTTCCCTCAAGGAACTTACATTCTATTGAGGAGGAAGACAGGTACAGATATAAATGCAGACAGGTCTTGGTTTACATAAATGTACCATACTACAGACCTCTATGTAAAAAGATTTCTTTATAGATAATGTGAATTTGCCTGTGGAAATGGGGAAGGGAGGGAGTGAAAGAGGGAAGGAAGAAGGAGACCATATACACTGGTGGAGGGAGGGGGCTGGCACAGGGTTCAAAGATACGTGGGGACTAGTGACAGAGAGCAGAAAGAAGAACATGCAAAGGTCAAAGTCAGCCACATATGGGCCTGGCTGAACTTAGAGGAAGGACATGATGTGGGGGGCAGTTGCATAGTGGCCTAAACATGGACATAGAAAGGACAGGATGGGAGGCATATGGGGGCCAGGGACAGATACCCATTACTGTAATATAGAAATGGTACCTTAGCACAGACAGAAAGAAGACAGACATTCTGTACAGGTGAGTACATGGAGTGGGAAAAAGGTCTCCCCTCTTGCTGCCTGAGGTTTCAAGCCAACCCCCTCCCAATCTGGAGGCAGTGGCAGTAGCATTCTCTGTATGCTCATTCTGGTTTCACTTAAAAGTTTTTTTTAAACAAAGGTTTTTATTTTTATTTGTTTATTTATTTATTTTTTAGTGAGGAGAGATGGGAGGCCTCTGAGCATCTTAGCCAAGGGGCAAGAGTAGAGAGAGAGAAAACGCAGTACTATACAATAAAGTTAACATAATTTTGTTTTGGAATGTAGATTTCTTTCAGAATTCTTTTCATAAAATCAAACTTGAGTAATGAGAATTTATGTATTGTGAGAACTGTCTGTAAATACAAAATGCACAAAACAAATATTATGATTTTCCAGGGGTGGAGCCAAGATGGTGGAGTAGAGAAATCAGCCAAGTTCTCCTAATACTCCTCTCCAAATAATTTAGAAATAATGCATCTAATTTAGTTCTGGAGTGGCAGGGCCAACAAAAGGTCAGGGTGAAACATTATGCCCAGCCCAAGACAATGTTAGAGGTCAGAAAGAAAGGTCTGTGACAGCAAGATTGGGACTGTCCCACAGCCCATGTGGAGACAACACAAGCTGTGAGCCTTGGAGGCAACAGCAGTAGCAAAAACAGCTTTGGGAGCTCTTAAGCCAGAGATGTTAAGGGGTTCTGGCAAGTGGTCAGGAAGAGATTATGGGGGACCCGTGCATTACCATTGGGTGAAGGGCAGGGCACTGTCTGGCAAATCCATTGCCCGTACCCGCTTCCTAGTCACAGTCCCAGAGTGGCAAAGAGTACTTTGTCACAAAAGACTAGTAGAGCTGAGCAGCAGTCTCACTTGAAGTACTAAGGGAGCAGTGATTATACCTCTCCATGGACCACACTGCCTCAGAAGCACTGAAAACTTCCAGACCCCCAAAACTAGCTCTGAAAACAGCAGTGCAAAAAAAAAAAAGCCTTAAGCTTGGGACAGTGTCCTCCTCCCACCCCCACCTTGGGAACAGAGCCCAACTTTAATATAAAGTTCAACGTCAAGTGATAGGCTGTAAAAATTTGGAAACAATGACAAAAATAAAGAGTCTGACCATAAAAAGTTACTATATTGACAGGGAAGATCAAGACACAAACTCAAAAGATAATGATGTCAGAATAGCTACAAGCAAAGGCTCAAAAAAAAAATTACATGTGAATTAGGCACAAACTCAACAAGAATTTCTGGAAGAGCTGAAAATGATTTAAAAATCAAATAATAGAGGCAGAGGGAAATTTGGGAAAAGAAATGAGGATGATGAAATGAAATTACGAAAAGACAATCAACAACTTGGAAAAAGAGCCACACAGTATTGAAGAAAATAATAGCTTAAAAAAATGGAGTTGGCCAAAATGAAAAAAAAAACAGGTATAAATCTTACAGAGTAAAATAAATCCTCAAAAATTAAAATTTGACAAATGGAAGCTGATGATTCCATATGACATCAAGAAACAATAAAACAAAATCAAAATAATAAAAAAATAGAATAAAACATGAAGTATTTATTCAGAAAAGCAATTGATATAAACAGTAAATCAAGGAAAGATAATTTAAAGATTATTGGACTGCCTGAAAGCCATACTCACAGAAAGAACCTAGTCATCATCTTTCAAGATGTAAAGGAAAACTTCCCTGATATTCTAGAATCAGATGGTAAAATAGAAATTGAAAGAATCCATGAACCATTTCTTAAAAGAGATCCCAAAATGAAAACTAGCACAATAATGTAGCCAAATTCAAGAGCTCCGAGGTCAAAGAGAAAATACTTCCAGCAGCCAGAAAAAAACCATTCAAATGCCATAGAGCCACAGTCAGGATCATACAAGATTTAACAGCTACCATGTTTAAGGACAGCTAGGTGGCATAGTGGGTAGAGTATTGAGCCTGGAGTCAGGAAGAATCAGCTTCCTAAGTTCAAATCTGGCCTCAGAAACCTACTAACTGTATGACTCTGGGCAAGTCACTTAATTCTGTTTGCCTTAGTTCCTGATCTGTAAAATGAGCTGGAAAAGGAAATAGCAAACCACTTCAGTATAATTGGCAAGATAACTCTATGAGGAGTCACAAAGAGTTGGACACAACTAAAACAACAGAACAACGAAACTATGTCAAAGGAGTGCAGGGCTTGGAATGTGATGTTTTTGAAGGCAAAGGAGTTAGGAATTCAAACAAGAATAACCTACCCAACAAAAGTGAGTATAATACTTCAAGGAAAAAAATGGATATTTAATTAAATAGAGGAAATTCAAGCCTTCCTGACATTAAAAAAAAAACACCAAGGCTGAATAGAAATTGACTTTCAAATACAAGACTCAAGGAATCATAAAAAGAATTAGTGAAGTAAAACCTCTGTTAAGCTTTTAATTAAACTGTGCCAACAGAGTCTGGGGTTAAGGAAGGAAAAGCAGTTTGTTTGTCTGGCAGAAAGTTGTACCATGTGTGTTTTCTACATAGTATTTTGTATCCTTGCTCGATCAAAAAGTTTTCATGCCTTAGCCTTCTGGGGAGGGAACAGAGTGCAATGGAGAGACCACTGGATCTGCAATCAGAGAATCTGGATTTGAATACTACCTCTGACTAGTCTATCTGTGTGACCTTTGCCAAGTCATTTAATCTTGATAAGTCTAAGTTTTGTCACCTGCAAAATGCAGAAAATTAAAGCACTTACTTTGCAAATGTGTTGAGAGAGGAGATAATGTGTAAAGTACTTTGCAAACCTTAATTCGATTCATCATCCTCAATATAATTTAGTTACTGATTGGATCAGAAAAAGCCTAATTAAGGGTATTGGTATTTTAGCTGAGCCTAGAAGGAAGCCAGGAACCTCTGAGAGCAGAGATAAGAAAGGAATATATTCCAGGCATAGAGGATAGAAAGCTTGACCAAAGTCATAAAGATGGGAGTTGGAACATCATGAATGAGGAAGAACATATAAACCAGTTTGGTCAAATTGGCCAAGAAAATACAAACTATTTATTGAACGGAAAGATTATCTTTATAAGCCTGTGCTCAGCTTTGCCTTACTGCTCAGAGAACTTTCTCAGACCCTGTTTTTTTTTTATTTCAATGGGTACAATAACAGTGATTTCTAGTGTAGCTTCTGAGTTAAAGGTAAGGGGAAGCAGAAACCCGGGTTGCCTAAGATCAGGGCATCTAGATGGTGCAGTAGATGTATAGTGCTAAGTGTGGGGAGGAGAAGTTGTTTAACTGCAACTTCAGAGGTGAAATGTACTTCAGAGATAATTGAAGCCTAGAGAAGTTAAGTGAGTTGCCCCAAATCACACTGGAAGAGATTGAATTGAGATTTGAAACCAGGTCTTCTAAATTCAGTGATCTCGCTGGTTACCACCTTGTCTTCTGCATTCTAATCCAGGAGTGTTCTAGAGCTAGTACATTCATGCTCAAGAAGCAATTGTTAAGTTTTCACTGTGAGCATTTATGTCTCAGAAATTGGCAAAAGCTATAAAACAGGGCTGAATCTATTGTTTTGTTGATTATCTAGACTTAAGAAAACAATGATAAAATATTAATAATTCAGATTAAACTTAAAAATGTGTTGTGGGTGTATTTGTTTTTCTGGAGGGCCAGTTATTAAACATTTATCAGGACATCCCAGCCTCATCAAAAAAGGGGAGCAGGAGGAATAATTTACTCAATTTTACTCAAAAAACAAGGTCGGGAATAGGTACTGGATCTCAAGTCAGAGAATTTGGGTTCAAATCACAGGTCTGTTGTTTTCTAATTGTATGAACTTGTCCAAGTCACATAACTTCTCAGATCCTCAGATTTTCCCTCTGAAAAAAATTTAGTTTAGACTAAATGTTCTTGGACATCCTTTCCAGCTTTGGAGCTATAAAATTGTGAGCAAAAAATAGTGTCATTGAACTATGTCAGGCATATGGTAGACTCTTAACAAATGCTTTTAATGTGAATTAATAATGGTTAAATAATACAGTGCTTAAAAGTCTGTAATGTAGTTTCTTTGATATTTCCAAAGACCCCATAAGCTAGGTTGTTCAATTGTTATCATGTATCCAAGAGCTTTGGTGAGGAAGATTGAATAACTTGTCTAAGTTCACACAAGTGTCAGTGACAAAGTTAGAGCTTGGATCGAAGTCTTCTGATTTCAAATCCAATGTTCTTTCCTCATTGACAGTGAGTAAACCAATTACTTTAATCCTAATAGTAGTCTTTAGTCCTTAAAATGTATACAAAGATATTAAGAACACACTTGAACCAAATAAAACACAAAATTCTCATGGATGCACTCCATTCACCAAATAATATTAAAATACAGAATTCTCTTCAATTCAAATCTCATTAAACTGTCACACATTTTTCTGCTTTTACTTGTAACTTATCAAGATATTTATGTGCATTGTGTGTGCCTATATATCTTGGTAATCAGCTATGATGGGAAAGGAAATACTGGGGAAAAAGTATTTGACAGTTTAATGAGAGTTTGTGACATCTGTTTTCCAAGGCTTGATTAAGTGTTTCAGTAGCTCCTTAAATTTGAGGGAAATTTCAGAACTCAGAATTCACAGCTAGGGCACACCCTTGGAACAATTGTAAAGTAGGAAAAATTTGGGTTCAATTTTCCCATTCTCTTAGTTCTGTAACCTTCCCCCCCCAAATCAGTGACTCACCTTCTCCAAGTTTTTCCAGTTTCTGTCTGTTGCACTCCTACTTCCGCCCCCCCCCCCATTAAACCTACCACTAATGCAAACAATTTATACTAAAGTATTCTTAACCATTTTGTGTCATGAATCCCTTTGGCCAACTGATGAAACATGTTGACTCCTTTTCAGAATAATGCTTTTAAATGAATAAAACAAAGTACAAAGTACTATAGAGGAAGCCAATTACATTGAAATGCCTTATCAAATTTAAAACAAACTCCATGTTTGGAGAATTCAGGTTAACACCCTTTGCCAAAGTGAAAGTCCCATTTAATTTAACCATGGCTGGAAGACATCTGGAATATTAAAACTAAGAATTATGGGCAACATATTTCCAAAGGAACAATGATAAGGGGAGGAGGATTACCGAGATGCTAGGGGACCTTGAAACTGTCACATAAAGATTGTTTGAAGAAACAGAGGGCATTTATCTGAGAGATGAGCAGAATTAGTGGTGAATTTATGATCCTTGTCTTCAAATACTTGAAAGCCTGTCCTGTGGAAACAGAATTAAACCTGTTCTGTTTGGCCCCAGAGGGCAAAACTAGGAACAATGATGGATTTCCCCTTGATATGAGGAAGAACTGTTCTAATAATTAGAGTTCTTTAAAAATGGACAGGAGACAGTCTAATTGGCATAATAGAGAAGCTGTTTTAGCATCAGGAAGGTTTGGGTTCAAATTCTGCCATTGTCATATGCTGGCTGTGTGTTTTTAGGGAATCATTTCTCCCCTCAGTGATCCCAGGCCAAGAGAAAAGGAGAAGAAGGGAATAATCATCTATAGATCACCTGCTATGTGTCAGACATGGTGACATCTTTAAAAACCAATGTTATATCATTTGATTCTGTCCCCTAACAACCCTAACAGGCAAGTGCATCATTGTCCCCATTTTATAACTGAGAAAACTGAGGCAAACAGAGGTTAAGCGACTTGCTCAAGGCTCTCCATCTAGTAAGTGTCTGAGGTCAGCTTTGAACTTAGGTCTTTCTAATTCTAATTCTAAACCTAGCACTCAATCCTCATGTGTTTGAGAACATTTGCTGATCTACGATCCTAGAAGGAATTTTCTCGTTAGGGTTTCCTTTGACCAATAAAAAATAGTTTTGGTCAAAAAAAAAAAAGGATAGGACTTCCTTATGAGATACTGAATTATTTATCACTAGAGTTCTAAAGCCAGGGAGGCTGGCATAGGGAATTCACTTTCAGGTATTGAACTGTGTGAGCATCCTTCTAGCTTTGAAATACTATTATTCACCAACAGAGAAGTGTTACGTGTGTGTGTGTGTGTGTGTGTGTGTGTGTGTGTGCGTGCACACATTTTGAGGGGAGGAGTAATAAGAGACTGAGGGACATAATCACAGAGCTTGGAAAAAAATTCTCCTAAGGAACTCTTTCTCCAATGGTATGAAATCAGTTGAAGTGAGTAAAAGAAGAGCCAAGTCAAGAAAAAGAGTTTCTTGAGAACATTATAGTCCACCATCCTGAAATCACTCAAAATTGATGGACTAGAGAGGCTACTAAGAGGTGTTGGTGAAATGACTTTTTAATCAATTAACCAATAAGCATTTTCTGAAGGACCCACTATACCAGGCACTGTGCTAAATATTGGAATTACAAATACAAAAAATGAAATAATCCTTCTTCTCAGGCAACTTACTTAGTGGAGGAGACAACGTGTACATATATAAGTATATGTTTAGCATAAATATAAAATCAATCAATAAAATAAATCTAAAGTAGTTATTATAGTAACATTGGCTCCCATATTGTCTTCTACATCGGAGCTTATGTGCCAGTGGCGATGGTTGAATTAGACAGCCTTTAAAGGATATTCTGGCTCTAATAATTTTACAGTATACTTAAGACAGAAATTAAATAACGTGTGTTTTTTCAGTGGTCTGTAGCCAAAATCAGAGGAGGAGATTGATTAAATAAAAATAATGATAATGATATATAAATATTAGGAAAGTGAAGTTAGGAGTAGTGGTGTAATACAATTTTCTCTCTTTTTTATGTTGCTTATGTGTGGCACTAGCAGTTGAGATGCTCTCTCTAATTAGAAAGGTTGGCATTTAAGAATATGTCACAGAACCAAGCAAATGTTTGTGTCACTTGATGCATCTGACCCTCCTAGTGTTATTAAAGGAAAAAGAGGGATTCTTAAAGGTAGAGATAAAGAAGGTTCCAAGGCTGGCCAGTGGAAAGGCAAGGTAATGGGAAATGGAATGATGTGTTTGTAGAACAGAGAGAAGGCAAGTTTAGCTGATCACAACCTAATTCATCTTATTCCTCCTTGAAATATCATCCATGTCATCACAGCAGTGTGCATGTTCCACCTTTGCCCTGCTCTGACATGCCAGCTGATGACTACATCTATTTTCATACTAGACTCACTTTTTTCCAATTTTTTAGTCAGTGATGCTTTGGAAATAGCATCTCTCCCCAACCCCCCAATTCCAATCGAGTTCCCCAGAACTCAAAGTTATGCTTGGTAATTAAAGACTTCTACCAACTGTGAGGCATAGATGTCCTGCACTGGTTCCCATTTTGACTCCTCAGGTCCATAACCTTGTAAGTTTACTAAATATCAAAGGAGATTCCATCATCTTTTAGAGTCAAAAATATCCTGGATGATATATTGCAACCTATGTATCAGTAGCAATGGTTGAATTAGATGGTCTTATGGCTTTATTAATCTTGTAGTGTACTTAAGACAAATATTAAATAAAGTGTGTTTTTTTTTACTAGTGTATAGCCAGAAATCTGAGGGAAGTGATGGAATAGATACAAAAATAATAATGATATGTAAATATTAGGGAAGTAAAATTAAGAGTAGTGCTGCAATACAATTGTGTTTCTTTTGTGTTTTGCTTATTGACGTATGGTGAGTTTTAATATATCAGCTCAACTTTACATTCCTAATCAAGGCTCATTTAATTTCATTCTTTAAGTATAAAGGTTTTGTTCTTAAAATAGTGCTTTGTTTATGCCTCTAATGAACTTAACATATTCCATTTAATTTTAAGATAGGTCTCCAATGTCATGGAAGTCATGAAGGACATGTTGCACAGAATTCAAATAAAGAAGGGTTTCATAATTGATGGCAAAGTTCTACAAATACTCCTATTGCCAGATAACATCGTGTTCTTTAAATTAAATAATGAAATTTAATTCACTTTAAATCAATTAAATTCAATATAATTCAGCCCAACTCAATTCAATTCAAAAGCACTTGAGTGCCTACTGATATATTAGACACTATGCTGGGTATTGGAGATACAAAGACAAAAGAGAAACAGTCCTTAAGGAGCTTACATTCTACTGAGAGGAAATAATATGTTCACACACATATAATTTAATGTGAAATATATTAAAATGTGAATGGGAGTAGAGAGATCACTAATAACTGGGAAGGGGGGTCAAGCAACATGGATTTAAGTTCTTCTTATGTGCTTGGCACTGTTCTAAGAGCTGGAGATACAAACACAAGCAAAAAGAAAGATAGTTATTTCTCTCAAGGAGATTATATTCTAATTGGGGAAGACAACACATAAAGGTGATCTGAAAAGAAAGGGTAAGGGAAGAGGAGAGGGGAAAGAAAAGGGGATAGGACACCATGTTGGGGCATGGTGTTGAAGTCTAGAAAGTCAGACCAGAGCCAGGAGGTTTTTTTCCCCAAAAAAGAAGCCTCAAGAGCAACTCATTGATGGGAAAAAGGGACCAGCATATTAGAAGAATGCTCCCAGGCACTGAGGAAAGTTCCAGGTGAAAGGCCATCTGTAGAAAGCAAAAAGTAGAGCCAGGAGGTGAATAAAGGTTGATTGGCTTGGGCCCCTATCCAAAATTGAAGGTAATATGAAACCAATCTAGAAAGATAAATTTGAATCATATTGTGAAGTATTTTAAGTGCCAGACAGAAGAATTTATATTTTATTCTAGAGGCAATCAGAAGCCACTGAAGCTTTTTGTAATAGTATAATCTGCTCTATAATGTATTAATGATTAAGTGTAGTATAATGAGTATAATGATTAAACTTGTGCTTTAGAGATAATTTTTTTGGAGAGCAATTTGAAATTATACCCAAAGAGTTATGAAACTATGTACACACATTGATCCAGCAATAACACTATTGGGGAGCAGCTAGGTGGCGCAGCGGATAGAGCACTGGCCCTGGATTCAGGAGGACCTGAATTCAAATATGGCCTCAGACACATAACACCTAATAGCTGTGTGACCCTGGGCAAGTCACTTAACCCCAGTGCCTAGACAAAAATAAATAAATAAATAAATAAATAAATAAATAAATAAATAAATAAATAAATAAATAAATAAATAAATAAATAAATAACACTATTAGGTCTGTTTCCTAAGGTGATCAGAGAAAAAGGAAAGGAAAATATATGTTCTAAAATATTTATAGCATGGGGCACCTAGGTGGTGTGATGGATAGAACACCGGCCTTGGAGTTAGGAGAATCTGAGTTCAAATCCAACCTCTGACACATTATACTCACTAGCTCTGTGACTCTGGGCAAGTCACTTAACCCTGATTGCCTCACCAAAAAAAAAAAATTTATAGCAGTTCTCTTTGTGGTGGCAAAGAAGTGGAGATGGTTGAATAAGTTGTGCCCTATGATTGTGATGGAGTATTTACTACTATGCTGTAAGAAATGATGAACAGGTTGGTTTTAGAAAAAAAAACATGGGAAGATTTATATGAACTGAAATATAGTGAAGTGAGCAACACCAGGTTACCATTGTACACAGTAATGGCAATATTGTAACGATAATCAACTGTGAACGACTTAGCTATTCTGATCAATACAATGATTTACAACAGTTCCAAAGGACTCATGAAGAAAAATGATATCCATCTCTAGAGAGAGGACTGATAAACTTTGAGTGCGGATTGAAGCATAGTTTTTTTTCACTTTTTCATTTTTCTTGCTTCCCTCCTCCCAACATGGCTTATACAGAGATATGTTTTGCATGACTTTATTGCTTTCTCAATAGTTGGGGGAGAGGTAGGAGGGAGGGAGAAAATTTGGAACTCAAAATTTTTAAAAAATGAATGAAAAGAGTAATGTAAGTTACTTGAGGGTTGGGATTATTTACATCTTGCTTTGTATCCTAAGTGCTTAGTACAGTGGCTGGCTCATAACAGATACTTAATGCTTATGGACTTGAAGAAAAAATAAAAAGTGAATCTCAAATAAGGTGAAATCACTGAATGATCATAGCAAGAGCAACTCAGAAATTGTCAGTGGGAAGCAAGAAGCATGCCAGCTCCTCCTGACTCAGTCTTTTAGGAGGCAGAAGAGAAGGTACATTTAGGGCTAAACTGAGTGGCCACAGGTGCAAAGTTTTCTGGGGAGAACCAAGTTTCCATAATTTCAAGAAGATGGAAGAAATATGAAAGGGAATCTGATAGGAAGATTAGTTTGTCAACACTACAATGATTATTCCAGAGGGCACATTATAAGGGGAAGGTAGACTGAGACAACGATATGGGTGAGGGTGAGGGTGAGGTAGATGGAGATAAAGGAGTGGAGAATGTTATCAGAGGAAGATATTTTATCTCAGCATCCTTTGATTCCAAATCAAATTGATTCAAACAGGAAGACATCTCAATACCCATTCAGTGAAATACACACTAATATGAAAGTAATTTGTGTAACCATTCACATTGAAAAAAAAACAAAGTGGATGAAAAATTTATCGAATTATGGAAAAACAGGCTGAATTGCATTTGGGAAACATCAATGGTTTTAATGAACCCAAAATAAAAATTGAAGCAAAACAATAGCAATCATAACCACAACCACCACCACTCCAAAAAATCCTTTTAATACCAATATTCTTTTGGCTATGGTATAACTAAGATCAGCACAAAGGACAATGGAGGGAGACACAGTATATGTGTATATGTGTGTGTGTGTGCATATGTGTATATGTATATATATATATATATATATATATATATATATATGTATACATATATATGTATGTATGTTGCATTTATTTTATTGTGTGTACTGGTAGCTTCCTCCCCAAAAAAGTACATACAGCACACTTCTAAGTTTAATCACACAGTGTATATGTGTGTGTGTGTATACACACATACATATATATGTATGTATGCATATGCATGTATGCATGTATATGTATATGTATATACATATATATGTATATGTATATGTGTGTGTACGTATATAGGCTACAATATATTACCCAAAATAAATTATGATCAAAGGAGGATATTTATGAACATAAAATAAAGCAGACTATATTCTGTGGGAATGAGACAAAAATTGAGCAGTCCAATTGCATTGGTAATCTATAGATTTTTTTTTAGGCAATTGGAGTTAAGTGACTTGCCCAAGGTCACACAGCTAGTAAGTGTCAACTGTTTGGTCTGAGGTCGGATTTGAACTCAGGTCCTTCTGGCCGGTGCTCTATCCACTTTGCCACCTAGCTGCCCCCTAGATTTTTTAATAACTAGAGAAAGAAAGATCTTTAGCAAGTTTGGAGGATGCATCTTCTTTGCAAAATTTATATAAATATAAGTAAGATTCACACAGAAATAATATTTGAAAGGATTGTGAAAGAGAGAACCTACATTAATGAGACTGCACACATTCCTTTAATGATTTCAGTTTAAATGGTCCATGTCTGCATCTTCTCCATCCCCATATCTACAGAGCTCTTGAGGGAAAGAACTACATCTCAGATCAGGGGATCTTAGATCCAGAACTGGAAGGAACCTTAAAGGTCACTTTTTCTAACTCTCCTTTTAGATATTAGGAAACTGGAGGTGAAGAACCTTTCCCAAGTTCACTCAGGGAAGACCTTGGAAGTTTATCCTTGGAAGACCTAGGACTCAAAGCCAATTCCTCTGGAGCAGTGTATAGAGTACTGAGTGTGAACTCAGAAAGACTCATCTTCCTGAGTTCAAATCTGTCCTCAGACATTTACTAGCTATGTGACCCTGGCTGAGTCACTTAGTTCTGCCTCAGTTTCCTCATGTGTAAAATGAATTGAAGAAGAAAATGACAAATCACTCCAGGATCTTTGCCAAGGAAACCACAAATGGGATTACAAAAAGTTGGACATGACTGAAACAACTGAACAACAACCTCTACTCCACAGCCATTTCGCTTGCTACTGTACTGTTTTTCTCTTATTTACCTTTGAACATTCACCAGCATAAGATATTGTGAAATATATTTCACGTTGTGCCTATTACTTATTGTTTGTTGAATGAATGACTAGATGGATGTTTTTGCTTATCTGAATCACAATCAAGAGTATGCTGAACCTGGCTCCTAAAGATAAAGGAGAGCTGATAGTTAAATTTTCAGTGGGAACATTTACACCTCCAAAATCAGCAAATGCAACAAATCAGGGCATGATTTATTATTTTGATGATTATATGGAAGGTGATAAAAATATTAATAATGCAGATTAAACTTAGAAGTGTGCTGTATGTACTTTTTTTGGGAGGAAGCTAGCAGTACACACAATAAAATAAATGCAATATATTTTCTAATTATTCTCTGAAAAACTTACATTGCCTTCTTTATGGCCAAGCAGTTGATTATACTTTGGAAAAAAATATTCCGAGTACAGGGCAGAGGTGAGAAAGTAATCAGAAGATCATAAGACAATGTGAATTAGAGTTGGGATAGACTTTTGAGATCATCTAGTCCAACCACTTTATTTTTTTACAGATTATTTTTTAACACTTTATTATTTTACAGATGGAGAAACTGAGGCTAATAGAAATTAAGTGATTTGTTTAATGTCTCAGAGATGGTAAGTGCAAGGCTGAGAATCAAATATGAGTCTCTCAATTCTAAAACCAGAAACTCAAAGGAATGGATGATAAAATTATTTGTGTTTGTGTCCTTCTATGCCTACTATGTGGAAGGTTTTATCATAAAATTATAATATTTTGTAGTTGAAAAAGACCTAAAAAGTTCTCTAAGTAGACCTTCTTCATTTAGCCAGAGAGAAAACTGAGATTCCAAAAACTATACTCATTATATACATTATATATATATATATATATATATATATATATACACACACACACACACACACACACTATATACATTATACATATGTATAATAAAGACACATATATTTACATATATATTTGTATATTTTTACAGAAATTTAGAATATGAGCAATCTCTTTTACAATGCAAACAAAACTTATCCATGTCTTCTTATGCCATGTAACTCTGGTTCATGTTCTCTTGTAAATTGTTTAAGGGGTTCCACCTAACACACTTGGAACCTTCCTTTAGATCTTTCAACATAGTGTTAGGACAATTTGAATCCCATGGGGCATCCATTAGTTATTCATCACTCTCATTGTCACCATGTGATATTCCATCCTTTTTTTTTTCAACAAATATTTCTTTATAATACCATTTATACAATTTCTCATGCACAATTCTTTTTTTCTTAGTAATATGTGACAACCTACTCACATATATCTGTCCATTGACTTAGAAGAACCATGTTTTTTTCGTTGTTGTTGCTGTTCCAGAAACTGTTTTATTCTATGTTCCACAGCCATGTAATACCACCAAAAGAATGTTAGTGCTAAAAGGGTTGTCAAGCCTTTGGTTCAGGTTGGAGCTCAGAGTCATTACAAACACTCTACCATTTGCCACTCCAATCCATTCACCTCCAACCATCAGTTCTGGACCCATTTCATTGTTCATCTGCAGAATCTGTTGAAGACAAATATATAGGTAGATCACCTCTATGACCTCTCCGTCCAACTGCATATACAAGTCTGGACAATAGACATTCTTTGTCTATTTGGATTTTTCCTAAGTGAATATTTTTCTTTTAAATAAATTTTAAATAAATTCTTGTTGATAGTTTTTTCCCTGTGTCATCAGAATGTGTCCCAGTATCCTTCTTTCTAGGCCACATTCTCTTAAGTGATTATGGATCTTACTTAGGAGGCTATAGGGGATCAACATATTCAGGATAATTACATCTGAAAATAGGAACATCTGGAACACCATACCATGTAGAAGGAACTCTGATTTGGATTCAGTCCTGGGCATCTTCATGATCGTAAATACCTTTGGCAATCATTCACTACTCTGTTTTATGCCTCTCTTGATTTTTTATAGTCAGAATCAGCAAACAAATTTAGCATAGTTACATTTTGAAAAATTAATCTCATAAAATTTTACATGTATATGGAAGACACTTTGTTGGAAGAAAGTTTTCACGATGGTATTTTGCTTTACCTATCCAATTGATATCGATGGTCAACAAACAATAGGCTCAATGGGATTTTTGTATTCTCTATACTCTTTGGTTGATTGTGTGACTGAAGGGATATAAGCTAAATGACACTGGTTATAAAAATATGACTGCTCCCTTCTCATACTTTCATAAAATATGTTTTTATATGTGTGTAGATTATACTCTTAAAGAGTTTACAGATATGAGAAAGTAAGTTTAGGGATGAAGAGTTATTAATGTTGATCAAGAGTTATTGATGTTGAATGTTGATATATATTATACTATATATATGTGTGTGTGTGTGTGTGTGTGTGTGTGTGTGTGTGTGTGACTGCATGCTATTTTTTCTGTAAGAAATAATAAATGGAAGATGATCTTAGAAAATCTGAATTAATGCAAAGTGGAGAATAATTTATATGACAATGTTACTGTAAAGACAAAACTTTGAAAAACTTATGAACCCTGCTCAACTTAATGGAATCAATTATAGTTCCAGAGGGCACATGATGAGACATGCTATCCATCTCCAGAAAGAGGTAACAGATTCAGATTCCATGTTGATGGACTCAAATATGCATATTGAAGTTATTTTTTGACATATGTAATGTGAAGATTTGTTTTGTTTGATTATGCATATTTCTAATGGGTTTTATATTTCTTGCTTTCTCAATGGGTAAGAGAGGGAGAGGTGAGAGGGAATAAATTTAGAACTGACAATAAAAATTGAGTTTAAGAAATAATTAGAAAAAAGTGTATTTTTCAATTGCCTTTTAAAGATGGTAACAAATACTGTCTTTGATTTTTTCCATATATTTAGTATCATCCCTTCTTTCAAATCACTTGAGAATTGTCCCCTGAAAACTATGTCATTTATAACAAGGGTATACTTTATTTAGTCCAGTCTAGTCCTTTCTTTGTTTTCTTTCTAATTCCTGGTATGACAAACTGATGTTAAAATAAAATTGTCTACTCTCATTGATAGAAGAAATAATTTGTTTTGGAAATCTTCATAGACTGTATCTGTTTTATCCCGTCTGTTATTCTTCCCTCCAGTTTTATCCATAAAACCCCAAGTATGGTTTAATCACTTTCTTGTGAAAATCTCAATGAACTGCCCCCACAACTTCTTTTCACTGTTCTGTGAGGCTACACAGCTCATCACCTTCCACTCTTCTCTATGAGATTTTATAAATGAGTTTATACTCCAAGCAGATGTTGCTTCTGGTTGTCATATCTTTCCACTAAAGTGATGCAAGTATGTATTGGTTGAGCTTGTTTTAAGGTCCTTTTAGTCTCCTAGCTGTGGCAATTGATGTGCATTGGTTATACATCTTTAGACAAAACAGCATTTTTCTATCTTGATTTTCTTCCATCGATCCCTGACTCTCCTTCTTTCTTTTCATCAATACATTTTTACATGGGTCAGGTTGGAGTTGTGACTATTGCAAACCACAGCTTTTCTTTCTTCTTTCTTTCCCAGAATTTAATATTGATTTTGCCCTTGAAACTAATAAGAAAATGGTAGGACTGTATGCAGACAGTTGATTTAGAGACTTCTACCACCCTAGTAATCAGTCATTTCCTGTCTTTTAGGATACAAATTATTTCATTTTTGTGGTTCTTTTTGGTACCCACCATGTTCAACACCTCTCTGAATGTGGCCATGATTTATACAAGTGAAGATTCTCTGTGTGTTTCTCTCACTATGAGGCCATGATTTTTCAATTTTTAATCTCTATAACTATGTTCTCACTATAATCTTTCTTTGACTTTCTCACTGGAGCAAGGGGATTTCCTCAAGCATGATTTAGAATTGTTGAAAATATATTCTAAATGGAAGAAAGATTAGACTTATTCTGTTTAGCCCTGGAGAAAATCTCTAAGGCTAATGGGTAGAATTCACAAGGAGGCAGATTTCAGCTGAATATATAGAATAATTTCCTAACAAAAATTAATGTTATTAAAAATGGAGTATGCTATCTTGAGAGTTTCCACATCAATGGAAATATTCATGTGAAGACTTGCTGCCCAGCTGTGGATGATGTTATAAAGGGAACTCAGGCTTCAGGCAATAGTTTTGCTAAAGGGTCTCTGGTGAACTTAACAATTTTGCAATACTAGAGTTTTCAAAGAGGTTCTTTGGCATGTGAGTAGTTGTGCCCTGATTGAGTGTGGGAGGAGTGATGAATATTTAGAAAAGGAAATGGTGATCACAAGGAGATAACATGACTGCATCAAGGATAGGTCAAACCAGATTAGCATCATTTCCCTTTTTCACAGGGTTCCCAGATGAGTAGATGTGAAAAATACTGTAGTTATGTTTTGCTTAGATTCTTACCAGCCATTTGACAAGTTGCTCATGCAATTCTGGTGGAAAAAATGGACATGATGTTGGCTAGTTTATAGTACATTTTTTTTGGGGGGGGGCTTATAATTGCTCAACTTCCTGTATCCAAGGAATAGCCAATTCTAAGTCATTACCATCTCTGTAGAGGCAGCTAGCTGGCACAGTAGATAGAACAACAATCCTGGAGACAAGAAGACCTGAATTAAAATCCTGTCTCAAATACTTACTAGCTATGTGATTCTGGGCAAGTCACTTGATTTGTCTCAGTTTCCTCATTTGTAAAATGATCTGGAGAAGGAAATGGCAAACCACTCCAGTGTCTTTGCCAAGAATACCCTAAATGGGGTCATGAAGAGTCAGACCCTACTGAAATGATTGGCCAACAACAGGAGCAAGGAGCAGATGGTGACCTCCAACCCTGGTCCCAGTATTTTGTTTTGGTTTTGGTTTACTAGGATGGAGGAAACTGACTAATTTAATCTCCAATGCCCTGAGGGAAAGGAAATCTCCTTAAGAAACTATACCAGAGAAGCAACAACAGCACAAATGTTCATTGACTAAATTAATTGAATTCAATGTTTATTGAATTTATTGACTGATTGCCTATTCGTGTTCTAGGTGAGAAGACCTCACTGTGGACATGATCCTCTTAGTTTCTAAACTTTTCAAAACCCAAACTATTTTCATGTTCTTTCAGCAACTTGCATTTGGGGACATGGACATACAAAGCAGATGAATTCCTAGCAAAGAAGACATGTACTATCTTTGTTGCCTTATTCAGAAGGGAAGCATAGTAGAAGAAAACATCAATATATGCAAAAATGGCCACTTGCAAACCCCAAGCCACATGTCTGCATTGTCCCACTGTAATGATGACCTTTCTTTGCTTCCCCTCACACTCTTGCTTTACTTATTCATAGGCTCATTGAGCTAGAACTAGAATAGATCTTAGAAGTAACACTCTGGGGGCGGCTAGGTGGCTCAGTGGATAAAGCACCAGCCCTGGAATCAGCAGGACCTGAATTCAAATTTGGCCTCAGACACATAATATTTCCTAGCTGTGTGACTCTGGGCAAGTCACTTAACCCTAATCACCTCATTAAAAAAAAGTAACATTCTGACCTTCTCAACATGTAGATGAGTGCACTGAACATCAGAGAGATTTAGTGACTCACCATGGCCCAAGATCACCCAAGAAATGTCAGCAGCAGGATTTGAATTAAGATATTATAACCCCCAAGTTCTAAGTTCTACCTCAGCAAGATTATGGAGCCTGTTAACTACAACCACCACCAAGATTCACTAATACTTCATTATTTTGGTACATACCAGACTAATTAAAGTCCCTGTTGGTAGAGAAGAAACAATGCATTTCCCAGAGTTCTGACTGTATCAGTTTTGCTCATCTTCTCCTTGAACAAAAGGGGAGGGTAACTAGTCAATTTTTCCTGTTGTACAAATGAACTGGGAGTGAGAATTACCACTCATTTACATTGTAGGCAGAGTGTCCCAAAAGTCTTAGTGCTATTTTAATCTATTTTGGCAATCAAGCAACTGGAGAATTTTATCCTCCAGGGAAAAATGTCCCAATGCTTGGGATAAAGTTTCCAACAAAAGCATGTGTCACATTCACTTCTCTCACAGAGAGGGGTTGCCAGTGTCATTAAAATGCCCAGTTTCTGAGCTCATTGCTTTCTGTTTGCTCAAAGTGAACTTGATATGAATGCTCAGGACCTCAGAATTACCCAACAGAATCTTTTTGAGAGGCTCTCCATGAAGATTCAGAAAATTAAAATGGTATTTAAAAACCTATTTAAGCTTGAAACTGCATTAATATTTTTGGAACACCCTGTCTATTTTATACACACAAAGTTGTTTGCATATTTCCTTTCTATTAGAATATGATCTCCTTGAGAGCAGGTACCATGTTTTTGCCTTTCATTGTATACCAGAACTTTGTGCATAGTAAGTGCCTATCTTGAAGTAAGTGCTTAATAATTACATGTTGACTGAGGAAGGGAAAAGGGGAAAAGAAGGCAATAAGCATTTATACAGTGCCTACCATACGCCACACACTATGCTAAGTACTTTTTACAAATATTATCTTATTTGATTCATAGAACAACTCTGTGAGGTAGGCGCTATTATTTATACTCATTTTACTGTTGAGGAAACTGAAGCAAAAAGTTAAGTGGTTTGCCTTAGGTTTTACAGCTAGTAAATGCCTGAGTTCAGATTTGAACTCAGGTCTTCTTGACTTTATTCCCAGCTCTCTATTCATTATGCCACCCGCTGCCTCACAGAAAGTGAAGATGGGAATTTTGTAAGCATTCCTAAGTATGAGAAATATGGGGGAATTAAATCTGTAAAGAAGTTGAAGGGTCGCTTCCTTTAATTATTTTCTACCTTCAAACTCTGAGATCACTTCACTCCTATCTCCCCAAGTCTTCTGTGATAGAAGAAGTTTGGGTAGCTTATGTAAAGGAACAAAGGCACAGAGATAGGGAGAGTGATTTTCCCTGGCAAATAAGTGCTAGAACCAAGACTTGATCTGTTGTATAGACCTTGAAATCATGTCCAGTAAAAGTCAATCATGAAATCCAGTTAGCTTCAGGTCACCTCTATACAGTAAGAGAGGGGGAAAAAAGGAATAAATTTCTGACTGCTGGCTTCCTAGTTGGATCAAGGCAGGTGTCACAGGATTGATCATATTTTTTGGTCTTGAGTTAATTCATTCATTACATATATATTCAGCCCCGGGTTCAAGAGCCAAGTGTCAAATTTTTAGTGTGAACATTTACACCTCTAAAATTGGCAAATGCTGCAAATCAGGACTTAATTTATGATGCATATAGATATATGATGGGTTGTGACTTAAGGAAATGATGGTGAATATGTTAATAATGCAGCTTAAACTTAAAAGTGTGTCATGAGTACAGTTTTTCAGCTGGAGAGCTGGTGTTAAACATTAACAGCATACCACTGCATTCCACTTTAGTTGGTGGCTTGCACACTATTCCATACCTCTGACTCTTGGAACACACTTTACACTTTGGAGGAGACAGGATGAAATGTTACAAAAATTATCCAATTCTTCATTCATTGTTGACCCACCTTGATTAACATAATTCAACATTGTGGTGACTTGCAAACTTCTTTTATAGAAAGGACTCCAATCCATTAGTACCTTACTATCATGCTGCCCACTGAAACTTGGCATTAAATAAAAGAATGGTCCATACTGGATCCTGTCCAGGAAGACTTGTGGTTGCAAGTGTCAGAAGGTTGTCATTAAACCCCTGTTTTCCTGGATCATTTGTCCCTAAGGACAGTACTAAAATTAGATCCCAATGCCCTGTCATTCAAGATATGCAATGGTATGATGAAAAGTACACTGGTTTGGAATAAGAGGACCTGGCTTTCAATCTATGCTTTGCTGTTTCTTAGATTTATGGCTTTGGGCCATGGAAATTCCCTTTCTTGCCTATGATTCCATGCTATCTTTTTAATCCTACAAGAGCTTTCTCCTTGGTCTAGTGAGCTCATGTCCTGGTCTTAATTGATACGCATTTCTACAATTCAGGACTTTTTATGGGAGTCAGTCCTAGTGCCTCAGTAGCTTGACACCTGAAACCTTTCTGGTTGGCTGCCTGTACAATGAACACCAAGCCACAGAGATTCAAATGAGTGCATAGTACATTTAATCAGAGTGTGCATCCAGAATATTTTTCTATTTTTTAAAGCAAATAGTTATTAAATACACAGTCATAAAGAATTATTCATCATTAAACAATCTAAAAAAATTGTGCCTAACTAAAAACTTTTAAAATTTACAACTAAACTTTAAAAATGCAAACCAAAATATCAAAGTTTTGAAATGTTAGGCTGTGCCCAGACATACCTGGCACACGCTGTGTGATTCCCTTTCTCTACATGAGGCATTATCAGTTTTCCATAGAATCATTTTGTACTATATCACAAAGCTGGAAGTTCATCTAGCTCCTGACTTATATTAGAGTCATCTAGTTGGTGCAGTGGCTAGAATGCCGGGCCTGGAATCGGGAGGACTTGAGTTCAAATGTCCTCAGATACTTAGTAGCTATGGGACCCTAGGCAAGTCATTTAGTCTCTGTCTCCCTCAGTTTCCTCATCTGTAAAATGGGAATATTACAGCACTTACTTCCCAGGGTTGTTATAAGAATCAAATGAGATAATTGTAAAGCACTTAGCACAGGGTGTGCTATATAAATGTTAGCTATCATTACCATATCGTTATTCAGTCTCTACTTAAAAACTTTCACTGAGGAAGCTTGGTACTTCTTAAGGCGGCCATTTCATTTTTAACAGCCTTAATTGTTAGAATATTGTCTCATATTGAGTTGATATTTCTCTCTCAAGAGTAAAATAGAGTAAAAAGAATATTGAATTTGAAGTTAGAATTCTACGTCTGGCATTCACTGACTGAATGATCTGGGGCAAATCATAAAATCATTAATTTTGAACTGGAAGTACCCTTAGAGGCTATTGAGTCCAGCTGCATATGCTGTTAAGTGACTTGCCCAGGATCACATAGCCATCGTTTGTCCTTACTTTTCAAAGTAGACCGATGATACCACAGGATGAAGTCTTGACTTACTCGTGAATTGGATTCAAGTGAGGCAGAGTTGTGCAAAATCATTAGCCTCACTGTCTCTTCCAGAATCATCAAAGTCCACTAGCAAGACAGAGGTCAAGATGTCATCCAGTGGATGACACTGGCATCTTCAATGTCCCACCAATCTCTAAGCACTCCAGAGCATCTGCTTCAGTCACTTTCATGTCCCCTGGAACAAATTGTTCTCATCCAACTATTCTGCTGGTGGAACTCTTCACATACTTGGGGTAGACACCCCTGACTCACTGACTGATTTGAGGCCTGTGGGGTACTCTTTACCTGGTTTAGCATATCTGCTGAGATGGCTTTACTGGGATGTGGCTGTGTGTACAACAGCTTCTTAGAACAACAGGTATGTGGTTAAAGCAAGATTCAGCTCAGGTCTTCATACTCCTAGTCCAGTACTCCATCCATTGTGCCACCTGGGCTCCCATCATATTAAGTGATGTGGTTAGCTGAAATTTTCCTTTTTTTATCCCATGATTTATTCCTCCCTGTAGGCCTCATTCTGGCATCTGGAGCCACAGAAAATAAATCTAATCCTGATTCTCCAACCCTTTAAATACTTGAAGACAGATATTTCCCCTCTTCTCCTTCAACTCCTAAACTATTCCTTTCTCCAGGGAAAACAGCCTGGTTCATTGGAAAGACAGCTGCATTTTGAGTCAGAATGGCCTGAGTTCGAAGCCCTGATCCTCCATATTAACTGCATGAACTTCAGCAAACCTAAGAACTGTATTTGAAAAAAAAAATTAGACTTAGAAGACCTAGGTTCAGATACTGACTTTGATGCTTACTGGTTTTATGGTTGGAGATAACAATGACTTTGAGCTTTAGTTTTCTTATTTTTAAATTAGGATAGGGGATTGGACTAGGTTATCTCTTAGGTCCATTTCAGTTCTATAATCTATGATCCTAGGATTCCCAGTTCTCTCAACTGTTCCTCATATGACATTGATTATAGACCTGGGTTCTACCCATTTGAATTACTTACGTCTGGCCATACTCTAGTTTGAAGAAAGTACAAATGAGATTTGTTGGTGAGAACAATAACTGTACCATAATTATATTACGTGTCACTTAAAATGGGACCAAATTCTGCACTGTTATTTAAGAACATTTTCTAATCAGTGGTCTTAGACAATCAGAAACTCTCTCTCTCTCTCTCTCTCTCTCTCTCTCTCTCTCTCTCTCTCTCTCTCTCTCACACACACACACACACACACACACACACACACACCTGGCAGCTGCTTATTTGAGCAGATGACCCTACTGAACATGAATGAAGATGTTGACAGAACACTTGGTTAAGCATGTCTGATTATTTCCATAGGCGGAATTTCTGCTGAGTACTGTCCCCATTGCAGGGACATAGGGATTGCTTTGCAATTCTTCAGGTCATATAGAATTACTCATGAGCTGCTAAAAGTAAGAAGGAGATGATTGAAAGGACACATAGGGGATTTGTCATCCTGTGTCCAATCACTGATCCCTTAAATCCAGGCTCTTTCTCCCACAAGGATGTGTTCCAGGGGTGAGATTTTCCCAAAGATAAACCCTATCATAAGTCCTAAAAAGGAAGAACAATGATTCTCAAGGCAATCGGAGAAATGTATCCTCCAGGGAAAAAGTCTTCTATGGCAATATCTGGGATAAAGTTTCCACCAAAAGCATGTGTCACATTCACTCCTCTCACAGAGAGGGCTTGACAGTGTCATTGAAATGTCCTTTTTCTAAGCTCCTCTATTTCTGCTAGCTGAAGGTGAACCTGGAGTAAATGCCCAGGATTCAGAACAATGGAACTTCTTCTGGAAGATCTCCATGAAGATTCAAAAGGGCAAAATGGTACCAAAAATGCATTTACAAATATTTAGTGAGTGCCTACTATGTTCAAGACATAGTGTTAGGTGTAAGTTAAAAAAAAAAAGCAGACATCCCTATTCCCCTATAATCTATCATCTGGGTGGAAAGATGAAATTCACTCCAAATGGATAAGGAAACTATGCCCAAATTCTCCACTGAACTAACTATTCATATCATACTATTTGGACAACAGAATGCAATGTAATTCAGCAATTCAATTTCATTCACTTACTCCATTTATTCAGTCATTCTTCAAGCCTTTATTAAGTGTTGTTTATATACTGGACACTTTGTTAGGCATTAGGGTTACAAAACCAAAAATAGAATAGTCCGTTTCTTCAGTGAGTTTATAATCTATTGAGAAAGACAATATGGATCCATAAAAGTATATACAAAATTAATTTGGGGCCCAGTAGATGTTACTGGCTTTGGAATCAGGAAGATCTGGATACAAATCCTGCCTGAGTGCTGTGTGACCATGGACAAATCATTTAAACTCTGTGTCTCAAACAGCTCCCTATGACAGATAGATAGATAGATAGATAGATAGATAGATAGATAGAAAGAAAGATAGATATGTAGATAGATATGGATGTATCTATAGATACACCTATAAGGATATAGATAGCTGGATGCTAGATATATACACATATATATGCATATACACACGTATATATATATACATACACACATGTATGCATACATACTTATGTATATACATTTTATTTGTGCATATATGCATACATATATACACAGATATTTACTCATCTGTGTATATATGTATACATGCATGCATAATTATATACACATATATACTCATATACATATGTGTACACATATGTATATATTTATGTGGACACACATATAGGTATGCAGATATACACATACATATGCACATGTGTGACATACATATACAAATATACAATACACATTCTGCATATGCATACATGCACATATATGTATGCACGTATGTATACAAGTATGTGTGTATAGGCATGTAGTTATATTTGTATGTACACTATGCACACACGTGCATACACATATATGCATGCACATACATATATGTGAGTGTGCGGAGATGTGTGTATATTTGCATGTGTGTATGTGCATATTTGCACGGGTGTGCATATGCATTATATATATATATACACACATATATTGCACAAATATACATGTGTGTATATGCATATACACTTGTGTGTTTGTTAGAGTGGATAAGACAGTTGCTTAGAGTCAGGAAATCCCCCATTCAAATCCTGCCTCAGAGAATTACTAAAATTCAGTGCTAGGCCAGGCACTTAATCTTCTCTGGGCCTTCTTTTCCTTATTTATAAAAAGAGAGAATTGGACTTCATGGCCTCTGAGTTCTCAATCTATGACTTTATGATCCTACAGAGATCATAGATAGGTTGTAATATGCCCCAGTGTAGGACATGTTCCATATGTCAACACTGGTAAAAAAGCACAAATCCATTATATATTTTCACATTATATTCCTATATGCAATATGCTTGCTTGGCCCTGTTTTAGAAAAAATCTATACAGTGTAAAAACTGTTGTCAAAAAGTTTATACTGGACATAGACTAGACTAGACACACAGACAAATAATTATGGTACAAGTGATAGATAAGCGTAAAGGAAAGGAACAAGTCACATATTGTGAAAAATTTGAGAAGGGCAATTTTGCTTTCATCTCTGAGGGAAATGGGAATCAAGGAAGCATTCATGGAGGAAGTAGCAGATTGAAGGCTCCTTAAAGGAAAAGAGACTTCAATAGCATCAGTGTGGGGCAGGGAAGGAATTCATTGGAATGGCATGTGGATGGAAAAAGAAGAGGACAGAATGAAAGCAGCTTACTTGGGCTGAAGTGTGCAGATGGTGAAGGGAACTTGGGAAGGTAACTTACTTGTAGCCTCCAGTGTTGCCAGAGGGCCTAAGGTTGCTACAAGTTCTTATGGTAAATGTAGAGAGTTTCACTCAGAGATCATAAGAAAAGGGACACCAGGCTATTTGAGCTGGGCTCAGAGCCTTCATGAGTGAGGCGTCAGCAACAGTAGAGAAGTGGGACTGTCTGCTTGCTGCTCCAAGGGACCTCTCTTGGGATGTGAGCAAGGCAGATAATGGATTGGAGAAGAATTCTTTCCTCCGTGGCTTAGGATTTGTCCAGGTTTGGGTTCTCTCCCATCTGCCATCCCCTGCTCTTTCAAAAAGTCTTCCCTGATCCTCACATCAGTGACCTTTAACACTTAGGTTCTTGGGAATCTCCCACAGATTGCCCTATACACCCCACCCCTTCATCCCAGGTTCCCTGTGTAGCCTCATTCTATCTATGTCCTGCATCTAAGACTAAGATGGAGACATTGATTGCAAAGCAAAATGTTGCTGATGACAGAGAGTCATAAGGATTCATAATGGGAAGATTCTCAAGTGCTGATCCCCAGGGTCCCAGATTTGGAGAGGCTGATGAATGTGAGGGTAGGTTGGAGAGGCATTGATGGGGTGCTTGGGTGCTTGTACTTGGACCCCAATTTCTCCCTAGCCTCAGAAACACTGTCTGTGACAATTTCTCCCCATCCCAAGGACACTATACCTAGCAATTACTAATGAGTGGGCCCCAGCAAGCCCCTTATCTCTCTCCTTGGTGCAGTAACAAACAACACCTCGAGGAATTATGAGTTTGAACTGGCTTTGCACTGGATCATAAAGATATCTTACCCACTGGACTATCTATACTACCACCCTACCTCATTATCTACATCCTGGACTCTTCTTTATTTGTATTCTAGATCTAAGGCACATGTATACTCCCTACATCTATCTTGTCAAACAAGACATTGACTGGTGGCAGACTGGACACCTCTCAGTTACCCCTGACTGCTAGTTAACTTAGTGACATAGCAGGCCTAAAACCACACCTCCGTATGGCCCCCCTTGTGGGCTTTTCCCAGTGAACTCTGGGTAAAACGCCTGCGCAGTAGATACAAGAAGTGCATGTTCCTTTAAGAACTGACCACTCCTTAACTGCTCCCTAATCCCTCCCTGAATTAGCATATTTGACACATGTTTTATTATATTTTATACTATATAAACTTTAACTATACTCCTTTAAGGTCACAGGTTCCTTAAGAATCCTTGCCTGCTGAAAAGCCTAACAATAAACTTTTTTGCAACTTGACTTAAAGATTGTTTGAGTATGTGAATTCATTCCAGACAACCAGTCTTGTACTTCGTTCTTTGAGGGGTCTCAACCTCTCAGACCTCATCAGCATTAGGGATTCCTCAGTGGTGAGACAGAAATATGGTTTCCAGGAGAGTGGTGTCACTCACAGGAAAATCCTTCTAGGAGGGAGGAGCCAGGAATGTAATGAACTGGAAAGAAAGTTCAATCTGAGCCTTCACCACCATGTCTGGCAGTGTGTTCTTATTATGGAGACACCCTATAAATGTGACACTTGTAGAAAAGGCTTCCAACAGACCTCAGACCTAATGGTTCATCAGAGAATCCATTATAGGGAGATGCCATGTAAGTATGGTAAGTGTGGGAAAGTCTTTAGCTGTTCCTCAGCTCTTATTGTTCATCAGAAAATTCATACCCAAGGGAAAGGTTATGAATGTTATGAGTGTGGGAAAGCTTTTAGCTGGAGCTGCAACTTTATTTGCCAGAATTCACACTGGAGAGAGACCCTACTGTGGTAATGAGTGTGGAAAAACCTTCAAAGGTAATGCAGACCTAGGTAAACCGGAGGGAGGCTCTATGATTACAGTGAATGCAGGAAAGCCATCAGTTGGCACTCACACCTAACTCAACATTGGAGAATTCATATCAGAGTGAAGCTGTATGAATGTCATGAGTGTGGGAAAGCCTTCACTCACAGCTCAACTCTTATAAAACACTTGAGAATTCATACAGGAGAAAAGCCATTTGAATGTGATGGGTGTGGAAAAGTCTTCATCCACAGCTCAGTCCTCATTCCGCATCAGAGGAGCCACACTGGAGAGAGACACAATGAATGCAAGCCTTGTGGAAAGTCCTTCAGTCAGCACTCAGCCCTTAGCATCAGAGAATCCATGATGGAGAAAGACTTTATGATTGTCTTTTACTCATAGCTCAGCACATATTCAAGAGAGGATTCGCAAGGAAGAGAAACCTTATGAATGCAGTGAGTGTGGGAAGGCCTTCACTCACAGCTCATAAACACCAGAAAACTCATATTAAGGATGAATGTCCTGAATGAAAGGAAACATCTTTAATAACAATGCAAACTTCATTTGGCATTAGAACAACCATAATGGAGAGAAGCCAATACCTGCCAACTAATAGAATGTGGCAAAGCCTTCCTGTGTGTTTAAGTGAGAGTTTATACCAGAGAGTAATTCCTAGAAATGACACTAAAGGGAAGACTTGCCATTTTTTTTTCTAGTCTTTAGGAGACATAATGGATTGTGATGGGCTCAATTAAAATAGCTCAAGTTTCTGGGGATCAAATTCTCTGTATCTTCCTTGTACAGCCCCTAGTCTATGATGGATAATACAAGTTTTTAAATTAAAAAATAAGTATGATTAATGCTCCAAAAAGAAACAAAAGAAGGAACACCTTGAACTTGACATTGAGAACTCTGGGAAGGCAAGAAAGTCAGAAAGAATCTATAGTGCAGAGTCATGAAGGGTAGGGCAGCATGTTATGACAGTGTTGGTGTGTGATCTCTGGGTGCCTACTCCCTTGCTGCCCTGTTCCCTTCCCCCGGGGCAATCATAGGTTGTGGTTGTAGACAATGACATAGGATGCTAGAAAGTGGCCGCAAGCCAAGAATGGAGAGGGTGTGCTGGGTGAGGCTGCTGCATGGCAGAGGGAAGCGATTAACCTCCTTTCCCCTCTTGCTTGTAAAAGTGGGCTTTAGCTTCAAACTCATAAGCCAATTGCACTGTTGGATTCTTCCAGTGTCCATCCCCTACTGCTCCCAGCCTAGAGATAAACTTATTCTGTTCCTAGTATTAACTTTTCCTCTAAATGATCTAAATGATTAATAGCAGCTAGCATTTATATAGTACTTTTAAGTTTGCTAAATACTTTACATATCTCATTTGCCCTTACAATAACCCTGGGAGGTAAGTGCTACCTACCACCATCTGTAAAAATCTCTTATCATACAGATAAAGAAATAGAGGTTAAGTGACTTGCCCAGGGTCACTTAGCTAGTAAGTATCTGATACCAGATACTTGATGTAAACTCAAGGTTTTCTTACTTCAAGTCTAGTACTCCTGTCACTGAACCACCTAGCTAATTGTCCTTTCATTGATTATCACCTAGTTCCCCTTGTTATAAATTAAATTCTGGTGGCCACACAATACAGATTGGTGATTTAATTATAGTGGTTTAGGGAAGCTTGGGAAGAAGTTTTCTTTTAAAAGGACCAGACAAACTACTCCTTTTCAGTGTTAGCTGAGGATTACTTTAGGAAAGATACAGCACCCAAATTACCTCATCTCGTAGGTTATTTTGAGAAGACCTAGTGACAAAGACAAATTCATAGGGGGAAGAAAAGCCTCCTTAGAAGTAGGCCTAGGGGAATGTAGTATCAGGGCTCTGAATTCATATTTGCATTAGGTGCTAGGACTTTCTGCTGGCATTTAATTGTAGTAATAACTAATGATAAACTGAAATTTGTAAAATTTGCAAAGGACTCGACATATGTTATCTCATTTAATTTTACAACAATCTTATGAATTTTCCAGATGTGGAAATCAAGGCTAAGAGGTTGAGTATGATTCTAACTCAGATCTTCCTGACTCCAGGTCTCACACTGTGCCAATTAGCTAAGTAATAGGTGTTAGATGTGCAGCTGCTAAAGGCTTGGTGTCAGTTTACCATGGCTAGGGACTGGCTAACCCTTCTCCCAGAACCTACATAGCTATATATCTCAGTTCTATACCTCATCTGAGCATTCATTTACTAGGGGAAGCTAGGTGGAACGATGGATATAATGGTGGGCCTAGAGTCAGGAAAACTCATCTTCGTGATTTCAAATCTGCCTTCAGACACTTACTAATTGTGTGACCCTGGGCAAGTCACTTAATTTTTGTTTGCCTCAGTTTCCTAATCTGTAAAATGAGATGGAGAATGGCATAAAAAAATTTCAATATCTTTGCCAAGAAAACCCCAAATAGGATATTACTGAAACGACTGAACAATAAGACTTACTCATGCAACCTTAATCCAACTTGCTACATTTGGGGTCTACCCTTCCTCATGTGCTACAAACACACCTCCTGCATGCTACAAGTACGAAGTGAGAAAGGTGAGCTGGAGCCAGAACAGATCATAGAATCATAAGTGTAGAGCTGCAAAGGACCTCAGAGATTATTCAGTCCAAACATGAGGAAACAAAAGCCCACAAGAGTTAAATGGCTTGCCCAAGTCTCATGTTGGGAGTAATTATCAGACATAGGATTTGAACCATGATTCTCTGACTCCAGAGTCATTGCTGGCCTTGAAAGCCAGAATTAGTTCTTAGATACTTTAGCTATTTTTGTTACCTATTAAATATATTTGAATTGAGAAGTAACCTAATCATGGGAGCCCATTAGTAAGAGTTCGTTTACATGGCATAGATTTTGAGAACTTTAAAATTCAAGAAGAGAGGGAGAGAGAGAGAGAGAGAGAGAGAGAGAGAGAGAGAGAGAGAGAGAGAGAGAGGGAGAGACAGACAGACAGCAAGGGGGGGAGAGAGAAAGAGAGAGAGAGAGAGAGGAGAGAGAGAGAGAGAGAGAGAGAGAGAGAGAGAGAGAGAGAGAGAGAGAGAGAGAGAGAGAGAGAGAGAGAGAGAGATCGCTGAGGGGCTTGGAGGTATCAGGGAAGACAATGGAAGAGATAGCACTTGATCTAGGGAATTGTTACGAAGGTTGAAATGCTAGTGGAAAAGGGTGTGAATGAGAGAGTGAGTGACAAGGCCCAAGCTGTGCCATTGAAAAGCAATAGTTACTACTCCCAAAGTATAGTTACAGGAAGCATTGAAACCACAGTGGAGAGGATCTTTCTCTGTGACCAACTACACCAGACATCTGGGTGAGATCAGGAAAGTGTGAATCTAAATTCTAGTTGACTAAAAACATCTGGGCACCAATTGTCATGTAAAACTTAACATCTGGAGTTTAGAACAAAATTATTATTATTTTTTTTTTACTTTTCATTTTGTGTTTTTGTGGGTTTTGAAACACAGCCATATAGGTATGTATAGAGCATGCATGGAGGACTATATTGACACCCTCATTACTCTTAGCCCTTTGCCTTTCCATCAGGGAATGTCCAATGGTTATATGATCCTGGGTCCTGTTTCATGCTATAGAGGTCCTTTTAAACATAGCTCAATCTTACTATAACATAAGGAATGATGCGTATTTGAGAAAGCATTCCATTATCACCTAGCACAGATCATCTCACCTGAGCTACCTAGGGCCCTGAGATGACTCGAGCCTGAAGACAAATCCCTAGGGATGTTGATAAAATTTATTGTTATTGTTGTTGTTGTGGAGTCTTTTCAATTGTGTCTGACTCTTCCTGACCCCACTGTAGGGTTTTATTTACTAAGATACTGGAGTGGTTTGCCTTTTCTTTCTTTAGATGATCCTACGGATGAGAAACAGAGATAAATAGGCTGAAGTGACTTGCTCAGGGTCACATAGCTATAAGTGTCTGAGGTTGGATTTGAATTCATAAAGATGAGTCTTCCTAATTCCAAGCCCAATACTCTATCTACTGTACCAGCTAGCTGCTTTTTGATAACTTACCTGAATTCATTCATCAGTGACTGACAAACTTCCATCAGGTCATACCCTTCTTATCCCAGCGATTCTGAACCCCTGGCTGTCATCATTCAAATCCATTCTCCAACTCCCACTGGTTGATCCTTTATCTCCATTCCCCTCAGCTCTCCCTCTGTGATCATCACTCAATAACATTTCCTCTTCTGAAGGTCTCTCAATCATACATCTACCACCCAATCAAAATTCTGATAGTCGTTTTCTACCAATTGTCTAAGGGTTACTCATCTAGTTCAATGCCTGTCTCACAGCCTTTCCTCCCCAATTCTTGCCCTCATATTAGGGGTCTTTAACATACATATTGATACTCCCTCAATCACTAATTTCACAGTTCCTCAACTCACTCATTTCATATGACCTATTGCTCCACTCCTCTCAGCTACACACACTACTTCCACATTCATGAGCTCTAAAATTCTTCTTTCTGGTCATAATTTGTTAATATTCCATCTCCCCTTCTGCCTTGAAGCCCCAAACCATGTTCTTTTGTCTATTACCTCCAATCATTTAACTTCTCAGTTTTTGCCCCCGACATCATCCTTGCACTGGCTATACTGTCCTCCCTTTCTCATATTGATCCCTTGAAGGGAGGAACATAGTTCTGATAGCAGCTTTCTTTAGAGAAAAGAGATGTTACACTGAGGATATGTGCATAGTTCTTTGCTTATCGGCCAGGTGATGAATAGGGAAAAGAAATACGATTTGGTTCCATGGATTGGGTATAGGGAAGAGAGATCTGGCTTCTACTGTAGTGCATAAAACTCAGCTGTATTGATGTACTAATAGCAATTTTTAAAAATCCTCCTGTTTAATGACTTTATAGATAGAAATATTATTGGTGGGAAGAACATAAATTGACAGAAAAGTTAATGTTCTAATGGTAAAATGTTCTAAGGTTATTCCTGGGGGTGTATGTTGTAGAGCTGGTAAGCAAGGAGGGGAAAGTAAGTACTCCCCACTCCTGTCATTATCACCTCTAACATTGACATGATCACAGCTGTTACTAGTAATATGGTATCCTACAGACACCAATCAGCATTAAAAGATTACATGATAGTAATTAAATGTGATCACCACCTACAAGCAGACTTGTGTCTTCATATAACCTGGGGAGGTTGTTTCTCTGTTTCATGAAGGGCATAGACTAGTTTCAAGATGCTCAAGTTAGAGTTTGCTACCCAGAGGTGAGGTTGTTTTTATTATCTAGATCACCAAGCCTTTAAAACCCCAGCTAGTCCTATTGGCTCCTTAAAAAGCAAGTGTGAGGTTCTACCTGCTTGCTATACTAGTCTCCTCACTACCCTACTACCCTAATGGTGAATATTTGAGTTTATTGCTCCAGACTGAATAAACAAAGAAAAGAAGAGTACTTCCTTATGCCATCCTTCTTGTGGAACACATAGAGAGAATACAGAAAGGGCCAGCGATGTTACAGCCCATGCACGTGTGTAGACACATGCATGCATATCCACACACATCAGGGTAAAATTTAGGTAGAAAAGGATAGGGAAACTTTTCCAGGAGTATCTGGATGAGGGTACACTGAGGTGTACCAAAGCCATTTTATGCTTACATAGGCATTATATACTTAACATCTGTCACTTGCTGAGCCCCCCCCATGGAACCTCCCATGGGAGGTCACTATGCTGCCAATCTGTTCCTATTATATTGACTCTAAACAGAAGTTCTGGAGCAGCTCCTATGCAGCAGTATAAAAGAGAAAGACAACCTCTTAATATAAGCTTCCATCATCCAGTATCTCTAAGGGCCCAATGTATAGAGATCCCTCCAGAAAAGTCTTGCTCAATAGTTTAGAGCTTTCAATTTAAGCTTTTTCTCAATTTCTTATGGAAACACCTGTTTCACAGCAGGAATTTGGGATAACGAGATGCAGAAATAGGTTGCATGCACAAAAAGTGTTATTTTAGGTTTTTCTTTGTTAGTGGTAGTTGGGGGGGGATGGTGGCCAGTAAAACTTGCTTCTTTCTTTCTCTCTCTCTCTCTCTCTCTCTCTCTCTCTCTCTCTCTCTCTCTCTCTCTCTCTCTCTCTCTTCTTTCTTTCTCTTCCTCCCTCCTCTCTCCCCTCTTTCTTTCCTTCCTCTTTTTCTTTTTTTAATAAAATTTCCCTTTAAATGCCATATTTCCAGGAGTTGAACAATAGGCTTTCTTCTACTTTGCAGGGTTTAGCCCACAGGTCATTAAAACATTGATCCCCACTCAGAGAGCTAGAGGATTCTAGCATAGCAGCTAGAGCATAATGGCCATTCCCTCACTGTCTTGAATACAAAGCAACCTGGATGATAGAGGGAGGTTTGGATGGTGGATCAGGATGGCTGTTGAAGACAGGGGAGCTTCAGTCAGCTGAATCAACTCAAGGTATTCTAAATGCTTAGCCTAGAGGCAGCTAAATATTAGGTACAATGGATAGAGAGTCAGGAAGATGTGAACTCAAATACTGGTTCAGACCCTAACTATCTGTGTGATTCTGGACAAGTCACTTAACCTCTGCTTGCCTCAGTTTCCTCATCTGTGAAATGAGGACTATAATAGCACTTATTTCTTGTGGCTCCAAGAAGCTGTGGCATGCATAGCAGCCACACCCTGGTAAAATCATCTCAGCAGACAGGCTAATTCTGGTTGAAGCCGACTGATGGGCCTCAAAGCCATTGGTGAATTAGGAGGATGTCTACTGCCAAGCAAGTGAAGACTTCCCTAGCAGAATGGGTAGATGAGAACAATTTGTTCCAGTGGCCATGAAGGTGGCTGAAGCAGATATGGTGGAGCACTTAGAACTTAGTCTGACATAGAAGGCGACAAGGTCATCACTGCATCCCGGGTCATCGCCACTCACCTTGACTTTTGTATTGCCACTAGACTTCAATGACTCTGAAGAGAGAGTAAAGCTGATGACTGTGTGCAACTCTGCACTTAAGTCTAATTCATATGCAAGTGAAGACATTGTCACTGGTCCTCTTTGAAAATGAAGGGTGAATGAACCACTTTCCAGGGTTGTTGTAAGGATAAAATGAGATAATATTTGTAAAGCACTTTGCAAACCTTAAAATGTTATATAAATGCTAGCTTTTATTATTGTTCAATATACTCCTGCTATAGCTAAATAAATCTCCTTTTGTTAACTGCTGAATGACATTTTATTCTAATACTAAACCTGAACTACCCAAAGACTGGCCTGAATTAAGCCCGGCACCAAACACTACATACAACATTCCATCTTCTGTCTCCACTCTTTGCATTGAGAATCCCTGGTTCCCTTTAAAGATCAGCTGACATACCATCTCCTACATGAGGCCTTTTCTGTTCCCTACCCAGCTGCTGGTGGTATACCCTCAGATTACCTTGTATTAATTCTGTATACATTTTGTGTATACTTATATGTGCCCTTCTTGCCTATTCCAATAGAAGATAAGCTTCTCAAGGACAGGAACTGCTGCTTCTCTTTTGTCTTTGTGTCCCTAACATGCTAAACACAATGCCTGGTATGTAGTAGGTGTTTCACAAATTCTTGCTGATTGATTGGTCTATACATTGACAAAAGGCTATGATGAGGGTCTATACATTGACAAAAGGCTATGATGAGGGCAGAACTATAATCCCAGTGAAACTTGTTATCTTTGCTCTCTACCTCCTTTTGTTCATGCTTATTACCCTAGGGAGTGACTCATGCAATCACAGAATTTAGAGCTAAAAGAACACTTAGGCATTATGTAGTCTAATTTGGTTGTTTTATATGACTCTACATTACATGGGCCTGAATGCTACTTGTACTTTGAAACTCATAAGATATGGGTCCACTTTCAAAGACCTACTCTGATGCTTAATGATGCTATAGAAATAAAAAAATCCAAAGACTTGAAATCAATATCTAAAGAACATGCGTACCAGTGGTTCTCCTAGTTAGGAAAAGCCTTTGCGTATGTATGAATCTATTATGTATATATGTGTATGGATCTGTTGTGTATGATAGCCTGTTGCCTGAAGCCTAGTTTAACTGATCATTTTGAGAAGGTCAAATGCAAGTTAATAAAAATATTTAGGCATAGCAATACAGGACGACCACCTACTAAACCTCACATTGGTGGAAGAAGTCCCCATAGCAAGGAAATCATAAGTGTAATTTTCACTCAATTAGTCAATCAATCAATCAATTAACATTGATTAAGTGTCTAATATATATAGGGTACTATGCTAGGTTCTAGGAGCCCAAAGACAAAAATGAGATGACCCTGCCCTCAAAGAGCTTACATTCAATCACATACAACATGCATCTATATAAATAAATATATAAAAAATCAAATAATAATAATGATAAGTAATACAAAGTATTTTGTGCGTGCGTGGTGGGGAAGAAGTGGCAAGGACTAGAAGGTGGGACATATCAGGAAGGGCCTCATATAGAAGATGATACTTGAGGTGAGTTTTGAAGGGATCCAAGGATTCTAGGTAATATAAAATCCCTTACAGATTGTCAGATGTCAGTCAAATCATGGCCTGGCCTCTGGTCTGTCAGTGACAATGAAATGCAAATGACAGCAAAATGGGAAGGGGAAGGGAGGGAGACCAATCTCAATTTGTTTTCTCACCCCATGACTAAAACCGTTTTCAAAGATTTCAATGATATTCTTAAATTTTAAAATAATGAAGTGCTAAATGTCACTGTCAAATTCCATGAATATGCACATCAGGATAATTCAACCAAATCCCCAGGCCCTCAGAAACCAATTGAACATACATTTACACAGTTGTCTGTTTAAATGATGACTCTGAATAAGACTTCAGTCTTCCCATGGCTCAGCACTACTTGCCAAAAATAGTCTGTGACAGAAACACAAGCCCAAGATTCTATATTGTGGATTTTTCAGCTGGGTTGCCATTTTCTATCCCTTCTCACCAGTAAATGGCTTTGTTCATGTCTACCTAGGATATCTACTCCCCACCCCATCCCTCTCAAATCCAAATATGACCTGCCTTCAAACAATTCTCTAATAATTTTTACAATCTGGAATTGAATTCCATTCAGTTGAATTCAATAAAATATTTATTATCTGCCTTATCTGTGCAAATCATAGCTGGGGGTAGGGTGGGAATCTCTATCCTCAGGGAGTTTTACATTTTATTGGGGTGTGGTGTGGATGTAACATGCATAACAAATAGGTAAAATGCTAGGTATATGCAAGATAATTTATTGAATGGAAGAGTGCTAGTAACTGGGAGGATAAAAAATGGCCTTATGCAGGTGGTGGCATCTGAACCATCAAAGAAAAACTACAGATTCTATGGGATGGGGGGGACACATTCTATACATGGGGATCAATTGTACAAAAGCACAGAATCAGGGAATGGAATATCATGTACCATGATCATCTGACAAGTCAATCTATGGGACTAGAGACAAAGTGAAAGGGAGCAATGGGAAATAATACTGAAAAGACTGATGGGATCCAGATATGGATTTTGTATTTTGACAAAGAGGCAACAGAAAGTCATTGAGTATTTTTGAGTGTGTAGCATAGTCAGAATTATGTTTTAGGCATATCAATTTTGTGTATATATGAAGGATAATTTAGAGAGAGAAGAGGCTGGCAATTGAAAGATTTCCTTACTTTCATTCTTAAACATATGCATAAAATCTAGATATATAAAGAACTTATCTTACCTCCTCTATGAAGCCTATTCTGACCATCTCAATCCAAATGGAGTCTGTCTTTTCTTAGATGTTCTATATAGCACAATATAATCAGAACTTAATCTGATCTTTGTTTGATACTATTATTTTTTCATGTCATACCCCACCTCTTTCCCTGGTGAATTCCTTTTTCTCTTTTGAAGTCCAACTCAAATAATACTTCTTCCAGATTTCACATAGAATTTTTTTTCCCTCTCTCTTCTGCATTTATAATAAATTATTTGGAATTAGAGTCAAGTCAACTGTGTTTGTCTTACGTGTTTACTAAATTGTCAGATCTCTATGTCTTATCTTAACTTCATATTTCCCGCAATGCTCTGAAAACAGGCATTCAAAAATGTGGGATAGATTTTAATTTGACTTGTAATAAACTCTGTAATAATAACGGCTCACATTTACCTAACACTTTATAATGTACTTTTTTTCCATAAGTTTTTGAGGTGGGTAAAGCACGTAATTCTTATTTCTGCAGTGTTTTTCTCAAAACAACCTTGTGAGGCAGATATCATTATGCTTACAGATGGAGAAATGAAGGATCAAAGACTCAGATCTTAGGACTTTCTTTCTAGCGAAGCCTCGTTCACTTTATACCACTCTGCCTTGACATGAGGGTAGAGAGCAAGTCTTTCAGTGACTAGTTGTCCAATTTAAAGCAAGTCAGGTCTCTCTGAGTTCCCCTCCCCTTATCTCTAGGGTGAAAGGATTGATCTAGGTCAGAAGTTCTTAATTTCTGATCCGTGAACTTTAATAGATAGATAATTGGATAGCTAGCTAGCTAGCTAGATTGATTGATTGATTTACATATAGATAGGTAGGTAGATAGGTAGATAACTATTTTTTTTACATTGTGGCAGGCTTTTATTGGCTTAGTTATATTGGAGATAACCATTTTAATATTGATTTCCTCTATAATTCTATGTATTTTATTTTATTCATTTAAAAACATTATTCTTTCCCCAATTGATAAATGGTCAAAGGATATGAACAGACAGTTCTCAGATGAAGAAATTAAAGCCATCTATAGTCATATAAAAAATGCTCTAAAGCATTACTGATTAGAGAAATGCAAATCAAAACAACTCTGAGGTACCACATCACACCTATCAGATTGGCCAACATGACAAAACAGGAAAATGATAAATGTTGGAGAAGATGTGGGAAAATTGAAACACTAGTACATTGTTGGTGGAGTTGTGAAATGATCCAACCATTTTGGAGAACAATTTGGAACTATGCCCAAAGGGCTACAAAAATGTGCATACTCTTTGATCCAGCAATAGCACTTCTAGGGCTATATCCCAAAGACATCAAACAAAGGGGAAAAGGACCCAGACATACAAAAATATTTATAGCAGCTCTTTTTTGTGGTGGCGAAGAATTGGAAATTGAGAGGATGCCCATCAATTGGGGAATGGCTGAGCAAGCTGTGGTATGTGAATGTAATGGAATGCTATTGTGCTATAAGAAATGATGAACAGGCTGACTTCAGAAAAACCTGGAAAGACTTATATGGTCTGATGCTGAGTGAAGTGAGCAGAACTAAGAGGACTTTGTACACAATAACAGCCACGTTATGCAATGACTAAGATTGTTTAACTGAACCCTTCTCAGCATTACAAGGATCTAAGACATCTCCAGAGGCCTTGGAATGGAAAATTCTGTCCACATCCAAAGAAAGAACTGTGGAAGTCAAATCGCTATCACTTACTTTTACCTTCTGTTGAGTTTTGTTTCGTCTTTCTTTTGATTCCTCCTGTTGGTTTTAATTTTTAATTACAACTTCACTAATGTGAAAATATGTTTAATGGGAATGTAAATGTAAAGCCTATATCAGATTGTGTGCCGTCTTGGGAAGGGTTGGGGGGGGGGGAAGAAGGGAAAGAAAAATTTTCAACTCAAAAGCCTATGGAAGTGATTGTTGATAAATCAAAATAAATTAATAAAATTAAAAAAATAAAATGAATACATTATTCTGAGAATGGATCCATAGGCCTCATTGTCAAAAGAGTCCGTGACACACAATAGGTTAAGAGCCCTTGGCTTAGATGATCTCAGTGATAAGCACAGCCACTTGTTCACAGTAATTGCTTTATACACGTTTATAGAATTAAATTCAACAAACATTTATGAAGCATTCATTATGTGCAAGGCAATGCACTAAGCACCAGAGATGCAAAGACACAAAATCGACCCTGCTTTTAAGAGGCAAATATGCAACTTGGGAAATGCACCATTTACACAGATAATTAAATGCAAAATAAGATGAGAAGGGAAGAGCAGTAATTAATTGAAGTGAATTACGCCTACGGGTAATGTACCTTCCAGATCCAAAATTTCTTGACTTCCATGAGTGTTTTGTATATCTGTGTCAATCAAGATATCATGCACACAGTAGGTATGCCATGCATATAAGCTAATTTGTTGATTTCCTGGGGGCTAGAGAATGAAAATATATGAATTCATATTCTATTGGGCAACCAAATGAAAATAGTTTCAAGTCCTAGGCATTCCCTCTTGAGGGTGGATGCCACATTCTCTGGGAATAATTTGTTATCTTTGTCTATCATGAGCTTTTTGCCTGGTGTGCATTAGTCTGTCAAAGATGACCATTTTAGTCAAAGGGAAAGTTGAACCCAAGGGTATCTAAACAAATTCTGTTATTGAATCTAGATTCTGGCTCATTTGCTCTGGGATTGTGTTCAGGTGTGTACGTGTAGGCATACCTAGCCCACAGCAAGATTCCAAAGTTGGGAAGTACTCCCTACTCTGGAGCTACCGTTCCATCTGATTCCTTCTCATCCAGCTCTGTTTTCTCCCTGTTCAACACCCTTTAATGTCCTACTCCAAGCACCAGTTTTTTTCTTCCTATTAGGGAAAAAAGCCAGCCCATGAACTCATTTGCACTACTGTGTTGTGCATAAAATAGTCTACCCTACCTAAGAAGAGGGTGCTTTTGGTGAACAATGCTAAATCCAAATAATAATACTCTCCTAAGTAATCTTGACTTTACCACTTATTAACTGTATGACCAAGAACAAGTCACTCCCTTTTCTGGGCGTCAGTTATTTCATATGTAAAGTTAGAGGAATGGAGATCTTTGAGTTCCTTCTAGTTCTAACAGAAATCATATACAATGGGATTTAGAGCTAAAAGGGATATTAGTATTTAGCTCTTCCAATTCCTTGATGGACCTTGTAACATATTTCTATTGCACTTTAAGGAACACACACACACACATACACATATATGTAATGTGTATGTACATATATACACACATTTTATATATACATATTTATATATTTTTGTTTTTAAATCACTACATTTTACAATCTATTTTTCTCCTCTCAGCTAACTATCTCTAATAATGAAGAATATAAAAAAAAGTGGAAGAGGAAGAAGGCAGTAAAACTATCCATAGAGGGGCAGCTAGGTGGCACAGTGGGTAGAGCACCAGCCCTGATGTCAGGAGGACCTGAGTTCAAATCTGGCCTCAGGCCAAACACTTGACACTTACTAGTTGTGTGACCCTGGGCAAGTCACTTAACCCCAATTGCCCAAAAAACCCCAACAACAACAATAAAATTAACCATGGAAACTGACTATGGGAAGTATTCTGACATTATATTTAGAATTCCATACTAATAATCCTCCACCTCTCCAAAGAAGCAATGGAGGAAAATGGGGGATAATGACCACAGAGGAGGCATCATGGAGTGAAGATGGTGGGGAAATCACAGATCCTGTTCTTATCCTACGTATCAGGCACTGTTCTAGGCAGTGAGGATAAAAATAAAAGGAATGAAACAATCCCTACTCTCAAGGAGCTTACATTCTAATATATGCCCTATATATATGCAAATATATAGGGACTGTACTTATGACTCCATTGATAGAGGGCATTCCCACATGAGAAAACTCTTTCTACTAATGAAGATTGGTACCTTCTTTGGCAACTTAAAGTGTTAGAGAATTACCTAGAGAACTGAGAGGTTAGGGGACTTGCCAATTGTCCCACAGCCAATATGTGTCAGTGGTAAGATTTGAACCCAGATCATCCTGGCTCCAGGGCAACTCTCTAACTACCATATTGTATTTTATCTCTAATAAATGTGCATATATATGCATTCTGAATGGAATCTTTGGTCAAACCATTAGCAAAAGCAACAGTTTTCTCATCTGTAAAATGTGTGTGTGTGGGGGAAGAATTCATATAGCACTTATTTCACAAGACTTATTATGAGTGTCAAATGAAATGACATGTGTAAAAGTGCTCGATAAATGCAAAGTTTTATTTCTTTTCCAGTAAGAACAGAAATTCTTAAAGGATAGAAATTGTTTCTTTTTTGTACATGTAGCTTTTGTGAATTTAATTTAGAATAGAAGGTACACCAGAGCTGTAATACAAGAGTCATCTAGAAGAAAAAAAATATAGTAGAAATAGCACTGACTTCTAAGTCAGAGTTCTTAGTTTCAAATCCTACTTTGGACATAATTTTGTTTTTTTTCTTATTTTATTCTGAACTTAAGAAATAAAGCAAGTATTTTTATAGTATAGTAGTATAGAAAAAAAGATGATTGCACATGAAACTGCAAATCTATTATGTACAACTTGCTACTCCTTTTAAATATATGATAAAGTTATCATGCAACTTTTTTTCCTTTTTTTCTTCTCCCTCTCCAAGATGGTTACCATTAGACACAATATATATGTGAAATCATTCTATAAATACTTCTATTTATTAGTTCTTTCTCTGGATGCATAGTATCTTCCTTCATAGGTCCTTTGTAGTTAATTTCAGTATTTATAAAAATTAAAATGACTCACTTGCTCAAAGTTGTTCTTAAAACAATATTGCTGTTCCTGCATACAATGTTCTCTTAGTTCTGCTCATTTCACTCTTCATTATTTTGTGCAAGTCTATCCATGTTTTTTTTCTAAAATCAACACTCTTATCATTTCTTATAGCACAGTAATATTCCATCTAAATCTTACCTTTGACACTCACTACCTATGTGAACTTGGTAAGTCACTTAACATCTTTAGACCCCAGTTTCCTCAACTGTAAAATCAGATGGTTAGATACGATGACCTCTTTAGTTTTTCTACACATAGTCTAGCCCTCTGATTTTAATAATTGGAAAACTGAGGTCCAGCGAGGTATGTTGTCTAAGTTCACACGCATAGCAGTAGAATTAAAACTAAAGCCTAGCTTTTCTTATTCTAACTTTGGGACACTTTCCACTATGTGATAATAAATAGTAATTATGATAATTATTATTATTATTGTTATTGCTATTATTTATATAATGCTCTTAACATTAACAAAGCATTGCCCTTACAACAACTCAGACAGATAGGTAGTATGATTATGATGAGCATTTTACAGATAAGGAAATTGAGGCTCAGAGGCATCCAGGGACTTACCTAAATTTATAACTGATCCAATCTATTTCTAGTAAATGAGTAGACCCAAACTTGAAGCCAAGTGTTTTGAATATGAAACTGATGACCTTGACACTACCCCAATACTACTTCTCTCATGATTAAATATTAGAGTTGGGAAAGATCTTAGAGATCATTTACTTTAACCTCCTCTCTTTACAGAGGAGGAAACTGAGTAACAAAGATATAAAATGAATTGCTTAAGAATAGCCAGTGAATAACTAGCATATTGGAGGCTAGAATCCCTATAGTCCACAGATGGAAGACAACAAGGCTAAGACTGAGGTGGTGTCATCATCTTCTTACTTAAAAATTATTACAATCAGGATTTCCTTTTCACTGAGAGTTTTAGTTAGAACTATTAGAAAGTTTAGTTAGAACTATAACTTTATTCTCATTCCCAAATCAACAAATTGCTGTTATTCTTAACTTTCTTCCTGTTCCTCCCACAAAACACTCACTCCATTCCCAAACTCTAAGCATTTGAATTGATTTTCCTCCATGTCTGGAATGTTCATTCTCCCTCTCATCTCTACTTCTTGGCTTCCTTCTCTTCCTTGAAAGTCCCAGCAAAAAATCCCATCTTCTAAAAGAAACCTTAGGGCAGCTAAGTGGTTCAGTGGATAGAGTACTGGAACTGGGGTCATCTTCCTGAGTTAAAATCTGATTTCAGATACTTACTAGTTGTATGACCATGGGTAAATCACTTCACCCTGTTTGTCTCAGTTTGCTCATCCATAAAATGAGTGGGAGAAAGAAATGGCAAACCACTCCAGTATCCTTGCCAAAAAACAAACAAACAAACAAAAACAAAACAAAACAAAAACTCAAATGGGGTCACAAAGAGCTGGACATGACTGAAATGACTGAACAAATGAAGAAACTTTTCCTGATCTCCTTTAAGGCTAGAGACTCTCCTCTGTGGATCACCTCCAGTTTATACTATATCTAGACTCTTTGTTCATGGTTGTTTGCATGTTTGTAATGTAATATATGTTTCCATTAGATTGTAAACTCCTCTAGGGCAGGGATTACCTTTTACCTTTCTTTGTTTCCCTTAGCTTAGCATGGTGCCTCAGGCAAAGAAGGCACCATAATAAATATTTGTTAACTGACTGATCCATTTATCAAAAGCCTATAATGTCTCCAGAAAAACAATTTACTTGGCTATTTTGATGAGAGCAAAAGTCTAAACATAGAAATGGAGGACTAACAAGATATTTGATGAGAACACATTAGTGCCAGGTAAGGTTTAACTGTCAGTCAGCTGAACAAGAAACTTTCATTAAGTTACCAATTATGTGAAAAGCATTCTTCTAAGCGCTGGAGATGCAAATAAAGGAAAATGACAGTGCTTTCAAGGAGCTCACAGTCTACTAGAGTTAACAACATGAAAACAACTATGTACAAACAATCAACAGAGGCAAAACATTAGAATTAAGTGGAATTGAAGAGACTTCTTGTATATGGTGGGATTTTAGCTGGAGCTTGAAGGAAGTAAGGGAAGCCAGGAGGCAAAGATGAGGAGAAAGATCATTCCAGGCATGAGAGACAGGGAAAATGCCCAGAGTTGGTAAATGGTATGTCTTGAGAAACATCAAGGAGGTCAGTATCACTAGATTGTAGAGGATGTGGGGGAGGGTGTAATGTATAAAAAGACTGAAAAGGTGGGGTGAGTATAGGTTTTGAAGAGATTTGAATGTCAAAGTATTTTTTATTTTATCTTGAAGGGGATAGAAAACTACTGGAGTTTATGGAGGGGAGTGAATGGTGTGTGTGTGTGTGTGTGTGTGTGTGTGTGTGTGTGTAATAGGATTAGACCTATGCTTGGAGAAGATCAATCCATTTTAGTCAGAAATAAAAGTTGAAGGGGATTCTATTCAAAATTCCACTTTCTAATAAGCTATATATCCCTGTGCCTGTTCCTCTGCTTTGTTGGGACACTGTAAGCCAAGCTGCAATTTGTAAAATAAACAAACAAACAAATAAATAAAAATGGATATCCTCTTTAAAATCAGCATAGAACTAGGTCCTGGGAAATTGTCAGCATAAGTACTCCCTCTACTAATACAGATCAATCATCCCTCTATGACTTAGTAGATTAATCCTAAAGAGTTACTCAAGGCACATAGAAGTTAAGACTTGCCCAAAGTCACACAGCTAGTATGTAGTTGAATCACTTCTCCATTCAATAAGCATTTATTGAATATTTATTTATTGAATAAATATTATTTATTTATTCATCATTTATTGAATTTATTTATTACAGTACCCCAGGCACTGTAATAAATGCTGAGAATGCAAACACAAACAAAAATGTCCTTTTAATCTAAGTGCCTAAAAAAAGTGGGGGAAATAACAATGTGCTCATGGAATACATGTAAAATGTAAAAAGTATATAAAGGGAGCTCCCTACACCAAATAGTTTGGTTACCCAAGCCAATACACTTAGATAGATTGATATCTACATACATAGATATGTAGATAGATGATACCTACCTTCATACACACATGCAGAGTAATTTCTTGAGGGGAGAGGATTAACAAATTGTGGGAGGTAATCAGGATAGACTTCCTTTAGGAGGGAAAAAGCAAAAAAAAAAGCTTTAGAGGAAGCTAGAGACAAGGTGGAGGAGAGAAGGGAGTGTTCTCTAGGCACAAGGTAGGAGATGAAATGTCAGTTCAGGGGAATAGTAGTACACACATTTAGGTAGAAGATGGAGTAAGTGACAGAGAGTAACCTGCCTGAAATGGTGGGTTGGAGCTACATTGTGAAGGGCTCAAAAAACCAGAGAAGTTTGTGTTTGATTCTAGAACCAAGAGGGAGCCGATTGAAATTCTTGAATAGGAGAGAGATCTGGTCAGATCTGGGCTTTAGGGGAAAAAAAAGTCTGGTCTTCTTGACTGCAAACCTAGCACTACACCCATTACAATACACCACCTTGATTTAAAAGCAACAGCCTTGAATAATTCAGCCCAAGGTGTCCACATGCAGGTCCCCTGCATAGATCTGGTGCTTATGCTCAGTTTTCAGGGTTGTACTTAATGCATCTGTGCTCTGGAATAGATTGAGAGCATCAAGGTTAGATGTGTTTATCAGAATGGAATGGAAAAGCATTTATTAAGAGCTTACTAAGAATATTCATTATTCACTAAAATTAAAACGAGAGGCTGCAAGTATCCCTTTTCCCCAATAGTCTCCCCTGCCCCTGTCTTTGCAATCAGATATATTCAAATAGCTCCAAAGCCTTCTGATATGATAATAATAATCAGATGATAATCTTATGCTAATTCTGCTGCAAAACCAGACCAGATGTCTTCAGTACATTAAATGCCTCTTGAAACTCTGTTTAGCTCCATGCTCACATTATTGCTGAAAACATCCATTGCAAAATTGTCCCTGTGGACCAATCTATCACCGTCTAGCAGGCACCAAAGAAAATAGATTAATCAGAAGACCCACAGTTATTGTCTCCTGTGGTTACCTCTGATTCATATATCATTAGAAAGAAAAAAAAACCTGTCATAGAAATTACAGGATGTTATCTCTTTTGGGGGGAAAAGAAATATTCTCTCCAATTCAATAATTTATGTTCTAATCTGATGACAATATACATGATTAATAACAATGTTTCTAAGGCATGAATAACCAGAGAAGTTTTCATATTATAAATTAAGGGACATATGAGAATCATGGTATTTTTTAAATTGGCCGAGCCCTACAGTTTATCAGGCCAACCTCCTTCATTTTATAGATGAGGAAACTGAGGCCTAGGTAAATTTACAGATTTGCTCAAGGTCAGAAATATGCTCAGAAAACCAAATTAGAGGCAGAGATCGACTTAGATCATAGAGCCACAGAAGATTTTAGTTGGAAGGGACCTTAGAACAGACAGAATCTTAGAACATAAACCATAGAAAGGTAGAGCTAAAAAAGATCTGAGAACGTAGAATATTAGAACAAAGCAGAATTTTGGAGCTGGAAGGGTTCTTCGCTAGTTATTTAGCTGAAATCCCCCATTTTGCAAACAGGGAAACCAGGTGTCTTCATTGTAGATTCATACATCTAGACTTTGAAAGTACTTCTGAGGCCATCAAGTCCACCCCCACATTTTACAGATAAGGAAACTGAGGCCTGAGGAAGTTAAGCAGTTTGCCCAAAATCACAGAGGTAGTAAGCATCCGAGGTGAGACCTGAACCTAATCCCTTTGAATCCAGAGCCAGTATTTTTATTTCTGTTGTAATCATTCTGATTCTCATGCAAATTCTGTATCCATTTATCATACTGCCTAGTACAATTCTCAGCTGCCCAGTAAAGTGTTTAGACAGAAAATCAATAAATGTAGATGGATTGACTGAATTACCATATCTTGAGTTAGTTCATTGTATCACTATTAATTTCTGGGTTTATTCACTAAAGAAAGTCATATGTCAATGTCTTCTCATGTCATGAGGATGAATCTGGATTCTGGAAGACTTTGCCAGTGGAAGGTAGGTTCCAGCAAGATCCTACAGAGCTGGAATGGTTATAAGTCTGGGCCCATGATGAAGCTGTGTATCATTTTCACATGTTCTATTTTATACACAAAATTGCTTACTACTTGTTCCCCATTGAATTTCCTGTATAATGGTTTTCCATAGCCTGTCCTCCAACACCTGGAAGGTCCTCTTTACTCACCTCCTCATCTCCAAATCTATTTCTCTTTGAGAACAAGAGATATGTATTTCTCTCCAACACTTTTTCTGAAAAGCCTTTCTCTATACCCACACTTGTTAGTACTATCCTAGATACATCTGGAGAATAGAAAAAATTTTTGGCCTCCCTAAACCATGAAAACAATTTTTGGGGGCAACTAGGTGGTGCAGTGGCTACAGCATTGCCCCTGGAGTCAGGAGGACCTGAGTTCAAATCCAGCCTCAGACACTTACTAGCTGTGTGACCCTGACAAGTCATATCCCCAATTGCCTCAAAGACCTTATCTATTAAGGGATAGAGGACTTGCATTTTGCATTTGTAGAGGGAATGTCCACCTGGATGAAACTATAGATCTTTGAAATACTGAAGTAATTCTTAGCCTCAGTATTGATGCCCTCTCTGTCTCAGTGTTTCAGCTATTATGATTATTATTGTGCAGATGAAGAAACTGAGCCACAGAGAGGTAGTACCCAGAACAAATAAATGGTAAAGCCAGGCCTAAACTAAGGTCTTCTGGCTCAGTGTCTAATGATCTTTCCACAAAGCAATGTCATCTCTCTAAGGAAAAGGGAGAGATTGCAGGAAGATGGAGTAGTTTTCAATGTTGCACAAACCTCCAAAACCACATGTAAATTGATAATAAAGTCTTAATATTTTTCCTGCATTGAGGATCACTTGGCTGAGCTGCTATGTGATCTCAGAATGTGACTGTTCTGTTGCTTAAATATTCCCATTATTCATATCTGCAAGTATGTTTCTTGGTGTGGCCCAAAGAACTAAGTTTTGGGGGGCAGGGGATCCTTTTGCACATTTTGAGACAGTAGCATATTCAAGATCAGACAAGCAGGAAGCATCAGTTGTAGGACTTGAAACTTGAACTCCAGTGCCCAAGACCTTTCCACTGTATCACACTGATTCCCAGGCAAATTCTGCTTATGCTTATACTACTGCCCAGTTTAGTCTTCAAATATACTTCTTTAGATAGATCAAGAGTTTTGTGTGACTTCACATGTATAATCAACACCATATCGCTTGCTTTCTCAAGAGGTGAGAGAGCAGAGAGAAGGAAAGTATTTGGAACTCAAAATGAAAAAAATGTAAAAAAATTGCATGTAATTGGGAAATAGTTAATGGAATCAATAAAATATATTGGCAAAAATAAATATGGGTTGATCAACTGACTGACCATATCCTGAATTAGTTCATACAATGGTCTCTGTGTGAAATAACCCAAAGCAGAATGGACTGGTGGTAGGGTGGTAGATTGTTCTCGACCAGAGGTTTTCCAGTACTGGCTGTATGACTAATTGCTGAGGTCACAGAGTCACAGAACTATTGACTTTGAAAGTGAGAAGAAGCCTCAGACTCCAACTCAGCCAAACCACAACTGAAGATAAACGCCCCCTACAGCATACCTGACAAGTGATCATTCAGCCTGCACTGGAGAAGTAAGACTAGTCTGGAGCTTCTGTAGATTGGACTAGAGAATGCTTTCCTTTCTGGCTGTCTTCTCCACATGAAGCTCACCAGCTATCTCTATGTCCACATCAGAGAGAATATCAGGGAGGAATTTCTGCCCTAGGACCACTCTCCTTCCTTTTCCTGATGGGCGATGATTGACTCCCTGAGAGCACTATTTCTGGAAAATTCCAGTTGTTCCTCATTTTATACCCTCTTTATACTATCTTGCCACCTCCTCCAGGACTTTCTCCTCAACAGTCTCCTCTCTAGATCTGACAGGTGAACCAGAACAAAATCAACTGTCCTGAGTGAGGTATACTGATCTGCTCACTTATATCCCCACTTACTAATCATTCAGTCAATAAGCATTTATTAAGCACTTATATGTTTCAGGCATGTGTTAAGCACTGGAGAGAAAGGCAAAAAGTCATTGCATTCAAGAAGCATACATTGCATGGGGGGGACAACATGGAAATAACTCTATACGCACCCATTATATACTATTTGGGGTAGAATTAATAAAGACTACAAAACAGAATTGTGAAAGGGAGTAACATGAAAGTATTCTAGAAATATATACAATACATAGAAAGTAATCTGAAAGGAAAATGCATTAGAAGTGAGAGGGAACAGGCAAAGGCCCCCTGCAGAAAATGGGCTTTGAGCTGAGTATTAAAAGAAGTTAAGGAAACTATGAAGTCGGGGTGAGGGGGCAGAGCATTACAAGTATGGGCACAGCAAGTCCAAAGGAATAGAGGCAGGAGATGGTGTATTGCATTTGTAAATATGCCAGAGTAGCTGGATTCTTGGGTGCATGGAGTTTTTAAGAAGTCTTGAGTTTTAAGACTAAAAAGATAAAAAGAGTCCAAATTATGAAGACCTTTAAATGGCAAACAGAGGATTTTTATATTTGACCCTGGAGGTAATAGGCAGCTATTGGAGCACATTGAGCAGGGGTGATATGGTCAGACCCATGCTTTAGAAGAATCAGTTTGGCAGATGAGTGGAGGATGTATTGGACTGAGGAAAGGCTGAAAGACCAATCAGAAGGCTATTGCTGTAATTCAAGATAAAATGGTGAGAGACTTTCTGGATTAATGTGCCTCCTCTTTTCCATCATTACCCTACTTGCATATAGTCATATGAGTGTAAGCTTTTTGAAGGCAGGAATTATTTTTGTTTTTTTCTTTGTTCTACCAAAACGGTATAGTGACCGCCATGACATGCTTAATAAGTGCTTGTTGATTGATTGATATGCATCTACTATGTACAAGACATTGTGATAGACACTGATATTCAAAGGCAAAAATCAATCTCTTCATTCAAAGAGCTTGATGCATTTTTACTGGGAAGAATATAGCAGCTACACAGATAAGTAAAAAACCAAGTTATTTGAGGATAGAGAAATAGGTGGATGGATAGATGGATGGATGGATGGATAGATAGAATATGAGGTGCTTTCTATGTACTAGGCACTATACTAAGAGCTAGGGATACAAATACAAGCAAAAGAGACAGTCATACACCCTGAGAGGCTTGCATTTTAATGGAGGAAGATAACACATATAGGGATGGTGGAAAGGTGTGAGGAGAATGGCATCTATGTGGAGAAAAGGTAATAGGTGAGAAGTCAGCAGAGTGAATCTAAGAATTAAATGAGATGAAAAATTTCTGGGATCCCCCCTGAAATGATGGTCACCAATCAGAAGAGTGGGCATACCAGAGGTTCCTTTGAGGTAGGAAGGGAGAAGGTGAGGATGAGGAGAAACCTAGATAGCAAGTACAGTAATGAGTGAGAGAGAGTTAACAAGTATGGATACAGGGAAAGACTTTTCAGAAAAAGCATTCAAGAGAAATACATATTTCTTGTTCTTGAAGAGAAATAGATTTGGAGATGAAGAAGTAGTAAAGAGGGCCTTCCAGGTGTTGGAGGACAGGCTATGGAAAGATATTATATAGGAGATTTAATGCCAACTTTGGGGAACAAGCAGTAAGCAATTTTGTCTGTAAAATAGGATATGTGAAAGTGACTAATATGAAATCATTCAGAAAAGGCTTGTTGGAAAATACCAAATATGCATAGTTGTTTCCATGTTGTCTTGCCTGTTAGGCTCCTTAAGAGCATGAACTGTCTTTTTCCTTTAATCTATTATGCTTCAACCAAAGTAAAAAACAAAACAAAACAAAAAAAGTGGGGGTAGCAATCCTGATCTTAGACAAAGCAAAAGCAAAAATAAACCTAATTAAAAGAGATAAGGAAGGAAACAACATCTTGCTGAAAGGCAGCATAGAAGTGAAGTAATAGCAATACTAAACATACATGCTCCAAGTAGTATAGCACCCAAATTCTTAAAGAAGTTAAGTGAGTTACAGGCTCATGACCAAATAAGAGATAGAGAGTATTAGAAATGTAAAATAGATAATTTTGATTGTATGAAATTAAAAAGCTTTTGCACAAACAAAACCAATGCCACCAAGATTAGAAAGAAAGCAGAAAGTTGGGAAACAATCTTTACAGCAAGTGTCCCTAATAAAGGCCTCATTTCTCAAAAATATGGGTAACTAAGTCAAATTCGTAAGAATACAAACCGTTCCACAATTGACAAAAGGTCAAAGAATATGAGGTTTTCAGTTGAAGAAATCAAAGCTATCTATAGGCATGTGAGGAAGTGCTCTAAATCACTTTTGATTAGAAAAATGCAAATTAAAATAACTCTGAGGTATCACCTCACACCTGTCAGATTGGCTAATATGACAAAAAAGGAAAATGATAATTATTGGAGAAGATGTGGGAAAATTGGGACACTAATGCACTGTTGGTGGAATTGTAAACTGATTCAGCCATCCTAAGACAGTAATTTGGAACTATGTCCACAGAGCAACCAAACTGTGCATATCCTTTGGTCCAGAAATACCGCTACTAGGCCTGAAGCTCAAATTGGTCATAAAAAGAAAAGGACCTATATGTGCAAAAATATTTATAGCAGACCTTTTCATGGTGGCAAAACATTATAAATTAAGGGGATACCCATAAATTGGTCTGAACAAGTTATGGTATATGAATGTAATGGAATACTATTGTGCAATTTGAAATAATGCACAAGCAGATTTCAGAAAAACCTAGGAAGACATGTATGAACTGATGCAAAGTGAAATGAGCAGAACCAGGAAACATTGTGCACAGTATCAGAAACATTGTGTGATGATCTACTATGAATGACTCAGCTCTTTTCTGCAATATAATGATCCAACACAAGTACAAAGGACTCACAAAGGAAAATTCTAGCTATATCCAGATAAAGACCTGATGAACTGATGGACTCTGAATGCAAGTTGAAGCATACTTTTTCCATTACTTTCTACTTTTTTGTGTTTTTTTTCTTTTGGCCTGTTCCTTCTTTCACAACTGTGACTAATATGGAAATATGTTTTCCATGATAGCACACATATAACCTATATCAAATTGCCTACCATTTTAAGAAGAGGGGAAGAGATGGAGGGAGAAAAATTTAGAATTCTAAATCTTGTAATTCTAAAAGTTGTCTTGACACATAATTGGGAAAATACTATTAAAAAGAAAAAAGTTTTAAAAAATGCTCATTTTAAAAATAATCAGTTCATTGTTGGTCATTTAACTGAATTCATACTTTCTCCTTCCTTAACCTCCCACATCTTTGCTCCTTTCTGACAGAGCTTGTACATGTTTATATGCAGACACATCCTTAATGTTTTTCCTCTGAGAAATAAAAACAAATAAACAACTCATCTCTATGCACTCTAGCAACTCTTCTTGATCCATAAATAACATTTCACTGGGGCACTCATTCTCTCAGACTAAGTGGGCTAAGGTCAGCCCAGCAATTCTGAGCATCGTGAAAACATTTCAATTAGATTTTCCTCCCTTTACTGAAAATCAAATAGTCTCTGTCATTCTTTCAATTCTCTGCCTCCATCTCTCTTACTTTGTCTTTTTGTTTGTGTGTCTCTGTCTCTTTCTCTCTCCCTTCTTGTGTGTATATCTTTCTGTTTGTAGAGTTTTATTGTTTTTTTCCTTTCCTGTTACATTTTTAATCAAAGATTTGAATAAAGCATAATTAGTATGTTAGAAAATATATACATGACGCAAAGCTTGTAGGGATAACTCATACCATGGGTGACAAAATCAGCATCCATGGTTTAGGAAAAGGCCGCATGTGACCTTTTAGGTCCTCAAGTGCAACCTTTTGACTAAGTCCAAGTTTTACAGAACAAATCCCCCACCCCTGGGCTAAAATAAAAAAGAAAGAAAGAAAAAAGTCAAATGTTAATAGGAATACACATAAAGTCATACACTACTTTTAAAAAATTGACTTCATAAATTCAAGATCAGGGAGAGGTAGTTAGAGAGTTAGTGATCTCACCTGAAAAATGATCTGGAGATTGTAGGGCACTGTTAACTCTAGTTCACAAGTCAGCAGTGCCATGAAACAGTCAAAATGCTGCAGTGATCTTGGGCCACCATTTTTTCCATCCAGGCCACCATTCTTCCAGTCACTCAGGTTCTCAGTCTCAGAGTCACCCCTCTACTCTTCACCTTCCTACTCTCCATATATTTAGTTAGCAGTCTGGTCTTTCCCTGTGGCTTCTCGAACATTCATCTTTTTCTTCTCAAACAGATAGCCACAGCCCAAATAGAGATCAGGGACTCATCACTTGGAACCTGATCTACTGCAACACTTATTTAATTTGTCTTCTTTTCTCATACAGATGCCAAAGTGCTTTTCCTAAACCATGGGTAGATCATATCACTACCTTTCTCCATAAACTCCAGCAGCTTCCTATTCATTCCCCTTTTGACCATGTTCCTGACTTTCTGGACTTTGACAACATGTCTCAGTTGCCATCTCACCGTAGAAACTTTCTCAGCATCTGGGACTTCTTCATCGTGGAACATCTATCAGCTCTTGTGACTTTCTTAACCTGGAACAGCCCTTTGTTATGCTTAGCTCCTTCTTCCTTTTCCCATTGGTGAGTTTCTCTCAGTGCCTCTGTATTTGGAAGGGGTCCAGATTGGCCAATCTTCATTGCCTCCTGGCTCTGTTTCTGACCTTCTGAACTGTATTATCATACCCCCAGACTGAGTTACCTTCAGACCTCATCCTTCCCATGCTCTCCCCTTTTCAGCTCCTTTTGAATGTTTTCTTTCCAATTAGAATGCTGCTTTGCCTTGCCTTGCCCAATTATCTCTATGACAAAATATGAACTCTTCTATTTGGTATTAAAGCCTTTCATAACCTTCACTCATCAATCTTTCTAACCCTATCATAAAATACTCCTCTTTATACCATATGAATCAAGTGAATTGGCTTTTTGTAGTTCCTTATTTATGACACTCCATTTTCTGTGATCTTTCTTTTATAAAAACTGTCCTTCACAACTGCGATTCACTCTCTCACTCCTTTGAGGCAGCTGGTGGCACAGTGGATAGAGTGCTAGGCCCTGAATCTGTAAGATTTGATTTCAAATCTAGCCTCAGACATTTACTAGTTATGTGACCCTTGACAAGTGACTTAACCTCTGTTGCCTCAGTTTCCTCAACTGTAAAATGGGGATAATAATAGAACTTACTTCATAGTGTTGTTATGAAATTCAAATCCGATTATATTTTTAAAAGCTCTTAGCACATAATAAGCTACATAGTAAAGCCCATATAAAAGCTTATTCCATTTCTATTCCTTAGATTCACTAATTTTCTTCAAAGCCTAGTTCAAGCACCTCCTACATAAAGCTATTCTTGATCTCAGCCACTATTCTCTATTTCACCCCCACCAAAAAATAATGCAAATTACCTTGTATATAGTTTATATGTGCTTTTACACATATATGTTGTCTCTCTTGATAAAATGTAAGGTCTTGAAGGACCCATTATTTCATTTTTTTTTTGGTTCCCATCACCTAGGAAAGTTCTTAGCATGTAGTAGGCACTTAACAAATGCTTGATGATACCCATTGCTTAGGAAAGTTCTCAGCGTGTAGTAAGTGCTTAACAAACACTTGATGATTATTTATAAGACAAATAAGCAACTCTTCACTTGATCTCTGTTATATGATCCTATCTTATGATAATTGGCTTTTGGTAGGTGTTCTACAGCCATCTGTAGGCAGGGTCAAGGAAATTAATAGGATGCCCAACTAAAGTGCTGTAGAACGATTTTTGAATGACCGTATCTGTGTTAAGATGAGGAGGGGACACAGGGAAGAGTCTATCTAAATGGATACACCTCTTAAAAAAACTATTCTAAAGTGCTTGATGATTTGGCTGGAGTTTAATGCTTGGGAACTGTGGGAGGTTGGATGCTGTAGATCAGTCCCTCTTCCCTTCAAGCTATGAGAAACTCAAAGACTGATGGAGCTTGAATTCTCCAAGGACAGCTTCTGCACCACACACAGATATACAAACACCTACACAGCTTGTGCTGACTCTGGGAAATGTAAAGAAGGATGAAGAAGAAGTTCCTCTTTCTTATATCCTGCGTGGTCTGCATGTCCCTTCCTGACCCCACTCCATCTTATATTGATCAGTGGGCAATTTAATATTTGAGCACAACAGCATGATTTCTGGTCTTGAAAATTATAGCATAATGACAGCCTTTAAAATGATTAATGGCAGAGTAATAAGATAGTATAAACATGTGGTTCATGAATAGAATTCATATGAAAAATGAACTGTTGGTTACAAAACATTGCCTAGTGCCCAAATGACATTCCCTTAACATTATCCCCTCCCATTATCAACTCAACTGAATCAATCATGTGTACATTATTATTGAAAGCATTGCTAGAGTGATTTTAAATTTTGATAAGAAAATCCAGCCACTTTCCCAGGGCTAGATTCAGAATGTCTTGCCCTTTCCAGCATTTTCTCCATTTCATAGAAACTTTGATCAGTGACCAGTAGACTGTAAGCTCTTAGATGGCAGGAATGTTATTTTTTTTTATCTTTGTATTCTCAGGACTCATCCCTAGGACTTACATAAATCATAGGTGCTTAATAAATATTTACTGGATTGAATTAACCTTTCTCTAACCATATAATTGTCTGGTAATTACTTATCTTCCCATCCACCAAAAAAAAAAATTAACTACCCTTTTCCTTCACATTTTAGTATTTTCTTTGATGGTCCTTCCATCTTCATTGTCATTTAATTCATAACCTTGCTGTGGTCTTTGGTTCTTCCCTCTCTCCTAACCCCTGTATCAATTAGTGTTCTCTTTCTTCTCAAATTTCTTATTGTATTTGGTCTGAATCTCTCATATTGACCACATCCTGCCCTTGAATGTTCATTAGTGCATTGCATAATTCATTTTACTTATTAAATTTCAAGCTCCTTTTGGGATTTTCTTTGCAAAGTTACTACAGTGGTTTTCCATTTCCTTCTCCAGCTCATTTGATAGGTGAGAAAACTGAGGCAAACAGGGTTAAGTTACTTGCCCAGGGTCACACAGCTAGTAAGCATCTGAAGCCAGAACTGAACTCATGAAAATGAGTCTTCCTGACAGGACAGCAGAGGAAGTGCCAAGAAAAACACTGAGGCTGGTCAATTACCAGACTAGGAACATTCAGCTTCTTACTTCGAAATATTCTTAAGCTCTGATAAAGGGAATAAAACTGGCAGATGATACTTTGTCAGTGGAAGCCTATTAAGGCAGTCTGGTGAAGAAGGGGGGAAAAAAAGCATTATTATATTGTCAGCCACCTATCAGGCATTGTGCTAAGCTCTTTACAAATATTATCTTAATAGATCATCACAACAACCTTGGGAGATATGTGTTATCATCTCCATTTCACAACTGAGGCAATGTTAACAACGTTAAGTGACTTACCCAGGGTCACAAAGCTAGTAAGTATCTAAGGCTGGATTTGAAATGAGGTTAATTTGACTCTAGGACCAGTACTCTATCCACTATGCCACCTAGCTTCTTCAACAGCTCCAGGGCAGTAGTTGAAGTGAAGAGTTTTAATCCTGCCTAAGGTAGTTGTACGATCCTTACACAAATGGCATGCTGTTCCTCAGTCAGTTTCCTTATCTGTAAAATGGGAATGATGATAATAATAATAATAATAACAATAACAGCAACAATAATAATATTTATGTCACAGGGTTGGTTTAAGAATCAAATGGAATAGTGTCTGTGGGGTACCTTAAAGCCATATAAATTCTAGCTATCTTTATTATTCTTACCCTTAGTGTATGATTATTAAACCCTATTGTGAAGTCATGAACCCCTGCTTTGATTTTGGATGGGCCAATCACCTGTTTATCCTTTTCTTTATAATGGAAATAACTTCTTCTACAAGCTGTTTTGCTTACATTTGTGGTTTTACAGAAATAACTGCATATCTTCCTTTAAATCAGAGTCAATTTTATTCCAAGATCTAAGAATATTTTACTCTGCATATTTCCAGGATTATAATTAAATTGGCACATTCTTTCTGGGTGTGGCTTTCTCTCTCTAGAAGGTGAGTCAAAGAAGTGAAACAGATCTTCTGGCCGAGAGCAGCCTCTCATTGGGTCTCATGATTCCCTTTGGTTCTTCAAAAATAGGGGCAAGGTGGAGATGAAATGTGGCAAGTGAAGGAAAGACTTCTTGTCATAAAAGGGCCGTTAAGTCTTTATGTGCTCAATTGGGTAGAGGTGGGAGTTTGCATATGTGCATATTTGCAGAGCTCTGTTGCAGAGAGGGTGATGGATTTGGAGTCATGCTAACTGATTTCTCACCCTGGTGCCATCAATTACATGCTGGTTCACTATAGGCAAATCACATGTCTTCTGAGACTCATCTTCCTCATCTGTAAAATGGGAATAAGAAGCTTTGTCCTCTGTACCTCAAAAGATAATGGAAAGGATATTGTATTGCAAAATTTAATTGTGAGTGATGTTTGTGACTCTATCCCTATGTGTGTATAATTGGCTACACTAAAAAGTCTTTTCTATGTTTAAGAAGCTGCTACTTCCTAGATAAAAAACTGAACTATTAGAAGTCACATACACACATACATACACATATTACACACACACGCGCGGAATCATCAGTTGCTTTTCCTGATGAGGTATTACTAGATTTGAAAAATCTTTCAGGGCAGTTATTTCATGAAGGACCTGGTTGAAAAAGTGAAATGTTGTATTGTACTTGGAGTCATGAAGAAGTGAGCTCAAAAACTACCTGCCCCACTTCATAGGAGTCCACTAGATTCAACAAACATTTATTAGGCACCCATAAGCCCAGGATAAGAGCTTCTGATATGTAAGACATTGTTTTCTCTTTCCTGGAAGCAGGACTCCATGACACTTCCTATACAACCTCACACCTTTCTTCTTCCCCCACCCCTTTTTCGGATCCCCTGTGTATGCTGATTTCCTCTGTTAGAATATAAGCACCTTGAGGGCATGAGCTATCTTCTTTGCTTGTATTTATGTCCTTACCTCTTTGCAAAGTGCTTGGCACATAACAAGCACTTAATAAATGCTCTGTCTTTCTATCTCTATTAGCCTGTCATCTGTCCACCATCTATCTAGCTATTATATGTCTATCAGTCTCTCTCTCTCTCTGTGTCCCTCTGTGTGTGTGTGTGTGTGTGTGTGTCTCTCTCTCTCTCTCTCTCACTGTTTACCATTAGATCTCAACATATAAGGACACGTTGAAGGAATAGCAGCCTCTTAAGATGCCTCTCTCTTGCTCCAGATACCTCTTTGACCTAGAAGATCACTTAAGTCTTGGAACTCACACATCAGAAGAACTCTCAGCCTATGGGACCCATCTCTCTGCTTTGAAGGATATAGTGTCTCTCCCAGAATGTCATTTTAAGAAGGGTGCCCACCCCACCCCCATAGCTTCATTCCCCACCCAGGTGTTTTACTTATTCATCATATAGTAATGAAACCTATTTTTTTTTCCTGGAAAATCACTTGATTCCTGGAATTCACACCTCAAAAAGTACTCTTTGCCCCCAGGTCAAGATTCTACCCATAGATGACACATCATCTTATCTCTCAATTCCTTAGGATGGCAAGGAAAAGTGATACTATCAAATTATGCATTTAATATCTTGTGCATATAATAGGACCCAATGGTTGCACTTGCTACATTCAAATAATCCAAGCTGGAACCACCAGTCACGAAAAGACTAATGTGAATGGTTGGATGCACAGATGAAGAGTCCATATGAACAGGGTAGGCAAAACTTTTGTTGCCTGAGGGAGGAGGAGAGGAAGAGGAGGGAGGAAAGGTTAAATAATGAAAGTAAGTATTGGCAGACTTAGCACTTTCTTCCACACTTAGACCTTAAGATATATTTAGTTTTGATCCCAAACAAAGCTCAGGTTAGATATCACCACATCTGAATTGATTCTCTAGCACTGACTTTCATATTTATGAATTGATAGCATTTATGGTGTTACTGAATGAAGTATGGAAGGAATTAGCTTCATAAGGCCGGGAAAATATCAGACTCTTTCAGAAACACAAGACATAAGTCTACTTTTGCCAGGGTGAAGGAAGGTTATTCTACCAGAGCTAGTCCTTTTGAGTTTCTAATAGTGAGAACTTCATTTTACTTGGCTTACAATGCCACTTTGGCACAGGGCAAAATAAAATAAAGGGCATCCATTCCTCAAATATCCATATGTTGAATGTACCAATTTAGACTAGAAAGGGTAGGGAAATGGGCATAATTTGGCTTCAACTAGAAAAATTTCAAGGATCCTTCATCTTAGACAATTCCTCCAGATATGGACATAATGAGATTTGCTATTAAGAAATCTTGGAATATAGAATAGTAGAGCTAGAAGGAAGCTTAGCCTATAGAATGATAGAAAAAAGACTTTCAGAGGCAGAAATTACCGTAGAAGATAGAAAGGCAGGGCTGGAAGGGACCTTTGTAGCCCAAGTCCCACACATGCTACATACCAGGAGACCTAGTTAGTAAAATCCCAAATGGGGCCACAAAGAGTCAGACACAACTGAAAAGTGACTGACCGAAAGTTAATAAAAGAGTGAGCACATCATGGAAAAATATTGGTTCAATATGGTATGGAGGAAGGAATAAACATTTAATAGGGAATAAACATAGAACCTAGGTACTCTGCCAAGGGCTTAAAAAACCTAAATAAATGTTATCTCATCTAATCCTAACAACCTGCAAGATGTCGTTATGACCTCCAATTTACAATTGAAGAAAAAAGAAGTTAAGTGATTTGCCTAGGGACACACAGCCAGTAAGTGTCTGAGGCTGGATCTGAACTCAGATCTTTCTGACTCCTGACTCAGTGTTTTATCCACTGTGCTACCAGCTGCCTCATACATATATTAAAACATTACTATGTTTTATCAATGAAAAATTGGGTGCACATTTTTGTTTCAATGAGGAAAAAACAAAACAATGTCCATCTCTACCTGAAGCATAGTCCTGACTTAGCTCCTTACTTCGTAGAATGACAGAATCTTAGAGTTAGAAGAAAGAACATCAAAGTCCATCTAGTCCTGGGGCTTGTGAACTTTTTTTCTTCAATGTTTTGACAAGTTTATTTCAAGATATTTGGTTTCCTTCATAATCCTATATATTTTATTTTATTTTATGTGTTTAAAACCATGATGCTGAAAAGTGGCTTATAGGCTTATAAGATCTTTCAAAGGGATTCATCTTATGGATAATAATGGTCAAGAACCCCTGAAAGAATCTGATTCATTTCTGAGTAGGAATCAAGTCTATAACAGTAATCCCCAGTAAATAGTCATCTACTCTTTCTTTCTGTTTTGAAGACCTTCAGCGACTAGAAGCTTTTCTTTCTAAATAAGACAGCCCATCATTCTACTTTTGGATGGGTCTTTATTTTTATGAATTTTTTTCTGCACATGAAGCCTAAATCCTCTTCTCCTCTTTCCCCATTACTATTAGTTCTATCCTATGGGGCCAAGCAAAGCAAGTATAATCCCTCTTCCAATTGAAAGCTCTTGAAATACCTGAACACTAGTCCTAAGTCTTCCTTTTTCAGACTAAACCTCAGCAGTTCCTCCAACCAATCTTTATATGAACATAATCTCCAGTCCTCTCACCATCCTGGTTATTTAATTTATCTAAATCTTTCTTTATCCTTATTTATTGACTCAACAGTAAAAGTTAGCCCAAGGTAACTCAAAGTTAATGAAGTGATGGTCATCTTTCCCTTGTCCTCAAACCTTTGCAAATGAGAAAAGAGAACATAAATCCCCTATGCTTGTTCTCATTTGTACATTGCATATTTTTATGGTCCTGTTTTTTGGGGGAGATTCTTTCATTGTTGTTCAGTCATTTTTACTTATGTCTGACTCTTCATGACCTCATTTGGGGTTTTCTTGTCACTGGAGTGGTTTGTTTTTCCTTCTCCATCTCATTTTACAGATGAGGAATCCAAAGCAAACAGGGTTAAGTGACTTGCCCAGAGTCACACAGCTAATAAGTATCTGAGGTCAGATTTGAACTCAGGAAGATGAGTCCTCCTAGAAATTAACTTTAAATGATATTACCTAGAGCTCTTGGGGTGCTGATATAAAGAGACAGTGAAAGAATATGTAAATCTAGAACTAGGGAGGTTTTGACTAGTAGAAAAAAAGAGTAAGTACAATATACCCCACCCCAGGTCTATCAGCAGGTTCTATATTATTAAAAATATATAGGCTAGAAGGAAACCCATAAGGATAGCCTATTGTCAACATATGAGATGTAAGGAATTTGGCCCTGGAAAATCATGTTACCTACAGGATGATGATGATGACTCTTGTTAAGGAAGGATTATTTTAAGTTGGTCATTTCTTCTTTTTTGATATTCAAAATTATTTTGCCAGTTTACATTTACATATCAAATTATTAAGGAGGCATACTTGCATTGTCCCAGGTAATCCTTTGTTAAAGCAAAATATAAAATAATTCCTGTATTTTTAATACTTCTCATCCACAAACCTCATCTTTTGTGTAAACCCTATTGACATTCAGTCTAGACATTGCTAGAGGGACCCACTTCATGAATATCAATCAAAATATTACACAAAGACAAAGGGTGTTAAATTATTTCCAAGCTTTTGCCTGTTGACAAAATGTTAGTGTAATAATTAAAAGTGTGGAATCTTTAATGGCACAGTGGGACTGCCAAAGTGCCAAGTATATGCTAGTAATGTGGAGCCTTGAAGCTAGCTTAGGGAAGGAACTTAACCTCATCCTGAGCTCAAATTGACATTAAAATTGCAGTGAATCCTACGTAGGCAGAAAGAACAAGGATTCATTTTAAAGTGCCAATGACAGCTTAATTCATGTTTCTGATTTTTATTTTGGTGGGAGAACATATATGTATATGTATATATGTATATATAAATATATATGTACACATACATACATATCTATATGTGTGTATATATACATATATACACACATGGATATATATGCAGAGGTGATGTGTATATATCACATACATATATACCTATATGCTTATACATATAGACATATATGTATGACATGTATTATACACATATAATATTGCAACATAACCCTCTTTCTCCTGTGGCAACAAGCAATTAAAGTTTTTCACTTTGGGTGTGAGACACTTGTCACTTCTCTCTCTTGGATTCTATTTGTATAGTTTTGACATTGAGAAAGAAGTAGCTTTGGTTCAGGCACTTGGGATGAACACTGGATAGGAGTCTAAGAAGCCTGGGTTCTTGTTTCTATCCTGGCATTAATTAAACACAACCTTGGGAAAGTTATTTCATGACTGTATGTCAGTTTCTCTATTTGTAAAAGGAGGCTAATAGATTACATGCTCATATGCTTCCCCTACCCTCACTACCATATCTCCACTGCTGCTCCTATGAGAAAAATGTTAGTAGCAGTGGAGAGCTAGCCACAGACCAAAATAATTTTGGAATCCGAAGGACCATGGGGTTAGAAATACATTTCAGGGCTCAGAGGGTAATCAGTGGCCTTTGATTGCTAGATCTTCTGTTCATCCTCATCTAACTTGATTTCTCTACAGAATTTGACAGTGATAACAATTCTGTTCTACTCAACAATCTCTCTTCTTTTTCTTTTGGTAGCCATAGATTCCATGACTCACAATGTTCTTCCCACCTCTCAGACAATTTTTCTATAGCCTTTGTTGGCTTCTAAGAATCTTCCTGCCTCCTGGGTTCTCTCCAAAGTTTTTTTTCATTCTTGATAAGGTCCCCCTATATGATCACAAACTCTCGCATTGCTCAAAGGGTAGAATTGGGCACTGAAGGGGTGGAGTGGAGTATTGGGATGTTGGGGCACAGAGGTAAGTGTGGTTGTGTTGGAGGTGATAAGGTCCAGGATTGGCTATCACAGGGAAGGTGAAATTCTACCCATCTTACCACCTTTCAGCTGGTTCATCACATGCTCCCTTTGGATCCCCTCCAAGAGGGCTCAGCTTTGACTTTGGAGATCACAGTATTATACCAACATATTTATATAGTAGCAATAGGAGACTCCTTTTATTTTTTTAAAATTTATATTATTTTTAATTTATGGAATAAAACAATCATTTCTATAATGTAGTAATTTAAAAAAAAATGATGGTTATATATGAAACTGCAAATCCACCATGAATAACTTGCTATTCCTTCCAAATATGCAACATAATCACAATGAAAATTTCTTTTTTATTTCTTTTTTTTTCTTCCTTCCCCTCTACCATTAGGTACAAATAGGCATATATGTGTATATATGTATATACATACATATATATATGTGTGCATGTGTGTGTATATATATGTATATATGTATATATATGTATATATATATATATGTATATATATGTGTGTGTATATATATATATATATATATATATATATATATATATATATAAAATTATTCCAAATGTACTTCTATTTATCAGTTCTCTGGATGTCTGTAGCATCTTTCTCAATATGTCCTTTATAGTTAACTTGGTTATTTATAATAACTAAAATAACTTATTCACTCAAAGTCATTTCTAAAACAATATTGCTGTTACTGTATCCAGTGTTCTTTTGGTTCTGCTTATCTCACCTTTCATTATTTCATGCAAGTCTTTCCATGTTTTTCTAAGATCATTGAGCTCATCATGTCTCATAGCACAGTAGTGTTCCATCACACTCATATACCACAACTTGTTTAATCACTCGTCAATTGATGGGCATCCCTGAAATTTCCAGTTCTTTGCCACCACAAAGAGATCAGCTATAAACATCTTAGAACATATGGATTCTTTTCCTTTTTCCTTAGTTATCTTTGGAGATAGACTTAGGAGTGGTATTGTTGAGTCAAACGATATAGGTAGTTTAATAAATCTTTGGGTATAATTCCAGATTGCTCTCCAAAATGATTGGATCAGCTCACAATTCCACCAACAACAAATAAATCCGTATCCCCTTCAAAATTTTTCACTTTCCACTTAAATCATTTTAGCCACTCTGGTAGGTATAAAATGATATCTCAAAGTTGTTTTAATTTTCATTTTTCTAATAAATAATGATTTAGAATGTTTTTCATATGACTATAAATTGTTTTAATTTCTGCATTGGAAAACTGCCTGTTCATATTCTTGGACCATTTGTCAATTGGCAAATGACTCATATTCACATATATTTAACTTTATGTATTTAAGATAAGAGACCTTTATTCTGAGAAACTGTCAATAAAATTTCCCTGCCCCAATTTTCTGTTTTCCTTTTGAGCTTGGCTACATTTGTTTTATTTGTACAAAACCTATTTAATTTAATGTAATCGAAATTATTTTATACCTAACTTTGCTCTCTATCTCCTCTTCATTTATAAATTGTTCACCTATCTATAAGTCCGATAATACGTTCCACGTTCTAATTTTCTTCTACATTTTCTTGTAATATCTCTTTATATCTAGGTCACTTATCTATTTTGACTTTATTGGTAAATGGTATAAGATATTGGTCTATGCCCAGTTTCTGCCTTAGTACTTTCTAGTTTTCTCAACAATTTTTACCAAATAATGAATTCTTATCTCAAAATCTTAAGTCTTTACACTTGCCAAATGCAAGATTATTATATTTATTTGCTGCTATAAATTGTATGTCTACTCTATTCCATTGATCTATCTTTCTATTTCTTATCCAGTACCAGATAGTTATAATTACTTCCTTATAATACAGTTTAAGATCTGTTACTGCTAAACCTCCTTCCTTTACATTTATTTTTATTATTTCCTTTGATAATCTTGACTTTTTAATTCTTCCAAATGAATTTTGTTATTATTTTTCTAATTTAGTAAAATAATTACTCCTTTTATTTTGACATCTTCTAGAGGTATCCATCAAAAGCAGGTAACTGAAGATGAATACAAAAGTGTGACATGATTCTGAAGAAAAGGGCTAAATCTCAGCATGAGTTGAGTCTGGCAAAAAAAAAACACAAAATCAACAAAGGACCCTTTTTCAAGCTAAATTGGGAAAAAGAGAAGATGCCAAGAATGAATAGGACTACTGCTTGAAGTAGATAGGAATTGATAACTAATCACAGTGTGAATACAAAGTTATTCCATTTTGATTTTTTTTCCTCTAGCTTTTCTTGACAAAGAGGATGATCATTGTACTGGAGATGACAAGCTAAATATTTACAATATGAGGTTGATACTCAAGATAAGTGAAGAAACAGTGAGAATACCTCTTTGGCCCTAACGAATTCAAGTAAGTTACCTGGCTCAGTTGAAATATATCTCGAGTATTAAATAACTGGTAGGCATTATTTCTGAACTGTTTTATGTAATCTTTAAAAGACTGGAGAAAAAGAGCATGAATACAGGAATGGAGAAGAATAAAAATTGTCCTGATTTTTAAGAATAGGAAAAATAATATCTACAACTAGATGAAACTTTACTAATTCCTGGGAAGTTTCTATGATGTATTATAAAAGAGATGATTAATAAATATTTAGAATAGGAAACAATTATTACCAAGTGCCAACATAACTTCTTCAAGAACAGAACACACAGATTTTCCAAGTTCCCTTTTATGAAAAGTACTTAATTGGTAGATCAGGGGAAAGCTATGAATGCAGTTTACCTAAATTTAAGCAGAACATTTGATAAGGTATTCCATTCTATTCTTATGGGAAAGATGGAGAGATGTAGGCTGGATAAAAACATTAGAGTTGAATAGCTGGGTACAAAGAAAAAGTCATTAAGGACTTAATGTCAATTTGGAAGGAATGAATTGCTGCCGAGATCTGTCTGTAGCCTGTGCTCTTTTTAAAAATAATATTTTATTTTTTCCATAATTACATGTAAAAACAATTGTAACACTTTTTTTTTAAAGTTTTCAATTACAGATTTTATTCCTCCTTCTCCTCTCTTGCTGAGATGGTAAGCAATCTGATATAGATTATACATGTGAAATCATGTAAAAATATTTCCATAGTAGTCATTCTGTGGAAGAAAACTCAAACCAGAAAGAGAGAGAGAGAGAGAGAGAGAGAGAGAGAGAGAGAGAGAGAGAGAGAGAGAGAGAGAGAAGGCTTCAGTCTGTATTTTGACTCCATCAGTTCTTTCTCTGGAGGTGGATAGCATTTTTCATCACGAGTCCTTTGGAGTTGTATTAGATCATTGTATTTCTGAGAATAGCTAAGTCATTCACTGTTGTTCATTGTACAATATTGATATTAATGTGTACAATGTTCTCCTTGTTCTGCTCACTTCACTCTGCATCAGTTCATGTAATTTTTTTAAGGTTTTTCTGAAAGTATCCTGCTCATCATTTCTTATAGCACAATGATATTCCATTACAATTATATACCACAACTTGTTCAGCCTTTCCCCAGTTGAGCACAGGGTCTGTGCTCTTTGATGGTTTTATGCATTAGCATGGAATAGCATGCTTACCAAACCTGCAGTTGACACAAATCACTAAAAGGGTGGTTAACACACTGAATGATGGTCAGGATGCAAAAAAGTTTTTTAAACTAAATTTTACTTTTATTTCAATCGATGAATTCTTTCCTTCTCTTCCCCCCCCCCTTTATTACCAATGAGATAGAAAGAAAAACATAACTCCTGATATAAACAGGTATAGTCAAGCAAAACAAATCCCTACATTGGTCATATAAAAATGTCTCCATTTGCACTCTGAGTCCTTCATCTCTGTGTCAGTAGGTGGATAACATATTTCATTATGAGTTCTTTGGAATCATGTTTGGTCATTCTGTTGATTAGAATTTCTAGGTATTTCAAAGTTGTTTTTATAATATTATCACTGTATAAACTGTTTTGCTGATCCTGATCACTTCTATGTCAGTTCTTCATAGGTTTCAAGTAAATTATGCCCTTGATCATTTCTTAGAGGACAATTATATGCCATCATATTTCTATGCCATTGCTTCTTCAGCCATTCTCTAATTGGTGGGCACTCCCTCAGGCTCCTATTCTTTGCCACCACAAATGTAGGGGGAAAAGAAAGATTTACAATACAGTGTATAAGTCAATGGTTAGGAAGGAGCCCTACCATGGGGCAGTGTCCTCTCTGACATCTCCAATAATTGACATTATTCTGGGAGTGAGACACAATGAACAAAGGGAATCTTTGTGGCAAGCCCTACAAGGCAGTGTCAGAAAACATCTACAAAGCACAGCCTAGAATGGAAACCTTGGAATCTTTGATTATAGAGAAAGGGGGAGGTAGTATCAGAGGGAAAGACATGCCCCAGCATTTGGGTGGACTGGGTAAGTCCTCTAGCAGAAAGTAGGACTTCATCTGAGACTTAAAGGAAGTCAAACAGAGGTATAGATGAGGAAGGAAACCATTTTAGTCATGAGAGACTGCCAGTCCAGGTAGAAGGTAGAAATGATAAGATTTGACAACATGTTGGTAGAGGCAGCTCAGTAGCACAGTGGAAAGAGAGCTGGGCCTGGATGCAGGAAGACCTAAGTTCAAATCCTGCCTCAGCTAGCTGTGTGATCCTGGGCGAGTCACTTATTTCTATCTCATCTTTTTTGTGGTTGTTGTTCAGTCATATCTGACTCTTCATGAACCTGTGTGGGGTTTTCTTGGCAAAGATACAGGAGTGGCTTGCCATTTCCTTCTCCAGCTCATTTTATAGATGAGAAACTGAGGCAAACAGGGTTAAGTGACTTGCCCAGGGTCACACAGCTTGTAAGTATCTGAGGACGGATTTGAACTCAGTTTTTCCTGACTCTAGGCCTAGTACTCTACTGTGCCACTAGCTCCCCACCTGTCTCAGTGGGGATGATGATGATGATGATGATGATGATAATAATAATAATAATAATAATAATAATAATAATAATAATAATAATACCTACCTTCCAGGATTGTTGTGAGGATAAAAATGAGGTAATATTTATAAAGCACTTTAGAAACCTTGGAGTACTATATAAATCCTAGCCATTATTATGATATATTAGAATGAGAGTACAGAATTGAGTATGCCACTGAAGCTGTGAGCCAAGGTGACTGGGTAGTGCCCTGTGCAACACTAGTGAAGTTGGGAATCAGAAAGATTTTGAATAAAAGAGAAGGAGTTCTGTTTTGGATGTACAGAGTAAAAATACAGAATTCTTCAATGATTTGAAGTACAATATGGGGAAGCATGACTAGATAAATTCATATGAAAGTGTTGGGGGTTTTATCATCAATATCAACACTATACAGCAGCTAAGAAAGTGTTTTCATTTTGTTTTGGTTTGTTTGGGTTCTTTTTTGTTTCTTTTTTTTCTTTTAATATTAGACTGTGGTAAATGAGACATAGCATCCAGGAATCATGATGTAATCAGCCCATTGTATTCTTCCTTGGTCAGGCAACATCTGGAACATATTGTGTCCAGTAAGGCATTATACTTTAGGAAATCAACAATGTGAAGAATGTCCAGATCAGGGCAACAAGAGTGATGGTGGGCCTCGAGTTAATTCCACATTTCAATGCATTAAAGGAAATGTAGAAGAGGACTGTGTAATAAATGCATTCGAAGGACTGTCATCAAAAAGAGCTTAGACTTTTTCTCTTTGGCATAAAAGATATAATTAGAAACAGTAGATGGAAGTTATAAAGAGATGAATTTAGATGATATAAGGAAAAACTTGCTAACAATTAGAAGTATCAAAGAGTTGAATGGGCTGCCATGGGAACTAGGTAGTTTCCTTCTCATTGCAGGTCTTCAAGCCAAGACTGGATGACAGCCTGTCAAATATATTGTAGAGGGCATTCTTTTCCAAGAAATGATTATATTTGATAGCCACCGAGGTTTGAAATTCTAGAATATTGTTTCTGTGACATATTTTCAGCCTCATCTCACACTACTGCACTCCCCATCATGTACTCTGTCATCAAACCATCACTCAGTCTTGCATGCCCTTTGTCCTAGGTCCCTCCATGTGACATCTCTCCTGTTCCCTTGACACTCTTCCCAACACAAACAGAAAAGAACTGAGAAAATCCCTGATTTGAATGAACTATAAAAGGCCAAAATTGATTGACAGGTTCTCATCATTGTCCTTTTATACTGGCCTTTAGTCTCTGTAGTGGAGGGTCTTGGGAGGCAGTTTTCCTTCCTTACCTCTCCCTACACATAGCCTCCAGTGGAGTGGGACCCAGTGCAAAGGTGGGTCTCATTGCCCTCAGACTCATGTCTTTACTATATCACTGTCTCTCAGTCAGTCTTTCTCACACATACTGAATCCTCTACTTTCTCACTGCACTGCTTTCTTTTCTTTTCTGTGCTCCTATGATCAAACTTCTTTTTTGCACTATACATTGATTCACTCCTATACATGCACTGAATTACTCCTCCCACTCTACCAAAAAAAAATTCAAACAAATCAGAAATTCTTCCAAGAGCTTAATACAGACTCTCTGTTTATTGTTTAGTCATACTAGCAGCAGCCCCACAGCTGCATTCCTACTCTCTTTAAACAGGCTAGGAGGAAATCCTGGAGAATAATCAACAATGAATTCTGCCCCCTAATACCCAAAAAATACTTCTCAGTTTTTATTTTTCTTAAAGCACTTTGTCTTCCCTTATATCAATCTCCAATTCACCCTCCACACAACTGCCGAAATGATATTTCTGAAGTACAGATCTGACCATGTTACTCTCCTGCTTAACAAACTTCAGTGGCTCCCAATTATCTCCAGGGTCAAATAGAAATCCCTCTATTTGACATGTGAAGCCTTTCACAAGCTGGCTCCAATATACCTATCCAGACTTATTACACATTGCTCCCTTTCATTATCTACATGACAGCTAAACTTGCCTTTTCATTGTTCCTCACACATGTCATCTTATCTCCCATCTCCTTGCCTTTATACAGGCTATCCCCAGAGTCTAGAAGGTAGGTACCTTAGCTCTAACAAAAGGTCTGAGCAAATAGTCAACACTTGCTATGGCATCCCAGGCATTAGAGATTTGTAATAGTTCAATCTAAAGTAGTTAGGGCTATTAGTATCAACTAGAGATTGTTAACTTCTCTCCAACTCTCTACTACAATAAAACCCACAACAGCCAACTAGCTGTGAGTGTGTTCTATTCTATCAGAGCATGGGAATTTTATAAGCCTAGGAACAGGGCTTATCACCATTGCCTAAAGTCTTATCCAGCTTGGAGAGATTATGAATGACATCATATTCAGCTAAGCTTTTTGGATGGATTCTTAAGGACATGTGGGATCAACAGCATTACTCCAATCTGAGAACCCCATGGATATTTGAGTATAGCCAATTTTTCATATTTTTTTATCCCCATGTCTTAACAGAGTGCCTGGCATATGGTAGGTACTATAAATGTTAATTGACTCCCTGACTAGGATAGGTTGTAGGAACAACATCTATTCATCTGGTTGGGGCCCATAGTAGTAAGCCTCATTTGGAAGGTAGAAATTGACTGATATTACATATGTAAAAAGATTGGAAGGTCTCTGAGACATAAACTAGTTCTCCTTTAAATGGTAATGAAATCATTCGCAAGATTTCAATCAGTCCATGGGACAAAGGCTTGAACCATTGACATAGCTTCCTAGTGGCTTAAGTCATAAAAGCTCAGCACAGAAGTAATCATGTCTCTTCAGGCTTTCCCGTCTTCCTACTGCGTGAGTGAATACATTCTTTATCAGGAGCACCATCATGGTAAAGACCAGGGGAGCTGCCAGCCAATGAAACTAATGTTATAACTTTGCTAAATATCCTTTCTATACTACTGTTGATTTATTTTTGTTGTTGTTGTTAAAGGTTATTTTGTATGGGTGTCTCATTTGATTCTAGTCCCAAGCCTGAAGCCACACTGGACTGAGTCAAGCCCAACTAAGATTAGGCGGGTATTGTGCATGTGAATGTACATACTCCTGTCTGTCTCTATTAAGTATCTCCACAGAGAGGGCTTATGTTTTATGGGACTGGCCAAAGAGCCTAGAGTTAGAGAGTCTGAGATGTGACTCTAGATGTCACTGCCAAAGAACATATCATCTATCTTTTTGTGATTTTATTTCTGAGTCTGTCCAACAGAGATCAGGGGTACCTGTCTCTACCTGCTTCACAAGGATATTATAAAGATCTGTGAGTCAGTACATGTTAAGGTCCATGTAACTTTGTTAGAAGAAAGACTGCATCAAGTCTAATGTATTATTCACTAATCGCCGGATTTGAATTTAAAATAAAAGAATGCAATATCCTTCCAGAGCAGGACTCATCAGGCACTCCCTAGTCTGAGAATACAAGCCATTCTTTCATCCAGTATTATTTGAGAATTTACTGCACACCGAACATGAAACTAATACTGGGGCAGACACACAAGAAGAAGTAGATACAGTACCTACTCATAATCAACTAGCAATCTAGCTGGAGGAGATAGAATTCACAAGAACACTTTAAATGACTTGAGAACAATTACATTCAACAAAGATTTATTAAGCTTCCATCATGTATGAGCCATTTCTGATCATAGAATTTTGAGCTAAAAGGCCATGCCTTAGAGATCATCTAGTCTAAAAACTTTATTTATACCTGAGGAATCTAGATCCCAGAGAAGCCTTATAATCTACTCACAAAGAGAGAATACATCAATGCACAGGGAATTACAAAGATATTCCAAGATCACATTTCAGAAAATCCTTAAGATGGTCACTGTACTTGAAGGGCCTAGAAGCATCAGTCACGGTGGAACACACTACTTTCATGAATATCTTACCTCAATTCTGTGCTTTTCAAGAACAGTTTGGGGGCAAGGCAGAGGTCCTAATTTATTGCTGCTACATTAAGAATGTGATATGCCAATAGTAGTAACATTGAGCACCAAGTTTTTCTTATAATTAAACTGGCAAGTGTGCCCAGTGTCCTCCCCCAGTCTGGGAATCAAGATGATGATATTAAAAACACTGATAAGAGAGTGAAGCATTATGGGAAAGAGGGGGAAGTAAAACAAATGCAAAGTTTGTTGTTGTTGTTTTTCCTTAACAAGTGTCAGCAAATGATTTCCTACCTAAAGCCATGTAAATGCTGCTTAAATAGCAGGAAATTACACTTCATGCCTTTTCCCACACTAGCACACTGACTGAGGGGAAAAGTGTGTCTGAGAAAATTAAATTGATTCTGTACCATTTTTTATTGATTCTGTTTACAATTAATTGATTTTGTTCTGTAATTGTCTAAATCTTGGTTCTTTGAACTTAATGCAGAAATTCAGAAAGCTTGATTTCTCCTCTTCTCTCACCATCCCCACCTTTGGGACTTAATCCTGTTTGGCAAAATATGGATATTCCTTTTCCCTTTTATATCTTCTACTCATAGATGTGCATGTCAGTTGAGTGTGAGGCGGGGTGAAACTCTTCCACCCAACCTGGGCCCCTAATTTCAGTTCTGCTCATTGTCTTCATATGACTCCTCCCTCACTTAACTTGGAAATCTGTTGTCTAAACTCATCATAGTACACATACATGGAATCTTAGGACCTAGAGCTAAAAGGGACCTTAGAGGTTATATGTCCCAGCTTCTCCCTTTACAGATGAGAAAATTGAGCCCCTGAGGGCTTACCTGACCTGCCCACAGTCACTCAGGTGAGTAGGAGAAGTAAGATTTCTCCTTGGATCTTCTAATTCCAAATTCAGTGCTCTTTCTACTCCACTGTAGACAGACACCTGCTGTGAAGTGTAACTGCTTCATGTTAGCACACATCTGAACTTAGAAGTAGGCTGTCTTAAAGAGCTAAAGGATCAGCTCTGCTGTCCAGTTTTCTTACCTTATTAAAAAGCACATCACCAAATGTTACACAAATGGTTTATTATACATAAAATTGACATTCTAAAAAGCGTGCTTTTCTCCCTCTAAAAAGGCGAGGTGGTGTAATGTAAAGAATACTGGACTAGTGTTCGGGAAAGACCTGTCTGTGCTCAAATTTCACTACTGATTCTTCTCAGCTATGGGACTATGGGCAAGTCACTCTATTTCTCTCAATCTCAGCTCCTTATTTGTAAAATGGGGACAATTTTATCTCTATTTCCTACCCAACAGAGGTATTGAAAGGGTACAACAAGACAATATGGAGAAGCAATTTGTTAACCTTAAAATGCCATATACTTGCCAGCTATTATTATTTTTGGATTAGATCAATATTTTCCAGACTTTTAATGCCATGATAAACTCAGGATTATATATTGTGGTGGAAACAGCCTTGGAAGTACATTCAAAAGGCCTGAGGAAGAGACAGGAGATGTGATGCCAGGTGAGTCAAACCACTGCTGCCACTACTACCACTACCTCACTACCAATAGCTCAGGACTCTGAGCCTAAAGAGTCCTGAGGGACAGCATCACCCCCAGACAACCGGCCTCAATTCTAGATGGGCCCCCACAGCTATCATCCAAGAACTCAACTTTTGTGTAGATGTGAACTGGCAATTGTTTCTACACCCTTGCCTTCTCAGCAGCCATGGTTACTGAAGACCCAGAAAAGAATGTTCTTGCTGCCAAAGTCCTTGGCACTGTCAAATCGCTCAATAGATATGTTTTATTAGCTCAATGGATATGGTTTCATCAGTGGAAATACTATCAAAGATCCTAAGGACTATGGGGCCTTAACATCTAACTTGCAGCTAAAACCTCCTGTGCTGTCTCCTCCTATAAGAATGTGAGCTCCTTTAGAGCAGGGAAAATGCCTTTCTATTTGTTTAGAACAAATTAAATGTTTAATAAATGCTTTGCAATTCATTCCTTCATCTTGGCTCTACTACTGACTAGTCATGAGATTTTGCATAAGTCACAACTTCTCTGACCTTCAATTTCTACACTTATAAAATGGAGGTTATAATATTTGCTGTGTCTATGTTACAAGGTTGTTATTAGAAAAGTGTTTTATGGACATGATACAACCTCACGTCTTCCTGATTTCAAGTCTAGATTCTATCCACTATGACCTGCCCCTGACTTCAAATATGGGCTATTATCATTATGTATCAAAGTAGTTGGTGCCATGTCTAGACAACTGTTGACCAAATAGAAGGAAGGAACCATTTAATTTTTTGCCTGTATGTCTACAGCACCTAGCATGATGCATTAATGAATACTGGCTTAATGAATTAATCTGCAAGTATTCATTGATAGCTAGCTAACTTTATATACCTCCAGCCATTATTACCTTTTTTGCTCTATCATCTTTCTATTCATTTATAAGAGCTTTGTCCATCTACCACTTTGGTTAAGGTCAAGAATAATTAAAGGGCATTGATGAAACATATTCTATCATGAGACAATGAGCTTTGTGCTTTAAATTGCCCTAATGAACTCCTTTAGAAACAGTGGATTATATATTTCATTAAGATTCTTTCCAGCTTAATGATCCAATAATTCCTGAGTTAGAAGCTACATTATGACTGTGCTAATAAGGGTGGGCTATCACAAAAACCAACCAAGAGCTTCTACATGAGGTATATTAGTAACACTAAAACTATTATAATCATGCTTAATACTGATTATTATACAATCATACAATTAACAGGCAGACAATAATATTATTGCACAATTGTATAATGCTTGAAGTACTCTCTTCTCAGCTAACCTGTGATATTGGTACTGTGAATATTATTATTCCCATTTTATAGATAAAGAAACTAAGGCTGAAAGAAGATAATTAACTCATTTATGGTCACACAGCTAATAAGCGTTAGAGTTAGGACATAAACACAGATCTCCTGATTCTAAGTTGAGAAGAGATATTTGTTACTTTACCAAGTTCCTTTTGCCAATATGATAGACTGACAAAACTCTAAATAACAATGTGGTTTATGGTTCACTGCTCTAATAATGACCACCAATGCTATTTTAAATCGTAAATATGATTATGTGCAATGAAACCTCATCTTTGTGAAGAGGTCTAGGGGTTTTGGGGTGCCGGGACCCCAAGATTGTGGTACCAGGCCCCCAAGATCATGGTACCGGGCCCTGCTGAATGAAGTCGACTCAAATCTTCTTCAGCCAGAGGAAAAGTTTATTAGTGATAAATCACAGAGGCCAGGTGAGGCAAAGGACAGGCGGGCATGAGAAAGGCTCAGCCTTTGGGGCACGAGAGATTCTCAGCTAGGTGATGCCCGTAAAGACGAGCCGGGCATGAGAGGTTCTCAGCCTTGTGGGCCTGAGATTCTCAGCATCTGAATGAGGGCCAAGGTGGATCTTAAATACTAAAGTTAACATTGGGTGGCCAGAGAAGGGGGTTGGGGGAAAGGGTCTAGGTAAGAATTCTAATTGGGGAGGTCAGAGAGATTGAATAGACAATGGGAATAGATAATGGAGGGAACAGGAAGGCAGAAGCTTGAAAGGCATCTGCACAAAATCAAGGTGGGGCTAGGACTTTCAAAAGGAGATAAAGGAAGGCCTTTCTGGGGTCTATAGACAAGAGGGAGCCGAAGGCTTTCAAAGGGATATGAGGGGAGTTCATTAGGAAATTTGAAGGTTTAAGGGTTTTCTGGGTCCTGTAGACAAACAGGAGCCAGATTCTATTCAGGGCAAGGGTTGAAGGTGCATCTGAATAAGATCTAAAGGTAAGCTAGGGCTTTCAAGGGAGATGAGGGTCTGGGGCCTGTGAGTCAGATTCCCTTTGGGGCAAAGGGCAAAGATCTTGGCTTGGGCCCCGCCCCTATCATTTGGTTTTTCTGCTGTATTCAACACCTTTGACCATTTCCTTCATCTGAATAATTTCTCTTCCCTGGGATTCCATGACCTGCTTTTTTTCCTAGTTCTCTACTAGGTTGTTTAGTCTCTCCTTTCTTATCTTTGTTTGGTTCATTTTCTTCCTCCTGTCCTCCAAATATGAGTTTTCCTTAAGATTCTGACAAGATTCTCCTATCTTTTCCCTCTATACTCTTTCTCTTGGTGATCATGATTGACTCTTCAATTTCAATTCCCATCTTTCATGCATCTTACTGATAAATCTATATTTCCAGCTCTAATATCTCTATTGTATATCTAATGCAACCATCTATCTGCTACACATCTCTACCTAGATCTCCCCTTGGCACTTCAAACTCAACCTGTGGAAAACTATATTTGAAGGCTGGTCACATGGAAGAGGAAATAGACTTTTTTCTTGTTTAGTCCTGAGAGAAAAACCAGGAACAATAAATTGAAGTTACAAAAATTAAAATTTAAACTTGATACCAAGAAAACAAAATGAAATGAAACAAAAATTTCTAACAGTGCTTTCCATATGTTATACAAATAGCCTTAGATGTAGCTTCTTTCTCCTCATGGGAGAGTGTTAAGTAGATACTGAGTAATCACTAGTAAGAGATGTTATATTGGAAATAAATAATAATCGTTTGGGGAAGGTACCAATTAAGATTAGAAAAGAGACATGCAAAATATAAAATTCTGTGATTCCTTACCTTCCCCCAAACCTGCCACTCATGATGAGACAGAATATCACACAGCTGCTGTATTAGGGAGCAAGCTAGAAAGTCCTCATCATCACAGAATCACATAATACTGACAGACTAAACCAAAGTTACTCTGGAGGAACCAAAAAGAGACAGCATGCAAGATGACTACTGGAAAAGATGGGGAGGGGATGCTGCCACATATGCGGCTCTACTGGACATCTTTTCGAAGGTCAATGAGCTGAGAGGGACACAATGAAAAAATATTTCTATCAAGGAATCCTCCAATGAATTCTGCCAATGTGTACATGCTTCTTCTGAGCCCTAGATATTTCACTGAGTTTTATCTATCTGTATGCAACTGAAACTGCCACAATAACAGCCAATCTATTATCACTGGCAAGAGAGTTTTCATTTTCCTCCCTAAATCCCCCATTGAATTCTACTCCCATACAATAACAATGACATTTTAGTGCTCCTCATCACTAGTAGCTCTGTGATGACACTTGTCCTAGATCTGACTCAGCTTACTGTGTGTAACTTCATCAGTGCCCCTGGCCATGGTGCTGAGATTTGAAATCAAAAGTTGCAGTTATCTTAGAGATGAAACAGTGGTAAGCAAAGAGTAGCCATGGCAAAACCTAGATCCTTATGAAGGAATTTAAAAAGTAGATATGTAATAAAATCAAATCCACAGACACTTATTAAAGAACAATAATATTTTCATCTTATTTAATTTTACTTTATTTTGGAGGTGGTGGGCCAGGTCTGGGATTACATATTTAAGAAACTCCCTTAACCAGTGAAGAACACCAACTTATTATCTTAGAGAATTACCAAAAATTAATGACCTGACTATGGTCACAGTCTGTGTGTCATTATTTTTGTCATTTTGACTAGATGTGATTTTGTTGGTATAGAGAGCACTGGGTGAAGGGACTCTTTCCACCACTGCAAAGAGGTAACTTCCTTGCAAATTTCAGTCTAAGAGAAATGCCCAGCAGCAACTACAGATTAAATTATATCATCAAAGCCACATAGCCAGTATGTGAAAGAGGCAGAATTTAAATCCACATCTTCCTGACTGTGGAGTTGGCTCTTCATCCACTAGCCAAACTTCAGTATGTTTTAGTGAGAGTAAAATGTCCACTTCAAAACCTGTATCTGTTGTCCAAAAACCAACCTAGTGAAGTGTTGAGAATATTTTAGCATTTTGACAGGTTGGCTTTCCTAGGCAATATCTTATTATATATTGATATTTCATTGACTTCTGATTACTGTAAAATTATTGGGACTGTTGTTTCTCCAAATCCCCTTAAAATTATTGGGACTGTTGTTCCCCCAAACTCCTTTTTCATAGTAGTAATGACTTTAACAAGGCCCATCAGTAAACATTTGACCATTAAGTGGTCTCTTTTTGGCCACAATGAACCATTAAAATATGTTTTTAAATTTTAAGTTGAAATAAATAAAACAGGATAAACCTTGACAATAAACATTCAGATTGGATCTTTGTTAACTAATTTGCTAATTGTTTTCTCAGATAAAGATATTAACCTAAAATTGGGTTTTAGCCTTGGCATGTATTATATAGAGTAAGTGTGGGGGTGGGAGGACAGGAGCATTTAGCTTAATTAGTTACCATTAGCTAAGTGGTTCAAGTGTGCAGTCAATACCTTACTGATGTTCATCTCAACTACTTGGCATTAAAGAGTAATTATCTACCATACCTGGATTCCCAAAGTACTTGACAAAGCTATGAGTCATGGAACTGTTCCCAAGTGAGGAAAATTAAGCAACTACTATGTACTTTTCTAAATCCCTGCAGTTCTTATGAACACACAGGGGGCCAACTCCTCAAAGCTGACAGGGTAGGTCTCTGGGCAGAGAAGACTAGAGAGAGCAAAGGTAACAAGCAGAAACTCTTCCTAGCCGTGTTGCATTGTAGCCAGCTGTTCTCCTGAAATAACCTGGCTCCCCACAGCCTCTAATTGGCAGCTTTGGTTTCACAGGAAACACTTCCTTTTTGAAAAGTTGAAGCTAAGCCTTTTAATGCCCCAAGCAAAACATGTTAGCGTCTTGATTCCAAGGGTGTGGAAGACATAAATCTAAAGTATCTATGGTTTCGGTGGGAGTACTAAACTCTCTCGGCTGACGCACCAGAAGAATTAAAGAAACCTAACAGCCTTCTGAACAATTGTCAAGAGGTGTATGGAATCTGATTTCTAGAAAGTGTGTTTCATTTTCTATCTTAGTCACTTTTTCCAGTTCTGTAGTGTCTTTACCCCTTCTAACATCTGCATGCAGTCAGTTCCATGTTGGAAGTATAAAATGCATGGAATGTGGGGTCTGGAAGCCATTTTTATAATGTTGTTTCCAACACACCTTGCTGACAAAACCTGAATTGCAAAACTGAGCCAACAGCTTATCTTTAAAAAGCCCCAAGCATGAGTTTGTCTTTTTTTCCCTTCATTTTTGAATTTCCATGCTCAAGAAGGAAAGTTTGTCATGACAAATGATCACCTTGCATGGCAGTTTTTCATTCCAATGAGCATTCTGAGCCTCCTGTTGGGGGATGACATCTTGCTTAAGAGGAAAGTGGCTGTTTTACAAGCCCAGTGGAATTGTGCTTCTAATTTTCCAGGGTCATTCCATAGAAGGAAAATTGCAGTGTGTCTTATTCTAAGATTTTGTAATCAGAAAAGAACAATTATTTTACCTTTCCTGGGGTGCACCAGACTGAACAAGACTGTCCTTTTCTACAGGTGCAATTGAGGAGTTCAAGGAATAGAAACAAAACTACATGCCCCTCTAGACTAACTGTGGAATAGGGATTGGACTGATGATTTTATGAGATCAGGAATTCTTAGATGAGGAAATTTCCTCTAGCAATGTACATTGGCACCTTCTCTGCAAGGAATAGTCTTACAGAATTGCTTGGGGGTCATGAGACTTAAGTGACTTGCCTAGGGTCACATAACCAGTGAGTTGGAAACTGAATTGAATTGAAGTCTTCCTGTTTCAGTTCATTTTATTAATAGTGTACTAACCATCTGTGGCATACTTACCTGAAAGAGGATAAAAGGAAATATGTGCATGCCACTTAATTGCCAAAAAAGATTCTCAAGGTTTTTATGGTCTAAGAATAAAGCATCACATGTAACCACAGAACAAGAAATCTGTCCTGCCCAGAACCACAGGCTGACTTTTACTGTCCCTAGGTATTTGAGCATAATATTTGTAACAGAGCATAGGTACTAATTTTCATTAGTAAATAATATTACACTTATAAATGTACTAATCTCAGATAAGCAGAGCCCAGATACCTTAAATAAACCAATTATAAGTAGTCTAGACCATAAGATCATAGATTTAGAGCTGGAAGAGACCTTAGAGGTCATGTAGTCCAACTCCCTCATTTTACAGATAAGGAAATTGAGGCTCACAGAGGTTGCCTGCCTTGCCCAAAGTCATAAATTTAAGTGGTAACAGTTAGGTTCAAATATTGGTCTGATGAGATCCAATTCAGCATTCTTTCAATTTCTTACAATTCCCTGGGAAGGTAGAGCTTTAAATGAAACAGCTGGAGAAAAGCCCATGACAGTACCCCTGCTCTATGATTGCTAGACCTATTTTCCAAAAGACATCAAATAAAGAGGAAGGTATCTTATGTGTACAAACATATTTATAGCAACTCTTTTTGTGGGGGGAAAAATAGCCTAGAAAGTAAGGGATGCTCATCTGTTAGGGAATGGCTGAGAAAACTGTGGTATTTGAATGCAACGGAATATTATTTATTGTTCTATAAGAAATGAGGGGAGAGGGGAAAGGCAATTTCAAAGATGCAGGAAAAACTTGTACAAACTGATGCAAAGGGAAGGCAGCAGAACCTTGAGATCCATTTATACTGAAACGTTAATATTGTAAAAACAAAGACATAAAAATTGACAAAGAATGAAATGAGCAGAACTGGGAGTCAGGAAAACAATTTATAGAATAACAATAACACTGTAAAACCAAACAACTTTGAAAGTTGTAATAACTCTAATCTACATAAGAAGCATGTATAATTCCAGAAGAATGATGATGAAGCATGCTACCTACACCCAGTGATGGTTAGACAGATCGATGGTGCAAAATAAGACATATTTTAGACACTGGCAACTAAGGAATTTGTTTTATTTGACCATGCCTATTTGTTAGATGTTTTTTTCTTCTATTTCAATGAAGTGTGGAGGGGTTGGGGCAAGACAGAAAACAAATTTCTGTTATTTTAAAAATAAATATGTGTATCAGGCAATATTTTAGATTATAAAATTCTATGTTCATTTTATTACCTCCTTAAGCTTTTAAGTGTATTTAAAATAAGGACTTGTTATAATTGCAACTTCTCAATTCCTCTATCACCTCTAACAGGGCTCTGCACATAGCCGAAACCTAACAGATTATTTTGTGTTGTACCATGTTTCACTTCTTGTTCATATTCTTAAAAAAAATTGGCAGTCCTTATGAGGGAAATGCAGAACATTAAAATTCCCATTTCTTCAAGAGAAATGTTGATTCGAAAAATAAACACTGCTTCGTTTTGCAGAAGTAGGAACAGAATCTAGATTTGTAGAATCTCCATTACTCTTTATTTAAGACAGCAAATTATTCAGCTTTTTAAAACAAGGACATTAACAAGAAGAAACAGCCCCCATTAAAGGAATGGTTTCCTTCTTCTTCTCTGCCTCCTGGCTTCTCTGGCTTCCTTCAAGTTCCCACTAAAATCCAGCCTCCTAAAGGGAACCTTCCTGATCTCTCTTAATTCTGGTGCCTTTTTGATTATCTCTAAATTATCCTGTATAAATCTTGCCTGCACATAGAATCCCCCATTATACTGTGAGCTCCTTGAGAGCGAGGCCTATCTTTTACCTTTCTTTGTATCCCTAATACTTAGGACAATGTCTGCTCACAGTAGGTACGTAATATATTTTTTATATTAATTATAAAGGTATTTAAAAATTGACAGCCTCTTCTACAAGTTTATACTAGATACATATTTTAACTAATTTCTTCAATTTCAGCACGGTGAATGTAATTATGATGTTACCTCAGGTGAAAAGTTCCTGAGCTCAGACTTAGACCATTGAAAGCAGAGAAGACAATTTAATTGTGAATTGGGTGAAAAAGTTCATATTTACACTTGAATTTTCCACTGCTCAAAATAATGAGTGTAGAGGCTCAAAGTGACAAGCATGTTTGCCTTTTTCATTTCTGCCCCCAAACCAAACAAAAGAATGCAAATCTTTTACTCATCCTAGTGAGGTTTTAGCCTCTGGGAAAAGTTGTTTGTGTGATTCTACATTGGGATTCAGTCTGAAAACTTGAGAATTTAATTTTTTGGCCATGGTCATTGCTATATGACCAAGACAGTACTCCAATGGGAGATGGTCCATTAAAGCACATCTATTTCCAGTGATGAAAGTGGTGGCAATTAGGATACTAAAAAGTGTGCTTTGAAGTGCTTTAATAAAAAAAAAAAGCCACTGGTGCTTAACTGTATTTCTCTTCATTTTGAGGGATGCTGTGCCCTAAGATGGCCGTCAAGTATGAAGAGGGATGCTGACTAAAGACTTTATATTGACTATAGAGGAAAAAAGGGGGGAGAGAGGGTGATTTCAAAGGATTTTTTCCCCAAAAATGTTTGAAATGTAACATGGTTAATTCCTAGACAGGAGAAAGCAGCAGCAGCAGCAGCAGCAACAACACAAGAATGAGCAAGTGGAAGACTCTTCCTTTTGGAGGCACCATTGTTTAGAGGTTAGAATTCTAGACTAAGATTCAGAAGATCTGCAGTTTTTGTTCCTACCTTACTATGTGACCTTCATCAGTCCAATCCAATCTGAAAGACATTTTTTAATGCCTACGATGTGCTGAACACTGCTAAGTGCTAAGGATACACTTTTTAAAAATATTTATTTTATTTTTAATTTATTAAACAAAACAAGCATTTCCATAACATAGTAGAATAATGAAAAGATGATTGTACATGAAACTGCAAATCTATTATGTACAACTTGCTATTCCTTTTAAATATATAATACATTTATCATGTAAATTTCTTTTTTTTCTTTTTTTTCTCCTCCCAGATGGCTACCATTAAACACACACATCCACATATAAATGCACATACATATGTGTGTATGTGTGTTTGTGTAAAATCATCATACTTCTATTTATCAGTTCTTTCTCTGGATGCAGATAGCTTCTCCCTTCCTATGTCCTTTGTAGTTAGTTTGGCTATTTATGGTAGTCAAAAGGAATTAGTCACAGAACAGGCAGCCCCTGCCCTCAAGGAACTTGCAGTCTAAAGTGGAAGACAGCTCACAAAAGGAGGCAGAAAAATAGAGGCTATGCAACACCATGAGGCACTCAGCATGGGGACACCATACACCATGGAACTGAAACCAGACAAGGGCAGCAGATACAAGATGGAGTGATCTGAGAGTCTAATTTCTTCCCTATATAAAGGAAGAGATTGGGAGGAGTTTGACATTCCACTCTCCAACCCTCCAAATACAGAGGAGAGAAGAGGCTGCTGAAGGAGATGGAATTAATCAAGGCTTGAGTTGGTTGCACAATAGTGAGTTTAGAAGTGATGAGCTTATGCTAGCAGGGGCAGTTTGCTCTGTTCAGTTAAAACCAGATAGGGCAGCAGGTGCAAGGTGGAACTGATCAAGCCACTTCTCAGTCTACATCAAGAGACTGAGGGCACTGTAAGGAAGCAGAGTGGAGCACAAGTAGGTCACATAATTTGTAATGAAAAACAATTCTCTCTACTATTTTTCTCATGTGGGTCTCAGTTTATTCATCTACAAAATGATGGTTATAATAATGGTGGTACTTAGATTATAAGGCTATTGTGGAATTTGCAGACCTTGAAGTGCTATCAAAGTGGTAATTAGTACTATCACTGCTATTATTGTTATTATTATTATTATTATTGCTATTGTTATCACGTATCAATATAATAAAATCAACATAGGATCTTTAACACTCAGTATTAACCATTAGATTTTTGTGCAATGGCCTCACTGCACCCCAGACAAATATTTGGAGAAAAAATGCATTTTATATGCACTCATGTCATTTTCCTTTTCTAATTATAGAAAAGTTTATTTAAATATAGCCTATAATCAGATCTGAAATGAGAGAAAATGTTTTGCAATTGCAAAGTATCTTACATACATTATCTCATTTGATCTCTTAAAACAATCCTGTACAGTCAATGGTATAGCTGTGATTATCCTCATTTTACTACCTCAGAGAGGCAGTGGCTTTCCTAAAATCACACAGCAGTAAATGACAGATTTGGGATATCAATCAGATCTTTGGGTTCCAATTCTCTTGCATTCTCCACAGTGGTATTCTTTTTTATCCCATTAAAGACAGACACACAGACACATACGTGTGCATATATGTGAGTGTGTGTACATCTATTATATTACATATGTATATGTGTGCATATACTGTATATGTATACATATGCATGTATATATTATACAGTATGCACATGTGTGCATGCACATATATATGTGTGCACATATACAGATATATGTGTGCATATGCATGTGTGTATGTATATATAGTGTATAGATAGGTAGATAGATAGATAGATAGATAGATAGATAGATAGATAGATAGATAGATAGATAGATAGTGCCTACTATATTCCAGGAACTGTACTAAGTTCTGGGGACACAAGTATCAAAATAAGGCAGCCTTTCCTCTCCAAGAGGATTCTAATTTGTGACAATATCAGAATAATGTTTGTTAAATTCAATAAATTTTTGTAACTCAATTAATAAAAGCCTGTATTTACTATTTAACGTATGTATACATACATATATGCATACGTATACATACATATATATGCATGTATATATGTATAATGTGCGTGTTTGTGTGTGTGTGTGTGTGTGTGTGTGTGTGTGTGTTATCCAGAGGAAGTCACTTCTATTCTCTAGGGCTCAGTTTCCTCATCTGAAAACTGAAGGAGAAATTAGACTTTATCATATCTAAGGTACATTTCACCTCTGCACCCCAAGATCGTATCTGAAGCAATGTACCAAATTATTCAGTTTTTAATACAAATTATTTCAATGCTTCAAAGTATTCTTTCTTTTTGTCTCTGTCTCTCTGTCTGTTTCTCTCTCATCAATGCTCTATTAATCCTTTTGTGCCACTATATGGCTCCAGGTTCCAGGTACTGATAGTTCCCTGAAAAGGTTTCATGGATGTGAAAGCAAGCCTGGGTCCACATGGAGCCCAACATAAATATTTCTGGGTAACTCTTTTCTACCCCCTCTCTCAAAAGGATGTCTTTTTCCAGTATCATCTTCCTTAGAAAGTCTTCTTATTGTGATTCTCTTATCCAGGTCTCCAATTCTCTATTTCCTGGTGCATATCTCTTTCAAAGACCATTCCCTGGGTTAGCTCAAATATATGAATTATATCACAGTGCACATTGCTGGGTAAAGCAGTGAGGACTTAGGACAAGAATTTATGCCTTATCCAGGAATTCATGTTTTAATTAAGAGCAAGGAATAGGACCAGTTCCCCTGGCGACAGGAATACACATATACACATTTTTCTAGCATTTTAGAGTAAAAAGATTTGTTTTAAAATCTACGCATGGTATCACTTGATTGGGACAGTGAATAAAACATGTCAGCTTTCCAGAGCAAATTTTCTCCATTATATAATAAGTAAATCAAAGGGGGGGGGGAAATAAGTGTATCCATGTGTCAGTCAGTCAATAAGCATTTATTAAGCATGCACTATGTACCAAGCCCTGTGCTAAGTATAAAGAAAGGAAAAACACATTCCTATCTCTCAAAGGGCCAACAATCTAATGGAGATACAACATGCAGACAATTATGTACAAATAATACATAAATATGGAGACTAATTTGTATTAATTGATATTATATTATGCTAGTGTAATATAACTATTAATATATGTATTATATAAATTATATCCAGAGGATAAGTTGGAAATAAAGGAACAGTGCTAGCATTAAAGGGGATTAGGAAAGGATTCTCATAGAATGTGGGATTTTAGCTGGGCTTGAAGGAAGCCAGGGCATAGTGATGAGAAAGAATATTCCAGACAGGGAATCTAAGTGTATGCACAGTTTTATAGCCTTTTGGGCACAGCTCCAAACTGTTCTTCAGAACGCTTGGGCCAGTTCACAATTTCACTAACAGTTCATATTTTTCTATATTCTGTCCAGCATTTGTCATTTTTCTTTTCTGTCATGTTAGCCAATTTAATAAGTATGAGGTGGTACCTCAGAGTTGTTTTAATTTGCATTTCTTTAATTAATAGTTATTTAGGGCATTTTAAAAATATGCCTTGTTAGTTTTGATTTCTTCTTCTGAAAACTGCTTGTTTACATCCTTTGACCATTTATGAACTGGGGAATGGCAGTTTTTTTCTGCTATTTAGATCTTGGCATATGGTGTGAGATGTTGTTCTATAGCTAATTTCTACCATACTGCTTTCCAATTTTTCCCAGTTGTTTTTGGTTGACTAGTGAATTTTTGCTCAAAGCTTGGATCTTTGAGTTTATCAAACATTAGGTTACTGTGGTCATTTACCTTTGTATATTGTGTCCCTAAACTATTCCATTAATCAACCACTATTTTTCTTAGCCAGTACCAGATTGTTCTGATGATTACTGCTTTGTAATATAGTTTGATGTCTAGAACTGCTGGGCCACCTTCCTTTACAATTTATTTTTTTACTTATTCCTTGATATTCTTGATCTTTTGTTCTTCCAGATGAATTTTATTATCTTTTTTTTCTGGCTCTATAAAACAATTCTTTGGTAGTTTGATTGATATGGCACTGAACAAGTAAATTAATTTAGGTAGAATTGTCATTTTTGATACACTGATTCATGAGCAATTATTAATTAATGAATGAACAATCAATATAAAAATGCCCAAAATTGGGAGATAGAATGTTTTATTCAAGGAATGGCAAGGAGGCCAGTGTTGCTGGATCACAAAGTACATTGGGAGGGTAAAGTAATGTAGTCAGATCTGTGATTTAGAAAGATTAATTTGACAGCTCAGTGAAGGATGCACTGGAACGGGTGAGATTTGAAGCAAGGCAATACGCAATAGTGTGGATATGAAGCAGTGAAGACATGCACCTGAATGGTGGTAATCTCAGAAGAAAGAATGGGGAAATATACAAGAGATGAATGAACAGGACTTGGCAATAGGTTGCATAGGAGGATAAGAAAGAGAAAGTAGTAAAGTTTAACACCTAGGTCATGAGCCTGACTGACTGGGAGGATGGTGATCTCTTGACATTAATAAGAAATTTGGAAAGAGGGGGAAAAGTTTTGGGAGAAAGATAATAAATTGAGTTTAAGATGAATTTAAGATGTTCAGGGGCTATCCAGTTTGAGATGTCTAATAGGTAGGTAGAGATGCTCATACGGAGGTTATAAAAGAGATTAGGGACAGATAAATATATCTAAGAATCATCAGCATAGAAATGATGATTGAACCTATAGGAGCTGATGAGATCATCAAGTGAAATAGTATCAAAACAGAAGAGAAGGGGGCCCAAGAAAGAGAACTGGGGGACACTCACCTTTATCAGGTATGAACTAGAAAATCCAGTAAAAGAGACTAAGAAGGACTGATCAGAGAAGTAGGAGGAGAAGCAAGATAGAATAATATCATAGAGAGAAGAGGGTGGTGTAACATTAAGCCCAAATATTCTATTTTCATTATTGTTGCTAGAGAAAACATATCCATGTCAGAAGACCTTTTCCATTTGCTATATATTTACTCTTCTCCTGTTTTCAGCTACAAATGCACTAGACCAGAGGAAACAGAGAAATGACAAGCAAACTGAGAGGGGGGGGGCCTTCTAAAATCTGATCTTTGAGACAGGACAGATGACGTAGGAAAATATTTGAAGTGTCTGGTAGCTGGCTTCTGCTTCAGTATTCCTATTAGACACAATTGTGGGCAAATTATGTTTGTGCTTGGGTGTTGGCATCAAGTTAATTATCATTGATCAAAGGCAAATTGAGCAAGGTAGTGTCATCATGAGATAAAAGTCGGGAAGACCACTATAAACTGGAATTCAAGAGTACCCCCAAACTGAATCTTATATAAGCAAGTCATTTTGACAATCATTTATTACACATCTATTATCCATCAAGCAAATATTATGGCAAATGGGCATTTTGCCATGACAATTTGCCCTGACAGTTGGCCACAAGAAATCCCAGAACAAGCCAACAACAAAGAGCTAAAGATCTTGCTTTCAGGTAGAACAAGGTGGACTTTGTAGTGACCTGTTGAAAGCTGTTGCTACAAGCTTCATGAAACAGCTTGGTATACGAAAAATTCAGCTTGGTTTCTGTCCTAGAAAGGTGAAAGATTTGCAGGGATGTATCTCTGCTTTCCAGGTTAGCAGAGTTAAGAAATTGTTCCATGAAAGAAGGAGGAAATTCATTCAAGAGGAAATAAAAAAGAAGAATCTGGAGAGGCTGAGAAAAATCCTGACTTTCGTCCAGAATTAGGAAGCTGAAAAAATTTGACATTCAAAAGAAAGGGTAAAAAGATGCCTGAACATTTTAAACTAAACTCTTTGTGTGGAGGCAACAGGGGTTGAAGATTCTCAAAGGTCAATGGCTTCTTTTCCTCCTAGGAATGTACACTTGGGTACAGTGGTGTTACCAGGAAAGGGGGAAAGAAAGAGTGATGGCAATGAGGCCTTGCTAAAAGGTAGGGATGTGTGTGTGTGTGTGTGTGTGTGTGTGTGTGTGTGTGTGTGTGTGTGTGTTGGAAAGGGTTTGTGTAAAGGAGTGGTGGTGGTGATGGTGGTAACTGATATAAATAGAGAGGTCTGAGGAAAGCTAAGGCTGTGACAGAGTTCTCCCAAGACTTATTGAATAATACAATTAGCTAGTATTTTTTTAGAACCTTAAGGTTTGCAAAGCACTTTACAAAGATCTCATTTTATTCTTACAACAACCCAACAAGTGAGATTATTCCCACTTACAGATAAGGAGATATAGCCATTCAGATATGAAGTGACTTGCCCAGAGTTGTACAGCTATTAAGTGCCTGAGGCCACATTTGAACTCAGGTCTTCCTGACTCCAGGTCCAGCTACTGACTACCATTTTGCTGCCTAGTTACCTACAAATAAGAAGCAAAATATCCACTCCTTCACCCAAGCAATTCAAGCACCCAATGCCTGGAATGCATGAACTCTTAACTCCTCACTGTCAGAATCCTGTTCTTCTTTCAAGGCTGGGTTCAGATGCCATAAGATGCAGCATGATACAGAGGAATAAGTACTTCCACTGGAGTCAAATGTTCAAATGTTACCTCTGGCATTTATTACTAATGTGACCTTTCTGGGACTTGTTTTCCTCATCTGAAAAAAAAGAGGATATTAGACTAGTTGGCCTCTATGGTTACTTCTAGTGATAACCCTTTGATTTTATGACTTTCATAAAAAAATCTTCTATGATTGATCCCCTGACTTTCGGTGCTGTTTCATGCCCATATTACCTGCCTTTACTAATCTGTATACATACTGTATGATCCACAAAGAATGAAAACTTCTTGAGAAAAGAGACTGTTTCAATTTTGTTTTTATATCTTTAGTACCTAGCACAGTGCCTAGCAAATAATAAGCACTCAATAAAAGTTTGTGCAATTGCCGAGTTAAAAATGTCTCCCCAATCAATAACTCTGGCTTAAGCACCAAAGTGACATTTTCAAGTATTTCCTGGGATTTCTTAGATGTCCTGGCTGAACCCAAACTCAATGTACCTTTTAACTGAACTCACATTGTTCTTCCCCAAGCCAGCTCCTTCTGGTGACTTCTTCATTTCTGCTAAGCCACACAAATTTGGGACTCATCTTTTTTTCCTGTTTAAACTACACCCCCAACCCCTTTCCCATGTCTAAGGTCACTCAGCCCTGTTATTTCTATCTCTCACACCTGCCCTCTTCATTTGTATTGTCATTATTCCTAATTAAAGTCTTCTGCAGACCTTGACTAGAGCATTCCAATAGCCTCTTAAATGGTTGCTCCCCTTTCTATCATCCATTACATCCCCCAGAGTGCCTATAATGCTACTCAGTCTCCATAAATCATAGCTCTGATCATGTTATTCCTCAAATTAAAACAAAGACAAAACAAAAGCAAAATCTTTTTTGACTCCCTTTTACCTTCTGAATAAAATACACATTTCTCCTTCTGGTATTTCTTGCCATATTTTCCACTGCTACCCTACCCATTCCCTATATTTTGGCCAAACTGAAGAACCTACTTCCTACTCCTCGGACATACCTTGTGTTTTCCCATCTTTTTCATTTGCTTATGATGTTCTCTCTGTTAGAAGTATCTTTCCCTGTTGAAATTCCACCCAACTTTCAGGCCTTTAGAGAAAACAAGCTACTTTCACAACTAGAATTTAACAAGGCAAGAACTTTAGCTTTTCTCCCCATTAGAAAAAAAGGAGATCTCTTAGTTCTCAGAGTCTTAGCAAGGGATGATTTTCTCTCTCCAAAAGGAGCATCTACCTCCAGAATTCTAGTGCATCCACCTAAAAGTGGTCACTGGCATGTTACTATGCCGTTGAAACTATTGTGTCTGGAGCTGAATAACAGTCTATTGCCTCAGATAACTACATAACTTAGGATTAGAAATTCCTTATGCCTCCCATTTGATTCTGTTATGAGAATCTGGTACCCCTCCCCAATCTATTTCTAGATAGAGGAGAATTCTCTCTCTCTCAAAAAATAAAAATAAACAAGACATAGATTGGTATGAGGCACCTCTACTTTCCATTCGTTCTTCCACACCAATGAAAGGAAGAGAGCAGGTCAATGAAACAAAGAAGCCAGGTGGAGTTGGGTGAGGCATCACATTTTACTTTGATCCTTTGTTTCAAATTCCTTCCTTTATTATGTACACGTGGCCAACAACAGCTTGTATGGTGCCACAACTAAGTAAGTTTGCTTTTAACTCTTCAAACACCATTCAGATGATTTATATGCACAAAGGTACCACTACCTATGTAGAAACTCACGCATGAGAAAGCTCAGTGATTTGAATAGATTACATGGGGAATTAAAGGAAGAGCAAGGGTGGTTGGCCAATTTTTTTCTGGATCCCAGTTCAGTACATTTTCAACCATAAAATGCAATCCACCTAAATTCCCCAATCTTTCATATTCACCCTTCAGTCATACAACATAAATAACCAGGGTTCAAAATACTTGGTCATTCACTTGGTCACTTATGGACAAGTATAAGTTTGAGTTAACGAGCATGGTGAGACACAAAGAAGGCTTTAGCTACTACTCATGTGTTTGCTTCTGTCCAGTTAACTGGAGAACAAACACTAAAAAAGGACTATAATTTAAGAATGTGTACCACCAAGAACCAAGCAAATTTTGCATCATTTAATGCTCCTAGTCTTTCTAATATTAAAGACAACCTCCAAGCTCCAACCTTGAAACATTAAAGAGCAGAGGACAGAGGTTATCTGATGGAACACCATTTAAAAGGTCTAATAGATCAAGGTAAGCATACAAACTTGCTTCACAGTTTCTTCTGCCTTTAGCTGAATTCATATTATTCTTTGCCAGACTTGCTCCTCACCTTGACGTCTTTATTTCTGCTAAGTCATTCAAGTTTAAAACTTCTGAATCATCTTTTGCCTTTCTGCTCCACCACCCCTCCCTTTCCCACATCTAAGGTTATTCATCCCTGTTATTTCTGCCACTCACATCTGTCCCCTCCTTTAAATTCCCATTGTGATTACTCTGATTAAAGTCTTCATTAGCCTTCTGGATCCTTGCAATAGCCTTATAAATGGTTGCTTCTCTTTTATCATCCATTCTTCCAGAACATCCAGGAACTCAGAATAACTGTTAGAATCATAGAAGGGAATGGGTGCTTCTATAGCTCAAACCTGAATCATACCTTTAGGTTTTAGTCTCCTCATCTAAAAAAATAAGGGATTTGGACTAACTGGTCTTGGAGATCCATTCTACCTGTAAATCAATGATCTTATGATCTCAAATCAGAAAACTTAGGTCTAAATCTTGAGTCTCATCCTCCTTAGGTGACGTTGGGCAAAGCAGAAAGCTAGGAAATATATATATATTTTTTTATAGCCAGGGTCTTCATTTCTAAAATATATAGAGAACTGAGTCAAATCTATAAGAATATGTCATTCCTCAATTGATAGATCATCAAAGGATATGAACAGGCAGTTCTCAGAGAAATTAAAGCTATCTATAGTCATATGAAAAATGCTCTAAATCACTATTGATTAGAGAAATGAAAATTAAGACAGCTCTAAGGTACCACATCACACCTATCAGATTGACCAATGTGACAAAAGAGGAAAATGATAAATGTTGGAAAAGATGTGGAAAAATTGGAATACCAATACATTGTTTGTGGAGTTGTGAACTGATCCAACCATTCTGGAGAACAATTTGGAACTATGCCCAAAGGGCTAGAAAACTGCATATACCTTTTGATCCAGCAATATCACCACTAGGTCTATATCCCAAAGAGATCATTAAAAAGGGAAAAGGACTCACATGTACAAAAAATATTTATAGTAGCTCTTTTCATGGTGGCCAATAATTGGAAATTTAGGGGATGGCCATTGATTGGGGAATAGCTGAATATGTTGCGGTATATGAATGTAATGGAATACTATTGTTCCATAAGATGGTGAGTAAGTGGACCTCAGAAAAACCTGGAAAGACTTGCATGAACTGATGATGAGTGAAGTGAGCAGAACCAGGAGGATACTGTACACAGCAAGAGCAACATTTTGTGATGACTGACTTTCTTAGACTTAGCTCTACTGAGTAATGCAATGATCTAAGATAATTTCAAAAGACTCATGATGGAAAATGGTATTCACATCCAGAGGAAAAAAAAAACCTATGGAGTCTGAATGTAGATTGAAGCATAGTATTTTCTCTTTCTCTTGTTTTTGTTTGTTTTTCTCATGGTTTTCCCCTTTTGTTCTGATTCTCCTTTCACAACATGACTAATGTGGAAATATATTAAAAAATAAAAGTAAAAAAATCAGAGCTTTAAGTTTGTTTTCTGAACCCCACTGCCTGCATGTCTCTAGGCAAAACATTCATTCTCTAAGCCTAACAATTGTAGAACAGTTGCAGAGTTTCATTGTCAGAGGGGAGTCCTGAAAACCAATACAATAATCCATCCCTTGAAAATATTTATACCAAATCTAGAACTAGAAGGGACATCAGAAGCCGTCTTATCTAATCCAATAATTTTATAAGTGAGGAAACTGAACCTCAGGGAGGTTAAATGGCTTATCCAATGTCACAGGTAGAGATTGGCAAAATTAGGATTTGAACCCAGGTCCTTTGATTCCAGATCAAATACTCTTTCCACTGTTCCATGTTGCCTCAATCTCAAGGTGCCACAATAATTGTAAATCGAACCCATCTAGATCCAGGCAAGCTTAATTTGCATTTCATATCATCTTCTTACCCCCAAGTCCACGTATTAAATTTGAACTTGTCTCATAAATGGATATCATCCTTGGCTATTTTCCACTTCCTCAATGGTCCATGCCATCCATTCTCCAGTTTGATTGGGCAACAAAGACTCCACCTTCTGGGGAGGTATTAGTTGAATTTTCTTTTCATCTCATTAAATTTACAAGAGAAAACATGAAGCCAAAAAATAAAAAACCCTTTGGCATGACTAGAGGAACTGCTAAAATCCTACCTTGAAAAACTGTGAGAAAAACAAACTGTTTTCCTATCTCCCAGAGAATTCTGGGTAACAGGAGAAGCCAGATTTTAGGAGTGCCAAAGCCGAGTGTCATAAAGAAAGACATTGACCTTCAGGTTTGGGGCTATTCTGAAGAACATTGAATTTTTTTTTTTTTGCCTAGTGCATTGGGCTATAACAGAAGGGATGTAATATTTTCCTGCTGAGCTGTGAAAGCTCATAAAGTGCAACTGAGTGGTGTTAAGACCTTCAGCTCATCACACATGGCCTAACTTCAACAAGCCTGCATGGCCGTTGGCCTGATTCTCTGGTTCTGCTCACAAGGACAAGAAGACCCTCCACCCAGCTGTGGTAAAGTTCTTTTCTTTACTCCCTGTTCTATTTGCCAGGGAAAGGGCAGGGCCTCATTTTTTTCTTTCACACTTTATTCCCAGTACTTTGAGTTATGTAATAAATGAGGAGCTCTGATTCACTGTATTTTTTAATGTATTATTGATCCTTCATCTTTACATCACTGCCATTTCCTAATGCCTTCCCCCTATGGTAAAACCCTCCCTTGTTACAAAGAAACAGAGACTCATCAGATTATGGACCTAGGGCTGGAAGGGACTTTTAGTCTAAACCCTTTGTTTTACAGTTGAGAAAACTGAGGCACGAGGTGATAAGATGACTTGTTAAAGATCACAGTGTTAGAGTTGAACTCAGAAATTGTGATGCCAAATCCAGTTCTTCTTCATCTGCATTATGTTGCCCAAATAGTTTATAAAACTGATGAATTGACAGTGCCTATGGCATGTGCCTCACTCTCTACCTGTGGTCCACCACCATTCTACAAAGTGAAATGAGATGTTTCATCAGATCTCTAAATTTAATGTTGGCCATTTGTTCTAAATTTGTAACTCTTTCAGTGTTGTCTTCCTTTAGATTATTGTATATGTTATCTGTGTTTTTCTCATGAGTCTCCTTACTTTGTTATGTAAAAATCCATATGTGTACCCACGTTACTCTGAATTCTTCATTTTTATCTTTTCTTATTGTACAATAATATCCCACTGTATATACATGCCATAATTAGGGCCACCAATCCTTATTCTGTGGCAATCTACTTTGTTTCTAGTTCTGAATTCACTTTCCACTAACATTAGTGCAAAGCTCCATGCTGATATTTCTTGGCAATTTGGGTATCATCTTTGGTTTTCAAAGTCTATAATGGTGTGCAAACTTGGTCACCTCCTGATATGCTGGAAATATTTCTAGGATGGGGCCATTGATGGTCTGCCTTTCAGTTGTCTGAGAACCGAATTAACTAAATCTGGATATATTCATACCCAGATGACTGGGCATCAAGTGAGGAGTTTTTTTCAACCACAATTTCCCAAGAAGACAAAGGGGTTACTATCTATTTTTGTTGGTGGGTCTTCCACACTGATGAATTCTAAGATTCTTAAGGTATGTTTAAGAAGTATGGTTACAAAACACCCAATAGTTAACTCTAGGCATTTGTGTATGAATGCCCACACATTTTTCCAGATTACCCTTGAATGGATAGCCAATGCCTGTCATGTTGCCATTGCAATTTTAATGTTTCCAGAGGTGCTGCTGGGGAGGCCAGACAGAGCACAGCAGGAGGAGATGGTTGCTTAACCTTGCTTCATATTTACACATATAAGCTGGCAGCAAAAATAGTGACTCACTAAGCTTGTGGGAATACTTCAGGTAGGCCCATTCTTAATGACTTTATTTCAAAGACTGCTTTCTCCCACTTTCAGCTGATCCTCTGATGAATAATTCAGTCTGTGGGAGTTGACAAAACAAGTATTAACTGGTTCAGATCTCTTGGGTACCGTTGAGGAATATTTGGCCATACTTTATGGTATCTACAGCAACAGGTTCCAAAATATTAGGGAGGTGGAAAAAAAAAAAGAAACAGTCCATGACAGACCTATGATTAAGCCACCCAGAATGCTCAGGCTAAGCCTTGATAGAATCTACTGACTCCACCATTGTTTTTGGCCACCTTAAGATGCCAACCAGGATTGATGTGCCATTTACCCCACTTTGATCAAGACACTAAAGTTTGCCATCTGATTGATCAATGGTGGGAAATGATTCACAAGAGTGGTCATACAAACCAACCCACTGGAGCATTTCTTCTACATGCATTGTCAATGCCAAACTAGTGGGTTTTTACTAATTGCGGTAAATTGAAAAATAGGATTTTGTCAGTGTAGATACCTCCTATGTCTTTATGCTTTATAAGATATATTTCATAAGTTTTTAAGAAAAATAAACAGAAAAATCAATCACCTAGAAGGGGCCTTGATGGCAATAAGCTTCACCCTTAGCAAAGCTGGTTATTGGTTAACTGAGGAACAATCTGTTATCAAGTAAATACTCAACTTCTTGCCAGCTTGGTAGGCACTGCTAGAATTTGGGCTAGATCAATTAGTGTAGCCTTTGAGAATCTAGGGGTCACCATTACATCAGAATGGACAATCAGTGGAGGAAAAATAACAGTAAAGATGACGATGATGATTAATATAATAGCAACTAAAAAGGGTTATCCTTAAGGTGCCCACATTTAGTGGCCAACATAGATAATACAAGGAAATGGTGGAAACCATGAAACATGTACAGGCTGTAAAACTTCAGAATCTTTAGCAACTTTAGCTAAATATCTAGCAAGATATGATCTAATGTCTAGAATTATACCTCAGAAGCTCACTATTTTTCATGGACTAACATATGACAAACCCCCATACTATGAATACAGACCACAAATTATCCAGAAGAACTCAACCATTAAGCTTCACTGGAAATGGGCCATTGTTTCAAACAGAACTATCACATACTCATGTATAATATTGATCCTTAAAAAGTTAAAAACTATTTTTTTCTCTTGTGAACTGCCCAATCACTCAATCAATAAACATCTATTAAGTGCCTACTATGTGCCAAGAACTGTGCCTCTGCACACAAGTCTCTACCAACTGCATCATGCTGCTTCTTCTATTATTTCCTGCCCCTACCCCACCCTTGTTCTCTTAGAGGTACTCAAGACTAACATTATTGTATGTAGATGAAAAAAGCTGAGGCACAGAGATATGAGAAGTGACTTGTCCAGAACTCGTACACAGTAAGTATGTGAGACTAGACTGATACCCAAGCTTCCCTGACTCCAAATCCAGCATTCTATACACTAAGTGGAAAGAGTTATCACCAGGAGACTGGACACCAAGTGATCATTTTTTCAGTCACAGTATCTCCAAAAAAATGATTTGCAAAAACACAAAGGATCCATGCTGCAAGTGCCTACATCAATGAAAGAAGGGATCTTTCAAGGCCATGCAGTATGACTTTGGATCCAATAAAAAAGGGGGGGGGAGCATCCCTCTAAAACATTATTGAAAGGTAATGGAAGGAAAACAATTTGCCTCTGGCAAGAGAGGCTTTGTACCTGGCACAGTGCCTGGCACATAGGGTGAACTTAATGAATATGTGTTAGCTGATTGATTGATTGACTACCATATATTTATCATAACACTATAGATGTAGAATTGGAAGGGACTTGTTGACTTAGAGGCTGTCAAAATCAATCCTATCATTTATAGAAGAAGAAAAAGCTTTGTACATGAGATGCAAAAGGGTTTTCTAAAAGCTGTTTTATCTACTTCATTAAAAAATACTCACTGGAATAATCCAAATTTGATTTTGTTTAAGATTCAACAGGAGAGGAATCTATGATGAGCTCTGCGTGTGTGTGTGTATGAGAGAGAGAGAGAGAGAGAGAGAGAGAGAGAGAGAGAGAGAGAGAGAGAGAGAAGGAGAGAGAGTTCTCTAGGCTAGATGACAAAATTGTCACATAGATTCAAGCATGCCAAGACATACAATTTGTGCCTAGTGCAGCAGGAACATGATGAGCCTTGACTGAGTTCATTTTCAATTTAACTTGGCCATGGGAATGGGAGCAAAACAAAGCTTTCTCCCTCTGTCCATAGAAGGAGGACATTTACCATGGATGATTAGTTGGCTGGCCACTTGGCCATGAATAGGCCCTATCAGCTACAGATTCAAATTGCTCTGAAGGAGAATTTGCTCATTATAGGAAATGTCATGGTAGCAACAGATTGGTTGCTTTGTTTATGTGTTTTGTCTTACTGATCCTTCTCCTGAGTATATTAGTTTGCTTCATTATTGCCTGTTGGAGAGTGCCCTGTAAGTAATCTGTGACTGTGGCAGAATGTTCCAAACCAGGGTTAGGGCACCCTTAATGAGCAGCCAATGTACTAAGAAACATACAACAATAGGGCCAAAGTCCAAATGCCTCCTGCTCCCCTCTCCCCAATCCCCCTGGTTTTCCCTCAGAGTCATTATGAGATAGATTAACTAGTTTTATGTTTTTGAGCAAACCACATCTTTTTGGGTCTCATTTCTGTCATCTTCAAAAGTGTTGGGGAATTCTACCTAAGGTGATTCTTCGAAAGGAAGAAGGCTATTCAGTTTTCTCACATCTACTCCAATAAAAATCTTAAATTTGCACCAGACTGAATAATAATTAAAAAATCCAATAAGAAATTATAGTAAATGACTTCTATTCCAGGTCTACACAAAAAGTCAACAAGCAGCCCACAGGTAATAGGAAAGGGGACTACCAGTAAAAAAAAAGAACCATTCCAGTAAAATAAGTTCAAAACTTCATATCACAACCAGAGAAAGCTTAGAGGAATTTGTGGTCTATAAATCTCTCTATCTGAAAGTGGTAAGAATAGAGGATTCCACCACCACTCCAAGGTGCTTGTAAACTCACAATGTGGCTCTTGGGGTACAGCAGCAATCAGAGCAGATGTGGTGGTAGTAGCAGTGCTCATACCAGGAAAACTCAAATGCCAAGCAACTAAAGTTCCAAGCATTCTATCCTGAGAAAGACACAGAGGGCCCCCAAAAGCCAATATTTTGATTTACAGGTTTCTAACTCTAGTAGGTAGAGATAAATATAAGAATTCTGATGATTAAAGGTGAGACCAGGCTGGGTGAACCATCACCTTAAATCATAGCCAGGGAAAAAGCATAAAGCCCTAGCACAAACCCCCAATTCAGAAACTAAAGGAGGAAAAAGAATAATTCAGAGAAAACACCAAATATCAAATAGTATTCTAAATCTATAGAATTCCAAAAAGAAGTAATTCTATAAGCAACTCTTAGCAGAGACTCAAAGGAAAAAGAGTGGATTTTCCATTAGGACTACATAAAAAATGAAATGAGATTAAAAATGAAATAAAAGATCTTGAGAATATAATTGGAAGGAAAACAGTAAGTTAAAAGAGAATGTGGTAAAGCTACTAAAAGGACTTCTTTTAAAGTAGAATAAACCAAATAGAAATTAATGATTATATGTGACAGCAAGAAGCATTAGAACAAAATTGAAAGATTAAAAAATAGAAGAAAATATATGTGATAAACACACATATACATACATATAACCTGAAAAACAGGTCAAAGAAAGATATTTTAAACATCATTAGACAGCCTGAAAACCTTGTTAAAAAATTCTGGACACTGTGTTTAAAGAAAACATAAATGAAAACAGACATATTAGAGCCAGTGGAGAAAGTGAAAGTAGGAAGAATCCTGAATGGAACTCTAAAAGGAAAAGGCCACAAGTTAAAGCAAAACCACAGTTCCCACATAAAATGAACATACTACATGTATACAAGAAAAAAAAAACATTTAGGTACCTAAGATCTGTTACCAAGTTCATATTAAGACTTGGAAGCTTTTACTATAAATAAGAGGATTCTTGGAATACAATCAGTTAAAAGACAAACGTATATGCTTACAACAAAGAATAATTTACCCTGAAAAGCTGAATATAATCCTACAGGGACTTTAACAAAATAGAGAACTTTAGGGCTTTCAAGTATTTTCCTTTCTTTTAAAAATTTATTTTCAATTCACAAAACAAAACAAGAATTTCCGTGACACAGTACAATAAAAACAGATGATTGCACATGAAACTGCAAATCTACCACTCCCCTACCCTAGAGATGGCTACCATTAGACTACATATATGTATGTATGTATGTATGTGTATGTATACATGTAAATTATTCTATATGTACTTCTATTTATCAGTTCTTTCTCTGGATGTAGATAACATCTTTCTTCATATGTCCCTTATTTTTAATATATGTATTTGTAATAGTCAAAATGGCTTAATTTCTCAAAGTCATTCTTAAAACAATATTGCTGTTACTGTACACAATGTTCTCTTGGTTCTGCTCAAGTATTTTCAATCAGAAGATCAGAGCTGAGAAGGAACTGTGAAATTCAATACGAGTTAAGAGAAATCTAGAAAGGTAAAGTTATTTGGCAATTGGGAGGGACTTATATATATGTATGTACATATGCATGTATGTATGTATATGTGTGTGTTCATATATACATACATATCTATAGATATATATAGATGTATAGATATGTTATAGTTCTAGCATTCTGAAGGGGGGGAAGAAACAAGTACCTTTCAGAACCTTAATGTCTTCAAGGAAGTGTTGAGGTAGTTAGATTAATAAAACAACAACAAAGGATGTAAGGGATGTTTTCATTCTGTTCTGAGGATTTTAACAGAGGACAGAAAAGGTAGAGTAAAAGGGATACACTAGTGTAGAAATGAGGTAGGAGAACTTGCTATTTCTTGTAATTGGAGTATATGAGAAGACAAATATGCAAGTATGGAGAAAGTCTGGGGAGAGACGGCATTTAAATGAAACTTACTCTTTCCTTAAATGGATAAAGAAAGGTTGAAAATATACATAGTTTGGTGTAAAAATATTTTAAATCAACAGAGAAAAAAACTGGAGACATAGGGTGTGGAAGAAGAGGAGGATAATGCTAGAGAAGAAATTGACATAAACAAAACAAACTTTCTGATCCTGAAGAGAGTATAAAAACAAAGGAAAGAGAAGGAGAGAAGAAGGGAGGTGTAAAGTCTTAAGAAGTGCCCATAAATTCTGGAATGGCTGACAAATTGTGGCACATGAATGTTTGTGGTTTTCCCACATGAAATTAATAGGGTTCTTACTCCTACATAGATGCTCAATATACAATATTGGTATAGGATGTAGAATAGCCTTTAATTTAACCACAAGAGAATAGGCATAAGACACAAGAAACTCACAGGATCCCAAGAATAATTACAAAAATGCAAAGTACTCTGTAATCCAGTGACACTGGCCTCTTTGCTGTTCCGGGGCAGGGGTGGGGTGCGGAATGCCTTCTCTTGCTGTAAGCATTTTCTCTAACTGTCCTTCCATGCTTGGAAGGCTCTTCCTCTTCATCTCTTTCTCCAGGCTTCCTTCAAGTCCCAGCTAAAATTCTACCATCTAGAGGGAGCCTTTCCCAATCCCTCTTAATTCTAGTGCCTTGCCTCTGTTGATAATTTTCACTTATCTTGAATGTAGTTTATCTGTACATAGTTATTTGCATGTTGTCTCCTTCATTAGGCTGTGAATTCCTTGAGGTCAGAAACTATCTTTTGACTTTCTTTGTATCTCTAGTACTTAGCAGCACAGTGCCTGGGCATAGTCAGCACCTAATATTTTTATTGTTTGTTTATTATTGTTAATAATATTGTTATTGTTGTATTGTATTATTATTATATTATTAGCAATATTAATATTGTTTATTGATTCACTGACATCAGAGTTGAGATTTCAACCCAGGTCTCTTGGTCCAAATCCAGTGCTCTTTCCACCATGCAACACTGCAAACTTTTATCTGTGCTGTTTATTTGGGGCTTCTCACATTGTGCTTCCTTAGGTTGACTGTATTGTGAGGGTAGGTGCCATGACTGATCTTGCTTATGTAACCCTACAATATCTTATTTTGCACAGAGAAGATAGATTCTTTGGCCTCAGGCCCAAACTAAAATCTCACCTTCTCTTGGATGTCATGGTGTCATCCCTGCTAACAGGGAGTCTGAAACATATGGATCCCTTGACTTACTGAGTTTTGAACATCAATAGGGCTAAAGCTGTTCATGTCTCTCCACTGCCTGGCAACCCTTGGAAGCATGGTGCTCTGGCCCAGTAGGTGACTAGGTGGTACAGTGAAACTGGGTTCGGAGTCAGGAAGACCTGACTTTAGGTATTTACTAGCTGTGTGACCATGACAAAGTCATTTAACCTCTGTTTGCCTCAGTTTCTTCAACTGTAAAATAGAGATAATAATAGCACCTATCACCCAGGTTTGTTAGGAGGATCAAATGAGATATTGCAAAGTGCTTAGCACAATGCCTGGCACATAGGAGGTGCTGTATAAATTCTTGTTTCCTTCCTTTCTTATTTCCTTCTTAAGAAGGGGCAAGCCAAGCTGAACAAATGAAAGCTTCCCTGCTGATCAGTATGAAGATCGGGCCTATAAGTAGCCATGGCACTTCCAGTCTGGGCAAGATAGAGACACCTCATCTTAAAAATAAAAGAAAACATTCCATCTGCTATAGAAGACTTTCCTGACCTTTTCTCTGTTCCTCTTAATGCTAGCTAGGGTCTTCTCTCTATGATTACTTCCAACATATCCTGCCTATATCTCATTTATGTATGTCATTTCCACCATTAGACTGGGAGCTCCTTGAAAGAAGGGACTCCCCCCCACCCTGCTCTTTCCTTGTATGCCTGGTGTTTAACTCAGTGCTTGGCAGACATTAAGCACTTCATAAACACTTGTTGACAACAAATAATTTTTCCCCCTCATGACTCACCATTTCCTTTATTTGTGAAAAACAGTGATATGTCATACCCTGTCTGAGGAAAGGCTGAGGAAAAAGGTGGTTTGGGGTTTAAATAAATCCTTCTGTCCTGAAGCATCTATTTTGAAGGCTTGGGACTAGTAGCTTTAGCCCCAGCATCAATGGGTTTGTCACTCTTCCACCTGGTGGATTTGGCAGGTTTGAGAACAGCAGGATTAGCAACCTTGGAATTACTGGGCTTGAGAACCTTGGGATTACTAGGCTTTGTGTCCTTAGAATAAGACTTGTTGGCCACGGGATAAAATTTGGTGACTTTTGCTTCAGACTTGACTGCTTTGGCATAAGACTTGGCAGCCTGGGGATCAGATTTGGTGACCTTGCTGTTGGACTTGATGGCCTTGGAGACCTTGATATTAGATTTGGTGGCCTTAGGGTCAATGGGTTTGGCAGCCTTGGAGTCAGTGGGCTTGTAAAGCTTGGGGTCAGTGCAACCTTAGAGTCTGTCTTTGTGATCCTGGGGCCTGGGCATTTGGTGGTGACCCGAGGGCATAGATACTTGGTGGCCATCTTGGGAATGGTACACTGGGCATTGGCCTTGGGGATGATGGACTTGAGGAGCTTGGCCTTGGAGGCCTTGATGGCTTTGATGTTGTTGGCTTGCATCTTCTTCAGTTCCTTCTTGTGTTTGTTTGTTTGCTTGGGTTTTTTTTTTTTTTTTGGCAAATTATATGTTTCTTAGAAACTTGGTATCAACCACTTTCAGAGACTCTTATCTCTGTGACCTATGTTTCTTGATGCCATTTCTGTGCCATTTTCATGATTAGTTGTAGGTGGTATGGTTCTTAGACTTAGCCATCTTTACATCATCACCTGCACTAACAGGAACTCCGTAGACCTGAATAGGCTGAGAGCAGGAGAGAGAAAGACACAATAAATACTTGTTGACTCATCCCTTGCTGTAAGAGGCTAAAAACCCTTCAAAGCTTTGGCTGAGAGGGGGTTGGTAGTGGTTACAACAGTACTGGTCATATATTCATCTTTCAGTTACTATCTATCCAGAGTTCCCTGGATATACATTACATTCTTCATATTTAGCAGCCAAAAGATCTCATTAGTATAGAATCCAAATAGAAATTTTTCAGTATGAATTTGTGCAGGGCAATTAAATTCTTTTAATTGTACCCATGATAATAGATTTCTCTGCCACAACAGTTTTCATCAAAGGATTTCAAAATATATCCCAGGAATTTGACTACAAAGGACATTGTGTTAGATAGAATAAAAGAATTTAGAAGTAGGAGTTCAGAAACTTGGGTGTGGGTCTTGCTTCTGCTGTATTCATTAGGGTAAGTCACTTAACCTTTCTATCTCAGCTTCTTCATCTGTAAAATGGAAGTCATAGGACCTTTGCCTGTGGCTGGATGGGTCCTTAGAGGTTTTTTAAAACTTTCCAGATATGTGTTACTTTAAGTCCCTCTCTGTTCCCCTTACCCAAAAAACCTTTACAATCTGAACAGAATTAGGTATTACTTTCAAGGAATAGGGGTCAGGTGAAAAAAAGAGACTCTATACTGTTATGTTAATCAAAGCTTCAAGGGGAGGGATCCAGGTCAAGAAAGAAGGTAGCAGAATGAAGTAATTAGTAGAATAGTGACAGTGAGCCAAGATATGGGGTTTGCTGGTCAAGATAATGCTGTAGACTAGTGGCAAGAGCTATAAGTTCTTTATATTTTTCCAAGTATCTTTATATCTGTTTCCCAATTTGGTCCCTTCATTTAGCATCTCAGATTTACATAACTGGGGGAAATTAAAGAAAGGGGTGGTATATTGAAATGGTAAGAGCATCGAAGTCTAGTGTTGACTTTGAAGTTAGAGGACCTGAATTGGAATCCCAGCTCCTCCAACACTTACTACCTTTGTACAAGTCATTTAACTTATCTGAGACCCTTATTTTATAGATGAGGAAACTGAGTCTCAGATAAGGTCTTTTTTTTTTGTCTGGTTTTGTCTGTATAATATGACTGCCTTCTATTCCCTTATGCCAGATGTTTTGACCAATCTTGTCTGACAAGATGCTAAATCAAGCTCTAGACTTTTGTCCAATAAACTGTTCGGCAAAATTCTTTCAGCTCCCTGTTAATAATTTTTGTTCTACCTTTCTCAATCTTAAGATTGTTTTTTCTTGGTAGTGAAACATACAAGCACATAAAACTGAAAAATTCTACCTTACTTATGTTGTTTATTGTCATTGGCCTATCTATAATAAATGGCTGGTGTAATATACAGACTATGGGGCCCTGGAATCAGGAAGTCCTAAGTTCAAATCCAGCCTCAGACATTTTTCCATGTGTGTGACCCTGGGCAAAGCATTTAAACTTTGCTTGCTTCAGTTTTCTCAACTGTAAAATAAGAATAATAATTATACCTACCTTTCAGAGGAGTAAAATGTTGAAGTGCTAGATGTTATATGAATGCTTAATCCCCTCCCCTAACTAAAGAAGAGCATGTTCCTATCCCTTCTTTGACCTTTCCTTTGTCTCACAAATCATATAGTATTTTAAATATTAAGGTCTAGTGGTTAAAATCCAGATCAATCTGAGTTTTGCAAAGGCTGGGTTCTAGCATGGCAAATCACAACATATATGAGATGGATGAGCTGGATTCTGAGGCATCCTGTGTAGTCTTCTTCTCTTCATTCCTTTTCCTTAGATTTGAACTTCTGAGGCAAGAGCAACTGGGACTGTGCCTTCTATAGCTACTACTGCCAGAGATTTGGGGAGCAGAGAAACAGGACCACATAGAAAAGGCCAGGACCAGGATTGCCTTGGTTCTGAAGTTATGGCACATGCAGAACACAAAGCAAATAGAGGCCAAAACATTGAAAGAAGTCTTGAACACAAGGTGACTAGAGGCCATGAGGAAAGGTGGGTCCTAGTTACCGTAACTGATAGGTATTGGGCAGTTCTTTGTGCTAATGAGTTTGGGAAATCTTATTTCCTTTGTTGTCTTCTCTGCTTTCCCTTGCTTTTAGATCAAGACTTTGAGATGAAGTACTGATATCCCTTCATTTTATTTATTTTCTGTGAGCCATAGGCATATGTGGTTGAGATTGCCCCTGGCCATACCTCTAAATCTGGCAGAGTAACCAGAAGGAGGTTTAGGAGATGGCTGAGAGTAAATTTTTCTGTATAGGCCCTCCTTTTGCTTAGTACCACCTCTAAAACTTCTGAAATTCTGAGGGGGGAAGCAGCCTAGATATTTGCAGGATAAGTGTTACCTGACAACCAGCAAGCATACTGCATATGGACAGAGAAAAAGTGATAAGACTGCTGCTCTGAGTTGAATGTCACATTGTGGTCAACTTAACAACATATCTCCCAAACAGTTATATAGCAGCCTCATCATGTAATAATTTGTACTTGTAAAATATTCATCATTAATTTCATTGTCCCATCCTTATTACACTGGATTCTCTTTTAGAATTTACCCCCCAAATCCTTCTTTTTCTTCCACTGAATTCTGGAAAACTGATTTTATTTTTTAAAAAAAAGCTACACTGCACAGTAAATTATATCTTGATTTTTAAAAAATTTGTCTATTATGAACTTCAAGTTATAGTGATCACATACTTCTAAGGTTTGTATTGTTTCTATGCTAATAGATAATTCCTCCTTTTTGGTCAGAATTGGTCTGTATTAGTAGTTCCCCTGTCACTTCCTCCATATTTTGAACATAAAGGCAAGAAATTATCAACTTTTAGGGAAATAAAAAATCCAGATGCTTAGATGACTAAAGTTCTCTATCACTGTTACATCATGATTCTGTGTCATGCTTGAGATTTCTTGAATTCATCACCTATGTCCTCCTCCCTCATATCAAATAAGCTTTAGTATATTCCTTTCATAATATGTCTTTGTTTCTCCACCCTCCCCCATTGATCTCCACCCAAATAATGTCCCCCATATTTTTTCTTCTGGGGCATTGATTTTCTCACATAAGCATATGACCTTAATGTGCAAAGTCAATTTGCAGTTACGGTTCAAACATTTGAATAATACACCATCCTTATTTACTCAAGAATGGTTAGACTTATTTGTTTATTTGCTTATCTGAAGTTCCAGGGGAAAAGAAAAGTTAGAAATGTTGGCATCTACAAATATGTATAAGGGTAAAGCTAATCCATATTGTGGGTATTGTGTAACCTGGTTCTTTCTCACTCCCAAAGAGCAGAGGTTATAACCTCTTCATGTCCCCAGTTCCACCTGGGGGAGGCTCCAAGAAGGGATTTGTACAGAGTCAGATCAAAGTTGCCAGGCGGGGCAGTTTGGGATCAGGGTTTTAAAAGTTTGTTTAAGTCAGACACTTCAAAGGCACTTATCAGAGTAACAAGTCAGGCAAAACCATGGCCCTGCTAATATCAAGACCTTGGCCTAATGAGCTTGTTTCAGGCTGTACCTATGGCCCCTGTTTGGTTCCATGGCACTCAGCTTGGTTTGGAAAAGATTTATGAGTTTGGAAACAGGTTATAGGGTTCCCTTCCCCATCCAGGTGCATGCTTCTTAATCTTAGCCTTAGATAAGGAAGTTAAAGAAACAGGCAAAAAAGGCAGAAGGGGAGTGGAGATAATGTGACCTTGGGTCTTGCCTCTCCTTCTAAGATTTGACTTACCCTTCCTGACTGATTCCTAAAAAGTGCACATTCACCCTCTTCCCACTTAACTCTTCCACCTCTTCATCTAGACCCCAGAATCCCAATATTTTTCTTTGTGCTTAGATTCATGGCATCCTAGAGCTGGAAGGGTCAAACTCATTCAAGCCTTAAGGAGTAAAGACCATTTTTAAATAATGAACTTTGCACCTAAAATAACTATCTATATAGCAGTTTCCACAATGGTTTACCAGATGGGTCAAACTCTCAGCTAGTGGGCTACTTGCTCCTGAGGGGCAGAATCAGATTAAAATACAGTAGAAAAATGTTTAACAAAATACATATAAGTATAGTACAGCATAGATACTGTTAATTTGCCATTTTCTAAGTCAATATGTGGAAACAGGAAACCATTTCTATTTGAGCTTGACAAAACTGGTTTAAACTAATGAGATGAGTTTCATTCACCAGGGATTTGTTGAGCAATAATTATATGCAATACATTTTTGTGAGATCTTGGGGTTACAGTGTGGATAAAACATAGTCTCTGCCTTCAAAGAATTCATAAGCTTGTAGGGAGAAATAAGACTGGTCTAGAAATAGGGTCACAGGATTTAAAATAGACTACTTAAGAAGGTATTGAGTTTCCCCTCCTTGGAAGTCTTCAGTAAAGGCTGGAATTCTCAAGTATATTATAAAAAAAAGGTAATTTTTCAAGTATGAGCTGTATTAGCTGGCCTGCAAAATCCCTTCCAACTCAGTTTCTATGATCCTCTGATGCTAGAGCTTTAGAGGTCACCGACTTCCAACCCTTCACTTGAAAAACAAGGAAAATGAGGTCCAGAAAGGGTAAATAACTTGATCACACAGGAAGTAAGTAGCAGATCCTCTGATTTAAAATCTAGCACTATTTCTGGGACACCACTGGCATACAGGGCCATAGAGGTGCTGTATTTTTTTTTATTTTGGTAATCATTGAGGTTTTTCTTTATATTGAGCCATAATTTGTTTCTACAATTTCTATTCATGGCTACCAGTTTTTCCTTCTAGATTCACAAAGACCAAATCTAATCCCTCTTCCACAGGACAGTTCTTAGAATTTGCAAATAGAATCAGTTAGTCAATAAATATTTATTGGGTAGCTACTGTCCATCAAACAGTGTGTAAGCAATAGGACTCTAAAGAAAGGCAAAAGTCAAAGTTTGTTGTCAATGAGCTCACAGTCTTAAAATGGAAACAAGAAAATAACTAAGTACAAACAAAATATATACAGAAAAAATTGGGGATAATCAACAGAGAGAAGGCAGTAGAATTGTTGTTTGTCCTGTGTTTTTGAAGAGGACTAATGACATCCCCAGGTGATGTCTTGACTCATGGGTGAAATGGATTTAAATGAGGCAGAGTTGCACACAGTGGTCAGCCTCACTCTCTCTTTCAGAGTCATCGAAGTCCAGTGGCAGGACAAAACTTAAGACAACTGGCAATGGATTAGGATGCAATGGATTATTTTGGCATCTTTGATGTCTGACCAAGCTTTAAGTGCTCCACAGAGCCTGCTTCAGCCTCTTTCATGACTGTTGGAACAAACTGCTGTCATCTACCCATTCCGCTGGGGGAAGTCTTCACATGGTTGGGGTAGACATCCCTCTACCCTACCTATTGGTTTGAGGCTTGTCAGTTACCCTCAACCTGGTTTAGCCCAACTACCAAGATGGTTTACCAAGGTGTGGCCACTGCTTATTCCAAAGTTTCTTGGAGTCTCACTTGAGAGCTCTGTGAAGAGGGACACCAAAGTTGGATTAGCAGCCTGAAAAGGGCTCAGAAACCCCTCATGCTAGAGGTGCTTAGGTCCTTCTGGAATACCCCATACTCTCCACTAATTAAATTCAAGGGAATCAGAAAAGGCTTCCTGTACAAGTTGGGCTTTTAGCTATAACTGAAAGAAATTAGAGAAGGCAATAGCTGGAGATGAAGAGGGAGAGAATTGATGAAGAGGGAGAGAATTTTAGGCATAGGGGACAACTAGAAAATATATCTAGTCAAGAAATTCAGAGCCTTGTGCAAGGAACAGCAAGTAGGCCAATGTCATTGGATCACAGAGTATGTAGCAAAGGGAGAGGGGTAAGGCGTAAAAAGCCTTGAAGGTGGCCACGTTTTGAAGGACTTTTAATAACAAATAGAGAATTTTATGTTTAATTTTGGAGGTTGTAAGAAGCCACCAGATATGGGGAATCAAAATATGAAAAATGACCCAATATCTGCCATCAATGGTTATCCATCCTGCTAGTAATGATACAATACATGCATAGCTTTAAAACCACAAAATGTGATGAGGGAAAATGAGAGACCTAGGCAAAAATTGTCTAGGAAAATTGGGAGAGAGAGAGAGAGAGGGAGAGAGAGAGAAACACTTTCAGCTGTAGAAATCAGGAAAGCCTTCATGGAGGAGGTGACACTTGTCCAGGAAGAAATAACTTTGCATAGGTGGAGATTGAGGAGTATATTCAAAGTAGGAAGCCAGACAGGTGGGCAGGAAGGAAAGAAAGAAGGAAGGAAGGAAGGAAGGAAGGAAGGAAGGAAGGAAGGAAGGAAGGAAGGAAGGAAGGAAGGAAGGAAGGGACATGGGACAACAGCTGGACCTTGAAAAATAGAGAAGTTCATATGGGTGGAAAGGATGAATGAAGAAAAGCTTCTATTTTGATAACTTCAAAATAATTAGTATCAAAATCATAGAATCATCAAATATCAGAGTTAGAAGAGAATTTATACAGAATATCATCCTACTGATATCTGGCCCAAGAGTCTCTGCTTTAAGCTTTCTGGTGATGGAGAAATCACTACTTCCTAAATTAACACCATCATTTGTTTTTTGACAACCATTAACTATTCAGAACATTGATCTTTTGTAGAACTTCAAGCTGATTCTATTCAACTTCCACCTGTTATTCCAAATTTGTCCTTGGATACCAAGACGACATAGTCCAGTATAAAGAATATTGAATTTAGAGTCAGAGGACATGGGTTCAAATCCTACTTGCTTGCAATGTGTCCTCTATGCACAAATCATGTGACTTTTCTGAACATTCATTCCCTTATCCATAAAACTAGAAAAATGAATTAGATGTCCTCTAGGATCCCATCCAGCTCTAAATCTCAGATTGAATGCTTCTCTTCATAGGATGTTGAGAAATAGAATGTCAGCTTCAATGAAACATTTTCATTCCAAATAATAGCTACTGTTAATGTATAGAAAACCTTACAAATAAGGCCCTGATATTAACCTTTTTTAAAAAACAGACCTATGATTTCATTTCAATGTAGATTGTGATTAGACAGTTATCTAGGACCCTCAACAGTTAAGGGACAAGGTCTTATAGCTAGTATTTGTCAGATGTGGAAATGAACACAGGTTTTTGGACTCTTAGTTCAGCTCTCCACCCACTATACCTAATTGCCTTTAACCTATTGAGGTTATTTGACTCAATGTCAGGTGACAGTCTTTAGCCATAGAAACCTGAATAGCATTTAAAAATAAAAAGCAGACATACTGCAAGTACAAGTCATGTCTATTTCTAACTAATGTTTAAAGCTCCCAGGGGCATTAGAGTGGATTCATCTGGAGATTACTCAATACAGGACTTCTTAGTTCCTTTGGAGATGCAAGATGGGCCTTGGTCCAACATTCTCTGCTCCTGAGGGAGGCTAGTCTCTGGCTGCAGAGTGTCCCTTTGAACTTGGAGGTAAACACAGGGCACTTAAGTGTAACTTTCCAGAACCAGCCAGCTTTCCTGAGGACAAACCACAACCAAATACAACAAACTACACATCAATTGCTTTCAAATATTTAGGTCTTGAAGTCTGTCCAATGTGGAGGGGGGGAAAGTACATCAGTGGGGATTGGACAAAGAGGACATCAATAATGCCCTTTATTCATCTCAGTCTTTTGCAAGAAGATAAAAGCCCTTTGACTAAGCAATTCTTCACGCAGTCAAATTGTAAACTCAACATCATTCAAACTGCATAATCCCTAAGTTGCATTTGACCTTGTTGAGTATTAAATCTGTCAGTTTTGTATCATGTAAATCATCATTAAAACAGATTTGAGCATTGAACATTGAAGTGAAAATGGAGTAAATGGAAGTATTAAAAACCAGTCAAACAAACAAGCAATACCCTTCATCCTCTCCACTCAACTATTCTTCTAGAATTAATCCTTCAGATTAAGGGAAAAAAATAAAATGAAAAAACGTATAGTTGAAAACCAAAATAACACCTGGAAAATGACCTCTGAACACTTTGACTTAACTCTCTTTTGCCCATCATATTCTACCTCTCACTCTCCAAAGATAGAGACTCTGTCATTGTCTTCTCCTTTTTATTGGAACATGGTTGTGAGTTAATGGAGTATTATATTTATTCTCCAAAGAACTGAAATGGAGAGTCACCCAAAGGACAAAAGAGAGTTACGTGATGACCGTGGATAGATCACAACACAGAGTACAGTGATACGAATGCTGAATCTGCATTAAAGGGCCTAGATAGTTTGAATTCTCATTACCAATTGACTGATGATAGGTAAATCACTTCAACGCTTTGGACCTCAATTTCCTCAGGAATAAGTTAGGCCATGTGTTAAGTGCTTTACAAATATTTTCTCATTTGATTTGATTTGATTGATAAAGTATTAGTGTGCAATAGATAGCATGTTTTTCAGTATGATTGGATTATAGAGTGTTGGAGAATAATATGGTATAAGAATGGAGAGATGGGAAGAAGCCAGGTTGTGAAGAGTTTTAAATACTAAACTTAATACTTTACAATTGATCCTGGTGGTCACAAGGAGCAACTGGAGTTTATTAAACAGGATAGTAACATAGTCAGATCTACTCTATAGGAAAATCACATTGGCAGTGGAGTGATGGATGGATAACAATGGGGAGAGAGTTAAGCTAGGGAAAAATAATGAACATGCTATTGAAATAGTCCAAGAGAGAGATGATGAAGACCTGAGAAACCTGAATGCCAGTTAGTCAGTCCTAGGTGGTGATCCAGGAAAATAGGAAGGGTTCCACTTGGCAGAGGGACGTTGGGCAGAAAGTGAGAGGAAAACAGTTGTGGGGACTAGGGTTCTTACATTATTTGTATTCATTCTCTTTCTTTAAAAAATTAGGAATGAGTCTGGTTTTTACATAACAAACATTTATATATTACTCTCAATTCAGGAGAGGTCTCATAACAAGGTAAAACAACTTAATAAAGCTAAAAATACAGAGACTTCATCTGAAAGTGCATGCAATATTCCATATTGATGGCAACTCCAATTTTAGTTGTTTTTTAACTAACAGAAATTTATTTTCTCTCCATCCTAGTCCTCATGAGAGAGAAAGACAAAGAGAGAGGACAAGAAAAGAAAAACAAATTCCTTATAACAAATTTCCTTCATTGGTTTTATACATACACATATGTGTGTGTATAATATATAAACATATGTGTATATATAGATTTTAAAATGTATTTTATTTAAAAATATTTTTAGTCTAAATTCTCTCCCTTCCTCCCATCTCTCCCCTACTCATTGAGAAGGCAAGAAATATGATACATGTTATGCATATGAAGTCATGAACAACATATTTCTACATTAACCATGTTGTAAAAGAAAGAAAAAAAATCATGAAAATAAAGTAAAAGAAAATATGTTTCAATCTGTACTCAGAGTCCATCAGTTCTCTGGAAGTGGATAGCATTTTTCATCATGAGTCCTTTGGAATTTTCATGGATCACTGTATGGATCAGAGTAAATCTATCACAGTTGATTGTTGTTATAATATCACTGTTACTGTGTATAATGTTATCTTGCTTATGCACACTTCACTTTGTCTCAGTTCATATGATCCTTCCAGGTATTTCTGAAACCACCTCTTTCATTATTTCTTACAGCAAAAAAAAAAAAAAAAGGTATCCTGTCACACTCATATACCACAAATTGTTTGGTCATTCCCAAATTTCTAAATCTTTGTTGCCACACAAAGAATAGCTATAAATATTTTTGTACATGGAGTTCCTTTTCCTTTGATCTCTTTGGGATTCTGACATGGTAGTGGTATTGTTGGGTCTCAGTTTTATAGTATAGTTCCAAATTTTTCTTCAGAATAATCAGAGCAATTCATAGCTCCACCAATGCATTAGTGTCCCATTTTTCCATATCCCTCCAAAATTTGTCATTTTCCTTTCCTATCATGTTAGACAATCTGATGGGTGTCAGGTGGTATCTCAGAGCCGTTTTAATTTGCTTTTCTCTAATTATTAATGATTTAGAACATTTTTCATATAATTATTGAACGCTTTGATTTTTCCCCCCTGAAAACTGCTTTTTATATCCCTTTACCACTTATCAATAGGTGAATAACTGTTATTTTTACAAATTTGGCTCAGTTACTTATTTATCAGAGAAACTTGTAAACTTCCCCAATTTCCTGTTTTCCTTCTAATTTTAGTTGCATTAGTTTTGATTGTATAATTTTTTTTTTAATTTAACATAATCAAAATGATCCATTTTACCTCCTGCAATCTTCTCTAGCTCTTTTTTGGTCATAAACTCTTCCTTTATTCACAGATCAGAGGAGTAATTTTTCTATACTCCCCTAATTAGCTTATGATATCACCAATTATGAAAATCATGTATTTATTTTGACTTTGTCTTGGTATATGAAGTGAGATGTTGGTCTAAGTCTAGTTTCTGCCAGAATACTTTCCAATTCTCCCACTGGTTTTGGTTATTGTTGTTGTTGTTGTTGTTTTTTGTTTTGTTTTGTTTTGTGGAAGAATGAGTTTTTGTCCCAGTAGCTTAGGTCTTTGCGTTTATTAAATGCTAGATTACTGTGGTCATTTACCTCTGTATATTGTGTGCCTAATCTATTCCATTGATCAATCACTCTCTTATCCAGTACCAAGCTGTTTTGATGATTACTGCCTTGTAGTATAGTTTAAAATCTGGTATTGCTAAGTTGCCTTTTTCACCTTTTTCCCCATTGACTCCTTTGATATTCTTCACCTTTTGTTTCTCCAAGAAAATTTGTTATTATTTTTATAGCTCTATAAAATAATTTTTGGTAGTTTGATTGGCATGATACTGAATAAGTAAATTAATTTACGTAGCATTTTTTTTAGTATTCTGGTTCAGCATACCTGTGATTAGTTAACATTTCTACAATAGTTTAGATCTGTCTTTTTGTGAGAAGGGTTTTATAATTATGTTCATATAGTTCCATTGTGTGTCTTAGCAAGTAGACTCCCAAATATTTTATACTACATGAAGTTATTTTAAATGGAATTTCTCTATCTTTTCTTGCTGGTTATTTGTTTCTTTTTTTATAATATATTATATCTATCTATCTATCTATCTATCTATCTATCTATCTATAAATGCTGATGATTTTGTGGGCTTATTTTATATATGGCAACTTTGATAAAGCTGTTAATTGTTTTGGCTAGTTTTTTTAGTTGACTCTCTAGGGTTCTCTAAGTATGCTTACTATATCATCTCCAAAAAAGGGATGGTTTGGTTTTCTCATTGCCAATACTTATTCCTTCATTTTTTTTGGTCTTACTGCTATTGCTAGCATGTCTAGTATAATAATGAATATTAATTGTGATAATAAACATTCTCAATTCACCCCTGATATTACTGGAAAAAATGTTATCTCCATTACAGATAATACTTGCTCTTGGTTTCAGACAGATTTTTGTTGTTATGTCTTTTCAGTCATATACAAGTGTTTATGACCCCATTTGGGGGCTTTCTTGGCAAACATATTGGACTAGTTTATCATTTCCTTCTCCAGCTCATTTTACAGATGAGAAAACAGAGGCAAACAGGCTTAAGTGACTTGCCCAGTGTCACACAGTTAGTAAGTGTCTGAGGGTGGATTTGAACTCAAGTTCTCCTGACCCTAGGCCAGTTGCTCTCTCCACTGTGCCACATATCTCTTTAGATAGATACTACTTATCATTTTATCAAATGCTCCATTTTTTCCTATGCTTTCTAGCATGTGTGTATGTGTGTTTGTGTGTGTGTAGTCATTCTGTACCTTAAATCTGTTCATCGGGAAGTGAATGATGTTACTTCTTTAATCCTCTGGAATCACGGATGGTCATTGTAACAATCATTGTTCTTACAGTTTTCCAAGATGCTTGTCTTTGCAATGTGTTGTTATTATATAAATTGTTCTTTTGATTTCCTCATTTCAAGTCTTCAAAGGTTCATACGTCTCAAAAATTCTTCATTTTTATAATACTGATGTAGTCTTCTTATTCTCCTTACTGCTTACTTTATATCTGCTCACATATGTATTTTCATACTCTTTGAAACCATACATTATAATACAATAATATTTCTTCACATTCATTTACTACAACTTATTTAGTCATTTCTCAAAAAATGGGCATCCCTTTAGTTTCCATATTTTTCCCTACCACAAAAGATCTAGAAGTATTTTATGTATAGGACCTTTTGCTACTATCCTTTTTTTTGAGCACAGACTGAACAATTGTATAAATGGGTTAATGGGCATTCACCATGTATTAACTTTTTGTGTATAATTCCAATAAGCTTTCCAAAATTGTACACTTTCAGAGGTCTAACAACAGTATACCAGTGAGCCCCCCCCCGTTCCTTCAACATCTATAATTTTTCTATTTTTTTATCTTTGTTGATATGTCAGGCTAGGGAGAATCTGAGAATGGCTTTAATTTGCATATCTGTAAATAATAGTGATTTTGGAGCATTTTCACCATATAATTATATATAGCCAGAGTTTCTTTCCTTGAGAACTGCCTATTTATATCCTTAGATGATTTAGCAATTGGGGAAAGTATTCATTCTTTTTATATTTATTCTCCATATACTTCCATATTTGTTATCTTCGCCATTAGAACATAAATCCCTGGAGAACAGAGATCATTTTTATTTATTGTATTTATAACCACATATCCTAGGACAGTGCCTTGTCACTAATAAATGCAGCTTCTGTATTTCTTTCTTTGGCATCACACTTTTTCTAGTTATTCTCCTCATCACTTATCTTTTCAGTTTTGGAGTCATCTTTATAAAAATGATGCCAATTGTGCTGATAAGGCAGGCAGTTAGAATCAAGGATTTACAGATTTGAAGTTTAGAAAGGATCATGTGGGTCGTCTCATCCAAACTCTCATTTTATGGATGAGGAAATCAAGACCCAGGGATGTTCATAAGATTATAGAACATGGATCTAGAGTAGAAGGAACAATCAGAAGTCACGCTAGTTCACCTTCCTCGTTTTATTGATCAGGAACCTGAAACTCAGAGAGGTTGTTAACTGACTTGACTATAGTCATCAATTTAGTATCTGAAGAAGAATTCAGATAAAGGTTTCTTTCTCGCTGCCTTTGACTAACGTATTCAGCGTTAAATCCAGATCTTCTGAATCTAAGACCAAAAGAGAGAAATTTTGTAAAGTACTTAGTGCAGCGCCTGGTGCTTCTTGAGGGAAGGGTTTGTTTGTTTTGTTTTGTTTGTTGCCTTTGTGTCTTCAGCACCTGTATATCATGGGGACCTAACACATTTATTGAATTGAGTGGCTTACCCACAGAAATCCCTTTGTAAAGGGAATTCTTCGTAAAAAGCTTGTAAAAGTACGTTTCCAGAGGGGGGAAAATATTTCAATTTTATTGATTTCTAACAGAAAAGAAAGTGTGAGTTCACATCCCAACTCTGCAACAACTTCCAATTTAAAAATCATTTTACCGGTCCTCAGTTTCCTCAACTATAAAATTATGAAATTGATTAGATAATCTCTAAGATTTCTTCCCACTCCATATTCTAAGATCACTGAGGTGACAAGCACAAAAAATGTGAGGAAAGTTTTTATAGAGTGTGGCTATTCAGAATGCATCAGGTTGGAATGCTTCTTACACATTTGAATTCTTTAGAGTAGATTGACCATTAGAATGTTTTTTTCTAAGTTGTCTTTCCATGGAAAAGAAGAGTGAATTAGTAGTTTCAGAGTGGGATTTATGATCTCGGTTTTTTCATATTTATAACCAAGAGTTACTGATGAGTTTGCTGTTTGGGAACATTTGGAGATGACAGTGGTTAACCAAATATTTCTACACTCTTCTACCCTGAAAACAAATGTTCCTATCTTGAAAGCAAATTCACATGACCAAACAAGTGACCACTCTTGTGGCTGCTGAGTTCTGAGAACATTCTAAACTTGGCAAGACCCAGGTACCTGTCTAGCAGTTATTTTTAGCACTGTGTGAATTTTTTTTCTTCCAGACTCAGACCTATTCAAACAGTGCAATTGAGTTCAGATGCCCAAATGTCAAACAAAGACATATTTCTGGAATTTCCTTTGAGCCAGTGGAAACTTTGACAAAATTTCTCACCCAACCCAGACTAATCTGACACCCCCTTAGGCTCATACTGCTGAGGGAAGATTCCATTGACATTTGTCCAACCTAAACAGAACAAATTCTTCTCTCTCCTTTCCTCTTCTGAGAGTCCCCTCTGCCTCTCAAGGGATCCTTTTGGCATTTGCTTCATATGACAGCAAAAATAAAGGAGTTTTACTGAGATGCTCACATGGTGTTCATGAACTAATGTCTCCCAGAGCATTCCAAATGATGCTGTATAGATATCCTATTTGAAGACTATCGATTTCTTGGTAAAATGGATTTGTAGTCAAAGGTTCAGGGTTCAAATCTTGACTTTGCTGCCTCAGTTCATCATCTGTAAAATGAGGATGTTGGAATAGATGACCTCTATGAGCCTCTCAGTTTTAATTCTTTGATCCTATAATTCCCTGAATGCACTGCATTTGAGGTCATAGGACGTGGACTTTAATCCCAGCTTTGCCACTGGGTGGCGTGGTGCATAAAGTTTCAGGCCTGGAGTCAGGAGGACTTAAGTTCAAATCTGGCCTCAGACACTTACTAGCTGCGTGACCCTGGGCAAGTCATTTAGTCCTATTTGCCTCAGTTTCTTCAACTATAAAATGACAAACCACTCCAGCATCTTTGCCAAGAAAACCCCAACTGGGGTGATGGAGAATCGGACGTGATTGAAACCACTCAACAACATGTGTGTGAGCTTAGGTAAGTCATTTCTGCCTGGCCAGTCTCCTCATCTATAAAATAAGTAGTCTTCATCATTTGAGGATTTTCTGACCAAATTCTGATGTAGAAATGTAGTGGAATATGATCATGCTTCAAGAAGCCATCGGTTTCAGAAATAAGTAGAAATATTAGAATACTTTGATGAACTGATACAAAGTAGAATCTAGACAACAGCATAGGTAATAAGTACAACAATGTAAACATAAACAACATTAAAAGGTTGAGGAGCTCAAGTTAATTTCAGTGGCCAATCCTGAGCTATGAAAACAGAATGAACATACCTCCCTCCTCTTAGTAGAGAAATCAGCAGCTATAGGCCCAGAATATCTTATTAGGTGTCAGATAAGGTGACATTGTTGGAAAGCTTTGCTTAGCTGCTTTTCTTTGCTAGAACAGACTGTTCATTGGGGATGGAGCAGTATACCGCGTAAAAATGGTTTAAAATAAGTGGTTTTAAAAAGTGGTTTAAAAACAAGACTATTTTAATAAAAGGAAAAAAAGTAACTGAATAAATGGGGCTGAATAATCCGTGAGGCCTCTTGTAGCTCCGATGTTCTTTGCTTTATGTCACTGGGGCAGCTAGGTGGCACAGTGAATAGAGCACTGGCCATGAATTCAGGAGTACCTGAGTTCAAATCCGGCCTCAAACACATAACACTTACTGGCTGTGTGACCCTGGGCAAGTCACTTAACCCCATTGCCTAGCAAACAAACAACAAACAAACAAAAAAGATTTTATGTCACTGCATTCATTCTGATTGGCAATTTTGTGTGGGAACCAGAAAAAAGCATGCTTTTAAAACTTACTTTTTCACTTCTGAGGGGAAGCCTGGTATAGTGAATAGCATACTAGACTTAGAACTAGGAAGACCCAGGTTTAGATCCTAATTCAAACACTAGCTGAGTGACTATGGGAAAGGTCACATTCAACTTCTCTTTGAACTCCAGTTTCATCTGAAAAAGTGAGGTGATAACAGTAGCAGCTACCTCACAGCATATTGTGAGATTGGTACCTATGATTTCATTGGCATAAGTAATTCCCAATAAAGAACTTCCTTTATCAGTGTTCATACCTTTTCTGAAACTTTAGTCTTAGAGAGCTGCCTAGAAGGCTGAGGGATTAAGTGACTTGCCTAGGGTCATATAACCGCTATAGTTCAGAGACAGGGATGGAAGCCAGGTCTTTCTGACTCTTGGGCCAGCTAATATAATAAATAGAGTGCTGGACTTGGAGTCAGGATGACCTGAGTTCAAATCCTGTTTCAGACACTTGCCAGCTATGTGGCTCCAGGTAAGCCACTTGACTTCTGTCTGCCTGTTTCTTCATCTGTAAAACTGGGAAAACAATAACACCTACTTCCCAGGGTTGTTGTGAAAATCAAATGAGATAACATTTGTAAAGTGCTTTCCAAAGCTTCTAGCATGATATAAATGTTAACTATTGTTATTATCAGTCACTCAACTCTTTCAGCCTCAATTTTCTTGTCTGTAAAATGGGGTTCATAATAGCACCTAGCACACAAGGTTGCTAAGTGATTAAAATGAGATAACAAATGTGAAGCACTTTTAAAACCTTAAAATGTTATATAAATCCTAGCTGTTATTATCACTCTACACTGACTCCTACTTGAAGTATTTTATAATCAGCTGCTACTCTTAGTCAATGGCTTAATGATCTTATCAACATATGCATTTCTCTGATACAACTCCCAACCCATTCATGTCTCATAGGATCATAGACCTAGATTTGGAAGTGACCCTGTAGGATGTGTAATCTAACCACTTCCTTTCACAGATGAAGAAGTTGAGGCTCAGAGAGGGTAATTGACTTACCCAAGGTTAAAAAGGTAGTAAACGGCAGAGCTGAGATTTGAACTGAAGTCTTTCCTGTCCAACACTTCCCATGACATTACACTGCCTTCTCATGATCTATTATTTTTACCAATGTCCTTCTATAAATCCCACACAGAGGAACTAGCAGATGTGTCAGAGGCCTTTCTGTTAGTCACTGAACATTCGTGGGCTAGCAGTGAAGCACCCAGGCTGTACATCTGATGTCCCTCACTCAGGCCACATGATTGCTTTGTAGGATATTCACCTCCTTTTTAGGATATTCATTTCCTTGATATTATCCTACGTGGTACGTCTTGCATACAAGTCATGTTTGGTAATAGGCTATAGTCTAGTTACACTCATGATGTATCTTTCTATTGCCTTCTCAGGCACTGGTAGTTTTGATGATTAAATCAAAGATTTATTTAATATCTATTTTGCACCAAGAACTGTGCTAGGTACTAGGGATACAGAGATAAAACATCCACTGTGTCAAGTAGCTTACTTTCCCCCAGGAGAGGCAATATATACACATAGGAATATATCTAAAATAAATGTAAGGTAATTTGGGTAAGGAAACATGAGTACCTGAGAAGACCAAGAAAGGTCTAGCAAATGACACTTGAGATCTCAGAGATTATCACGATCTATTATTTGCAACTATATGGCATTACCAAGAGAACACTGTAGCTAAAAAAAAATAGGCTTTTGTATCATTACACCTCCTTTAAAGAACTGCCAAGGCCAAACTCTTGGCAATATACCTTTCTATGTCTAGTCAAGTTAGTCTCAGAAAGCAGGCACAGTGCAACACTAGGCCTATGCTCAAAGATTTTTTTCTATTTGGTAGGACTTATGTTTCAATAGCATAGCCTTCAAGAACCCAGAGTTACCACCATAATATAAACAGCACTACTGGAGAAAGTTAGAGTAGATATTCATTTAATGAAAAATAAATAGCCCATTGGCAAGTGATTTACTCTTCCTTTGCCCACAAAGCTATCACTGAACTCACGGTTCCAGAACACAAAGCCCCTTCCCTGATTGAGTGCCTTAGCTCTCAGGGGCTTCTGTATTAGCAGAATGTGGTCCACCATGCAATGGCTTTAGCAGTCAGGAAGAGGGGATGTTGTTTTATGCAGTCTTGCATTCTCTGGACAGGGTTATTATTCTCAGATTAAGTAAGTGATAAATACTTCCACATACTTTCATAATTGGTTTTCTGCATGTGTCTTAGAGTAAAAAATTCACAAATATTTTTGAACATTTCTCTTAAGTGTGACCACAGCAATAAAGTAATGATGACATTTACACTGCTGACTTTTGATTCTTCTTCTTCTTCTTCTTCTTCTTCTTCTTCTTCTTCTTCTTCTTCTTCTTCTTCTTCTTCTTCTCTCCTCTTCCTTCTTTTTTTTACCTCTTCTCCCTTATCCTCCTCCTCCTTCTCCTTCCTCTTCTTGTTTCTTCTCCTTTTCCTCTTTCTCTTTTCTGGTTTACTCATTCACCTTTTACCTTCTTTCTTTTTCATAGTTATCTTTATCTTTTTATTTCACTCATATTATTCCTTCCATAGTTCAAGTCCAAGACCCCTTTCACTTTTGAACTGTGTTGACCACCAGTCCAACCCATACCCAAAAAAATAGTCTCCCCTGCACCATTTTCTCACTGCTTTCAGACTCTCTCTTCACTCCATTCTTCTAGCAATTGCAAAATAATTTTTCTAAGGAACAGATCTGCAGCTCCAGTAGTTCCGTACTTTCTCTAAGAAAAACACAATCTCTTCCTCTTAGTATGTAAAAAACTCTTCACAGTCTGAACTTAACCTAACTTTCCAGATTCAATTCACATTATGAGTCTTTAAAACTCACCGATCCAGTCAAAATGGACCTGCTTGTTGTTGCCCATATACTATAACCTTCTATATCTTGCATCCCTTCATTTGAACAAGCTGTTCTCTGAAATGTACTTCCTCCCCATCTCCATCCTCTAGAAACCTTAGCTTCCTGGGGCAGCTAGGTGGCTCTGCAGTCAAAAGTACCTGAATTCAAATCTGGCCTCAAACACTCGACACCTACTAGCTGTGTGACCCTGGGGAGGTCACTTAACCCTGGTTGCCTCGCACCGCCCCCAAAAAAATACTTAGCTTCCTGAGATTCAACTCAGGTGCCAGTTCTTCCAAGAAAGTTTTCCTGAATTTGCTAATTGCTGGTGCTTTCTCCCACTTCAAATTATATTGTATTGATTTATCTGCTTGAACATTATTGCACACCAGTAGAATGTTAGGTCCTGGGGGGAAGGAACCATTATTTTTATAATTTTTTTATCCTTTTATTAGCACAATATCTTGCAAAGACTGTGCCTGGAATATATTCTTTGCTCATATCTGCTCTTAAAATCTCCAGTTTAGTTCATAGATCAGCTCAAGGACAGCTTTCTATATATAAGATCTCCTTATCCTTCCACCTACTAGTGGTTCTGACTCTAAGCCCAGAATTCTTTCCACTATTTCATGCTGCCTCTTATTTGTCACTTAGGTGGTAGTGAGGATTTCTTTTCATGTTTAGGCTTGACTAGATAGCCATTGAACTCCCTTCCAACTCTCAAATGCTGCAATTCCATGATTCTATAATCCTTTATAAAATGATAGGTGTAATGGCATAAGGACTTTGTAATCATAAAGCACTCTTCTATACAGACATGCATTATTATGAATTTATACCAGTTTCTTATCTATTGTGCTATCTAGTACAGGGCCCAGTATGTAATGATTTTGTTGTTTAGTTGTTTTTCAGTTGTATCCAACTCTTCATGACTACCTTTGGAGTTTTCTTGGCAAGGATACTGGAGTAGTTTGCTATTTCCTTCTCTAGCTCGTTTTACAGATGAGGAAACTGAGACAAACAGGGGTTAAGAGGCTTGTCCACAGTCACTCAGCTAGTCAGTATCTGAGGCCAGATTTGACTTCAGGAAGATGAAAATATCTGACTCCAGGCCTGGTGCTCTACCTACTGCACTACCTAACTGCCCATGCAATGATTAGGTATTCAATAAAATCTATAGGGTAGTTAATAAAAATTACTACCTGCTTTGACCTTCAATACAATCCCCTAAGTTGGGCCAGGTATAGTTATCTCCATTTGACAAAAGAGTAAACTGAGACCCAGAGAAGTGAGCCTTAGATAATCTCAAATGATGATGATGATGATAACTCATATTTATTTAGCACACTTAAAGATTACAAAGGAGTTTTCTCATCACAATCCTATAAGATAAGTAGCATAAATCTTTTTAAACCTATTCTATTTATTGTGCATACCTTTGTGCATGTATTTTTTATGCACATTGTGTGTATATCTTAGATGTACTTACATAGGTTCATCTTTTCTCTTCTAGTAGAATGTAATTTCCTTAAGTGCAGGATTATTTCACTTTTTTTCATTGTATCCTCAATACCTAGTGCAGTTCCTGGCACATAGTATTCACTTAAAAAATGCTTATTGATTAATTTCATATAGAAAGTACTTCATAAATGTTTTTTGAATGAATGAGGATTCTTTGAAAGAAAAAAAGGATATACATTAAAGTAAATCACTAAGTACAGGTGACAATCAATTTTTCTACATGCTAGGTTGGGGTGGGGTGGGGCGAGAAATGTGATCCATTATCAAAACAATAGGATAATTCTTAAAAATACTTTTGAGTCAGAGACTTCAAGGCAGTTTGTAAGCACGAACATATTATTCTTATCCACAAAACACACAGAGAGACATGACATAATATCTGTATTGATTCTGTTGATAAAGTAATTCTTAATTCTTTTAAATATAATCACTTACCTCAGTGTATTTTCCAAATACAGAGGAATAACCCTTCTGGTCTTGGTTTCTTAGTTGTAACTTTAGACTTGGACAGCATATGCTAGCTTTTTTCAATAACACTGTTCTCTCTGTTCAAGTCAAGGAAGTATAATGAACCATTGTCTGCTACAATCTCCAACATATGAGGTTTCCTCAAAACTAATTGGTAGAGAAAACATTTTTTCTTCATCAAGTAGCTTGCCCAGGAGTTGGGAAAACTTGAAATGGATATCTGCAATAGGATTTCACTGCACATAAATCTCAAAACCAGCATTATGTCAGCATGGGCTGCTACAAAAGGTAAAATGCTGTGGTCTGGAACTCCATGTTCTAATCTTGCCTTTGCTACTAACTGTGTGACCTCGGGCCAGTGACCCAGCTTTGTAAGAATACAGAATGTTAGAACCAGAAGGGACTTTAAAGGGAGACAGTGGTATATGTTGGTAAGCATTTAACAAGTACCTACTTTGTACCAGGTGGCAGGTAGTTGGCACGATGTTTAAAGCAATCAGTTTAGACTCACAAAGACTTTTAATGAGTTCAAATCTGGCCTTAGACACTTACTAGCTGTGTGACCCTCAACAAGTCACTTAACCCTGTTCGTCTCAGTTATTCAACTATAAAATGAGCTGGAAGAGGAAATGGCAAACCATTCTTATGTTTGCCAAGAAAATCCAATTAGGGTCACGAAGAGTTGGACATGACTGAAAAACAACTGAACTATACCAGGTACTGTGCTCAGCCATTGGAATTCATTGTAAATAAGGAAACTGTTTTTATCCCCCAAAGAACATATATTCTACTTAAGAAAGTAGCTTTTTGTGCCTATGGATTATCTCATCCTTTGCATTTGTATACTTAGCACCAAGCACAGTGCCTGGTATGTAGTAAGTACTTAATAAAATTTGTTGATTGTCAATTTGATTAGAGTCCAAATTCCAATGTTCAATAGCTGATGGGCCCTGAACAAGTAATGTACATTTTTTCTGAGGCAATTAGGGTTGAGTGACTTGCCCAGAGTCACACAGCTAGTGAGTGTTTGTGTCTGAGGCTAGACTTGAATGCAGATCCTCCTGACTCCAAGGCTGGTGTTCTATCCACTGCACTACCTGCCTGATCTGTAATGTAACTTCTGTAAGAAATAGTTTCCTCTTCTATAAAATGGGAGTAATGAGTACTGCTGGTCTGACTATCTCAAAGCTAGTCCAGCTATATTTCATCCTCAGGATTCTAGTAATGTCTTCAAGGGGTGAGGCAAGTCTTTTTTTGTTTGTTTGTTTTTCCCTTCTGTTGGCACCTTTCCTTTATTTAGGTAACTTGTATATTGATTTCTTAATGCCCTCAAAATTGCATCTCCTTCACCATAGGTCTCCCATATATATATAATATGTGTATGTGTGTGTGTGTGTGTGTGTGTGTGTGTGTGTGTGTGTATACATATATACTTGATCACATCTTGCTCCTTTTCTCATCTTTTGTACTCTTAAATGACATTTTGACTCCTTCTATCTCTGTGACTGGGATGTTAGGGTCCAAGTCTTGTGGTTCCACTGTTCTTAATGGAGAAAACAATCTGTTGAAATGGTTTTTGAAACTATTTTTCACTTTTTTCTACTTGTGGTCCTATATCCTCAAATGCCCTTGGGATATATGTGCTTATTTGGAAGCCTTGCCAAGTTTTTCTTAAAATCGGTTATCCTCAATTGCTTCTGTCTATGCTCTATGATATGGCATTCCTCATAATTGTCCATCAACCTTCTTTGGAGAATTTTTACAAATAAGTTTATATTCCAATGTAGCATTGCTTTTGGCAGCCATCTCTACCCATTTTTGAAAATATGTCAGACATTTGCTAGTTAAGGTGCTTTCTGGGCTCTTTTGTTCTCTTTGTTGTGGCAATTAATTTACATTCATTGATCTTCTAGATATAATTATTACAGTCAGTTGCTGTCATTTCTGCTGCCCATTTCCTGTTTTTTATTTTCAATTACTTGTTTAAATAGTTCAAGATTAAGTGAATGCAATAGTGTGACACATCTCCACGTCCTTTTTTTGTCTGTTTAAAATCAGACTATCAACTCATCAGAGCTAAGGTCAGAATTAGTAAACAAAAATTCATAAAATCTATTGCAACCTAGAAGAACCGTGAAATTTTATTTCATACTTTAATTAATTAGAAACAACAAAATAATATCCTATTAAACACTTTGGTGTCAGGTTATGGTTTGGGTGCAGGAGAGAGCTTAACAATATTAGTTTCCTACTCTTAGCATTAATATTCCTACCTAGCTCCTCATCCAAAAATATTTTATGGGAAAAAAGGCCATGTATAAGCCATTTAGGGCAGCTAGGTAGCTTGGTGGATTGAACACTGGTCCTGGAGTCAGGAAGACCCCTCTCTCTGAGATCAAATTCAGTCTTAGGCATTTGCTAGGTGTTTGACCCTGAGCAAGCCACTTAACTCTGCTTGCCTCAGTTTCTTCATCTGCAAAATGAGCTGGAGAAGGAAATAGCAAACCACTCCAATATCTTTGCCAAGAAAACCCCAAAGGGGCCACAAAGAGTCAGATATTACTGAAAAACAACCAAACAAGAACAAGAACGACAACTACTGGGCAGCTAGGTATCGCAGCGGATAGAGCATGGGCCCTGAAGTCAGGAGGAACTAAGTTCAAATCCAGCCTCAGACCGAACACTTGATACTAGCTGTGTGACCCTAGGCAAGTCACTTAACCCCAATTGCCTACAAAAAAACCAAAAACAAACAGAAAGAACAATAACTACATCAAGATAAGCCAATTGTTTGTGAATTTTAGGAAATGGATTAGAATGGAGTGATAGGAGTACTCATATAGGAGTCTGGAGATCACAGTTTAAAAAAGATATTGATAAGTTTCCATATTTAGAGAGTATCAGCCAATGAAGTAACTACATCATATGAGTATCAGGTGGAAACAATAAGTATAGCTACCACATAGAAAGGGTGTTAGACTTATTCTGTTGGGCCCAGAGAACAGAACTAGGAGGAGTGAGTAGAAGTCACACATGAGGAGATAAATTTAGGTTTGACATCGGTAACAATTTCTTAATAATTAGAGCTATTCAAAAGGAGAATGAACTGCCTTGAGGGGTGATAGGCTCTTTCTTCATTGGAGAGCTTCCATCAGAAGACAGATGACTACTTGTCAGATACGTTAGAGTGAGACTTTCTTTGGTGTTTAGTTTAGACTTGATAACTCCCTTGTAACTCTCAAATTCTCTGATCCTGAGGTCCTCAATCACATTCTGCATGAATAGTTTCACAGATGCTCTAAAGGTGACTCTTTTGATAGAGGTTGAATTAGATAGACTTCAAGGTTCCTTCCAGTGAAGATTCTGTCATTTTAAGTAAGATTCCTTCAAACTCTAACACTCTATTAGGCTATAGGTCTATGATTCTAGGAATGCCAATAGAGGGAATTATAGGAAGAAGCTGCTAGTTGATTGTATCTTTGTTGCGGTCCATCTCTACTTTAAAACAAAAGTCACACTATCTACCTCTCTCTCCATCAAAATAAAACTATTCTAGTGAGTCTGAATTCTTGCCCTTGTGTGTAAGTGTGTAATCTCTTTAAAAATGTACTTATATTTTGTAATGGAAAAATGAAACAAATTAACTGCATTAATGTAAATGAAAATGCCATTAAAAGAAGGATATTCTGAATGAGTTTAAAACAATAATGATCCCAGAATACAGATATTCAAACTTGTAGCCTTCTGTCAGCAAAGAGCTTTGGAACCAAAAGAGCCTTTGTCAGACAGATGTGGTCACTGTTATCAGATATTTTTGCCTAAATGGTTTTTCTTTGGCAGGTTCAGTAGGGGATGGAGATGAGTAAAGGCAATGGAGGAGGATATTTTCAGAAATGACTGTGATTCAGCACCAAAAGTCACCAATAAAATTCACTATTAAAAAAACTGAGGCCACCATGTAGGTTGAAGTGAAGGGAGCCATAATTGTGAAGAAAAGAAGTTTCATATTTCATGCCCATTTGTTGATCATTATTTTGCATGAGCAGGGCACAGATTAGTTTCCTAATGTTTTAAAAAGGTGAATTACTTTGGGGCTCATTCCCCTGGAAAAAAAAGTAAAGCTAAAGGTCAGGGGGGTTAGGGGTTGGGAAACACACAATCAGTTTGTGGGGGAAACTACAATACTAACAGAGATAAGGTTATGACTCTAGCTCTTTATTTGGAAACAAAACACATTTAAAATCCTGGAAAAATTGGAAAATCACCTTGTTCATGTCAGAAAGAACTATATTTTTGGAGCAAGAGCAATGATTTTGAAAAATGGAGGAGAATGGATTATTATAATAACAGCTCACATTTCTAAAAGGCTTTAAGCTTTACAATGAAGTAATTACATGACATCAGCAGACAAAAGAGAACAGGATTGTTATAAGCACAGAAGGAAGGAAACTAGAAAGTATTTCTAGAGATTAAACTCGAGGCAAGGAAATTGAGACCTTGGGGTATATATTTGGAAGTATTTGATGGACCAGACAAAAAGACCAGTGATTCATGAATCAATGTTCCTATCACTGCTTCCTTTCTGGATCAGGTTCTGAGCAACAAGGAAGAACTGGCTACTGGAGTAATAGGAACCTTAGGAAAATGAACATTTTGTTTTAGCATTTGTGATAGTGAAAGAGAGGAAATCTGTACATGGTTTGATGTAAACCCTAGAATTTTGAAGAACAGATTTGAAAATGTTCAAAGAAATTGTAGGCATTGTTTCATGGTCTAAGATTTTACAGGATACTCTAACAATAATAATAGTGACAACAATATTAGGTGACATGTACATAGCATTTTTCAGATTTAGAAATGGTCTAATTTCTAAGATGTATAAAGAACTGATTCAGATTTATAAGGTTTACAGTCATTCTATAATTGATAAATGTTCAAAGGCATTCAAACATAGACAGGCAATTCTCAAGATACTAAATCTAAGCTACTTAATCATGTGAAAAAAAGAATGCTCCAAATCCCAGAGAAATGCAAATTAAAGGACCCAAAAGTTCTCTCTCACACATATTAGACTGGAAAAGTTAAAAAATTATACACACACACACACACACACGCATCTATACATATACATATGTGTGTGTGTATATATGAAAAATTATACACACACACACACATATATTTTTTCAGGGCCTATTGGAAAACACCTACATGAGTATACTCTTATAGGAGCTGTGAGTTGGCTCAGCCATTATTGAAAGCAATTTGAAATTATATTCCAAATTGTGTATTCCCATTGAACCAAGGATGCTAACTACTAGCCCTATACTCTAAAGACATCAAAGAAAGGGGGGAAAATCCAAATGTGCAAAAATAATTATAGCAGCTTTTTTGTGGTGGCAAAGAGGATGCCCATCAACTGGGTTATTGCTGGACAAATTACAGCATATAAATCTAATAGAATTCTATTCTGCTCTGAAAAAAAAAGAAAAGAAAAGAATGACCTCAGAGGAACCTAGGAAGATTTATATAAACTGATTCAAAGTGAAATAAGCATAACCAGGAGAACAATTTATATAACAACTGTTTTTTTAAGGCAATTGGAGTTAAGTGACTTGCCCAGGGTCACACAGCTAATAAGTGTCAAGTGTTTGGTCTGAGGCCAGATTTGAACTCAGGTCCTCCTGACTTCAGGGCTGGTGCTCAATCTACTGAGCCACCTAGCTGCCCCTCTATACAACAACTTTTTTTTTAAATGAGCAAATGGAAAGACTTAAGCCCCCTGATAAAAATAGTGATAAATCATGATTCCAGAGGACAGATGAAGAAAAATGTCCCCACACCTCCTGATAGATAAGCAATGCACTAAATATGCAAAATAAGTCATATTTTTATGGGGCAGTTAGGTTGACACAGTGGATAGAGCTCTGGGAGTGGAGGCAGGAAGACTTGTGTTCAATCCAGCCTTAGTCTCTTACAAGCTGTATGTCTCTGTGTAAGTCATTTAATTTCTGTTTACCTCAGTTTCCTCATCTGTATAATGGCGATAATAATAGGACCTACCTCTCAGGGTTGTTATGCAGATTAAATAAGATAATGATTGTAAAGTACTTCACACATTGCCTGTAAGTAGCAAGCACTATAGAAATGTTAACTATTATTACTGTTATTATCATTGTTATTATTATTTTGGATATACCCAATGGGGGAGTTTTTTTTGTGTGATTGTGAACATTTTTATAAAAGGTTTTATTTTTGTTTTTGCCAGAAGGAAGTGAAAATTAATGCTTATTAAGTGAAAAAAAAATTCAAGAAAATACCTAAGAGACAGACAGACAGAAAGAAAGGCAGAGACTCATGCAGAGAGACAAAACAGTAGTGCCATCTTAGGCATCATAGATTTAGAGTTGGAAGCATTCTTAGAAGTGACCTTGTTTGATTCACTCTTCCCCCCACCAACTTACACATAAGAAAATTGAAACACATAAAGCTTAAAGGCAGGTGGTGCAGTGGAAAGAGCGCTAGGCCTGGAGTCAGAAGGCCTGAGTTCAAATCTAGTCTCAGACTCCTGCTAGTTGTGTGATCCTGGGCAAGTCCCTTAATGCTGTTTGTCTCAGTTTCCTTATCTATAAAATGAGCTGGAGAAGGAAATGGCAAACCACTCCACTATCTTTGCCAAGAAAACCCCAAAATGGGCTCACAAAGAATTAGACAGGACTGAAAAATGACTAAACAACAACAATTTGGTATGGATGGGACCCTCGACTCTCCAGGAGCATGCCAGCAGATCATAAGATCTGCCAGGTCCTGCCAAGCTAGAAAGATATTAGATATATGCCCAGTGACAAATTATGAGTTCCCATTAGACTGTGAGCTCTTGAGAGAACAAACTGTCTTTTGTCTTTCTTTGTATCCTCAGAGCTTAGCACAATACCTAAAACACAGTAGGTGGCTGAATAGATGCTTATTGATTATCTGGTTGACTACCCTTTGAGCAGCAGCTGAGAAAAAATTTAGAGAGGCTTAGCCCTACATCTTAGTTGATAGGCAATGAACTCTATGACCATTTCAATTCATTAACACTTTATATTAAATCATAGAATGATTGTGGTATATACAGGTGAATGGACTCCCTATATCACAGAAGTTAGGAGAGATGTCAGAGCTCAGCTCATGCCTGAACAAGAATCTCTGTTCCAGATATATATCTGACATGCTGATATTCATTGAAGTTCCTCCAGTGAAGCAGAAACCCATTCCTTCTGGTAACGGCTCAGTCCACTTTTGAATAGCTCTAGTTGTTAAGAAATGTTTTCTTACATGAAGCCCAAGTATGCTCTTTTCTACTTTGTTTTTCCTTCTGGAGCAAAGCAGCACAAGTACAGTATATTCTTTCTTAAATACGATAGCTTTACAAATCCTTAAAAAAAGCTATCATGTCACCAGAAGTAATCATCCACCGTTCCATCAACAGATCTTCAAATGGCATGTTTTGATGCTCTTCAACATCCTTGTCACCCTATTTGAATACTCATCTGTTTCTCAATCCCTTTTCAAAAGTATGGCATTCAAAACTGAACACAAAACTGCAAATGTGGTCCGACTAGGACAGTGCATTGGATCTGGACACCATGTCTTTCCTTACGCAATCTAAATTTCCCATTTATTTTTTTTTGGCTCTCTTATTTTCATAATTTATTTATAAGGAATTTACAATTGACTAAAACCTACAGATCATTCTCAGATTGACCTTCAAACTAGACATCCCTCCCTTACTCTTCCCCTGTGAAGTTAATTTTTTAATCCAAGAGTAAGGCATTTCATTTGTCCTTATTAAATCCCATCATATTAGATTCAGCCTATTTGAATCTTTGATTAAAATCTTTGTCTTTTGAAACTTGCCATCCAACATTGGTGGAATCATTTACACTAGAAGAACTGATGAATAGATAAATATTTTAGTTGATACCAATGAGATCTTACTCCAACTTTTTCATGGTTTTAAATATCATAATTATTTTATTTTCTTTGTCAGAGGCAGCATGCCATTGCAAAGATATTCCCTTAACATAAGCAAGAGCTGGGATCAAGTTCTATCTTTGACATGTAATGGCTATTGATGCTATACATGTAACAACCTCTCAATGCCGAAGGAAAACCTCTAACACTGTAAGTTGTAAACCAGGTATCAATATACATTAGTTAAAGAAATCTCACGAGGAGCTCCCTATACCAATGAAATCATAGGTCCATTTTTAAAGGGAATGAAAATTTACACAACTTACTGAGACTTCCTGCGATCAGCTAGGATGATCCTTGAGGAGACAACAGGCAAATAAAGCCAGTACATGGGCCTCTAACTGAAGCCTTTCCAGTCCTCAATTGCCCATCAGAATTTGTGTTCCTGCTGGTATCACTTTGCAAAACTCCATGTCATTATGAGATATCAAAGGAATCGACATAATTAGCTCTTCATTGTCTTAAGGTCAGAGTCTAAGTCTTTTGCTTGGGTAGTATTGTATTCCTTACAGTGCCTAGCACAGTGTTGGACAACCTGAGTACTCAACAATTATTTGTGAGAATCATAGAATCTCAGAGTTGGAAAGGTCAAAGTCCAACTTGTTGAATAGAATTCATTCTATATCAGATCATAACGTCATAAAATTTCTACAGTTATTTGGATTTCAGAGGTTACCTGATCCAATCTTTACCCAAAACGTAAATCTATATCTAGAAAAATGCCTGACAAATGAAGCCTATTAGAAAGTATCCCATGGGAGGTAACTCACTACTTCTGAAAACAGTTCATTCTACTTCTAGACTGTTTTGAGTATTAGGATGCTTTCTTTCTTTCTTCCTTCCTTCCTTTCTCTCTCTCTCTCTTTCTTTCTTTCTTCTTTCCTTTCTGTTCCTTCCTTCCTTCCTACCTTCCTTCCTTCATTTTTCTCTTTCTTTCTTTCTTTCTTTCTTTCCTTCTTTCTTTCTTTCTTTCTTTCTTTCTTTCTTTCTTTCTTTCTTCTGTTTCTTCCTTCTTCCTTCCTTCCCTCCTTCCTTTCTTCCTTCTTTCCTTTCTTTCTTTCTTTCTTTCTTTCTTTCTTTCTTTCTTTCTTTCTTTCTTTCTTCCCTTCTTCCCTTCTTCCTTTCCTTCCTTCCTTCCTTCCTTTCTTCCTTCCTTCCTTCCTTCATTTTTCTTTCTTTCTTTCTTTCTTTCTTTCTTTCTTTCTTCTTTCTTTCTTTCTTTCTTTCTTTTTTCTTTCTTTCTTTCTTTCTTTCTTTCTTTCTTTCTTTCTTTCTTTCTTCCTTCCTTCCTTCCTTCCTCCCTTCCCTCTCTCCCTCCCTCCCTCCCTCCACCTCTTTCTTTTTTCATTCCTTACAGTGAGCCAAAGTTTACCTCTCAGAAACTTCTGCCTATTGCTCCTAGTTCTCCGCTCTGGGGACAAGCAAAGTAAGGCCAATCCCTCTTCTACATGAAAGCCCTTCAAACATCTGAAGGTCGTGATCTTTATTGCTTAATCCTTCTCATCAGCAGGCTAATAAATCTCATTTCCTTTAAATAATCAATACGTAAAATGGCTTCAAATTCCATTATTCTCTTACTTTCCCTTCTAGCTATAATTGTCCATCTTAAATGCCCTGTCCGTTTTAATTGGGCTGCTTTGACCTGGATGCACCAATCGAAATGTGTTCTACCTGGGGAGAGAGTAGGGGAGGATATTTGGCCCCCAAGTTCTCTATGCCATAGCATAATAGAAATTCCTGGATGCTCCTTAATATAGAGAATATTTCTGTTCATGTTTCCACATCATCTGCCTCGTTCTGGAGGATATGGTGTGCTTACGGTCAATGCTAAAATACAACACAATGTTTAAGAGCATAACAGGATATCCTATATGAATAGTATTTGCCTTCCAGGGGTAATAGTCAGGACTTCAGAAACACAAGGGAGAGAATGAAAGGAAGTAGCCACATAAACTAACTTTCTTAAGATTTAATACTTTTAAGTTCAAGAGGAAGTTCAAAGGATGATTCTGCATCTTAAACAACATCAGTTATAAGAAGCCAAAAGCATCCACATCTGTGGTACAATCAACATGCTTATTTCTGACAACAAAAAGGTGACTTGGAAAAAAGGAACTGCCCCAGAAAGCCATAGGAAAGGTTAAAATAGATGCATGGTATTTCAAACTCTTGCCAAAGACAATAATAGATTCATCATCTTTCTAATCTCCTAGGAAAATGGACAGGTAACTGTGAGGTCCTGGCATAAACTTCTTGTGTGGTAGAGAGACAATAGCTTTTTGTCTCCCCAAGATAACCTTAGACTACTCCTAGACATTTTACCCCATGTAAAATGTGGAAAGAAAAGCCAAATGACAAACACTTCAGTAGTCATGAAAGAAAGAAGGCAAAATGAATTGTTATAGGCATGAGAACTTTTGTGGCACAGTGGAAAAGGTACTATATTTCAAGTCAGAAGATCTGGATTCAAAAATCTACTCTGCTACTTATAACTAGTGTGACCTTAGGTAGATCTCTTACCTTGGGCCTTAATTTCTTCATATTTGAAATGAGTAGGATGGGATAAATTATGATCCCTTCCAGCTATAAGACTATTATCCTTTTAAACCACATTTTAAAAAATTGAGGATAGCTTTGAAGTATGCAATTACTCTGTACTTTTAGGACTGATAAATGGTTACTTTCTATTTTTAGGCAGAGTATTGACCTATTCCTCTCATTTTCTTCAGGGAAGAAAGTTAGAGTTGTTTGAATAAATCGAAAATCTGCAGTCAAACAGAACAGCAAGTTAAATTGGTACACATCCCATAAGGAAAGGGGAATATTACATTTATGTTAGGTAAAGATATTGACTGCTGTAGACTTGAGGTCAAAGTTCAACCACTAACTTACTCTTTCTATTTTCAAAATGGTGCAACAGGTGGTAAAAAGTAATAATTAAATAATCAAGTTTTTTTTCCCCCACCTGTCAACAGGGAGGAAGCATATTATAGTGTCATAAAGGTTGTACCAGGAATAATAAAACATAAGTTATAGTTTTGATAATGCTATTTACTAGCTATATGGTGTGGGCAAGTCAATTCTGGTTTCTTGCCCTCAGTTTCTTCCTTTTTAAAATGAGGATGTTGGATTAGATGACCCCTAAAATCCATCCATTTATATTAATAATTCTAAGTCATATTTATTGTTAGTATCTACAACATTTTGACCAGTCTGAGGATATTGTTTGCCTAATTGATTCATCCACCTGATATGATATGGATGGTACTTGTAAATAATTGGTTCCTTTTCAATCAATCCAAAAACATTTATTAAGTACTGTACTTACTATGTGCTAGGCCAGGGGTGGGGAACCTATGACCTTGAAGCCACAGTTGACCTTCTAGGTCCTTGGGTGTGGCCTTTGGACTGAGTCTAAGTTTTGCAGAACAAATCCTTTTATTAAGGGGATTTATTCTGTGAAGTTTGGATTCAGTCAAAGGGCAGCACTTGAGAACCTAGAGGGCCACATGTGGCCTTGAGGCTGGAGGTTCCCCTCCCCTGTGCTAGGCACTGTGATAAATACTGGGAAGACAAAGACAAAGCAAAATATTTCCTTCTGTCAAGAAGCTTATATTCTAATTATTTTTCCCACTGTGCAAGATTTTTCCTGTTCAATTGTGCCATGACTACTGCATATAGCCACCCAATCTGAAATTCAGTGAGACTCCAATCCTTCCTATATTCTTAGGTGATATCATTGATTTGGCTATAACCTCAAATGGCTTGACTTGTCATCCAACCAGGAAAACTCATCAATGCTCTTTTTATCCATATCTTCCATCCAGGAGGTACCTCTCCCTCTCCAAACTGAATGAGGCAGCTCTTTGAAGGATGAACACATGGCACGTCTCCAGATCTATATATTAGAGGCCTTTCTGGCTTGAGAGGACCTTCTAGAGCTTTCAAGAATCCTAGGCAATCTTCTGCCACAAGAGGACTTTGAAAGAGGACTTTGGTCACAGAATCTACTGGGTTTTTAGTGCAGTTTTTGACTGTTTAGTGTTTTTATTGGGGACGTGGATGAAAGAACAGATGACATACTTATAAAATTCACAGATGATCCAAAATCGGATTGAAATAATTTTTGTGTTGAATATCTAAATCCAAGAAAATGAAATGTAATGGTGATAAGAATATGGTATTACACTTGAGTTCAAAAAAGAAATTATACAAATACAATATGGCATACATGTCTAGCCTATATGTGAAATCCTGTAATATCTAGAGATTTCATATACACGTGTATACACACTCACATGTATACATATACATGTACATCATATATTGTATCATATTATATGGTATCGTGTTGCATAGTATGTAGCTAGGTGGCACAGTACATAGAGCAGCAGGCCTGGAGTCAGGAAGATCTGAGTTCAAATCTCACCTCAGACTCTTACTAGCTGTGTGACCTTGGGCAAGTTACTTAATCCCTGTTTGCCTCAGTTTCCTCATCAGTGGAGTCTTCAGGCAGAAGCTGGATGACCATTTGCCTTCAAAGTTTATAAATGGGAGTCTGCTTCAAGTATGGGTTAGACCAGATGACAACTTGGGTCCCTTTCAGCTCTCTGATTTTAGAATTGTGTGAAAACAACCATGAAAAGGAAGAGAATAAAAGTATTAGTGGGAGGTCATCTTTCTGGGACAGATTTCTCCTTTTTCCCTTTAGGAGCCAGAACTCAGCCCAGATATTACTTCTTCTCTAGAGCCTCCTCTGACCTCATGACTGGTAGTATTTCCTGCTGTTCCAAACTTTACTTACCTTATATGTTCTTTAATTACTTCCCATTTATTCTGTATATATCTTATACATAGTTCTATATATGTTGTTTCTCTCATTAGAGTATAACCCCCATGAGGGAAATAAATATTTTTTTTTACATTTCTTTGTGTTTTAAGGGCTACACATACGGCATAACAAAGAGTAAGTGCTTAATAAATGCTTTTGATGGGTTAATATAGTTTATAGCCATTTATAAAAACAGATATAGAAGTGCCATTGTTTCCCTGGGGCTAGATGTAATGTTAAAGCCAGCTAGAACTTATGTTCCATTTGGGAAAGGAACAAGTTATATTAGGCTAGAAGATTTACCTCTAAGGCTCCTTTCAGGTCTAAATCCTATGATCCTACTTAACTATTGTATTTCTCCCTGTATCCAAGGAAATGCTCTGCATGTTGTAGGCCCTTAATAAATATTTTAAATGCAATTTTTCCCAGTAAGTCAATTTCTCACCTTGTTTCTTCTTTCTCAGAGGCATTCTTACCTCTTCTTTCTCAATCCAATTAGTTGTCAGGTCTCCCCAATTCCAACTCCAAAACATCTCTCTCATCTGCTCCTAATTGATTTATCCACACAATATGATATATACATGATGATACATGAGTGTTTTAAAGAAGAATTGCTTTCTTTTTAATCAATCCAAAAATATTTATTAAGTACTGTAATCCTCTCTCTGCTCAGTCAGTCAGCCAATAAGCATTTATTAAATACCTGTTATGTGTCAGGCACTGTGCTAATGCTCAGTATATAAAGAAAGGGAAAAAAAAAACAGTACCTGCTCTCAAAGAGTTCACACAGTTAACACTCAGATATTTACCATATCTGTCCGGGACTATTGCCCTGTCCTCCTACTTGATTCCCCCTCTCCAAAACATCCTCCAAACCACTGTCAAGACATTCTTCCTAGGATACGGGTCTGACCATGTCACTTCCCTTCAGGGCCTTGAGCAATTATCTTTAGGATAATTCTCTGGCTTTCCACTTAGAGTCTTTCTCAGTCTGGCTCCAAACAACCTTTCTAGGGAACTGCCTATTACTTTACTCTGTACCCTTTACATTTTAGCCAGATTGTTCTCTTTGTTGTTCCTTTGACATGACATTCCTTCTTCTAACTCTTTACCTCTTTTTAGGCTATTCCCCATGGCTGGAATGAACTCTCTCTTTGTTTCTCCCTTGTATAATTTCCATATCCCTAAAGAACTCATGTTCCATCCTTTATGGGAATTTTCTGTTCTCTTTAATAGTTAATGCTCTGTTCTGCCTTCCTAAATCATCGTGTATATAGTCACCTTTTTACTTACTTTGTCCACCTTCTTCTGAGCAGTAGGATGCATTTATTAAGTGTCTGCTATGTGCCAAGCACTGTGCTAAGCACTGGGGATAAAAATATAAAAGTGAAATAGCCTCTGCCCTCAAGTAAATTATATGGAAAGTAGTTAGAGGTTCCAAGCAGCAGAGATGAAAATAAAGATCCATGGAATAGACTGCTTAAAGGCATAGAAGAATGATATGGAGAGTCATATTCAGCCACCAGCAAGCAGCCCAGCTTGCCTTGAGTGCAGAGTATATGAAGGGGAATCTTGTGTCATTCTCGTAGAAAGACAGTAAGTGCATATTGTATTGGACTACGTGAAAGGTAAAGCCTATGAGCTGTCCCTCCATAGCGCTCAGAGGGGCAGAGACTCAGTGTCATATACTGTCCTGAAATTTTACAGAACAAGATACCCCGCCTTCTACCAGGGCTAAGAAAATCATCCTTGTTTTGTGTGTGTGTGTGTGTGTTTGTTTTTCGTTAATATGTTAACCTTGAAAAATACATATTGGCTCTAGTAGTCTCCAGATGCCAGATTCTAGTTGGAACATTAGTAGATCCTTTTAATGAAAAGTGGTGAGTCTAACTTTAATGTTGTAAGACCTGTGAAAGTTACTGAGTACTTTCATACCTCATAAAGGATAGAGTGAAACACAACCTTTTTATCTGTGTTGTAATTGGACGCTCTTCTGGATTAATGTCTTGAGACTCCAAAAAGGCTGGGATGGATTGCACGCAATTCCTCATACTGCCTAAAGTCTGTGCCATGAAGAAAATATAGCAACATTCACAATTCCTATTACTTCTGTCATGAAAAAGATTGATCAGAGGACCCATAAAGTTTAATACACAATTAATAAAGTACTTTGGTGAAGCCACCAACCCATTCTTCTTTGTGGTGACTGTCTAGACAAATGCCTTAACTCCAACCTCTTGGGCTAATGAGTATTTTAAAAAGCATAAAGGAAGGAACACCAAAATTACAGCAAACTGAGAAGTCAAATCAGGACAATCTATTATCGTCCTGTCAGGTAATATGCAGGGTTTTTCTGTCCCATTCCAGGGCACTGAAATTTAGCCAAAGCTAAACTGGAAGGGACACTGAAGTCAAGTTATTATTGAGGCTGCCATTACTATGAAAACCTCTCTGGTTTACCCACAGAGTAGGACGTAGTCAGTTGGAGACGTTTTCATTTTCAAGCCGTTCACAGGCCTGCACTATAAATAGGTTTCACTTTTTCTATGGTATAATAATAACAATAAACATTGAGTTATAATATAGTAATAGCTCAATATACCTGTAGTTGCTCACAGCTGTTGTTCAGTTGCATCTGACTCTTCCTGACCTTATTTGGGGTTTTCTTGGCAAAGATGTTGGAGTGGCTTGCCATTTCCTTCTCTGGCTCATTTTACAGAGGAAACTGAGGCAAACAGGCATTTAGGGCTCACATAACTAGTAAGTGTCTGAGGCCAGATTTGAATTCAGGAAGAATGACTTCCTGACTTCAGGCCTGGCACTCTATCCACCCTGCTACCAACTGCCCTAATATAATAATATTAGGTATAATTGGCATATGGTATATAATAATAATAATAATAATAATAATAAACTATAATAAAATAATAGCTCAATATAACTGTAGTTTCTCAGTTACATTGAGCTTTAAGGTTTATAAAGCACTTAAATATACATATGATATATACACACATACATTATATACATTTATATATGTTTCTATGGAGTGACTATATATGTATAGAGAGATTACATAAATACAGTTTATAATATATAGATATATAGACTTTACATGAGACAATAGCTATATATAAATCACTTGATTCTTGCATCTCTTACTCATTGTACAGATAAGGAAATGAATATAAAAGTTAAATGGCTTGCCCATGGTCATAGAACTGGTAACTATCACAGGCAAGATTTAAACCCAGGTCTTCCTGACTCCAAGTTCACTTGTCTCTCCACTATATGACATATCCTGAAGCATGGGATTTTGGCATCAAAAGACCTGAGTTCTAGTCTTGACTCAGCCATTTAATAACTATCTAACTTGGGTTAAACATTGCTTTCCCCTGAGGCTTGCTTTCCTTCTCTATAAAATGAAAAGGTCAGACTATATCCTAGGATATAAAGCTAGAAGGGACCCCAGATGTCATCTAGTCCAACCTTCTTATTTATACAAGGGATACCCAGGATTCTTGGCTCAGGAAGAAGGCAGATGAGATTCAATTCTTCACTGAGAGCAATAATCTCAAGCACTTTTATGATGCCGTATAGACTTCATGGGCCAAAGACCTCTCGTGCTTTTCAACTACCTGGCTTTGATGAAGCCATACTGATCGAGTGACAAGAACATGATCCTGGAGAGCTGGGCTGAACACTTCCAAAGTGTTCTTAACAGACCATCGTCAACCAATATTAAAGCCACTTATCATATGCCTCAGGTTGTAATCAGTTCCTCTCCAGCTGAAACTCCAACTGAAGCACAGGTACTGAATCAAGCTTAAGTGGCAAAGTACCTACTTCCACTGCAGCAGAGATCTACAAGGCAGGCGGTCCATTGCTAATACAGAAGCTGACTGAATCTTCTGGATTATACGGCAAGAGGGAGTCATCCCCAGGAGCTTGAGGATGCTTCCAATGTCCATTTCTGTAAAGGAAAAGGAAACATGCTGCCCTGTGACAACCACAGAGGGGTCTCTTTCCTAGTAATTGCTGCAAGATCCTTGCCAGAGTCCTTTTTAAATGGCTGATTAATTACCTGGAAGATGCCTGAGACTCAGTGTGGTTTTGGAAAGAGATGTAAAAGGTTTTAACATTGTGTTTGCTGCCTCACAACTCCAGAAGAAAGTCTAGGAGCAGAACATTCATCTATCTGATCAAGGCCTTTGATACTGTCGGTCATGAGGGCTTGTGGAAGATCATGGCAAAATTTGGTTGCCTGAAGAAGTTCTTCAGTACCGTACATCAGTTTCATGATGGTATGCTTGCCCAGGTTCTGGGTAATAAAATGTGCTCTCATGCTTTGCCAGTCACCAAAGAGTGAAGCAGGGCTGTGTGCTTGCTCACATACTTTCTAGCATGATGCTTTCAGCAATATTGTTGGATGCCTTCAATGAGAATGAAAACAGCACCAAAGTCTACTACCACACTGGTGGTAAATTATTTCCCTTGAAAAGTCTTTGTAGCCTTCATAGCCAAGGCTAAAGTGGAAGGACAGTTGGTGTGTGACTTTTTGTTTGCAGATGATTGTGCACTCAATGCAGCCTCTGAGGCTGAGATGCAATGAAATATGGTGTTTGTGTTAATTTTGGCCTAATAATTAATACCAAGAAAACAGAAGTTCTCCACTAGCCAGCAGTGACCTATCCATATGTGGAATCATTGGTTATAGCAAATGGAGAAATTTTGAATCTTGTAAATTAATTCACTTACCTTGGCAGTATACTTTCCAAGGATGTACATATAGATGATGAGGTTGACACATGCATTGCTAGAACTAGCTTGATGTTTGGGAATCTCTGAAGGAAAGTGTGGGAAAGAAGAGGTATTAGACTGCCTAGCAAACTGAAGGTCTGAAGAGCCATTGTGCTGACTCATTGTTGCATGCCTGTGAAGCACAGACAATCTACCAGCACCATACCAAGAAATTAAATCACTTCCATTTGAATTGTCTTAGGAACATTCTAAAAATCACTTGGCAAGATAAGGTACTGGACACTGAGTCCTTTCTTGAGCTGAACTACCAAGTATTCAAACTCTACTGCTGAGAATACAATTCTGATGTGTTGGCCACATTGTTTGAATGCCAAACATACATTTGCTTAAAAGTCTGTTTTACAGAGAACTTACACAAGGCAACTGCTCACAGGGAGGTCAGAAGAAGTGATACAAGAACACTCTCAAGGTCTCTCTGAAGAATTCTGGAGCCAATTGTAAGATATGGGAGACATTGGCACAGGACTGCCCAGAATGGCATACCTGCATCAAAGAAGGTGTTGTGTTCTATGAGCAAAACAGAATTGCAGTAACTCAAAAGAAATGTTAAAAGCACAAATTTAGACATCTCCACTCCAAATATGCATATGAAATGGTCATGCCCAATCTGTGGTAGAGCCTTCTGAGCTCACATTGGTCTTATGGGCCAGTTAGACATACTGTACCTTGACTCCAACATAGTAATGTCATTTTGGTCCCCTTTGGGCATGAAAGGCGACCATTTTATGGAGAACTTGCACAAGGTAATAGCTCACATGGTGGTCAGAAGAAGTACAAGGACATTCTCAAGGTTGTCTCTGAAGAACTTTAATATAGTTTATGAGACATGGGAAATGTTGGCACAGGATCATCCAACATGGCATGCCTGCATCAAAGAAGATGCCGTACTCCAAAAGCAAAGCATAATCACAGAAGCACAAAAGAAATCAGACGAGCAAATACAGAGCCATTTCTGCCCTAAATGCTATAACAGACCATTTGTACCTAATCTGTGGTAGTGCCTTCTGAACTCATATGGGACTGATCAGTTGCAACTGAACATATCTTACCCTGACTCCAACATTGTGATGTCATTGGTTTTCTTTGAAAATGAAAGACAAACAACAAATAGCACCGCGTGCCAGGGAAGTGAAAATGACTTGTCTGACACCTAGTAAGCAGCAAAGCTGAGAGGTGAGCCACCAACACCTGACTAAAATCCAGTGATTTTTTTTACCATCTTGTTTCCTCCCTTTCTAATGCCTCATCTTCCACTAACATTCTATGGCTCTCATTCTGGGGGATAGCGTACAGAGAGAGAGAGATGGATTGTCACAAGCACTACTATCTCCTCTACCCCAGAGTGGAAAGAGCTGGTTTTCCTTTATTTATTTTTTTTTTAAACCACATCTGCTTCTACAGAGGCCAACCCACAGCTATGGTCAGTGATTCCTGGCATTCTCGTTGCTGTGGAAAAAAAGAGGCAAGTGGGCTCAGAAGGAATGTTTGCAATCGGCAAAGTGCCTCCAACAAACGCAAACAGGCAGAAGGCACTTCATGACTACATGTCACTGTGCCATGCCGCATTGGTTTTCCTGTTTCAAGAATCCCCAGAGAATTACAGACTGAGTAGCTTTCAGAGACTCATTCTGGGTGGTGCTAAAGGAAGAATGTATCAAACAGGTGGGGGTGGGGAAGAACACATGGACTGAAAATTTTGCCAGTGAGGAAAATTAATTCCTTAATGAAGTTTCAGTATTTTTTAAAAGTTGCTTCAGCAAAATAATTGTGGCAACGATAGTGATAATGACAGGATGGGGGTGGGAGGTGGGGACAGTGACAGTGACAGTGATAATAATTGCTGACAACCAAAAGAATGTACATTGTGGAATGAACCCTTGACATGGAGTTATGTGAACTTGGTTTATACCTTGACCTTGACATTTAATAGCTGTATTTCAAGGCACTTAATGCTCAAAGCCTCATTTTATTTTCCTCTGTAAAATGGAGATAATAATGCCTCTGATATTTCCCTCATTAGACTTTTATGAGGAAAACAATTTAAAATTTAGAACTGTTATTAGTGAGGTTGGGGCAGATGAGGTATCCCAAAAATTTGTATAGCATTTGAAAGTTTTCAAAGCACTTTATTGTGTTTTTTTTTTTTTGGCAAGGCAATTGGAGTAAAGCAATTTGCCCAGGGTCACACAGCTAGTAAGTGTCAAGTGTCTGAGGCCAGATTTAGGTCTCAGGTCCTCCTGACTCCAGGACAGGTGCTTCAGCAATGTGCCACCTAGTTGTTCCTAAAGCATTTTATTTAAAATCATCTTGAGAGCTAGGGAGTGAAAATACCATTGTCCTCATTTCAGCAAAGCACGTAGCTGAGGATCTGAGAGATTGGATGGTTTATTCATTGTTACATGCTTCAGAAGTGTCTAGAGTAGGATTCTAACCCTGACCTTCTGGCACCAAGTCCCAGATTTTATCCCAAGGGGTGGGGCAAGGTAGGGTTAGTCCTTGTGCACTGGAGCCAACTCAAAATGGCTCATGAGAACTGATTATTAAAATGTTCAGTGTAAGCATTTACACCTTCAAAATCAGAAAAATGCTACAAAGCAGGGCCTGATTGATTATCTTGGTTGCCTAACCTTGTGAAAATGATGGGAAAATGTTAGTAATGCAAATTAAACTGAAGACACCTCTGAGTAGGTGTGTGGGAGGAGACTTTCTGAAAAAGAATTTACTCTTGGGCAACTCCCCTGAGTAACTGATGTAATATGGGAAAGGGATGAGAAAACAAAGGATTAGTTTTCTTCAAGTATTTGAAGACCTTTCACATAGAAGAGAAATTACACTTGTTCTGTTCATGTCCAGAGAGAAACGCTGGTGGCAATAGATAGATTAGGTCACAAGCTGATTTAAGAAAGACTTTCCTGATGATCAAAACTGCCCAACAATGGAATGGCTACCTAATGAGTTGGTGAGTTGGACATCACTGGAGATGTTACAGCAGTTGGTTACTACCTCTCAAGTATATCACATAAGGAAATCCAACCTGAGGCCAATAAATTGGATTATAAAGGCTCAAAGATCCTTCCCAACTGAGATTCTAGAACTCTGGGAGCCACCTGGTAAAGACACATTTCTTGTCTTCAGAAGCACATGCTTTGAAAGAATGGACTTTGATTACACATACCTTCCTGAACTCTCAAGGGTGGGAGGAAACAGGGGTGGGGAGAGAAGAAACTCCTTGCCCTGTTGTCTGTCACCTGTTCTATATTTAAGGGTATCAATCATTATTGGTGGATATTACCATGTGATTCACCATGACATAAATATAGACTAAAATATAAAATGTGCTAAAATAACTTCAACATTCAACTTTCCTAGCCCTGGAATATTTTCATTTCTAATCTTATTCTTTTCCCTCTGCCTCACTCAGATAGTTCTATTTTGAGATTTATTGTGTTTGTAATGGTTCTGAAGAAAATCTTCCCAAGCTCCTATTCTGAAATATTTCTTGGCTGGATCTTGTAGTGTTCAAAGATACAAGCTCAAATCACCTTAAGGACAAAGCATGTGTTTTAATACAGTATGCAAAAATGCGAAACAAAATATACCTCCCCTTTTCTTGCCTCTCAATCTAATTTTAAAAGACATATACTGACATTTACACATGAAAGTTTGTCTAGTACAAGTTTTCTTTTCTTTAAAAAAAAATTTCTAAGCTCTGCCTGGCAAAATTAGCTCTAGTGCTTATTTTTAAACTTTCTTCCTAAAATAGGAATATTAATCACTGATGGGATTCTATAGAAACTTCCAGAATTCACAAATAAATTACAGTGTTTGTGCTCATAAAACACTTTTTACCTGGTGCTGCTTGTTCTGTGATCAAAATAATTAGTACAGTCTCAGGGGCCTAGAGATCAGGGTTCTAGTCTTGACTCTGGTGATAAGTTACATTAAAGTCTTGGGTTACAAACTACATGCCTTTCTGGACCTGGTTACTTTTTTCAATGAATAACTGGTTTAATGGATTCACAATCACATCTATGTATACCCTCTGTCAGGGTACCTCATAACTCCATTATGCTTTCCCATTGTGTATGATCCATATTTGTATCTTTCTGCAAATCTTCCAGTGAGGATCTTCCCAGCTTGCTATAGGACTTCCTCTGGATCTTGTATAAGATCACACATTTAGAATTGAAAACAACTTTAGATGCTATCTAACTGAACTTCCTTGTTTTTTACATATCAAGAAACTGTGGCCCAAGAAACTTGCCCAAGGTCACAAGGGAACAAGTGGCAAAGCTGAGATTTGAACCCAGATCCCCTAACTCTAAATCTAGTATTGTTTCCTTTGTACCATTCAGCATGAAAAGCATTCAACATCTGGATTGCTCATCTCTTATCATTCACCCTTGATAGCTGACCTTAACACTTCCATTTATAGAAATACATTTCCTTAATGATATCCTCTTTTCCACTTTTTATATGTTGAGAAGTAATACAGTCTTGCTTACTCTCATCCATCATGTATTTTTCCATTGCCATTTTTATCACCTGCAATAGCAGTCCTTCTGAGGTCATAGGATCATAGGTCATAAATTTAGAGTTGGAAGAGATTTTTGAAACCATCTCATCCAACTCTTTCATTTTACAGAGGAGAAAACTGAGACCCAGAGAGATTAAGGGAGTTGCCCAGGATCATCCAGCAAGTAGCAAATCTGAGATTAAAAATCAGCTTCTTTGACTCCAGATCTAACCTTATTTCTACCATACCATACTCTCCCTGGTTCATGGTATTTATTCCATGATTTCAAGGCCTATAGTTTAAGTGGAAGGATACTAATATTTAAAAGAGATTTTGTATTACCTAGCTACTTAGTGTCATTGAACATGCTTGCACAACTGCTCCAAATCTCTCCAATACTTTTCAGTCTGCTTTCCCACTATACAATTCTGGTCCCAGCTCAATATCTACATAGCACCTATACAAGATTGCGATCTGAGGGATAAGTCCAGTGGTTTGCCCTTCCCAATGCATGGAGACCACAGGGCATAGTGGATAAGGCCCTTGACTTGGAGTCAGGAAGACCAAAGTTCATGTCCTACCTCTAATAATTATTAGCTTTCTGATCCTGGTGAAGTCACTTAATTTTGTTGAGCATCAGTTTTCTCATCTGTAAAATGAAAATAATAATAATAATACCTACCCCATTGGGTTATTGTGAAGTTATTAAATGAGATAATGTATGTAAAGTGCTTTATGGATCTTAGAGACCCAAATAAATGTAGCCACATTGATGATAATGATGATGATGATGTTGATGATCCCATTAGTTGTATGATATTAATTCTTCTTCCACTCTGTTTTTCCATTTTGGATGGCTAGGAAAAAAAAATCTGTTAAGTACTTGGGAATCTCACTGAAGAAGCTAAATGATATTCCAGGGCTCAATGGAACCAGCACAATATGACCCACAAGCAGGAATATCTACGGAATCTCTTAGATTGGACTTTGCTAAGAATATTCTCTTGAATAGTGATGGACACCTTTAAGGAGCATGCATTCCCCTGACTTATGCCTCGCTTAGAATCCATATTTAGTGTGGTATTGATTTTAAGGTGAAATTTGTATAAATTAAATTCATAAGATCATTATTGGACCTCGAAGAGAGCCTAGATGTGATCTTCCACCTCACCCGTTTTAAAGATTAGAGAATGATGCACAGGAAATGGAAGTGACTTACTTTTCCAAGGTCATGCAGCTAGTAAGAGTAAGTCAGGGACCAGGATGGTGACCAAAGGAAATGCTATATAAGGACTCCTTAAAAGCAATTGAATTGTTTAACCTGAGGAGGAAGAAAGTGATAGTTATCTTCAGCCACTTGAAGGCATACTTCTTATGTCTAAGAAGGTTGAAACTTGTTTTGCTTGGCACCAGAACTAGGAGAAATAGTGGAAATTGCAGGGAAGAAGGTTTTGGCTTGATATGGTTGGGGGGGGACTACCTAATAATTACAACAACTAGCATTTATATAGACCTTAAGGTGTGTAATGTGGTTTATAAATGTAATTCCATTGTATCCTCACAATAATCCCAGGAGATAACATTACTATGAGGAAACTGAGGCAGACAAAAGTTAAATGATTCACCCAGTATCTGAGGCTGGATTTCAACTCATGTTTTCCTGACTCCAGATATAACACTCTACCACCATACCACTTAGCTGCCAATTAAAGCTATCCTAAAATGAAGAAGACTTACTCAAGAGGTGGTGGGCTCCTTATCACCGGATAGCCTTCAGGTGGAAGCTGGGTAACCACTTGTTGGGAAAAAATATTGGCGTGATATCTGTATCAGTATAGAAATGGCCGCCAAGTTGTAAATTGCCGTTCAAGTAGCTGATACATGATGCATGGAGAAGAAGGACAATGAAGCCACATGAAGTTTTGGTTAATACAATCATATTTCAGTCAACTTAAACATGGTAAAAAGCCACTCTCCGAAAACAAAGGAAAGGTAAAGAAAAGAAGGAGGAAAAAAAGAAAAAGAAAGATAAAACAAAAAAGGAGAGGGAGAGGTTAAATTGTTAAGGAAGGAATAGATGAGTGCTCTGCATAAGGTCAGAAGGATGGGATCCAGCATACAGGTGCAGAAGTTAGCCTTTGAAAGAAGGTCAATGTGCTCTTTACAAATATCTCCTGGAAAACTGGAATTTAGGAGCATCTTAATGAGGAGGTTAAAGAAACAATGACTTTCAAAATTGAATGCTTTATTTCTTTTATGTCTCTGTTCCATATCTTTCTTGGGGCCATAAAAAACAGATTAAATCTTTCTCTTTCAAATGTTTAAGTATTTTCTCTCTTCTATATGACAAGAGGAGGCATTTGTTGGCAAAAAGTAGACAAGAGGAAAGGCTCTGATCAATACTCCCCATTGGTCATTGTCTGGCCCTTCTGAACTGAATTTAGGATTTCCTGACCTTATTGATCTTGCTTTGCCCTGTTCTATATTGAAGCCTTTGCTCACTTTATGCCCCATCCCTGCAATAAGTACCTTATACCCCTAGCTCTCCCTTCTAAAATCTGTCTCTTAAGGAAGATCCTTATCAGGTGATAGACAATATGGTAAACATTTTGGTGTACTGGAAAGAATGCTAGACCTGTGGTCAACAGAGACATGGGATAGAATCTTACCTCTGACACTTCACAGTTGCTAGCTATGGTACCATAATCTAGTAATTTAGCTTCCCTTAGACTCAGTTTATCTGTGGAAATGTAGATGCCTCACAGAGTTGTTGGAAGAATGGAATGAAATAATTGCATTCATATAGAGCTTTAAGGTATGCAAAGGTTTTACATACTTTATCTCACTGGCACCTCCTAAGATTCCTGTGATGTAGGTGTTATTTTGATCTCCATTTTCTGCATAAGAACACAGTAATTTAGAGGTAAAGTGACTTGCCCAAAGTCATACATCTAATGCGGATGTAATCCAAGTCTTGTGACTCCATAATCTACTTCCCCTTTCACTGAGATTCCAATGCAGGTTTTCCTGGCTCTAAATTCAGCGTTCTCTCTACTATACCATGCTGTTCCCAATAAAGTATAAAACTCGAGCTGGTCTTTTTAGGACAGAGAAGACACAGATAAGAGTATGATTTATCCATTCCTGGTATGGTGGAATGGAGAGTGTAATGAATTTTACAACCGTAAAGCACAATATAAACTGAATATCATGTATTATTAAGCCCTCTCTAATCCTTCCCTCTCCCTCTATGAAATTGATTCCTTCACTTTCTTGAATCTCTCATTCATCCCAACCTGGTAATGCACATTCCTAGTATAGGGAGGCCATTTCTCATATTACAGATACGCTGTCTAGCACCAGGTTACACTTAAAAGTCATTCTAGCTTACTAGAACCAGTCAGAACTTAGGTTCCATGAGCATGGTCTCTGAGAATCAGGGTTACTACCACGTGGTCATGAGATATCAGGAATTGCATGTGTGAGTCGCTAAATAACTATCTTTTGCCTGGCACATAGTAGGTGCTTAATAAATGTTTATTGGATTGAATGGAAGCTGAATTGAGTCAGGGGACCTGTGTTCAAATGCCAGTCCTGCCACTTACCACCTATGTGATCTTGGACAAATCACTTGTCTCATCTTTAAAACGAAAGTGGTTGTCTATATGACCTTTAAGCTTCCTTGTAGCTCAAAATCTATAAGCCTATGAACTGAATTTATGCCAGTTTGGGTTGAAACTCTCATTTCTGATATCTCCAACTAAATTACAGTTTAGAGCAAAGAAAGAATTGTAGAAGTCATTTAGTCCAATCATTTGATATTATCATTCAAACAGCTTAGCCATGCTTGAATGTTCTGTGAAGTACTTAACACAATGCCTGGCACATAACAGGCACTTCATAAATGTTTATTTTCCTTCCTTCCTTCTTCCTTCCTTCCTTCCTTCCTTCCTTCCTTCCTTCCTTCCTTCCTTCCTTCCTTCCTTCCTCCTTCCTTCCTTCCTTCCTTCCTTCCTTCCTTCCTTCCTTCCTTCCTTCCTTCCTTCCTTCCTTCCTTCCTTCCTTCCTTCCCTCTCTTCCTCATTTTACAGATCAGGAAACAGAATCCCATAAAGTTAAAATGATTCACCCAATATTACATAGCTAGTAAGTAGAAGATCCAGGATTTAACCTTAGTGTCAGAGAACTAAATCACCCTTTCCATTGTGCCTCACTGCCCCAAACACATTTTCTTCTTCAGATAATTTGGATCAGAATTATGGTTGTTATTACTGGCAACAGATTGCTTCACCCTTGAATGTTTTTGACATTTAATTTCTCTAATTGAACTAAATTCAATCCACAGCCAGCCTGCCTGTATATGAAGTATTCACAGCATCATAACAGCCTATATCAACACACACACACACACACACACACACACACACACACACACGTATTCATGCACTTGCACACAGAAATGACATAGGCCATAAGGGAGACATTCCAAGCCTGGGTAATACTGAGACAGACAGAAAGAGAAAGAGAGAGAGAAAGAGAGAGAGAGAGACAGACAGACAGACAGACAGACAGACAGACAGACAGACAGAGAGAGAGAGAGAGAGAAATTAGCTTTGTGAAGTGCCCAGGGTTGGCACATCAATCTTCAGGAACAAATTGCTTAATTCAAGACAAAAGGAATGCACTGCTGGGACAAATTTCCAGCAGCCATTTGCCTTCCCTTCATATGAACATCTGAACCGAAAGGAAAAAAAAAATGACAACATTATGAGATCTTGACATCTGGAAATTGTGAGGCTTCAAGTTTTTACACTCATCTAATGCGTATTCTCACATTACAATCGTGTTTAACTGTCACCCATGTGTCACTCAAAGGGAGGCATTGTGAGTAAGAGAAATGTTGGCAACTCAATACCTTCTGGGCAGAGTATGAGGTCATGATATTAAAACCCTTATCCACAGATGAGCTTCCTTGCATTTATTCAGAGGAAGAATCATAGAAAGCAAAAGTTGGAAAGGAGGTAATCTACTCAGATACATCATGTTATAGATGGTGACATCATCCTTAAAGGATCCTTAAAAAGGAAAAGACTGTTCCCAAGGACACACAGTTAATCCATGGTAGAGCTGGAATTAGAGTCCAGGACTCCTGTCTCTGTCCCAGGACCCCTAAATCTCTATTTCATAAGTAAAAAGTTAAAATAAAGGTTATTGTCTAAAAAAACCCTACATTTCAACTAAACATTTCTCTAACTGAAATTATTCTATTTACTCCAAACCTATTCTTCCTTATGATTTCATTATTTTTGCCTGTGGCAGCAGCATTCACCAATTTGACATTAAGCATATTTTTTGACTTTTCTTTCTCCTTGACCTTTCATTTACAATCAGTTGCCAGGACCTATTGCTTCCATTTTGACAATAGCTCTCACATTCATCCCCTCTTCTCTATCCCAGATTGTGCACTCTGGCATAATTCCTCACCATTGGCTGCCTGGACTATTATAATAGCCTTCGAACTGGGCCTTTCACTTTCACTCTTTTCTCCTCTTTTCTAACTTTCATTGCACTGTCAGAATAATTTTTCTTAAATGTAGATCTGGGGTGGTCTCATCTCTGTTTAAAACTACAGAATAATTTTTTGATTGCCTAATTAATAAAATTTGTCCTTCTTGGTCTGACATTCAAGGCCATCTGAAACCTGGCACTAGATTATCTTTTCAGCCTCACATCTATTCTTGCTCTTCATATGATTTCTTTTCTAGTCAAGTTGGTTTATTCTCTGAACTCTTAATATGACCAGCACTCTCCTACTTCTTTATCTTTGCTCCATTTTTCTCAATGTGAGAATTCTCTCCCTTTCCTATTGAATTTCTACCTGTCCTTTAAAGGCCAATCTAAATGCCACATCTATTAAGGATTTCCCTATGAAAATAGCCTTTCCCCCTCAAATTTCACCTAGCTCTTTGTTTTGCTCTTCTCTGACATACTCATCACATAAAATTGCATATTATGGTGATCTGTATTTGCATCTTATCCCCTTATTAAATAAACTCCATTAAGAAAGAAGATGCGTCTTATCTAAACATCACATCTCTCCCAAAGATTAATGTTTTGCACATGGCAGCTATTTAATTAATATTGGTTAAATTAATGATTAAAGGCACTTCCATAAAAGAAAAAAAAATCCCTCTAGCTAAACAAGGAGAATAATAGTTTTTTCATCAGTAAAAATAATTTTAAAAATCCCGACATTCTGTTCACCCAGAAAATTACCTGGGCTACTGAATTTTTTGTCCACTGAAGTGAAGGCCAAGTGATAGCCATACCATTAAGCCATACTAATAGTCACACTACTACATACTATTAAGTCAGCATGTGACAATTAACAGTGTGGATAACATGAACTTTATGAGTGGTCATCTAAAAAAGGTTAAGATTTAACTGGGTCAGCAAGGCTAAGGATAAATGAAGAATTGCAGAGATAACTGGGTAGAGAATAATAGTGGCAGAAACAAAAAGAGCCTCAGTTCACAGTGAACCATATCATCCAAGACTTAACCATGTATATTGATTTGGTGTCTGACTAATAAGTACTTGCTTTCTTTTGGAAGTGAAAGCTGGGCCAGGCTTTCAATAGGAAGGATTTCTTCTATACCGTCACTTCAAGAGTTCGTCATTTAATCAGAGGACAGCAAACTACAGTTCATGCAAAATCCTAATTTAAATTAATGAAATAGAAAGCATGACCATTTCATTTTAATTTTGCTCTCTTCATATGGATACAGGCTTGCCATGTAGCAAAAAATGTGAGTAACAAAGATACAACCTGAATGTAGCCATAAAATACTAAAAGAGAATAAACAAGGTGAAGGTCTTAGGTATGCTGAATGGGTATTTTATGGAAGATTTGTGGGAAAACAGGCATAAAATAGAAAAAAAAGCATGAATGAGTTGCTTTCTGTATGGCTTGAGAGGCATAACCTATCCTATTAAATCATTGGTGTATCAAAGCACTGTTATCTTAACTCTGCTATTGATTTCTGTTGTTTGTCCTTCATTTCAAAGAAGACAGATGACATTGCAGGTTAACGTCTCCACTCATACATGGATTGGATTTAAGTGAGGCAGAATTGCACAAATTGTCGGTCTCATTTTCTCTTTCGGAATCACTGAAGTCTAGTGGCAAGAAAAAATAAGGATGCCTGGCAGTGACCCAGGATGTAGTGGATGACCTTGGAGCATTTTATGTCTGACCAAGCTATAAGCATTCTACAACACCTGCTTCAACCACCTTCATAGCCATTAGAACAAATTGTTCTCATTCACTCATTCCACCAGGGAAAGTCTTCACATACTTGGGATAGATGTTCCCCCTAATTCACTGAGTGTGAGGTGTGTCAGTTACCCTCAAACTTGTTTAGCCCATCTGCTGAGACTCTTTCACTGGAGCGTGGCTGCTGCACATGCTACAGCTTCTTGGAGCCATAGGTGAGAGGTGGACACTAAAGATGAATGGATTGCCCTGAAAAGGGCTTGGCAAGACCTTACACCAGAGATGCTAGTCCTTCCTGAACATCCCATACACTAGGGATACCTTAGTGTCATAAGTCTTATACAGTAACTATTTACTACATTTAAAGGCATATGTTCCATTATATTCTAAAATGTATAACATCTCCCTGGCCAGATGCCATTGCTGGCCATAAACCAGATTCACTCAATTGGCCATCAGTCTTATTTTCCTGAATGATAAAATGGTTTTTTTATTCAACTAATGCACTCTAGAAAGCATTAACAGATTGTTCTCTTTATATCCAATATGTTAAAGTGTTTAAAGATACTATTTATTTAATCATTATTAAGTACCCATCATGCACACTGTCCTAAATGCTGATGGCCAATGGAACAGAAAGAATGAGAAGGTTCACAGATGTATGAACACAGACTGAGGTTGTCAGGGAAGATGTTGTGGAGATGAGATGTGAAAATAATTGGCAAGTATTTGCTCCTAAAATCATAAGACTTAAAATTCAATGAGACCTTAAGAATAACCTAGTCCAAACAATAATTTCACAGGTGAAGAAACTAGTGAGGATCAGAGTTGCATAAATTTCCCAGAGTCACATACAGAGTGATTTGCATAGGCAGAATTCAATTCTATGTCACTGACATTGACTCTAAAGTCAGTGCTCTTTCTAGTAGACTTGTTTTTGCCAAGTAGACTTTTTTCCAAGAATTTAGCCAAATATTTGATGAACTGTTTCATGTTATTCTTCTGGAAAAAGATGGAGAAATGTGGCCTAAATTATAATACAAGTAGATAATTCAGAACTGGCTGAATGGCTAGACTCAGAAATTAGTCACTAATGGTTCTACATCGACTTAGAAGGGTGTATTTAGTGAATGTCCTCAGGGATATGTATTTGGTCCTGTGCTATTGAACAGTTTCCCCAATAACTTGGATAGGGCTATAAATGTCATTTTTAAAATAAAATTTGCAGATAACACAAACCTGGTAGAGTTATCATAGTGGGTAACAGTCCAGATTCAAGAAGCTAGGACAGGACAGAACCCTGGGATGAATTTTATTAGATAAAATTCAATTGGAATAATGTAAAATCACATAATTGGGTATAAAATATCACCTTCACATGTATAAGATAGTATAATCAAGAAGGTGTTTAGATAGACAGGTGTTGGATTACAAATTCAATATGAGTCATCAGTGAGACCTGGCAGTCATAAAGCTAAGGAATAAGGAGGTTAAATCCCCACTATATTAGTTCCTGGTCAAACTATGTCTATTGTGCTGTGTTCAGTTTTGGTCATAAAGTTCTTTGCTGAACTTTGATAAGCTGTAAAACAGTTTAGGGCAGCTAGATGGCACAATGGATAGAGTTTCAGGCCCAAACTCAGGAAGACTCATTTTTGTGAGTTCAAATCTGGCCTCAGACTCTAGCTGTGTGATGCTGAACAAGTCACTTAACCCTGTTTGTTTCAGTTCTTCATCTATAAAATGAGCTGGAGAAGGAAATGCAAATCTCAAAGGGGATCATGAAGAGTTAGATCTGACAGAAATGAATAAATAACAAGCTGAAGAACAGCCAGAGATCAGTCAGAATTGGAAAGGGTCTTGAGCCTTTGCCAAATAAGGAGTTGTTGAAGAAACTATAGATAGTTAGCCTCGAGTTAGGAGACTCAAGGTACGACAAGTTCGTGAATCAAGAGCTAGAAGGGACACAGAGGCCACCTGGATCAACACCCTCATTTTACAAAGAAGAAATCTAGAGAAGTCATGTGACTTTCCCAAGATGACAAAGGAAGTAAGCATTAGAGGAAAGTTTTGAAACTATATGCTATGACTCCAGAACCTATACCAAGCATATGATAGCTGTCTTGAAATTTTGGAAGAGCTATGATGTATTAGAAGCATTCACCTTGTTCTTTTGATCCCAGAGGGCAATAGGCAGAATTTGCAAAGAAGCAGTTTTAGGCTTATGTTAGGAAAAACTTCCTAGCAATTAGAGTCATCCCCAAATGGAATGAGTTGCCTTGGGTGGTAATGGATTCTTCCTTATTGGGGTCTTCAAACAAAGGCTGCATGCCCACTTGTCAGGTATAATGTAAAGATCATGTTTTGTAAAATGGGGATAATAATAGCATATACCTCAAAGGGTTGTGAGGAGCGAATAAAATAATATATGTGAAGTGCTTTTAAAATTAAGTGCATTATAAATACTCTATTATTATTTCAGGTATGCATTGAAATATAAAATCATGAGGTCACATCCAATTCTAAAATTTTCTAATTCTGTGACTGACTCTTCAGATACTCTCATTTTCCATAAGGGGACACAAAGCAGGATGGAGAAGAGTAACAGAGTATTGATTCTTGTTCTGAGCCAGTGACTGACTTGACAGATGAGGGGGAAATACCACTTGTTACCAATTTGACCAGCAGGAAAGTTTGGGAACTTCTATTACAGAATGTTAGCAAGCTGTGTTGAACACCAAAAAGAGATCATAGAAACACCATCTATATGCTTTGTGGCAGAAGCCAAATTATTCCAAACACATTGAGGAATTGCCCAAATTCTAAAATTCATGTATGCTGATACAAGGGTACATTTAACATAGCCACTGCTAGTCTGACTGTTAAACATTTGATGTTTTTTCAAATAATGGCTAGTCTTTGAACTGTTTCTGAGTATTCTGGCTTTCTTCAGCTCCATTAATTCTCAGCAGATTTAAGCCTGGGTAACTTCTTTGGCAGGTATGCTCCTGATAACATCAGCAAGTATGAGTCCTTCCTTCACCTGCTTTCAATTCCTCCAAATTAATGGAGCAGGCATTCAAGTCTTTGGAAGAGAATAAAGATAGTATCACAGCTAGGACATTTCACTCCTCCTCTTCTCTTATTCCAGCTGGCCTGTAACTTTGCCTTTTGGGCTTGTTGGTTGTACAGGTTAATGACCTTTGGAGAAGGAACCTGCTTGTGAGTGGATTAGAAAATGATGCCAGAGTGAAGACAACAAACATTTCTTTAGAGGAAATGCCAACATCTGAAATGGGCTTTCTAGTCTACCACAGGGAATGGGGGCCAGCTTGGGGTGTGTCCTCAAATGGAATCAAAGGATTGGGAGGGAAAGAGGTCAACTAGGGCATCTAATGAATCTTGGAAGACAGCTGAATGCTTTTAAAAGCTTCAGGTTAAAATGTTTTCTTACTATCTCCCAGTTCTTGACTTATTTCTGTAGTGAAATGCAAAGGGATCAAAAAAAGTACCAAACACAAATTTAAAAATGAAACATTCCAGTGTATTTTTTAGCCCACATTGCACTTTAGACATTCTCCTCTCAAGGAAATGCACTATCTATTTCATATATATGTATTTATTTATTTATTATATGTGTACACATGTACAGCTCTCTGTATAATATATTGGCTCTCCCTTTAATAGTCTCCCTTTAAAACTACCTTATATTTAACTATTTTGTGTAGTTTTATTAACTTTATGCTATATATATGTTAATATATGTAGTCATATATATTATACAACACATGTGTACACATTTAATGTATAGATATATATATATATATATACTATTTATAATATTCTAATTCTGTGAATATATACATATATATACATAATAGATATATGCATATTACAAAGAGATAAACATTTTTAAATATCAGCTATGCCTAAAATAATTTCTTTTCTATTTGTAAGATTATCACTCCCTAAAGACAGGGGCCAAGCCAAGATGGCGGAATAAAAGCAGGGAGTGACTAGAGCTCTCCCCGAAACACCTCCAAATACCTATAAAAATGGCTCTAAACAAATTCTAGAGCAGCAGAACCCACAAAAAGACAGAGTGAAACAAATGTCCAGCCCAAGACAACCTGGATGGTTGACAGGAAAGGTCTATTTTGCTGGGCTGGGAGAGGAGCATATTTCAGCATGAGCCATGTGGGGAAAGATGGGGGCCCTAGCCAACCCAGAGCAGGCTTCAGAGGACTGAATCATGGGCAGCTGTGGCAGTTTCCAGGCTTCTCAAACTACAACTTAGAAGGTTAGCTGGGAAAGGTCTGTAGGACTTAGGTGAGAGAGGAGCACAGTACATCCCGGGGCGGGGGGGAGGGGTGTTGCAGTGGCAGTGTCTGCTTCCAGAGCTTTCAGGCAAAAAGAGATGTTAAGGGGATTGAACAATTGATCAGAAATAGATTACAGGGGTCTCTTTGCTAGCACTGAGGCAGGATTCTTTGCTTTGCTCATACTTGGATCTGGGTCTCAGTCCTGGGGCAAGGAGGAGCACTGGCATAGCAGAGATTGTGGCAGCATTGGAAAGGGAACCCTCCTCACAGTTCCAGGGCAGAAAAGACTGCTTGTCATCATTCATACATCAGAGCATAGGCCAAGAGAGGAGTAAACATCTCCCCTTAGATCATACCGCCTTGGAAGAACAGAAAACTTACAAGTCCCTAGAAGTATCTCTGAAAGAAGCTGCACAAAACCCCTGAAGTTTGGGACAGTATACCCTCCATACTGGAAGCAGAGCCTACGTTAACAAAGAGTTTAAAAAGTCAAGTAATTGGCAGGGAAGATGAGCAAACAGTGGAAAGAAATCAGATTGTAAAATCTTACTTTGGTGACAAGAAAGATCAAAACATACAACTAGAAGAAGACAACAAAGTCAAAGCTTCCAAAGGAAAATATGAATTGGTCTCAGGCCATGCAAGAACTGAAAGAGGATTTTGAAGAGTAAATAAGAAACATAGAGGAAAAATTGGGAAGAAAAATGAGAGTGATGCAAGAAAATCAGGAAAAATGAGTCAACAGCTTGCTAAAGGAGACCCAAAAATACTAAAGAAAATAATACCTTAAAAATGGACTAACACAAATGGCAAAAGAGGTCCAAAAAGCCAATGAGGAGAAGAATGCCTTAAAAAGCAGAATTGGCCAAATGGAAAAGGAGGTCCAAAAGCTCACTGAAGAAAATAATTTCTTAAAAATTAGAATGGCGCAAATGGAAGCTAATGAGAAATCAAGAAATTATAAAATAAAACCAAAAGAATGAAAAAAATAGAAGACAATGTGAAATACCTCATCGGAAAAACAACTGACCTGGAAAATAGATCCAGGAGAGATAATTTAAAAATTATTGAACTACCTGAAAGCTATGATCAAAAAAAGAGTCTAGATATCATCTTTCAAGAAATTATCAAGGAAAACTGCCCTGGTATTCTAGAACAGAGGGTGAAATAGAAATTGAAAGAATCCACCAAGTATCTTCTGAAACAGATCCCAAAAGGAAAACTCTCAGGAATATTATAGCCAAATTCCACAATTCCCAGGCCAAGGAGAAAATATTGCAAGTAGCCAGAACAAAAAAAAAACATTTCAAGTATTTTGGAAACACAATCAAGATAACATAAGATTTAGCAGCTTCTATATTAAAGGATTGGAGAGCTTGGAATATGATATGCCAGAGATCAAAGGAGCTGGGATTAAAACCAAGAATCACCTACCCAGCAAGACTGAGTGTAATCAATGATGGAGGGGGGAGGGGATTGACATTCAATGACATAGAAGAATTTAATGCATTCTTGAAAAGCCAGAGCTAAATAGAAAAATTGACTTTCAAATACAAGACTCAAGAGAAGCATGAAAAGGTAAACAGGAAAGAGAAATAATAAGGGACTTATTAAAGCTGAACTGTTTACATTCCTACATGGAAAGAAGATATTTGTATCTCATGAGACCTTTCTCATTGTTTGGGTAGTTTGAGGGAATATATATATAGACAGAGGGCACAGAGTGAGTTGAGTATGAAGGGATAATACCTAAAAAAACAAATTAAGGGGTGAGAGAGAGATGTACTGGGAGAAGGAGAAAGGGAGAGGTAGAATGGGGTAAATTATCTCATATAAAAGAGACAAGAAAAAGCTTTTACAATGGAGGGGAAGAAGGGGGAGGTGAGAGGGAATGAGTGAACTTTACTCTTATCAGATTTGGCTTAAGGAGGGCATAATGGACACACTCAATTGCATATGGAAAACTATCTTACCCTACAGGAAGCTAGGGGGGAAGGGAATAAGAGAGGGAAGAGTGATAGAAGGTAGGGAAGATTGGGAGAGGGGGTAATCAGAAGCAAACACTTTTGAGGAGGAACAGGGACAAAGGAGAGAATAGAATAAATGGGGGCTGGGATAGGATGGAGGGAAATATAGTCTTTCACAACATGGCTATGATTGAAGTTTTTGCATGCCTACACATGTATAACCTATATCAAATTTCTTGCCTTCTCAATGAGGGTGGGTGGGTAAGGAGGAAGGATAAGAATTTGGAACTTAAAGTTTTAAAAATGAATGTTAAAAAAAATAGTAAAAGAAAGATATCACTCCTTAAATGTGAGGTCTCAAGATTCTGTGTGTTTAGATACTTTATGAATATGTGTACATATGTATGCATATATGTGTTATACATGCAGTCTGTGTATATATATATATATACATGTGTGTATACAGTATGTATGTATGTATATAAACTGTGTGTATACATATATACTTTATGTATGGACATACACACATGCACACACATACATACATTCATATAGTGTGTATATACACACAGAACATTGGGGACCTCACGGTTAGGGAGTGATATCTTAATAAACAGAAAACAACTTGTTTTCAGCATAGCTGCCATTTAATAATGTGTTATCTACTTTTAGCAGAGCAGTGGGTCCCAAACTATGAGCTGCAAATCCATGAAGATAATGGGTTCATTACACATGATCAACAAATCCAAATTAGAGGAGCAAGAATGTGAATACTTCTGCCCAGGCTTAATTGATATAATCACAGGATATGGAAATAAGTGACAAAATGTTGCTATGGTAACAGGATCTTAGCACCCAATGGCCCCTGTGTGAATTATGAACACCCCTCTTTGAGGTAGAAAGGGAAGTAAACTGTGTAAGATAAAAATTAACTATGCCTTGTGGACCTTAAATACCTAAACACCGGAGATGATAAGAATTCATCAATTCTGTTCAGTATTGACTTGCAGCAGCTTGTCAAGGAGACTCTTGAAATGGCTCCACACACAATTTGGCCATAACATCTAGCAACAGGGCTACCGATCCAGAAGGAAACCTCCCATCCAACAGTTGGAGGGTCAATTTAAGAGTTCATAGACTAGCTAAGGGAGAAGATATACACACACTGCAGAAGACACAGATACACAAAGATAGTCATTCAAGGTCTGAAGAAGCTTGAAAGAACATGATCCTTACCAGCAAAGAAGAGAATCAACTATAAACTTAAGAGAAAACTAGTCCTAGAAATTGAGAGCCAACTTAAGGGAGCAGTAGACCCTGAAAAACTGGCTGAGTTACCCAACCATAAGAGATGCTATACGTATGGGGGACCTTTGGAACACAACTTTAGGACAGAAAGTATTTTGAAGCTTTATGGTACTGGAGGACAGAATAGTCTTGGTTACATATGCTCTCTTTAGGTATGACTCACTACCATTTTACTCTAGAAGTTTGTGCCTACTCTTCTCATAGGTCTGTGTGTATTTTGGGGAATGTACTAGTTTGTAGGAAAAGGGGGATATTTTTGTAGCTACTCTTTTTATTATGATGTCATAATAAATGTCCTTTCTAAAACACTTTTTTTTTACTGGGAGAAATATTGGTGGGGGCTCAAGGGTGAAATAAATGGGTACTCCCCAGAATACCCTTGAATCTATGAGAGTAGCAGCTACTGTCAGGGACTCAATCTGACACTATATGTGCAAATTAGGGGAGTATTTCAGAGGAAATGCAATAATAAGTATATCAAGGTATATTATTTTTTCCTTGTGTATCTATTCAATCAATAGATATTAACAGTAAAACTATTAATAAAAGTGAATCCGTGGAATTTTTTTTAAAAATCAAATCATTGTTTGTTGTTGTCATTGTTCAGTCATGTCTGATTCTTTGTGACTTCATTTGGGGTTTTCTTGGCAAAGATACTGAAGTGGTTCGCCATTTCCTTTTCCAGCTAATTTTGCACATGAGGAAACTGAGGCAAACAGGGTTAAGTGATTTTCCCTGGGTCCCACAGCTGGAAAATGTCTGAGGACAAATTCAAACTCAGGTCTTCCTGACTCCAGGTCCAGCAATTTATCCACTGTACCACCAAATAATTGGCCTCATACTCAAAAAGCTTAGAAAACATTGACTTATATAGAACCAAGAACTAAACTATGAGAATAATTATTAGAAGATACTTCATGTGATTGCAATAATTTCAACTTTTATTTAAATAAGCTCTCAACTATGAAAAATGAGACATGGATAAAAATAGTGACATCAGCTATGAGTGTCACCATTTTGGGGGAGCTTAGCCATTAAAAAAAAGATGCCACAATGAAGAGTTGGGAAGAATACAAACAATATCCTAATTAACAAATATAATATTGCCAAGTTGAGAGACATGGAAGCAAAGGTCAACAAAAGTTTAGATTACAAGTCCACTTGCAGAATATTACAGTAGGATTACAGAATATTCTGAGCAGTATCACCTCTAAAATAGCAAAAAAACAGTTGAAAAGAAGAAAAACTTATTTAGAGCTTAGTAGGACAAATAATTTAGCTGTGTCATGCCAAAACATTCATGGAGAAAAACAAAAGAATGTTGAAATGAAACAGATCTGACAATGTTTCTAAATTTACATTCTTATCAACAAAAAAAGATTGGAGCACACTGAATATGCTCCAAATTCTCTCCCTCTCTTTTGCCTCTCCCCCATCCAATAAGAAGGGAAGAAAAATGGTACCCATTATGCTTGTGAAGTTATACAAAATATGTTTCCATATTAGCTATGTTGCAAAAACAAAGCAAAAAAAATAAAGTGAAAAATGTAAGCTTCGATCTAAATTCACAATTCATTAATTCTTTCTCTGGAAGTGGATAGCATTTTTCATCATGAGTCCTTTGGAATTGTTGTGGATCATTGTATTTATTAGAGTAGGTAACTATTTCACAGTTGATTATCATTGCAATATTATTATTATTGTGTACGATGTTCTCCTGATTCTGCTCACTTCACTTTGCATCAGTTCATATTAGACTTTCCAGGTTTTTCTGAAACCATACCCTTCGTAATGTCTTATAGCACTATAGTACTCCATCACAATATACCACAACTTGTTAAGCCATTCCTCCACTGATGGGCATTCCCTCAATTTCCAATTCTTTGGCAACACACAAAGAGCATCTATAAATATTTTGGTACCTATAGGTTCTTTTTCCTTTTTTTCTTTGATCTCTTTGGGATATAGACCTAGTTGGGTATTTCTGGGTCAGAGGACATGAACAGTTTTATAGACCTTTGAACATAGTTCCAAATTGTTCTCCAGAATGGTTGGACTACTTCACAACTTCACCAACAATGCATTAATGTACCTGTTATTCCATATCCCCTCCAGCATTTGTCATTTTCCTTTTCTGTTATGTTAGCCAATCTGATAAGTATGAGGTAGCACCTTGAGTTATTTTAATTTTCATTTCTCTAATTATTAGTAGTTTAGACCAATTTTTCATATGACTATTGATAGCTTTGAATTTTTTCCTGATAAGTTCCTGTTTATATCCCTTTATGATTTATCAATTCATGAATCATTATTATTTTGATAGATTTGGCTCAGGTCCCTATATATTTTAGAAATTAGGCCTTTATCAAAGAAATGTGATAACTGTCCCCCATCCCCCAGTTTCCCGATTCCCTTCTAATTTTAGCTGCATTTGTTTTGTTTGTGAAAAAAACCTCTTTAATTTCATGGAATCAGAATTATCCATTTTACCTACCAATCCTTTCTATCTCTTGTTCAGTCATAAACTCTCACCTTATCCATATATCTAACAGGTAATTTCTTTCATGTTCCTCTAATTTGCTTATCATTTTACCATTTATGTCTAAATGATGAATCCAGTTTGACCTTATCTTGGTACGTGTTGTGAGATATTGATCTATGCTACTTTCTACCAGACTATTTGCAAGTTTACACAGCAGTTTTTGTTGAATACTGAGTTCTTGCTCCCAAAGCTTGGATCTTTGGTTTTATCACTCTTAATTGCTATGGTCATTTAGTTTGGTAAATCATGTACCTAATCTATTTCACTGATCAATTTCTCTATTTTCCACCTGATACCAGATTATTTTGATGCTTTCTGCTTTGTAATATAATTTGATATCTGGTACTTCTAGAATGCCTTTCTTCACTTAAAAATATTTCTTGATATTCTTGACCTTTTGTTCAGAAGACAGATTTTAAACTCCTACTTTGACATTTACTACCCATGCCACTTTGAAGACTTTCACTTTCAGTAAAATGATAGGGTTGAACTAGGTGAAATGCAATATTCCTTCCAGCCCTAAATGTAATTAAAACAGTTAGATATAGTCAAATGCATACAGAAGAAGAGAGTGAGGAGAAAAATTTTAAAGTCATTCAAGACAGTTTCCAAGATATCTTTTAGATATTGTACTCTGTAAAAAAGAACAGCTAGGTGATACTAGATAAAGTTCAAGGTCTGGAGTCAGGAAGACCTGAGTTCAAATCCAGTCTCAGACATTTACTAGCTCAGTTTCCTCAATGTAAAATGAGGATGATAAAAATGGAAAGAATGATGAACTGGAAGCCTAAGACTTAAGTTTGAATTTCTGTTTTACCAAACCAGTGTGGTATTGGGCAAGTCACTTATGCTCTCTAAGTCAATGTTTCTTCATCTACAAAATGAGGAGGTGAGGTTGGACTACATGACTTCTAAGATCTCTTCTAGCTCTAGATATATGATCCTGTAAGTTACAAGACAGTACCAACAAAAGGTCATGTAGAAAACAAACAGGTAAATTTCTCCTTACTCATTTAGGTAAAACTCTCCTGCCTTGTTCATAAAGAATACCTGAGGCACATATACAGGAAGGGAGACAATTCCAGATGCAATAAAGAACACAGAGGATTTGAATAGATGAGCCATATGTAGAAATTGGAGAAATGTTTATACATATATTACAGGGAACCACATTTTTCCAGGAGCCAGAATCAGACAGACATTAAAAATGCAAGAAATCCATGATGGGGACAAGCAAACCTGAAAACCAAAATCTAACAAAATACTGCTGAGATTGATGCAGCAGAGAACCACACAGCCCAGAGGAGCAACTGAGACCCATCCTGTCTTCTCCACATGCAAGCCCCTTAAAAATATCTGATGACAGTTATTGCATCCGTCACCTAATTTTCTCTTCTTCTGGCTAAATACCACCATGTCTTTCTTCTTCATGTAGTCTAGATCCAAGGTCCTTTTACAATCCTTATTATCCTTTCTGGAGATTCTCTAGCTTGTATAGAATGTAAGCTTCTTGAGGGTAGGAACTATTTCATTTTAGTCTTTGTAACCCCAGTATCTCCAGTACCTATCACAGCCTGGAACGTAGTAGGCAATGAATATTTTCTTGTTGTTGGTTGTCAACAACAAATGACCCCTTCCTGTGTTAGTGCTCAGAAATTCACACAATACTCCAGATATGGTCTGATCAGGATAGAGTATAGATGACTGTTGCCTCCTTAATCTAAGAAGCTATGCCTTTATTAATAAAGCTCATTTAGCATTTTTTTTGGAGGAAGGGAGAATTTGTATTAAACTGTTGACTCATATTGAACATTCAGGCCACTAAAGTTTCCACATTTTTAAAAATTATGCTTCCCTTTATTTATGTAGTTGATTTTTTTTTAATCCAAGTGTAAGACTTTACATTTTTGCTATTATTATTCCCATTTAAGAGATGAAGAAATTGAGGCTCAGAAAACCTAAATAACTTGCTCAGAATTAAACAATCAATGGCAGAGTCGGTATTTAAGCCTAGGTCTTTCTTGTCCAAACTCAACTTTTTTTTTCCAGTTCAGCACATTCCTTCTCTGACTACTTAATCTTGAACTGGGGCAGATGAGCTAGAAAGTACCAATTATAGCACACTTAATAGAGAAACTGCCCTGAAGTCAGAAGGAAAAAAAAATGTTGACTTCAATTCTGGCCTCATACACTTGACACTAGCTGTGTGACCCTGGGCAAGTCAGTTAACCCCTATTGCCTCACAAAATAAAGTACCACTTATTCACAATCAGTTATGTATTTTTACAGAGAACAAGAAGTGTCTTTCCTAGAGGGCTTTCCTTCAAGGTTGTTATATTATTTTTGAAGGGATGGTCAATGGGAACCCCAAGGTGGCTTCCACATTAGCATCCTGAGAAATGAATTCTGAAAGAGCCAAATTAGCTAAGATATTTAGTGAGCCAAATTTGTTTGAGGTCCATTACTGGAAACTGAGCTGACCTTAGAAATAACTGTGAAAATCAAAATAGCTCTCCTTTGTATGACACTATACAAAATGCAAAGCATTTTCTCCACAACCCAGTGAGGTTAGTAAGAAAACTATCATTATTCTCACTTTGAAGTTGAAAAAACTAAGACTCAGAGAGATACAGAGCAACCTAGGTCTCTTACCTCAAAGCCAAATGCTTATTGATTGACCCATGCTTCCAGGTCATTATGTCAACACTGCTGAGTTTCATTAGGGGCCTTCTTGAAACAATGTTTTGACCTAAATGACTTTATTGGTGAGAATTAGGGTCTCTCTGAATAAAAGAGAGGACCTTGTGGGGTGGGTAAGCTATTTGGCAACCCTCACATCATCTCACTTTAAGGCAAGTTATTGCTAGAGCTGCCTGTAAATTAGCAATGTCAGTCTATTGTGACTCTGAAGTATATTTAGAATCAAAGTAAATGATAAATAGAAGCGAGGTGCCTTAGACAACATCTAGGCCAGAAGTTCTTAAGCTGAAGTTAACGAATTTGTTTTCAGACAGGCAAGCAGATAGATAGATAGATAGATAGATAGATAGATAGATAGATAGATAGATAGATAGATAGAAGACATACTTCATTTCAATACAATTGGCTTTCTTTGTGATCCCATGATTTTATGTATTTAAAAACATTATTCTGAGGAGTTCATATGTTCACCAGACTGTCACAGGGTTCTTTGACACCTAAAGGTTCAGAACCGCTGATCTAAACTATCCCTCATTTTACAGATGAAGAAACTGAAGGTTGGAGAAATATATGAATTATTCAGTGTCATCTAAACAGCTAGTGGAAGAGATGGAACCAATGTCACTTAGATCTCCTGTGTCCCAGTCCAGTACACTGAGGTTCTTCCATTTCTGAAATTCTCTGGTTCACTGATGTGTCCACATTCCTTTGGAACTCTCCAGAAAGCCAGGTGTCATACAGTCACAAGAGAGGCCCTGACTGGGTCTTATTCCCACTTCTCATCTCAGAGCTGGTGGCTGATGAATCTGGCTGAAAACTACCTCTCCTCTGTCTCTATCTTCTAGGCCCCTGAGGCAAGGAAACTTGCTTTGCATGTGGTAAAGTTCAGAGTAATTGGCAAGGGAGTGTCTTGGGCGAGCTGGGTCCTGCTCTCTTTTGGTGGAGGCGGGGAACCTTGAGTAAACTCCAAGACTGATGGGCTGATTTGCACTTTCACCACATGATTCATGGCCATTTCCCAGCCCGGAAGAGGCCGGGAGTGCGTGAGGAGAAATTTTCGTGAGGAGAAAGCTGCGCAGCCTTCTCCAAGTCAGCGTCTTCAGGCGTTTTCTTTCTCCAAAAACAAAGGAAGCACCTGATGATTTAGAACCCCAAGTCCTAGTGATGCAATCAGCCCCAGCTGTCTTGGTGATGTTTGGTTGTCATAACCCAGCTGGATCTTTAGAGAGTGAATAACTAATCCTGATTAAAACAACTCATATTTCTGTAGCAAAATGGCATGGTGGCCAGGATGTTGGGCTTAGAAGTTGAAAAATCTGGATTTGAATTCCCTTATCTTCCTGTATTCTCCCTGCCCCCCAACATACGTATTAGCTATATGATCATGGGAATGTGACTCCATCTCTCTGATTGCTTACCCTATCTATGAACTAGTGATAATAATATCTACCTTACTTCCTTAACAGGGTTCTTGTGAGGCTCAAATGCAGTAATGCATTTAAAGTGTTTTGCAAACTATATAGGTATCAGCTATTATTCTAGTGTTCTAAGTTTTTAAGAAGTATTTCTTATCTTGTATGGTAGTTACCACATCTAGTTACTCCCTTTTTATAGATGAAGAAATTGAGTCATGGAGAGATGAAGAGTCCTAAACCAAATCATGTCAGAGTACAGTTTTGAACCCAGCTCTACTAATCATGAGACCAATGTTCTTTTTGGCCATGATTCTCTAGTACCTTTTTGATGTGTGTCATGGACCCTTTGACAATCCAGCAAAGTTATGGACCTCTGCTCAAAATAAGTTTTTAAATACAGAAAACAAAACATAGAATTACAAAGGAAATCAAATATATTGAAATATAGTTACCTATAGCTATCTACCTGTCTGTCTCTCTATTTTTTAAAAATATGTTCATAGAACCCAGGTAAAGAACCCTTGTAATAGTTTTTTGGGGCACTTAAGTGGGAAATGTGACTCTCATTTCCAAGAAAAAAATTGGAAGTTTTTTTTCTTTCCAGATGTACTCATGAGTAGAGTCTGTTGGAAAAAAAAGCCTTTGGGAGTCAGAGGGTATAGATTCTATCCACTACTCTGCCACTAACTTACTTTGTGATCTCACTGTTCGTCTGTGAGCCTCAGTTCACTCATCTGTGAAATTTTGGTCTACATCACTCCAGGATCCTTTCTGGCTCTGATATGATGTCAAAGTGATTTACAAGGTAATTCTGCTTTCTGGAGACAAACAGAACAAATCTAATCCCTTTCCACATAACATCCTTTAAATACTTGAACACAGTTATCATGCCTACTTGAATCTTCTTTTAACCAGTCTAAATATTTCCAATCCACTCATCTTCATGTGATATGGACACAAGGCCCTTAACTGTTAAAATTGTTCTCAGGATGCTGCAGGTGTGGTTGGACTAGAATAGAATAGAGGGATGATTGCCTCTTTATTCCTGGAAACTATTCCTATCGATGTAATCCACAATTTCATTAGCCTTTTTGGATGCCATATCACACCGTTGACTCATACTAAGTTTTTAATCTACTGAAACCTTCAAATCTTTTCTCTCCAAAATGCTGTCTCACCATGATTCCCTCAAGCTGGACTTGTGAGGATTATTTGTTGAAATCAAGTGTAAGACTTTACATTTATACCTACTGAATTTAATCTTATTAGATTTGGACCAGTTTTCCAGTCTGTCAAGATCTTTTTGAATGCTGACTGTCATGCAAATTATTAGCTATCCCTCTCCACCTCATGTTCACTGAAAATTTGATGAACATGGCCTCTCTGCCTTCATCCAAGTTATTGGTAAAGATGTTAAAGAGCAGAGAGGCTAAGCATATATCCCTGGAGTAGGTGGGCGAAGGAGGAATGGGATCTCACTAGAAATCTCTCACTAAGGAGACATTGAACTATTAGCTACTCTTTCAGTCTGGCCAATCAATCAGCTCCAATTCCACTATGGTGGGGTCTGAAAAGTCACTCCCATAGGTTTTCCTCAGGGATTCAATGGCCACAAAACCTGGATTATGGAATGATGGGATGTCTAGGGAGGCTCCACTATTTTCATGCCTCAGGACATTGAAGTATCATCATTTTCCTGATCTACCAGTTTGATAATACAGTAAAAAAACATTGTTATTGAAAAAGCTACCCTGGATTTTTATAATAATTTTTCTGACTTTAATTTTTAGCTAACTATCTCATTAATGATCCATTCTAGAATTTTCTAAGTAATCCAATTTAAGCTCACGTTTATTATTTACACACTCTTATCACTTTCTTTTTTAACATATTGGGATTTTTTCCCATCTAAAACTTCAGATGCTACTTTAGTTTTCCATGATCTTTCAAAATTCACTATTGGTGATTCAACTATCACATATTTAGCAGATCTTTCAATGATGGAAGATATAGTTCATCTGGGATAAGTGACACAAATACAAAATGTTCTCTTCTACCTTATTGCTAATCTTCCAAATACTGACTTCCAGATAGCTATTTCTCCCCTATCATTTCTAATGTAGGGACTAATCTCCTTGACAGAGAAAACAGAAGTGGCATAATAGTTGAGCAGTGTTCCTTGATCTCTGTTGCCAGCTATCAGTGTTACATTCTTTTCAACCAGCAATCATATTCTTCTTTCATCATTCTCTTTCCCCCATATAGCAAGAAAATGCATTTTCACGCGCACGCGCACACACACACACACACACACACACACACACACACACACAAAACCAAGTTTGGTTGTTCCTTGCTACCCTCATCTCAACTTGACCTTTAACACACAACAATTTTTACAAGACTCTACCACATCCTTGCATTCATCTTCTGTTAGCTGCCCTTGTTTGTTCTGTATAACTGTTTAAAATCTAAATTCATTGGTAAATAGATTCACAAGTCTCTTAAGATTTGTTTTAGAGTGTTTTTTCTTTCTTTTCTTCCTCTTTTAAAAGGTAACACTTGAGCTCTGAGAGCTGTCCAAAAGTAGTTAGAAGCTGTCTCTAAAGAAGTTGGGTTGCCTCTCCTTGGAAGTCTTCAAGAACAGAATGGATGAACTGGCTGGGTATTCTTTTTGGTGAGGATTCCTTTCATATATGGATTGGACTTGATGGCTGCTGAGGTCCCTTATGTGGAACTGGGGAGCCTATGAGGTAGAAGCCAACATGGGGAATAGGCATGGCAAACGACTTGTGCAAAGATGTCAAAATGGAAAATGAAATATCATGAATAGGGAACATCAGGCAGGCTAGTTTTCTTGGAACCCAGACAGCAGGAAGGGGAATGATATGAAATGAGTCTGGCAAAAGAGGCTGAACCCATAATGGGAAGGGCTTTAAATACTAAACATAAATTTTGTATTGTATCTTTGCTACAATGGATACTACTGACGCCTCTTCAGCAAGTGAATGACATGGTCATTCCTATGATTTAGGAATATCAATCAATTATTTTTAGTTTAATTGAATTTTTAGTGTTTATTATCTGCCTTCTCTATGCCCAAAGCCGTGCTGGATTGGCCTGAGGTCATACATACATCTAGGAAATGACTGAACAAGTACTGAATACAGGACTTCTTATTCCTTGTACTGGGCTCTTTCTGTGCTCTCAAAGAACATCCTCAATGTTCATCAGTCTGACATTTTGCCTTTGGGATAGGTGCATAAGGAATCTCAGGTGAGGAAACACACACTTCCAATGCAGGTCAGAATCTTATAGTCTTAGTTGACTGGAGCACTGAGAGATGAAATAATTTGCACATTACTCCCCTTCATGTCCTTTGTGTTTTTAAGTCTGAGATTGTACTGGCTAAATGGGGCATTAAAAAACCAAACAATGAATGCTAAAATCACAGAACAGTAGTGGATCTCTGTTCACAGGATCTGAGTACTTTGTAGTCCTTTTCTCAGTTTAGAATGATTTTCTCTTCTAGCCCCTCTACTACCTAAGACATTATGTAAGAATACACTCATCTGGATTGTCTGAGCACACACTAAAATGTCCATTACTCTAGCATGGTGTAGGATTGAAGTCATGAAACTAGGATTAGAATCCCAGCTTTGCTCTTATGCAACCTGCTCCAAGTTACTTTACTCTCTCTGGACCTTCTTTACCTCTTCTCAAAAGAGGAGATGGAAATACTAGGTTTCTAAGATCACTTATCATAGGATCCCTTAAGAAATGTTCCCTTCATACCACTGTGCTATAAGAAATGATAAGCAGGATACTTTCAGAAAAACAAGAAAAGACTTACATGAACTGATGCAAAGTGAAATGAGCAGAATCAAGAGAACATTGTACATAATAACAGCAAAATGTATGTTAATCAAATATGAATGATTTAGCTATTCTCAGCAATACAATGATCTAAGACAATTCTGAAGGACTTATGAGAGAAGAACTGATATACAACAAAGAATGCTTTTTAAATTTTATTTTTCTTGGGATTGTTTTTAGTCTGTGTTTTCTTTCACAACATTACTAATACGGAAATATGTTTTATGTCACTGTACATGTATAACACGCATAGATGGCTGCCTTCTCAATGAGGGAGGATGGAAGGGAGAAAGGGAAGGAGAGAATTTGGAGCTCAAATTAAAAAAAAAAGAATGTGAAAATTGTTTTTACATGTAATTTGGGGGAAATCAAATACTAAATGAATTATTTTTTAAAAGTTCCCTTCTCATTGGGTCTAGGAATGGTATAAACCTTAGAAATCAGTGTGGATAGTAAAAAGGGCACTATTCTGCCCCTCATATTTACTAGTTATATGAACTTTGGCAAATCATTTCACATCTAAACCTCAAGTTAATCATCCATAAAATAAAGGCAATAAGCTTATTTTAAGTCTAGGGCAATAAAATGGCCCCTAAAGTCAATTAGGCTCCCTGTTTTTTGAATTTAGAGAGTTTGTTTTAGATAAAAAGTTTTGAGTTCTAGCATAGTTGCTCTGAACTCCCAGGCAGAATTTCTAACACCTAGGAAAGGTGTTGATCTCTCAGCCTAATTTTACATTTCTCTCTCTCTCTCTCTCTCTCTCTCTCTCTCTCTCTCTCTCTCTCTCTCTCTCTCTCTCTCTCTCTCTCTCTCCCTCTCTCTCTCTCCCTCTCTCTCTCTCTCTCCCTCTCTCTCTCTCCCTCTCTCTCTCCCTCTCTCTCTCCTCTCTCTCTCTCTCTCTCTCTCTCTCTCTCTCTCTCTCTCTCTCTCTCTCTCTCTCTCTCTCTCTCTCTCTCTCTCTCTCCTCTTCTTTTACAGAGGTAGAGACTGAAGCCCCCAGATGCTAAATGACTTGCCCAAATGTTCAGAGGCAGCAAGATACATATGAATGAATGAAATGAACAAAAAATAATTTATTAAAAATGTACTATCTGCTAAGCACTAGGGATACAAATACAAGCAAGACACTTGCATTCTATTGGAAACAGTGTTTTCTGGGACAAAGTATTTTTTTTTAAACAGAGACATCAAAGGGAATGGTCATTAGTTTCATTGGGCGAATGATTGGCATGATGTCTAAAGAAAAGTTAACATTGATCTGATTAATGTTCTTAAGAGTTGGAAACGGGAGGATGGAATAGGTGGGAAGAGTACATTCACATAGTTGTACATAGCATGTACATAGTATGTAGATGTTTGGGAAGTGATGTCGTGGGGCTGAGACCAGGCCAGATAAAATTAATGCTTAAGAATCTGAATCCAGTATCCAAAATGTGGGAGCAGAAGTCAAAGATGGAAGTGGAAGCTCCTGGATTTATACTACGAGGACCTGAGTTTGAATTCCAGTTCCAACACTTACTACTATGTGATTTTGGACAAAAAAGTAAGTTCCCTGAGACTCCATTTCCTTATCTAAAAAGTGAGAGGATTGGATTAGGGGGCTTTTGAGGTTCCTTCCAGTCTTTAATATATAATCCTGTCATCCTGCTTCCCCTCCTACACTATACCACGTTTCCAAATTCCCATGAATGTGCCTCTCCCAGAAAGATTTTCTGGATGATTCAGAATCTAAAAATTCTATAGCATTTAACTCCAAAGGGGGGTCATGGATTTGAGGAGAGTCTTTTCTTCCTGGTCACAAGGCAAGTATTTAGTGGAATCAAAAACTGATTTAAAAAAGAAATCTCCACTTTATCCTCAACAAAAGTCCTTCCCTAATGCCTCATTGTGGCTGGAAGGCATCCATGGGTTCTCAAAGACTATAACAGTAGAGCACAAGCTCTGGCAGGTCCTACCAAGCTGGAAAGTCTTTGAATGCTAGCCAGGTTGGCATCAACTGTTTTAGGACTAGCCTTGGTGAGTACAGAGAGGCTCATTACCAGGAGTTTGACCATCAAGTAACGGAGTTCTAGGCCATTCATTATTGTTCAACAATATGGTTGGCTAAAGAAGAGAAGAATTCCATCTTACAATACACTAATAAATTGCAGATCTTTGCAGTGTGGCCATAAATCTGTTTGCTTACTTTTGATCTGGAGCTCTAATTCCATTATTAGGAGGAACTCCCATTGTAAAACATCTCTCTCCACCAATGAGGAACAAATAACTTAAAGTTAGAAAGAGCTGGGTTCAAATTCTACTTTTGATACTTTACTAGTTATGTGACCAAAGGCAAGCCACTTAATCTCTCTGGGCCTCAGTTTCCTCATCAGTGAAAATTGTTATACTCGATTACCTCAGGATCTCTTCTAGTTCTAAATCTATGATCTCATGATCATACTACATTACACAAAATGGAAGTAACTAAGGATTCCATGTAACACCTTCTCACTATAAAGCATAGTCCCTTTTTGCTGAACTTTGGTGAACTTAAGGGTCTGTAGAGAAGCTTGGTGCTAGAGAAGAATTCAGGGACTGTATTTCTCTCCCTTCTTTACAGAAGTGGGGGTACTTTCAAACTTGTTTGATATGTTAGACAGTTTTGCTGAAATGATTTTTTTCTTTTTTTAAAGAGGTGGGCTTGTTTCATAGTGGAGGAAGAGGGATATGTTCGATAAAGTAATGTAAAAACAAAATGTACTAACACTTTTTTTAAAAAGCATGCCCTTCACCAGGGAGGCCCTGGCAAGTGTGGCTGAAGCTGCTCCTGGCCCTCCCATTTCTGGCCCGGTGACCTTACTGTGATGTCCCTCCTGGCCCATCTCTGGGGTCTCCCTAGCAGGGCTCCCACCCTCCAAATGCTTTTGTCCCACCCCCACCCCCCATGTCTAGGGATCATTCAGATCATTCTGGGGCGTGATTGTATTCACTGACCAAGTGTAAATTACGGCTGGTGCGGTTTTTTGTTATCATTTTGTAAGGATCTATACAGATAAAATCTGTCTATTTAATTTTGCCCTGGCATTCTTCCTGATGGTTGACAGCAGCACCTTTTCCTATGTCAACTGGGTTTTTTTGTTTTTTATTGGAGGGGTGGGTGGGTGGGTACATTCTTTTTTTGTCATTGTTATTCCCCTCAGTCTTGAGATTAGGGGTTTTGTTTCTGGAAGCTTCAGAGGAAATAAATGTTTCACAGGAAAAAAAAGCATGCCCTTTTCCCCATTTCATGGAAAACACTGCCACTAATAGAGAAATATTTAGACAAAAGATGAAGGACAATTTTTATAAGTGAGCAGTTCATTAGTGTATTATTGATAGAGTCATGAATTGGCCCAGCCATTCCAGAAAGCAAAAGTCATTAAATTACAAACACCTTTATATTCAGTGATTCTAATACTCATGATAACCTAGGACTATATATGAAAGAAATCAAAGAAAGAAGAAAAGATATCATATGTTCAAAATATTTACAGCCAATCTTTTTGTAGTGGTAGAGAACTCAAAGCTGAGGGGCTGCCCGTCAGTTGAGGCAGGGCTGTTATATGAATTTATCCTGCTATAAGAAATTACAAAAGGAATTGTTTCAGAGAAACCTGGAAAGATTTCTATGAACTAAAGCATAATGAAATGAACAGAACCAAGAGAACAGTTTATACAAAAACAACAACTTTGAAAGACAAACAACACTGTAAGACTTAAAAACTGATCAATGAAATGACCAACAGAGAATTGATGGATTACACAATGAGATATACATTTTTAAGTAGGGACATTGTAGGAATTTGTTTTGCTTTACTATGAAATATTTTATAAGATATTTTTCTTTTCCTTTCAATGAATGGAGAGAAAATAAATGCTTATTGTTTAAAAAATGAAATTAAAAAAATAAAATATACAAAAAAGAAAGTACCAAAAGAATAGAGGAATAGCTGTTTCTACCAGCTGACTACTTTCTTCAAGAAGTTTCATAAAGCAGCTGTTCTGTGAATAGTAGACTGTGGGAAGGCCTAACAAGAGTCACATTGGTAGCCATACTACTTGATTCATTCAGAGAAAGGCAAGGCAAGGCAATACACTGGAAAATATAGATTAAGAATCATGTTGCATTAGATCACTGAAAAAGTTAATTAATCCCTTTTAAATTTTATTTCCGGTTGTTCTAAGTAATAAGACTGTCTTAGGGCTTAGATATAACCTTTGTTTCCTTCACTGACTCATCTTTTTGCCTTTTAATTATGAATTTCTCAATATTCAGTGTTGAGGCTGCTATTCTTTTCTCTCTATTCTGCCCCTCAAAAAACTCATCCATTTCCATGCCTTCAATGAATGTTGAAGGAAGCTTACACTATGGGAACATCAAATAGCAATGTGGGTGGCAGGACCATGAAGGAAGTCTCAGAGAAGACTATTCCTTAATGTTTTATTTACCAAGTAGTTGTGCTTAGGAAAATCATAGAAATGTCTTCAATGTACTGCAATTCTTCTTCTTCCGTGAAGTATTATTCTCTTGGAAATGAAAGAAATTTGTTACAAAGATTTTTCCCCCAGTTAAGTGTTTCCTCTTTAGTCTTAGCTTCATTGGATTTGTTTGTGCAAAAACTTTTCCATTTTATGTAATCAAAAATTTCTATTTTATCATCTATAATTCTTTCTATCCTTTATTTTGTCATTAACTTTTCTCCTAACCATAGGTTTTAAAGAGTATTTTCCCATGTTTCTCTACTATGTTTATAATAAAAATGACCTTTATATAAAAGTCACATACTCATTTGGAGCTTATCTTTGTATAAGGTGAGAGGTATTGATCTAAATCTAAATTCTTCCATACTGTGATCCAATTTTCACAGAAGATTTTGTTAACTAATGAGTCTTTATCTTAGTAACTAGGGTCACTAATTCCATTTACTGAGTACTGTAATACTACAAATTTGATTCTGCATGTTGTGAACTTCATTTGTTCCACTGATCAATCGCTGTTTTTCAAATGGTACTGAATTGTTGAGTAATTATGATGTTGTAGTAGTGTTTGAAATCTGACATTACTAGACCCCCTTCATTCTCACTTTTTCCCCCATTATTTCCCTTGAGATCCTTGATCCTTTTTTTTTTGCTTCCATAAAAATTCGTTATTTTTTTTCTAGTTCTTGAAAGTAACTTTTCCACAGTTTGATTGTTATGATATTGAGAAAGTAAATTAAGTTAGGTATTATTGTAATTTTCATTTTATTTGCTCAGCCTACCCATGAGCAATTTATGTTTTTCCAATTACTTGAGGATGGCTTTATTTCTCTAAACGTTGGTTTATAGTTGTATTTATATAGTTCTTGTGTATATTTTAAAAGATAGATTTTTCACAGGTTTTATATATCCTGTAGTTATTTAAATGGAATTTTTCTATCTCTTCCTACTGGGTTTTATTGGTATTATATAGAAATGCTAGAGATTTGTATGAATTTATTTTATGTCTTGCAACTTTGCTGAAGTTATTGTTTCAACTAAGTTTTAGTTGACTCTTTAAGATTAAGTACACTATCACATCAACTGCAAATGTGATCATTTTATTTCTTCCTTAACTATGGTTAATCCCTCAATTTATTTTTCTTTTCTTAGCTACAGCCATAATTTCTGATACTTTGTCAAATAGAAATAGTGATAATGGACATTCTTGTTTCACCTTTGATTTTATTGCAAAGGATTCTAATTTATCTCCATCATATAATGGTAGCTCTTGGGTTTAGATATACACTATTTATCATTTAAAAGAAAGGTTCATATGTTCCTCTGTTTTCTACTGTTTAACAGTTTTCTTTTTCTCTTTTGACTTTCTCTGGTTTATGTATTAAAACAAACATATCTGTGGTATAGAAGAAATTTGGTACGATCCATTCTTTTACTATTTTTACCGATAGTTTACTTAATATTGTAAAATTAATTGTAATTTGAATGTTTGATAGGATTTAGTTGCGAATCCATATTGCCCCAGAATTTTTTGTCATTGTTGTTATTCCTCTGGAAGCACATTTTTAATTTCTTTCACTGAAATTGGATTATTTAAATACTTATCTTGTTCTGATAGTTTGGGTTGGTTTATATTTCTGTAAACATTAATTTATTTTATTTAAATTTTTCAGTTTTATTAGCATGCAGTTGAGTAAAATAGTTTATAATAATATCCTCTACTTTTTCATCTGCTGTGAATTCTTTTTCTTTTCTGATACTAGTAATTTGGTGGTTCTTTTTGCCCCCAATCATTTTAAATTATTATTTATGTATTTATTTTTTAAAGCTCATAGTTTTATTTGATTCAATTTTTGTTTTCAATTTCAGAAGCTTCTGCTTTGGTTTGAAGGATTTTGATTTTACTTTGGCCTTTAATTGGGCGTTTCTAATTTGTTGGATTTTAAATTATTTTAATTGCATTCCCAATTCATTAATTTATTTTCTTTTCTGTTGCCATTAATAATAAAAGTTTTAAAGGACATACATTTTTCCCTTATGGACTATCTTGTCTGGATCTCAAAAAATTTGGTATGTTGTCTCATTATTTTTATTTTGTATAATCAAAGTAGCTATTATTTCTATGATTTGTTCTTTGACCCAGCATTTCTTTAGGACTTATTTTTTTTATACTTTTATTAGAACTTTAATATAATTTTATTGTATTGTAATGAGAAAAGAATGAATATAATTTATCTGCTTTTCTGCATTTGTTTGTGAGGTTTTACATCCTAAGACATAATAAATTTTTATAAAATTCCATGCACAGCTAAGAATATTAATATTTATATTTCAATTAAGTAATTGCCAGAGTTCTATCATATAAAATTTTTCTATGATTCTATTTAGATGGGGGGTTTTTTGTATATTTTGGTTAGATTTTAACTTCTAATTCATTTAGCTTTTTCCTTTCCTATTTAGTAACTTTGTTTATTTGGTTCATAAGTATTCAAATAGATGTATTATTCATGTTCCTTTCAGTAAAATATATCCCCCATCTTTCTCTTTTAAGTCTATTTTTGCTGTTGCCTTGTCTGTAATCAGAATCATGACCCCCTACTCTTTTGTGTTCAGCTGAGGCATTATAGATCTCATTCCAACCTCTTGTTTTAAGTCTATGTGAACCCTTATGTTTCAACCCTTTTGTTTTTCCTATCTTGTAAAAAACATTTTGTTGGATTTTGTGTTCCAGTGCAAAGCCCTAACCTATTCCATTTTATGGGTAAATTCTTCACATTTGTAGTCATGACAGTCAATTATTTATTTCTCTCCATCTTAACTTGTACTTTTTCTCTCTAGACATCTAACTCACTGCTTATTTCAAGTTGTTACTTTTTTTCTTTTGAACTTTTTCATTAATATCTCCTCTCCATATTAAAGGTTTATTCTATTTATGACTCATTCCTCCCTAAATCTACCTTGTTCCCACCTTCCTGTTCCTATGTCCCAACTGAATTGAATATATTCCTACACTAAACTTTGTATATATGTTCTTCCCTCTTTCAACTAGTTTAGATGAAATTAAAGTTCAAGTGATGCCTATTCTCCTTACTCTTTCCATGTGTATATAACCAGCTAAGTTATAGTCAATGTGACTTTATAGTTCAAATTATAAAATCTTACCAAGTCACATTTAATGTGTGCCAAAACAGAATTAATGTGACATCTGTTAGCTAGTAAGGTTTTATCATGCTACTGTATCAGATCTATACTTGGCTATCATCACATGTGGATGTGATATGCTGCTATAAACCATATTACAATAGTTGGGTTTTTTTAAAGAACTCTTAAGAAAATGGATTAAAAGAATGATAGCTCATATGGAAATGTGAGCATGCAAATCTTCCAAGATGTGCGTAGTCTCTCTTCACCTCCCAATGGTATATATGAAGATTTAAAGGAAGATAAGGCAGGTCAGTCTATGTTGCTTTTTTTTAACATGATAATAATGGTATTTCTATCGTATAATCAATACAGGCTTATTTCAGGTATGATATTGAGTAATTTTATTTTTTAGATTTTGTTATAACTACTATAACTTTTTAAAATTTATTTATATATTTTTAATTTTCAACATTCACTTCCATAAGCTTTTGAGTTTTAAATTTTCTCCACTTCCCTCTACTCTTACCTCTGCACAGCAGCATGCAATCTGATATAGGTTCTACACATTCTTATTAAGCTTATTTTCACATTAGTCATATTGTAAAGAAGAATTAGAACAAATGGTAAGAACCACAAGAAAGAAGAAACAGACCAAAAAAAGAGAGAGAGCAAATAGTATGCTTCTAGCTACATTCAGGCTCCATAGTTCTTTCTCTGAATGTGGATAGCATTTTCTATCATGAGTCTTTTGGAGATGTCTTAGATCCTTATATTTCTGAGAAGAGCTAAATCTATCAAAGTCAGTCATCATACAATGTAGATGTTACTATGTACAATGTTCTCCTGGTTCTGCTCACTTCACTCAGCATCAGTTCATATACGTCTTTCCAGGTTTATCTGAAGTCTGCCTGCTCATCATTTCTCATAGCACAATGGCATTCCATTATATTCATATACTACAACTTGTTCAGCCATTCCCTGATTGATTGGCATCCCCTCAATTTCCAATTCTTGGGCACCACAAAAAGAGCTGCTATAAAAATTTTTGTACATATAGGTCCTTTTCCCCATTTTTATGGTCTCTTTGGGATGCAGCCCTAGAAGTGGTATTGCTGAGTCAAAGGGAATGCACATTATTATAGTCCTTTGAGCATAGTTCCAAATTGCTCTCCAGAATGATTGAATCAGTCCACAACTTTACCAATAATGCATTAGTGTTCCAGTTTTTCCACATCTTCTCCAGCATTTATAATTTTCCTGTTTTGTCATGTTAGCCAATCTAATAGGTGTGATGTGGCACCTAAGGGTTGTTTTGATTTGCATTTCTCTAATCAATAGTGATTTAAAGCATTTCCCCGTAGGAATATAGATAGTTTTAATTTCTTCATCTGAAAACTTCTTATTCATATTCTTTGTCCATTTATCAATTGGGGAATGACTTGTATTCTTATAAATTTGATTCAGTTCTCTATATATTTTAGATATGAGGCCTTTATCAGAGACACTGGTTATAAAAATTCCTAATTTTCTGTTTCTTTCCTAATATTGGTTGCATTGGTTTTGTTTGTGCAAAAACTTTTCAATGTAATGTAATCAAAGTTATCCATTTTGCATTTCACAATGTTTTCTATCTCTTGTTTGGTCATAAATTCTTTCCCTTTCCATAAATCTTACAAGTATACTATTTCTTGTTCTCCTAATTTGCTTATAATATGAGCATTAACATCTAAATCATGTACCCATGGATGTTATTTTGGTATATGGATTAAGATATTGTTCTATGCCCAGTTTCTGCCATATTATTTTCCAATTTTCCCAGAAGTTTTTGTTAAATAGTGAGTTTTATCCCAGAAGCTAGAGTCTTTTGGTTTATCAAACAGTAGATTACTATAGTCATTGACTACTGTATCTTGTATAACTAACCTATTCCACCAATCCACCACTCTATTCTGAGCCAGTACCAAGTAATTTTGATTATTGCTGCTTTACATTATAACTTAAGATCTGGTATGGCTAGGCTACCTTCCCTAGCATTTCTTTTCATTAATCCCCTTGATATTCTGGACTTTTTGTCCTTCCAGATGAATTTTTTCTTATTATTTTTTCTATCTCTAAAAAAATAATTTTTAGTAGTTTGATTGGTATGGCACTGAATAAGTAAATTAATTTAGGTAGAATTGTCATTTTTATTGTATTATCTCAGCTGCCAATGAGCAACTGACATTTTCCAAATATTTATATTTGACTTCATTTATGTTAAAAGTGTTTTGTAATTGTGTTTACATAGTTTCTGGGTCTATTTTAGCAGGTAGACTTCCAAATATTTTATAATGTCTACAGTAACTTTAAATGGAATTTCTCTTTCTATCTCTTGCTGTTGGGTTTCGTTGGTAATATACAGACATGCTGATGATTTATGTAGGTGTATTTTATATCTTGCAACTTTGTTAGAGTTGTTCATTATTTCAAGTAGTTTTTTACTTGATTCTCTATGATTCTCTAAGTATATTACTATTACTTTTTACTAAAGAAATCAGAAATATATTTCAATGAAAAATTATATTACTAAACAGATATATTTATATTTACATTTTTTCATTGAATATTTCCACTGGCTAGAACCAATGACCATATTTTACATAAAGTCATAATTTCAAATACAGCAAATTTGAATAATGTGATCACAGACTCTTTATTTGTACTAAATGGAACCTAGCTATCGTTTTACTTCTCCAACATAATTATGTGGGTTAACAGATTCCTCCATCTTTCCTCTCATTTTCTCCAAATGTAACCTTACTCTCCTTTTCCTTTTTTCTTACAGCATTTTGATAATATAACAAAACTATTTAGAGGTCTTCTGTCTCAATTGACTGCCTCTGTGACCCCTGGTGGTATAAGGATTCTAAAAAAGCCTGTTTTAAATATTCTTCCTCCACTGTAATGTAAATGTTTCATTTTTATAAAGTTATTTCTAATTATTTCCTTGTATTTACCTCTTAAAAAGTTCGTCTTAACTCTTGTATTTGTATTTCAGTTTTTTTTTTAAATCAGGAATGTTTGAAAGTCCTTTATTTCATACTTAGTTTTACTGTGTAAGTTATTTTTGATTGTACACCTTTATCTTTTGCCATTGGTAATCTCTCATACTATGTTCTCCATTCATTTAATATGAATGCTAAATCTTGTATAATCCTACTTTTGGTTTTTTGATTGAATTCTTTCTTTCTCCTTGAATTTTTTCTAGCTGTTTGCAGTATTTTTTTCTCTTTTTTTTCCTGGAAGCTCTGGATTTTGCATACTATCCTTCCAGGTTGGCGTGTATCTCAGTTCATTCATATCAATTAAATGCATTGCAAATAAGTATTTTTAAAAAAGCCTTAATAAAGTCAGATATCTCTGTTCAGGCATTGGATGAACTGGAGATGCCATTACAGTGAAAGAAAATTTGGATAGGCTGAGGAAATTTGGACACTGTCAATGAATCATTTATAAATTACAAAGCCAGTTTTAGTCAAGGGATTCTGAGTCCAATGAATGCCTAATGGTAGAGAAAGAGAGAACTCCTTCTCAGAAGGATTTTCTTGGTGCTGGACATAACATATGGGAGAAGGAGAGGGCCTTGGGATTCAGCCTTGGCCTCTTTCCCCTTTTCCCTCTTCTCATGCCTTAAAGTAGAACATTGATGTTTTTGGAAGTCTAGAGGGCTACCCATCTTCCCATCAGTGTTCTAGCAGCACCCCTGGAACATCTGGCAGCAGTGTATGCATTGGAAGACATGGATAAACTGGATGCAAATGTATAGCTCTGCAAAGAACCCAGCAGAAAAGCTACACCACCATGCCTAAGGGAAACTTCTTTCTGTACTCCACAAAGGGGTGAAAATGCCTTCCAACAAGTAGCATTTGAGAGAGAATAAATAGAAAGGAAAACAGAAGCAGTATTTCAGTGGAAGTATACTGAAGATTATCTCACCATAAGGAAGAAAAGGATGGAGTTTAATAAATAGATCAGAAACCAATCATTAGTGGATCTTACTCTATGCCTTAACTTAGAATCAAGAAGATTACAAAGATCTAGAATGAACATCATGATGGATTAAACTTAATAAAATAAATTTCATAGGGTTACATATGAAATGTTCTTGAGTGTATTACTGATAGAAGACAAGCTTTGGTTAGTTTTACCAAAGAACAAAAGCCTTAAGCCCAGGCCCAATGACAAACTAGTCAATCCTATTGTTCAAGGCTTATCATTGGGTTGGACACAAGGTAATGAATTTTTCAACTGCAGAAATTCTTAAAGATCAAACACTGAAATACAAGGCATGTTCAGGGGAGGGGGAGTATTGCATTTTGTTTTGAGGGAATAAGTATGTCAATAAAATCACAGATCTATGATGTGTTGAAATAGAAGTACAAGGGTTGAGGAATAGGGTGCTATACCTTTTACTGAATTTGTATAGATACACCGGTGAGTCACTTTCTTTGCCAATGCAAGTTGGTGCTTTCTCTGAAACATATTCTTAGAGAGTTGCTTAGAGCAGAGGTATCAAATATTAACCCACAAGGCTCCTGAGTTTAGCCCAAAGTAAATTAAAATGTATTTGGGAAACATTTAACAACATAAAATAGAATGGAATATTAGGCAATATTAATATGTACTTTTGTAAGTCAATATGTGGTTCTTATATACAGTTATGGATTTCTATATACAGGCTTCCATTTTTATATAGTGACTTTTTATACTGGCTTCCATTTCCAGTAATAAGTACTAATTGAATAATGTCAATGTGAAAAACTGACAAAAACAGAAAATCCATCCCTCTTTCTAAAACCAAACAAATTATATAGAAAATAACAAAATGAGGTGGTCATAAAGAAGACCATAGGAAAAAGTGGAGATGATAGAAAGAAAAGCCTCATCATTCCCATTTGGCTTTTGCATTTAATAAACATTCTGTCTGTAACCTCAGAGAGCCTCAGGTTTTACAGCCTTCCTATTTTCATTGCTCACATGCCTGTTTCAGAGGTTGACACTGGCTATGAGAAAGGCTTGACTCTTGCATAGAAGAAGGAGAATTGTTTCTGTCCAAATAATATCATTGCTATTGATGCTTATCTTCTTATTTTATTTTTTAAGGCACATACACTGAAGTCATTATCTATGAGTGCAGAGGGTACAATTCCTCGTGAAATACTGAGTTCATACAGAGTTAATCCTATTAGTAACACCATTGTTACTAAAAGAGGCTTCAGAACTGAGAGGACCTATGCTATAAATAATTGTGCAGGAAATCTAATGGATTGGTTCCACCAGTTAGGCAGGGATGTACTCCCATTTGGGAGTCCCACTGTTTTTGTTCCAATACATCATGACAAAAGGGATTTTAGAGAAGCCACACTATCTATTGAGCTCTCCATCCAAAGACACATTGTTTTCAGGGACCACATGCATAGTTTCTTCCCTTCACCCCACCACACACAAGTCCATAGAAATGGACTTTTCCTCCTATATACAGGGCACATGAAACAATATATCCCCACAATTATCCCCATATTTTCTTACTGGCCTGAGCTCTGGTAAAGGTCTCTTCTGATGTCAGATCAGTGTGTTGATGTGATCCTGGATTCTTGAAGACTCTGCCATTGGAACACAAAATGTAGCAGCTTATATAAAGCTAGTAACTACATATTGTTAATGTTCCTTAAAGCCTTGCTTATTTGGAGATAATCATCATCAAAGCAGCACCAAATGGATGAACTCTTTAACCATGGAAACTCTGGATGACAATATGCTAAATTATAGAACTGAGACCCATGCCGTGAAGGAAATATTTATGGCAATGAAAGTATAATTCCTTAAAATATTGACATAATGGAGCAGTTCTGTGCAATTACTATATGCTCAGCATCCATTTATGGAAGGAAGGAAAGAGGGAAGGAAGAAAGTCTTCTTTGCTAAAAAAAATAGATACGGTACTGTTATTTCATTGCTTTGGGGATGTATAGCTGGAGGAATGCTTTCCCTTTGAATAACAATTTGCTTTGATAATGATTTAAGATTTTCAAGATGCTTTTCTTACAACACCTCCATAAACTGAGTAATGTAATATTCCTATTCTCATTTTACCAACATGGAAACTGAGGATCAGAAAAGTGAAGGAATGTGCCCAACATCATACAGCTACCAAACTGTATTACCATAATTTCCTATATTTGTGTTAAAGTCTATAAAGAGTCAAGGAAAAACATAAACCATGAAGTAGATAGTACAATTATTGAAAATCTGTATCTCTGTGAAGGGAAATTCCACTGGCTTTTTATTTGGCTACACAAACACTTTAATGCACAGAGCTCAGAAAAAAAGACTTGTGTTTTCTTCTTGATACCTTCTGTGCCCCCTTTTAGCCTTCCTTTTGCAACAGATAAAAGGATAAAAGAAACACAGAAACCTTAATTTATTCCACTAAATCAAGTTTCTCCACAATTTAAAATCAGAACAAAAAATTAAAGTAAAAACAAAAAATATTCTATTTGTAATAGGAAGTGATTAGAACTTTTGCCCTGAAGAAAGTTATCACAGAAAATATAAAAAAAAATGGGCATGAAATTCCTTTATGAGTTGTTAAAGCTCTACACAGATGTAAAGTGTTTGAAACACAGAACCAAAAAGGTCCTTAAACTAATCTACTCCAAATCTTTAATTTGAAGGATGAGGAAACTGAGCTCCAAAGACTTGAAGGGATCTGCCTTAGTTTCCTCATCTGTTAAATGAGGTTATTTCACCACCTACTTCATAGGGATTTTATGAACCATACAATTTTATCCCCATGCAAATTGCTCTTCTTTCTATATAATCATAGGTCAACCTAGAGACAGGATTCGAACTCAAGTATCTGGATTTTTGCTATATTTCTCTGTCTACCCTACCACATGGCCTCTCATAAAAATTTAGTCAAGAAAGGATGTTGGAAGGTAATCTAAACCAACCTGCTGTCAAAAATAATCCATCCAGACATCTCATCATCACTCTTAACTTCAAAGACCTCCAGGGGCAAAGATATCACAAGCTCCCAAAGAAATCTATTTCAGTGTTTAACAACTCTCACACTCAGGAAATCCATCCTTAAATCTACTTTCAATCTCTAGCACTCCATCATAAATCCATTTCCTTTTTAGCCCTTCAGCTGGCATTACTTTGGAAATACTTTTTTCACTAGTGTTTATAAGGATGTTAAAGGGGCATGAATGTCTTTACTGGGGAGGCTGGGTATCCATTAGTGTTACTGTAAAATTCACAGAATAATAAAGCTTTAGAATTGGTAGGGGTCTCAGAGGACATTTAGCCCAACCTCTCACTCAGTGTGGGAATTCTCTTAACCATATTCCTGACAGATGGTCCTACCACCTCTGCCTGAAATTTGCAAGTAGGATATTAGCTCCTTTAGGAACTGAGTGTCTTCATTTTTATCTTCATATCCCAAGAACCTAGTTGCATAGCCATCCATAAAATAGGTGCTCAGTTGTTCCTTGAGAGTAGGAATTGTTACATTTTTTGTCTTTATATTCCCTGTGCCTAATACAGTTCTTGGCACACAGCACCTACCTCCCAGGGTTATTGTGAGGATTAAATGAGATAATATTTGTAAGTTATTTTGTCTATTATAAGTACCCAAATTAACTATTAAGGACATTTGAAGAAAAATTCTATCTGTATCCAGAGAAAGAACAGACAAATAGAAGTATGTATGTTTGTGTATATATGTGTGTGTGTGTGTGTGTGTGTGTGTGTGTGTGTGTGTGTATACACACACATACACACATCCATTTGTATCTACTGGTAGCCATCTCTGGGGTGGGAGGAGGGAAGAAAAAATAATTTATATTATAATTTTGTTGTATATTTTAAAGGAATAGCAAGTTAGGCATAGTAGATTTGCAGTTTCACATATAATCATCTTTTCTTTATACTATGTTATGGAAATGCTTGTTTTATTCCATAACTTAAAAATAAAAATTTAAAAGTGTTTAGCACAGCGCCTAACATATAGTAAGCATCATATAAATGTTAGTTATTATTAGTACTTGTACTAATACTAAGTGATTGATTTATTGATTGAATGAAAAATTAAATTCCAGTGATAAGGAGCTCGCTTATTCACAGGCATTATATTTCATTTGAGGCTAGCACCAATTGTTAGAAGGGTCTTCCTTGTAAATTCCAACCTTTTATATGTATTCTGATATAAAATCATACAAAATAAATAAGTTTCTCTCCTGGATGACATCCATTTAGTTAGATGTTAGAAGGCAAGAAGGCAAACTAAATATTCTTTTCTCCAGGTTAGCTTTACCTCCATTTTCTTCTGTGACACAAATTCCTGTCATTCTTAATTCCTTGTAAGATAAAAATGGAAATGTTGTACTATTGTAAGGAACATTATTCATAAACTTCAAAGTAATATATACATGCATACATATATACATATATATATATATGCTCTTATTATTTTTTAACATTAATTACTAGTGTTTGATGTCAGTCTAGGAATTGGACATTGTAGGCAATATGGAATCATGAAAAATTTGAGAGATGGTAGGGTGACATGGGTCAACTTAAAGAAAAACGATGTTAAATATACTCTGGATGGATTTTTCTTATAGCTTGAGACATGGGCATGAAAGATTGTCATCTTCAATACAGATGACTCTAACTATAATCATTTTTTTGGGAGGGGGAGTCATTCAGAGAATCTTTAAGTAAGATACCTCATATCTAACTCTTAGCAATGTTATCTATAAAACCAATCAACATAATCTAGGTAGTTAAGAAGAGTTAGAATTGAATCTAATAGATTCTCAGAGAGGGAAAGAATTTTAGAGTTCAATCCATGTCCAAAATATTAATCAATTAAATTCAATTCAATATATCCCAAAATGTAGTCCTCCATCCTCTACTTGACAATCTCCACTGATGAATATACTACCTGCTAGGGATGTCCCAAAGTAGAAAAGTCCACCTAAGGGTGTATTGTACTTTATACTTTAGTAAAGAACAGCAACCAGCAGTTCCACATAGTGCCTAGGATAGCATAATTTACAGAGGGGTCTCTTCTGTGATTGTAGAATCTTAGAATTAGAAATGACCTAAGAGGTTATCCTGTTCAACTAGAAGATGAATAATTACAATAAATTAAGAAATTAAGTAGGTTAAATCTATAATGCCCCCAAAATGATTCAGAAAAGATTTTAAAGATAGATTTAACAGTAACCATCATTTTGGATGACCAAATAGAAGATGAAAATTAGTTAGACTAGGAAATAATTTTCTCCTTCCCTTCCCTTCCCTTCTCTTCCCTTCCCCCCCAAAAAAACTATAAATTCCTCTACCTTTTCCTGTATCAATTTGCACTAGAGCTTTGACTAACTGCACTTCTGACCTAAGCCAGTTCACCCGTCCTTAGGCTACCTAGTGCCTCCTATTTCTAGAGGCTCACTATATCGATGCCAAGCTTAGTATGAACACTTAATTGGCATAGCCCATTACAACTCAGAACTCCTGAACTGAAGAGATCTTTCAGCTTCGGTCTCTTTGATAACTGGGATTATAGACATGTGCCACCATGTCTAGTGAAAATCATTTTCAAGAGATGCCAGGTCCCCTAACTTCCATATTTGGACCATATATTCATTCCTATATTTTACAGAGGAAAACAAGTAAGACCAAGAGAAGGTAAGGGAGCTTCATAAAGTCATACTATCCCAGGACCAAGAATAGAACCCAGATCTCCTCACCCCTAGCTTTTTAATTTAATAACTGATTTTTTATATAATGCTTTAATGTTTGCAAATCCAATTTTTACATATATTCTCATCTGGTCTTCACAAAAACCCTCAAACAGATAAGCGTTACAATTAGTATAATTGCCATTTGACAAGAAGAAATTGAGTCCCAGAGAGGTGTCTGGAGTTATACATACAGGCCACATGGCTTAGTGGATAGAGTACTGGACTTGGACTTAAGAAGAACTGGGTTCTAAGTCTGTTTCAGATAACTGTGTGAACTGGGAAGTCCCTTAAGCTCTCTCAGCCCTAGTTTCCTCATCTATGATATGGATAATCACACCTACTTCACAGGGTTTTTGTGAGCATCAAACAAGGTAATAGACACACAGTACTTAGCAAACCTTGAGGTTTGCTCCTTGGAGGACAACAAATGCTTCCCTTTGATTTAGAAAATTATATAAATGTTAGCTGTTATTATATGTCCAAAAAGAATCGGAAGTGAAGATTGTACCCAAATCTTTCTGATTCCAAGTCTAATGCCCTATTGTCTATCCCACAGTGCCTCTATACAATTGCCATTTGCTTTCTTCCAGAGTTTTGGGGTGAAAATCTGTTTTAAAAAGTCCTCCCATAAGCCCCAAGGCAGAATATTTTTTAAGTTTGTCTGCTTTCAGATTTTTACCTCTCCACCTCCAGATCGTCAAGTGGTCACACTGGGATCTCTATCCTGCACTCTTCATGTTATTTATTTAAAGAACCTTATGTAATTGCCTTCAGTGAGCCTCCAAAAGTGCTCCTGGAATTCTCTTTTGGCTGCCTTCATTTCTAGCTGCTGCCTGGCCTGCCACACCCCTGGGCTACCCTTCACTCCCTGCTTATAATTTTTTTATGTTTTTGATGCATGCCTTTCCTCTATGGTATCCTCTATGACTTTGCCAATGGACAAAGCATCACATTTCTTTGCTGGTTCTTTGGAGTGCCAGTGTTTTGATCCTCATCCCGCTTTTATCTTGGCCTAGAAAGAAAAAGTGCTGCTGAGGCTTTAATTCAAAGTTTTCCATCCTCTGAATCTTCTCTTGGTATGTGTGCATTCACACTTCCACCCACACATACTCAAATGTACCTGCACGTATAGAAATGCACCTTAGAACAGATACATATTCATTCCTAAGTAAACACTCACATGAGCACATACTCACATATTTACTATCCATGCACTCATGCAAATATACCTTTCCTCAGAGAGACCAATTTCATTCAAACATTTGATCAGCAATCTATTATGAAATGAGTTAGGGTCTAGAGATTCAAAGACAAAAATGAAATCATCCCTGCCCTCAAAGAGTTTATATTCTACTAATTCAATTCAATGATTGTTTCTTAGGTTCCTGCTATGGCACTGCTCTATGATCTAGGGATAATGAGGTGAAAAGTACGATAGCTTCTACGCTCAAATACTTACAAAAATAGGGTCATAGAAGAGACAAGCTGAAAATAATTAGGATATGAATTAAAATCCATCATTGTGAATCTGCAATGGTTCTGTGTGTGTGTGTGTGTGTGTGTGTGTGTGTGTGTGTTCTCTCATCCTTTAGAACTTAAGGTATTTGGGAGCAACAATTTTTCCTCTTTTGTCATTGCATCCCAGGGCATAGCATAGTGACTGGCGCCGAGTGAGCACTTACTTGTTGATTAATTAAATGCATAAGCAGAGTTATAATGAATATTTTATATGGAGTCAGAGGGTCTGGTTGGAAAGCTAACCTCAGGCAAGTCCCCTCACCTCTCTGTATCTCCTCTTCCTCAACTGTGCCACAAAGAGATTGACTTGTAAAACTTAAGAATCCTCTCCAAGTATGACATTCTAAGATTTAATAGTTTGAAAAGAGTGCAAAGTTTGAATAGAGTTTTAGCAACTATATCTCTACCATTTTGTTAGAAATATAAAGCCTTAAGGGCTAAAGAAGAATAATATACACAATGACAACAACATTATAAAGAAAAACAACGATGAAAACTCTAAGAATGATGAACAATACAATGGCCATTAGTGATTCAGAGGACCCATGATGAAACATGCTATCTATCACTTGTGAATATGTACACACACATATATTATAAAGCTAATGAGGAAATTTGTTTTCTTTCACTATGCATATTTGTTATAAGAAATCTTCTCAGAGTTAGTCAGAAGTAGAACTCGAACCTAGGGTTGTTTTTGTTTGTTTGTTTTGTTTTGTTTTTTGCTTCCTAAATGGGCCCTTTATCCACTACACAGTACTGCCCATGGTATTTCATCTTATTAAATTTGGGCCACCGGGCTAGTTTTGTGGGAACTTTTTTGATCATTAATATGCTGTCCAGTTATCCCTCCCAACTTTATATCATTGGCAACTTTCACAAGCAGGCAATTTACTTTTTCATTCAAGTCATTTTCCTTCAAGTCACTGATACTATCTAAAAGTACACAGTCAAGGACATATCCCTGGAGCACTCCATATGAGACCTGCCCCTAAATTGACAATCAATTAATAACTACTCTTTGAGTTTAGATATTTCAGCCAGTTATGAAGTCTTCTAAATATACCATCTCCCAATCCACATCTCTCAATTTTGTCTACACAGATACCATGAGAAACTCTGTTAAATGCCATGTTGAAATCCCAGTCTAATTTAACTATGGCATTCCTTTGATGTACATTTCTGATCACTCTGTAAATAACAAAAATGAGGTTAATCTTGAACAGTGTGCTCTTAAGGAACCCATGCTATCTCCTAATAATCACTGGTTACCATTTAAAATGCTTTGAGACCATCTATTTAATAATGCTTTCTAGAACTTTGCCAGGAATCAAAAGATAAGCTCATTTGCCTGATTTTAAGACACTTTCCTTTTAATTGAAAAGTAGGAAAATATTTTGCTATGCCCAGCCATTGGCTTTGACTTCAGTTCTTCAGAATTTATCAATAAAGCAGTTTTATTCACCATTTAGTATCCTGACTTTAGAACTCCTGAAAAGCTGGCATACTGAGTCTTGATTTCTGTGTAAGAGAGAAATAAGATTTAAAAAAAACTCTTACCTCCCTCACTAGATTATAAACTCCTCTAGGCAGGGATTGTGTCTTAGATATCTCTGCCCCTCCTCATCTCTTCATTATTTAGCACATTTCCTTGAATATCATTAAATGGATGATGACTGACTTGAAACCGCAAATGTAGTTGCACTCTTTTTCACTTTCTTTTCCATACCCCACAAGAGTTTGCCCCATTGCAATGCCATTATTTTACACCAAATAAAAAGGAATGATAAAAGGAAAAGAGAACTAAGCGATTGATATCAAGTGGCTGTAATGATTTCATTGATGAAAATAAATTAAGAGTACCCAGATAGTTGGAACTGGATTCACTGGCCAGATCTGCTATATATATATATTGGTCATATGATCTTAGATAAGTCACTTGACCATTTTTAAGCTCTGAGGAGCAAAGGAGATAAGGTACAGAAGAGAAATGAGAAAAACATTTGACTGACCCAAGTACTTTGTTCCTACCCACCTTGTTCACTGTCCCTTGACAATCTTCCTTGTAACAGCTGTAAGAAATCAATTAACTTCTTTCTCATTGAAGGTTGCTTTAGTTAGAGTGTTCAGCTTCCTGTATCTCTCTTCTTTTCCCCTCTGCCTCCAGGAGATTTCTAATATAGTATCTCTGCCTCCAAAATAAAAGAAAATAGGTGTTCCAAGCTTGGTTCAATGAACCAGGTGTGTTCCTGATAAAAGGATGCGATGCCTCCTGGTTTTAGGGCATGAGCAAAGCTTGATGTTCAAAGGTAGCCTATGGTGTTTCTTCCCTGAGAATAACTACTGACCTAAGTTGTCCTTTTTGTAAAAATGGAGTTTATTTATTGGTTCAATTTATAATGGGGACTACCTATACATTTTCATATTGTTGACTGACCTTAAATTTTTGCTGTGTCTTGACTTTGTCTTAAAGTATTGGAAATGCATGTAAGACAACAGATTCAGGGTATCCCAGGGCTCATCCAAAATGCATTTCACTTCATGATTCATATTACCAGAGATTCAACAGGGGCATTGTGGTTAGTCACTCAACAAGCATGATCACATGAGATTGGAACAGTGGGTCAAAATACAAAGCTGTAACCAATTACGGATAAATAAAAACTTTTACACCTGGATAAAAAAAAAAAAACAACTTCACAGCATAGGGTGGAGGAGATGAGGCTGGAAATGATGCATGTGAAAAGGATTTGGCAGTTTTAGGATACCACTCACTGAATGTTGGTTGACAAACATTGTTTAAATGCCTTCTATGTACTAGGTATGTTATTAGGTACTGAAGATACAAAAAAGGCAAAAAAAAAAAAAAGACAGTCTCTGCTCTCAGGGAGCTCATGGTCCATGGGAGAGACAACATGAAAATAAATACAGGCTAAATTGTAGAAATCAAGAGCAGGAAGAAACTGGCATCTAGGAAATCAGTGACGGCTTTTCATAAAAAGTAGAACTTTAGATCAGGTTTAAAGGAGCCCAAGGGGAAGAGATGAGGACAGAGAGAAATTTCAGGTGGAGGACATCCAGTGAAAATGCTTTGTTCATCAAGAGATAAGGTGTTTTGTCTGTGAAGCAAAAAGGAGGCTGGCGTCATTGAATCACAGTGAATATTGGGGTTGGAGAAGAGATATAGAGTGGAAGAACACGGTCAAGGTGGGTGAAGGGCAGGTTATGAAGGACTTTTAATGTTAAATAACAGATTTTTCTATTTGATCCTGAATATAACAAGCAGCTACATTTTGTTGAATAGAGGGGTGACATGGTAAATCTGTACTTTAGGAAGAAAAATCAGACAGACAAGTAGAGGATAGATGGGAAGGTGAAAAGACTTGAGGCAAGAAAATGACCAGCTATTGCAATAGTCCATATATGAAGTGATAAGGGCCTGTACTAGGGTTATCGCCCTATCAGGTGAGGGAAGGGAGTTTACAGAAGAGATTTTGCAGTATGAGTGATGAAATGTTACAATATGAAAAGTCAAGAGTGGTACCTAGATTATGAGCCTAGGTGACTGGGATGACAGTGGTGTCTTGAACAGTGATAGGGAAGTTCAGAAGAGAGGAGAATTTAGAGAAAAAGAAAAATGGTTTAGTTTTGGATATGTTGAGTTTAAAATGTCCATGGGATGTCTAATTCAAGAGTGCCAGAAAGCAGCTGGAGATGCAAATCTGTAGGTCAGGGGAGAGTTTAAGGGAGGGTATTCAGAACTGAAAATCACAAGGATAAAGATGAGAATTGAATCCATGGTAGCTGATGAGATCACCAAGTGGAATAATACAGAGGAAGAAGAGGAGAACCCAAGACAGAGATATAAAGGACCTCCACCATTAGAGGACCTGACCCAGATGAAGAACTAATGAGGAAGAAAGAGGAGTGGTCAGAGAAGACAAAGTAATGCTATGGAAACCTAAAGAGAAAAGAGTTTCAAGGAAAAAGCGTGTCGAGGAGCTTGCCTCCACCAAGGGAGTTTTCTCTTGGGTCAGAGCAGAGACACACTCTCTGTCTCTGTTTCTCTCTCTCTGCCTCTCTCTCATAGTTGAGCTAAGAAATCTTGCTCCCAGTGTGAAAGCTCATCCATTCTGTATTCTCTGGCATTCTAATTTGTATAACTTGTTTGAATTCTTTTTGCTGGCTGCTTGGATAAATGGATTTATTAACTATTCACTATTTGTGATGCTCTTTTGTGTAACTAGCATTTGTTGGTAAGGAACAAAGCCAAACTAAACTTTTAATATCAGCTGCATGCATTTCCTCTTCAGAAGAGAGCAACTAGTAAAATAACTGAAACCTAAAACTCACTTTTCCTAAACAATGCATCTATTTGTACTTACCCACACCAAGTGCTAGGAGTAGGAGCACCTGACCACCGGTCTTGCTTCCAGCCTAACCCTCACAATCATCAAGTAAGAGTCTAATAATCCCCACCAGTTGCCAAGCAACCTTCACAGACAGGGCAAGCAACCAGCCTAGATGAAGTAGCAAGGCAGCTGGGGTGTGTGTGTGTGTGTGTGTGTGTGTGTGTGTGTGTGTGTGTGTGTGTGTGTGTGTGTGTGTGTGTGTGTGTGTGTGTGTGTGTGTGGTGGGGGGTGTCGGAAGAGACTGAAGACAATATGTACCAGGCACGTTGAATTAGCACCACCACCTTAACCACCATCTCCCTTCAGACCTTAATGGAGGAATCTCAGAAGCCTGAACAGAGATGAAACTACATTCCCTCATCTGTAAAATGAGGGGAAGTCACTCTGGATGACCTTAAGAATACAATCTAGCTCTCGATTCTTGGATCTTGGGGCTATACTTTAACAAAGTGGCTTGCAAAGCATAAGGTCAAGTAATAAATGTTTATTATCATTAAATTTGAAAGTGAGATTCTTCACTACTTGCAAAGGAATATAATCATAAACTTATATCCTATATTTACTGCAAAGTTTTGCACATAGTAAGCACTAAATAAATATTTTATAGATGAGAGATTTTAGTCCCATCAAGATTAAGCAACTTGTCCAGGCCAAAGAGTAGTAAGAAGTGGAGCTGAGATTTGGATGTAGGTCCCTTACTCCAGGCCCAGCACTTTATCCATTGTGCCACTAGCCTCCTCAGAGAAGGGAAACTGAGAATCAGTGAGGTAAAGTTATATATTCATGGTCACACGGGAAGTTAGTAGATCCAGAGGTCAAATCAAGTCACCTGACTGTAAGTCCAGGGCTATTTCCACCCTATTATACCTCCACATTCCTCCCCTTCCTATGAAATAACAAAAGAAAGCACATCTCTAGTTGACTGTGTGTGTGTGTGGTGGGGGTGCCTTAATTAGGAATCCCTGATTCTGTTTGCATAGTGCCCTTTAAATCCAACTAGAAAAGCAGCAAATCATGGCATAGCCCTAATGAGAGTACACAGAAGCATCCCCTTAAAAACTGCCTTTTAATGATAAAACAGTCAACTACCTTTGAGGATAATTAGCCAGAGAGGCTCTTCCCTCCCTCTGTAAATATTGTGCTGGTAACTTCTCTCAGAGCTAATGAGTGTTGCTCAGAAGTGAGCCTAAACTTTTAGAAGCAAACCACCAAAAGCTCTTGGAGGACACAGAGCTCAGTCTCCATCTGCTGCCCAGCGTGAACACTGTCTCCAAGGCCAGTTGTACTAACTGTGGGAACACTTAGGGTGAACCACAAGGCCTTCTGAAATAGAAAATTGCTCAAATAAAAGCAATTCTGATTTCTCCTGTGTATGAGAGGCAGCATGACATAGGAGACAGTGAGCCAGGCTTTAAGTCAGGAAGACCTGGATTTTTTCCTGCCTCGGACAAATACTGCATATGTGACTTGGGGTGAATCACTTAGCTTCCTAGTGCTCTAGGTAACTTTCTGAGATATGCCTATAATTTGCTAGAGGGAAACAGGGTGTTTGTCTGCTTTAGTAGACGGAGTTTTCTCACCTGAACTTTCCTATACCAATGAAATCACAGGTTTATTCTTTATGCTTTTTATACCTCTAAATTCAAATAGCTGCTCCTGACTAAGCTTTTCTCCCTTCTCTGTTGTATTTTCCCATGTGTTACCATATGATCTGGAAATGATATGGAACAAAAGAGCAAGCAGTTAATGTAAGGTAGGTAATAGTATCATAGATTTAGAGACAGAAGGGATCTTAGAGTTCTATATGAATTCTCATTTTAGGCAACTAGATGACACAGTGGATAGAGCACAGGACTTGGAGTTAGCAAGACCTGTGTTTGAATCATGCCTCAGCCACTTACTATCTATGTGACCCTGTGCAAATCACCTGATTTCTTTCAGGCTCAGTTTCCTCATCTGTGAAATGGAGATAATACCACCTATCTTCCAGGGTTATTGTGAGGATCAAATGATACAATGCTTATCTCTGTCTTTAAAAAACAAAAAGAAAAGAAAAAGATGCTGGTGAGGGAGGAGGGGACATGAAGAAGGAGTGTGGAGTCCTTACTCCTAGTAAGATAAATCCAAAGGTGATCCATAAAAGCTTATGGAGGCTCCAGAGCCAGAGTACAATCAACTGGTGGGGAGAACATGGAAGTAATGACCCAAGTGGAGATGTTCACAGATATCATCAGAATCTTTATTCACAGGCTCACCTATGAAAAAGGAAAACACAAAGACCCTTCTCTGGCTTCTCAAGAATAGGAAGAGTGGGGTGGTTGCCAATTGAATCAAATCCAAGAGGAGTTTAAAATTTCAGTGCAAATGGCAAGCACTAATTCTGGCCTTTCCTTTCCTTACCAGCTGCTGCCTGTGTTTTCAGTTTGACGTCACAGCCTGAGCTGCTGAAGCCCTAGGAATGAGATGACAAGCCAACATGACCAACTGTTACCCCATTTCAGGAGGTGGTCTTCCATGCCACAGGGCAATGCTGACAGTAATATCTGACCTTTATAGAATGTTTGCAAGTTTTCAAGACACTTTAAATACATTATCATTTGAGCCTTACAACAACCCTATGAGATAAATACTATAGACATTATGCCCATTTCATAGATGAGGACATTACTGAAGCTCAGAGAGACTAATTAATTGACTTGCTCAGGATCACATATCTAGAATATATGAGGCAGTATTAACTCAGGACAATTTGATTCCAAAACCAGAATTATAGCCACTATGCCAGGCTACCTCTGGATTCATTCTAAAGCTATTTTAGACCTTTGGGATTCAAACACAGAGCCATGAAGGTTTTCTGAACATGCACATGCTATATAATCATATAATGGTTTTAATTTAGGCTGTGTATTCCTGTCCCAGAAGAGTTGCTATCACCATGACCAAGAAGATCCCAACAAGAAGTAAGAAAATTGATGAGTGAAGATACAGATGCAGACAGAAATGCAAAATAACTTGTAAATAATTGTGTCACTCCTATGCCAGCGTGATCACCACAGACCCTTGTGTTCAGGAAACATTTAAAAATCTTCGTAGAAGTGAACTTATTGGGAGGAGAGATAAAAAGAATTCAGGAAGGAAGGAAGGAAGGAAGGAAGGAAGGAAGGAAGGAAGGAAGGAAGGAAGGAAGGAAGGAAGGAAGGAAGGAAGGAAGGAAGGAAGGAAGGAGGAAGGAGGAGAGAAGGGAGGGAGGGGGAGGGAGAGAGGAGGAAGGAAAGGAGAGAGAGAGAGATTGGAAGAGAGGGAAGGAGGGAGATAAAAATAGAGGAAAGAAAAGAGGGAAGGAGGAATGAAGAAGCAAAGACAGGGAGGAAGGAAGGAAGAGAGGGAGGAGGGAGGGAAGAAGGAAATTCCAGCAACCAAGGAATTCTTGAGATACTTACTCAGGGGGAGAAAGTTTCTCCTCTCCTCTACTGTCTCCACTCTAAAATGGGAGTGTATTTATTACTCAAGGCAATTTCTACTTAAATACTGTATAAATCCACAGGTGTGAGGATAATAGGAGAAATTACTTTATCAATTTCTTACTGTGTAAAATGAATCCTTTTTCATGTTGTCTTTAAGTTTCTCAACGTCAGGGGACCTTTCCTCCTCCCTCAGCACTTAGTTAAGTGCTCTTTGCTGTTCGTTTGTTTCAGTAGAACCCATTTTCTTTTGCAAAGATATGGAATGGTTTACTATTTCCTTCTCCATCTCCTTTTACAGATGAGTAAAATGAGGCAAACAGGGGTTAAGCGACTTGCCTAGGGTCACACATACAGTAAGTGTCTGAGACTGGATTTGAACTCAAGAAGATAAGTCTTCCCGACTCTATTGACTGCACAGTAAGCAGCTCCGCAGTAAGTGTTCTAGTCAACATGTATTTTTAACTATGACTCTACATCATTCAAGGATTAAATGGCTTAATTCCAAGAATATTTCTTGAGTTAACACAGGATGTAATTAGATCCCATTGGTTACATCACTGCCAAAAACCAGCATGCATTGATCTAGCTTCAGTCCCTACTTCATTGCTAACTTGCTGTGCAATCTTAGCCCAATCACTTTACCCTGCTGGGCTCCATTTTCTTCATCTGTAGAATGAGGGTATTGGGACACATGATATATAGCATAGCAGCCTAAAAGTACAGTTTCTTTCTGAGTTCTAGTCCCAATATTCTTTTAGCTCAGTGTGCTGTCTGAGCCAGGTCGTTTGGCCTTTCTTAGCTTCCATTTCCTTCAGAAGTAAGTGGATTGATTATGAACAAGTCTTTATCATCCTAAAACAAAATACATCACAATAGTTGATCTTACTTATCATCCTCTTGGGCTGTATGTCTTCTATTTTTCATAGCCAAATTCCTGGAAAAAAAAGACTATTTACTCACATTGCTCTTATTCCCTCTCCTCTCACTTGTTCCTCAATGCCTTTCCAAAGAGATTCTGACCTGATTGCTCTATTGAAACTGCTTTCTCTAAGGTAAGCAGTGACCTCTTAATTGTCAAATCACATGTCCTCTTCTCAAACCTTATCCTCCTTGACTTCTCTGCAATATTTGACATAGTTGAGCACCTTTTCTTCCTGGATATTCTCTCCTCCCTCGGTTTTATTCACCCTACTTTCTACTGGTTCTTCTATTTCCCATCTGGACACTGCTTAGCCTCCTTTGCAGCATCAATGTGGTACAGGGGAAATAAAGCTGTACTTGTAATTAGGGGGCCTGAGATTGAATTCTGGCTCTGCTACTTATTATCTGCATGACCTTGGACAAGTGACCATAGAAAGCACAGCCTCAGTCTTTCCCCTCACTCCAAATCTCACGCACCCAAGTTGCCCATCAGAAATTTCAACCGTCTGTTAAATCTGACACATTTAAAACAGAACTCATTATCGTTCCTCCAAAACTATTCCTTTTTCCTAACAAATATTTCTGTTGAGAGTACCACTGTCTTTGCAGCCACTCAGGTTTGAAACCTTAGTATCATCCTCTAATTTCTGTCTCCCTTATACTCTCTTCCCCACCATATTCAATAATTTGCCAATTCTCAATGATTTAACTGAACCTCTTGCATCTGTCCTTATCTCTCTTCACAAATGGCCACTCCATGAGCGCTGGCACTCATGACTTTTTACAAAGATTATAGCCATAGCCTCTTGAGTAGTATTCTTAACTCTTGTTTCCCCCCTTCCAATCCACCTTCACGACACTGCCAAATTTATATCCCAAAAGCGCACACCTAATCATGTCACTCTCCTGATTAAGAAGCTCTTGTGACTTCTGACTGTCTCCAAGATAAAACGCAAACTCCTTTCTTTGGTGTTTGAGGACCTTCACAATCTGGCTTCGTCCTACATTTCTAGCTTTCCTGTACATTGCCCTTCACTCAACCTAAGTTCTAGCCAATTGTTTTGCTTGCTGGGCATTCTACCTCCATAGAACCTTTTCTAGTCCTCAAATGCACTCCCTTCACAGTTTGGCCTCTTAGAATTCCTAGATTCCTTCAAAATTTAGCTCAAGGAATATAATTTTTATAAAACTGAACTTAATCCCTTAAGAAATTACTTTGTAGCAATTTGGGGTTTATTTATATGTATTCAGGTTGATTTTCTTCAAAAGATAATGTAAAGTCCTTAAGGACAAACACTGTGGTTGTTTAAAAATTTTTTATCTTTTTTATGTCAAGAATTTGGAAGTTTTTGGCACATAGTAGTGCTTAAATGCTTGAACAAATGAATGAAATATCTGATCTTTGATGCCCCCTCAAGCTCTCAAATTGTGATTAGTAAATTCTGTGACTTTGTGATTTTAAGATTCATGACTCTACAAGAACTAGAAGACAAGATGCAGAAATTTTGAAGAAATAGAGGAGCTTAGCAGAGCTCATCCCAGAAGTGGGCTGAGGGGGAGAAAAGGACACGCAATGGGAACATACCTCTTTTCCTTTTAATCTTTCCTATAAGGCATAGTTCCTATTCCCAATTTACTAAAGCATGTGTTTTTCCATGTAATCATGCCACTCAAAATAATTTCTTATGTTACTATTGAGATGAATACCATAAGTTTTAACTCACTGAGAATAACACTAATGGCTAACATTTCTACACACTTAGTATGTGCCAGCCACTGTGCTAAGTGCTTTAAAGTTATTATCCCGTTTGATCCTCACAACAACCCTGGGAAGTATTATTATCCCCAATTACAGATGAGTAAACTGAGGCAACTAGAAGTCAAATGACTTCCCAGGGTCACGTAGCCAGTAAGTTCTGAGGCCAGATTTGAACTCAAGTCGTCCTGACTCCAAACCCAGTGCTCTGTCCACTATACCATCTAGCTTTCTGTTAGAACTTCTCAAATATTCACTCATGCTCTGAGTTCATGGGGTATCTAGGTAATACAGTGGATAGAGTGCCAGACCTGGAGTCAAGAAGAACTGAGTTCAAATCTAGCCTTAGATACTTACTAGCTCTGTGATCCTGGGCAAGTGACAACCCTGATTGCCTCAGTTTCCTCATCTGTAAAATAAACTGGAGAAGTAAATGGCAAATCACTTCAGTATCTTTGCCAAGACCCCCCCCAAAAACAGGGAGGGGTCATGAAGAGTTGGACATGACCAACAGTGACTGAACAACAACCTGAGCCCTACAACCTGAGTCCTTTGTGATTCATAGGTACTCTAAGCTTTCCCTGCAGATACTATAATGGAGACTGAAGGTTTGCCAATTCCAATAAGGGGTACAGGTGCAAATTAGTTAATAGTTACTCATAATTGCTCCTCAGTATAGGTATCAATACATCATGGAGGAGGTCCTATGATGGACAACACAATGCAACTTTCACAGTACTGCTTGGATTCACTCTCACACTTTATTCCCATGTACCTGCTAGGGAAGCCAAGTATAGCCTCCCTACAGAGTGATTCCTACAATAACCTCTACTTCTGACCACATTTTGACTATGACACATAAAAGAAGAAAAAGAAAGAAAGAAAGAAAGAAGAAAGAAAGAAAGAAAGAAAGAAAGAAAGAAAGAAAGAAAGAAAGAAAGAAAGAAAGAAAGAAAGAAAGAAAGAAAGAAGAAAGAAAGAAAGAAAGAAAGAAAGAAAGAAAAGAAGGAAGGAAGGGAAGGAGGAAGGAAGGAAGGAAGGAAGGAAGGAAGGAAGGAAGGAAGGAAGGAAGGAAGGAAGGAAGGAAGGAAGGAAGGAAGGAAGGAAGGAAGGAAGGAAGGAAGAAACACATAGCATGCAAAACAAGAAGTGCAATTGTTCTATTCTGCTCTGGTCAGGATGCATCTGAAGCCATATGTTCAGCTTGTGTTCCACAGTTTAAGAAGGACATTGAAAATATGAGCATGATCAGCATGGGAAGTCAATCCATTAACTAGTGTTCATTAAGCACTTGCTACATGTCAGATACTGGGCTAAGCACTCGGGATAAAAAGAAAGGGGGAAAGCAGACCCTGTCCTGAAGATCTAGTGGGAGAGACAGCACATAAATGAGTATGTACAAAAATTATATATTCATGATAAATTGAGGGTAGCCTCAGAGACAAGTCAGTAAGATTGAGGAGGTCCCAGAAAAGCTTACTGCAGAAGATAGGACTTTGACTGAAACTTGAAAGAATCCATTGGAGCTAGGAGGCAGAGAAGAGGAGTAAGACAGTTTCAGGCATCAGGGATAATCAGTGAAAATGCCTGTAATTGTGAGATGGAGTGTTATGAGAAACAGGTAGCCATACCATGTAATACCAAGGATCCCAGAGTAGGTGGAAGGGAGTAAGGTGTAAGAAGGCTGGAAAGGTAAGAAAGTGCTAGGTTATGAAGGACTCAGAGTAATAAGTTTATGTAGACCAAACTATATAAAAGTTAGTTGAAGAAAATGGAGCTCTTCAACCTGGAGAACTGAGGCCTTTAGGGGAACATGAGAGCTATCTTTAATAAGTAGAGCTAATATAGAAAAGAAGGATTAATTTTTTTTTTTGCTTGGCACAAAAATGTAGAATTAGGAGTCAGGTAGACATTGAAGAGAAGATTTCAACCCAATATAAGGAAAAAAATTTTAACAATTATTATTCACAAATGGAATAGGCTGCCTCAAAAGATGTTCTTTAAGAATAATACAATAATAACTCACTTTATATGATGCTTCAAGACTTCAAAATGTTTCAAATTGTCTCATTTTTCTTCTCAATAACCCTGAGAGGTAGTTACAGTTGTTTTCCCTGTTTCACAGATGATGAAACTGAGGCAGTGTTTATATCAATCAATCATTGCTACATATCTAGTAAGCTTCTTCCTCTGTCCAATTCTGGTACCCCATTGACTATGCCACAAAGGGGACCCTGAGTGGCCATTTTTCAGGAATAGAGTAGAAGGCATTCCTGTCTAGGGTCTGGCTGAAATAGCGTACCTCATGGACTAACAATTGTTAGGGCAGAAACAATCGTTAAAGGTCTTCTTTGAGATGGCTTCAAATTCTGAGATTAAGTTGAACAAGGCCAAGTGCTGGTAAATGTTTAACAACCATAAAAAAAAAAAACTTACACACAACACAATTAGAAATTTAATCTGCTCTATTAAAATTTTCTTCATCATTTTCTTAAGTCTAGACAATCAACAAAACAACAGATCAAGCCCCGATTTGTAGCATTTGCCAATTTCTGAGGCGTAAATGCTCAAGCTAAAAATTTAACAAATAGCTCATGAGTCAGTTTGAGCTCACTCCAGCATACCACTGCATAGGGACCTTTCCCACCTACCTAGGACCTAGAAATAGGAGGAAGCTGGAGACTTGCCAACTCAAAGTCTCCTTCATTCTTGAATTAGGCCATGAAAGGCACTTGGGATTTCTCCCTAAAACCTCCCATGAAACTAGGAGAGCTTGTGGTTACTCCTAGTCCCACAAGGAACCATTTTTTTTTTAAGGACAAGATCCACACCGACCATATGTATTTCCACCAATCTTTTCAGGCTTATTTGTATTTGTGTGGGGCTGCCTGTGAGTGTTTATTACTACTGCCTAGTAATAAAATGCAGCATTTCTCTAGGATACAAGTTAGTTCATTCCCCTGCACACACAGACATATGAATGTGCACTCACATACACACACACACACACACACACACACACACACACACACACACACACACACCCCAAGATGGAATTTTCCATAGGCTTATTTAAATGTGAATAATGTCATTACTGTGAAACATTTTGGGGGGTCTTGGCAAAAGAAGTATTCTCATTAGGGACTTTTCAAAATAAAGACTGTCTGAAAATATTCAGTTTAATTAGAGGGAGAAATATTTGAGTAGTTTTTTTTTCATTTTCCAAATACAAAAGAGAAATGCATGTTCTAGTTTGATATGACTTCATGATTCAAAAGATATTAAACACATTTTCTCTCAGCCTTCAGACACCAGAGGAGAGGGGAATAAGACTCATAAGAAGAGGCCCTGACCCTTTATTGCTTTCTTTTCCCAAAGAAGCATTGTAGAAGGCTTAGGTATACATTTTTGTGGGGGGAGGGCTATCATATTAGGCTGTTTTCACTACTGTTAAGTACTTTGGCAGGAGACAGAGGAAGTTCAGAACACATACTCAAATTCAAGTTTATGGACTAAGCTGATGTCTTCATGACTACTAACTACTGACAAACTGATCAATTCAGAATAAGACTTCAGGTCCCCCTAGCCCCAAACTTGTGGGAGAGGTAAATATTAGCTCTAGAGACAGAAGACCTGGGTTCAATATTGCTTCTGATGCATACTTACTGTGTAACCTTGGGCAAGTCAATAAACTTCTCTGAGCTTCATTTTCTTCATCAGTGAAATGAGTGGGTTGTGCTAGACAGACTTTGAGGACCCTTACAGTTCTAAGTCTATAATCCTATGTATATGCAGTTGTCAGTCAGCCATCTAGCATTTATTAAGGCCCTACTGTATGCCAGGAACACCAAGGGCAAAGAGGGAGTGACAGATTGGGTTATATGACACTGAAGGCCACCAACCCTCACTGTCTTCAGGTTCAAGGTCTAATCTCTTTTGTGACCTGGACCCTTGATTAGTGGGGCCAAACTCAAGGTTATAGGAGTGGCCTGTGTGACTGTGGACCAGCGCTCTAACCCAGCTACTTCCCATTTTATTCTTAGTGGTTAGTTAGCAAAATGATCCATTAGAATTCCCCATAAGTAAAATAAAGAGTCAAAGGCATGCCTGGATTGGCTTTGCGTGGCTTTTGAAGACTTGCTGGTATGTGGCAAGCACAGACGTAGTGAGTATAGATGTACTACCATGTCCTACCTGAGGAACAGAGAGAAAGTCAATGCAACAGGATCTCAGAGTTGTGGGAAAAAGAGTAATATCTAATGAGGCTGAAAAGAGAGGTTGGAGCAAGGTTGTGAAAGGCTTTAAGTTTTAAATTTAGATGGACTTCCAAGAGCCAAGATGGCAGAGTAAGTAGTGAATTTCCATAACTCTCTTATATTCACCTCCAAACAACCATAAAATAGCACCCCAAAACAAATCCCGGAACAGCAGAACGAGCAAAAAGACAGAGTGAAATCATCTTTTAGCCCTAGAAACTTGGAAGATCAGCAAGAAAGATCTGTTTCGCTCAAGTCAAAGGGGAATGCAGTCCAGGACAAGAAGTAAGCCAGCAGCAAGCCCCACCTCAGCAAACCTCACCCTAGCCAAGGGAAAACTCCAACTAACTCCAGTTCTGAGAAAAACCACCCGCTTCAACATAGCCTCAAGTAAACAGGCGATCTCCAGTGGCCAGACTGCCATGTACTTCAGTGTGACCTCAGGGAAATGCAGAAACCTCCCCACCAGCCTTAGCACTAGGAGCCTGCCTCAGCACCAGGTAAGCTGCCATCCCTGAGAGCCTTCAGGACCACCAGCCACCCTCCACCCAACCCCTCAGTACAGCACCAGGCACAAGGATACCCTATGGGCCTCAGGACAACATCAGTGCAGCACCAGGCAAACAGCCCTTGGTACAAGAAGCCTGAGACAGGACCCCTACCACTCCAGGAGCAGAGCTCAAACTTAAAAGAAAGGGAAAAGGCCAAAAAAAGATTAGAAAAATCAACATAAACAGAATCTGACCATAGAAAGTTATTATGGTACCAGGGAAAATCAAGATGTAAACTCAGAAGAGGACAATGACATCACAACACCTATGGGCAAAACCCCAAAGAAAAATGGGAAGTGGTTTCAAGCCCAGAAAGAACTCATGGAAGAGCTCAAAAAGGAGCTTTAAAATCACATAAGTGAGGTAGGAGAAAAATTGTGAAAAGAAATGAGGGTAATCCAAGAGAATTATGGAAAAAAAGAAAGTGTCAACAGCTTGGAAAAAGAAGACAACTGCTTAAAAAGTAGAATTGGCCCAATGGAAAAGGAATTAGAAAAGCAAACTGAAGAAGAAAACTCTTTAGATGTTAGAATTGGGTAAGTGGAAGCTAATGACTCTCTGAGACATCAAGAATCAATCAAGCAAATTTGAAAGAATGAAAAAATAGAATAAAATGTAAAATACCCCATAAGAAAAACAATCAAGCTGGAAAATAGATACAGGAGAGGCAATGTCAGAATCATTGGACTACCTGAAAGCCATAATCAAAAGGAGGACCTGAATAGCATGTTTCAAGAAATGATCAAGGGAAAGTGTCCTGATCCTAGAGAAGAGGCCAAAATAGGCTTTGAAAGAATCCACTGATAACCTCAAGAAATCCCAAAATAAAAACTCGAAAGAACATTATAGTCAAATTATACAACTATCAGGGCAAGGGAAAAAAAATGCTACAAGTGTCCAGAAAGAAACAACTCAAGTATTGGGGAGCCACAATCAGAATTACAGAGGACTTAGCAGCTGCAACATTAAAGGATCAGTCATGAAACATAATATTCTGAAAGGCAAAGGAGTTAAGCACTATAACCAAGAATCATCTGTTTGATGAAATTTAGCATAATGATTCAAGGGAAAAAATGGTCATTCACCAAAATAGAAGGATTTCAAGCTTTCATAAGGAGAAGACCAGAACTGAATGAAAAATTTGACCTCTAATATTAAGACGCAAGAGAAACCTAAAAATGGAAAAAGGGGAAAGAAGACATAAGGGATTCAATGGAGCTGAACTGTTTATATCCCTACATGGGAAGATGATTACTTAGAATTCTTAAAAATTGTACCGCTAATAATATGGCTAGAAGGAATATGCATAGACAGAGGGTATGATTATTAGGTGAGTTTGAGGGAATGATATAAAAAATAATTAAGGGTTGAGAAAGAGAAGTACACTGGTTGCAGAAGGGAGAGGTAGAATGGAGTAAATTATTTCACATGAAAAGGCACGAACAACCTGTTACGAATGGAAGTAAAGATAGGAGGGTAGATGATGGTCATCACCTGAACCTTACTCTCATCAATATTGGCTCGAGGAGGGAATAACATACACAATCATTTGAATATAGAAATCTATATTATCTGACAGGAAAGTATGAGGGGAGGAGATGAAGTAAAGGTGAGTGTGAGGGAACTGACAGAAGAGAGGGGAAAAGCAGTAGACAGAAGTAAAACACTGTCAATGAGGGAAAGGGTAAAAGGAGAGAGAAAGGATAAATAGGAGGAAAAATGGGTTGGAGGGGAATATGCAGTTAGTAATCATAACTGGAACTATGAATGGATGAACTGTCCCATAAAATGGAATTGAATAGTAGAGTGTATCAAAAACCAGAAACCTACAATATGTTGTTTACAAGAAACACACAAAGCAGAGAGATACACAGAGAGTAAAGGTAAGGGGCTGGAGCAAAATCTATTATACTTTAGCTGAAGTTAAAAAAAAAAGCAGGGATGGCAGTTTTGATCTCAGACAAAGCAAAAACAAAAATAGACCTAATTAAGAGAAATAAGGTAGGAAACTACATCTTGCTAAGAGGTACCATAGACAGTAAAGTAATATCAATCCTAAACATGTATGTACCAAATGGCATAGTACCCAAGTTCTTAAAGAAGTTAAGTGGGTTATGGGTTCATGACCAAAAAATAGTTAGGGAGCATTACGAAATGTAAAATAGATAATTTTGATTATATTAAATTCAAAAGATTTTGCACAAACAAAATTAATGCAACCAAAATTAGAAGGAAAACAGAAAGCTGGGAAATAACCTTTACAGCAAGTGTCTCTGACAAAGGCTTTATTTCTCAAAGACAGAGAGAATTGAGTCAGATTTATAAGAATATAAGCCATTCCCTAATTCATAGATGATCAAAGTATATGAACAGGAAGTTTTCAGATGAAGAAATCAAAGCTATCTATAGGAAAATAAAGAAGCACTCTTAATCACTTTTGATTAGACAAATGCAAATTAAAACAACTGTGAGGTACCATCCCATACCTATCAGATTGACTAATGTGACAAAAAAGGAAAATGAAAAATGTTGGAGAAGATGTGGGAAAATTGGAACACTAATGCATTGTTGGTGGAGTTGTGAACTGAACCAACCATTCTGGAGAACAATTTGGAATTATACTCAAAGGGCAACCAAATTGTGCATATCCTTTTATCCAGAAATACTACCACTAGGTTTATATCCCAAAGAGATCATAAAAAAGGGAAAAGGACCTACATGTACAAAAATATTTATAGCAGCTCTTTTCATGGTGGCAAAATATTAGAAATTGAGGGGATGTCCATCAATTGGGGAATGGCTGAACAAGCTGTAGTATATGAATGTAATGAAATACTATTGTGCAATAAGAAGTGATGAACAGGCAGATTTCAGAAAAACGTGGAAAGGCTTGCATGAACCAATGCAAAGTAAAATGAGCAGAGCCAGGAGAGCATTGTACATAGTATCAGAAACATTGTGGGATGATCAATTATGAATGACTTAGCTCTTCTCAGAAACACAAATCATCCAAAAGTACAAAAGACTCATAAAGGAAAATGCTATACAGATCCAGATAAAGAGCTGATGGACTCTGAATGCACATCAAAACGTGCTTTTTTCACCTACTTTATTCTTTTTCATTTTTTTCTTTTGATCTGTTTCTTCTTTCATAACTGGAACTAATATGAAACATGTTTTTCATGATAGTACATGTATGACCTATATCAAATTCCCTACCATTTCAGGAAGAAGGGAGGAGGAGAGGAGGAAGAAAATCTTGTAAAAAATGAATGCTAAAAATTGTCTTGACTTGTAATTGGGAAAAAAAATAAAATACTCTTTATTTTTTTTTAATTTAGGAATTCATACCTTTTCTTAGAGGTGATAGGAGTCCATTGCAGTCAACTCAGGGTTGGGGGAGGAATGACATGGTCATATCCGTGCTTAAGAAAAATCACTTTGGTATTAGTGTAAAGGATGTACTGGAACCCTACAGGAGGAGAGACCCAAATCTGAGAGACAAATTACGAGGTTCTGAGATCTCTAAGGTTCCTTCCATCCCTAATACTCTATGATCTCAAGGCCTATCGTTATGATGCTTCCAATTATACTTCACAAGGCAGGACCTGATTTTCATTTCCTGAAAGCCATCTCTAGAGATCAATACTCAGGTAAAGACCAGTCTTCCTCCAAGGCCTTTCCATTCAATAATGAATAAGAGTACCAACCTCCACAAATCCAAACCTGTTCATCTTGGGTGGATTTTTTTTTTTCCTGCTTCACATGTCAACTGCTTTGATGTTATTCCAGGCCAGGCTGTGTCCAGGAGGTGCTTAGATGACATCACAGTCAGACTCAGTGGTAATGCCAGGAAATGCATTACCAAGGCTCCATGGTTAATCTCTGCAGATCCTTGGAATAACCTTTAGTGTATACATTTCAGGGCTTTCTTTTAGATTTATTGACTTAATATTTATTTTTCAGGTGAGGTCAATACCTACACCATAATCCTCCTCTTCTTTGCTACCTCACACACTCTTGGTGTTATGAGAGATGCTAGTAATTCTGTTAGCCAAGGATTTCCAAGATAGTCTTGGGGCAGGAAATCATCATGACACTGGCCTTCTTACAGAAGAATGTCCACACACACACACACACACACACACACACCCACTACCCTAGGCAAACCACCATGCCTAGAACACACTTCTGACTCACTCCAACCTCTTTCAATTCCTTATTTCCCTCAGGACTCACACTCCACATTCTCCATGAAGCCTTTCCAGATCCCCATAGGTGTCAATGCTTCTCCCCTCCCCAAATTACTTGCATTCACTCTGTATATGTTTTGCGTATACAGACAGAATGCAGGCTCCTGAAAGATGGAGTCTGTGTCCCTTTTGTCACTGTATCCCTTGTACCTGGCACAGTGCCTGGCATAGTTGTAGGTGCTTAATAAATACTTGTTGATTTGTTAATCAACTGGGAAACATGAGACCTTTGTTCTAGTCAGTGAAGTTGGGTAGCTTAGTGGATAGAGAATGGGACTTGGACTCTGGAAACACTAAGTTTTGAATACTGCCTCATACAGTTACTAGGTATTTGACTCTGGACAGGTCCCTTGGCCTCAGTTTTGTCTTCTATAAAATGGGGATAACAATAGCACTTACCTCACAATATTGTCATGATGATCTAATTAGAAATCTGAAAGAGCTATATAAATGCGAGCTGTTATCATTTCTATCTCTGATATAGATAATCATACAGATTATTTGTATTCTAATAATAATTATTATTCTGATAATAATAGTTCCAATTTCTATAATGCTTTATATAGGCAAAGCATTTTTCCCTCATAACAATATTAGGTATAAGGTGGTACAAGTATTGTTATTCCTAATCCATACATATGAGATTAAGAGAACTAAAATGTCTGCCCAAGACCACAATTGCTGGTTAGTAGGAATCAAGAACGTAGCCAATGTCTTTTCACTTTTAGGCTAACATTCTTTCCCTGACCCCATTCTGCACCATTGTGTAGAAAATTAAGAGGTTGGACTAGATAATCCTCTAGAAGCCCTCAAATTCTATGATTCTATGAAATTTAAAAAAATGGGACTGGGTGTACTTTTATTTAAGGAAATTAGGGTCTCTTTCACTTCCTCTGAGACTATTCCAAAGGCTGTTCAGAGCTGACCTTTTTTCCCCTTTTCCTTGCCAATAATCCAACTGTTCTACCTCTCATCCATTGACCCTACAGAATCCATTGAAGTAGACAACTCTGCTGGAGGTATTGAAATGCTAGATTCAAAGCCAGGTAGATGCCACACCTTGTCCCCTTTTGAGAATGCTTTGATGAGTGTGATTAGAACAACTGGACTTCCTAGAAATGTTTTGTGGTAAAATCACAATTCCACATCAACATGGCAAGCCTGATGACTCGGTTCATTATTTTTGTATCCAAAGCATTTTGTATCTAAGAATGCTCTAAGAAGTCCTTATGTTTGTATTGATTTATTGAGCGTATGTGCCTCTTTCAGTGCACAGATACAGAAGTATAAAACATGGTCCCTGCCCTTAAGAAACTAACAATTGAGTTGGAGAGATAAAATGGAAAATGATTAAAACAATGTTAGAACAATAAATGAAAGAACATTATCTAATATTGACGTAGTCCCTAGGGGTAGTTAGCACAGAGCGAGTGCCAGCTAAAGACTTTTAGATGGTGATGATGATAATGGTGACGATGATTATGATGATGGTAATGAAGCAGTCTGGCTAGAAAAGTTCTTTTTCCTTAAGAGAGAGGAGGGGCAAATGGATAAAATAGTTAGAATGACTTATTAATCTATGGGCATGGTCTCTGATACCAAAAGAATTTTTACCAACCCTTATATTCATTTTTACCTCCCCTAAGAATATGATATTTAAATGTGCTTATTGTCTGCTCATTCTACATCACTCTACATATTAAACTGAACATTTACTAAATGCTTCAGGTCACCCACAATCAGTAGACATTCTGGGTAGAACCAACTACCTGGATTGTGGTAATATGTGCAACTTCATTTCCCAAAGCCAGAACATGACTGGGGTACAAAGGGGGGGGAGTCTACTGATCAAAGATATATCTTCTTGTATATTTGTGTGTCTGTAAGAAGTGGTAGGCTATTATAGATACTGTTATAAGATTAGAGGTAAACATGACAATATTGCTCTTCTTTGAAATCAAGAATTGGATAAATTTGATGATGTTGATGATGGTGGTGCTCGTGGTGGTGATGATGATGATGGTAGTGATGGAAATAATAATCAAGACAAGGAGAAGTATAGATAGAGAGGAAGAAGAATAGAAGGAGAAGGAAGAATATGATTTTTCCTTGGAGAGGGTGAAATCCACTAAGAATGGAGCTTCTACCCTAAACTCTCTGAGAAGCAATGTCCCACCCTTCCAGGGTCTGAGAAATAAAATAATTCTATGAACGAACCTCAGGTGATAGATGCCTAATTACTCCTTTCCAAAAGTTTCTGAGCTCAAACACTAAGTTGAACTCTGCCTAACAAGCAGTCATGCTTCATCTAGGCAGATAGGAATGAGTGTCAAAGTTATAGTCTTTGGAGGTTAAGGAGGGGACTAGTTCTAAAGATCTGGGACCCCCATTTCTCCCAGGAAAAATTGTCTGAGGCAGATAAGGGGCAGAATTTCAGAGGTAATCACTCTCTTATTTCATGGATTAGGAAATTTTGGTCCAGAAAATGGAAAGATTTGGCTGAGATCACAAAGCAGGTTTACCACAGAGCTGGGGTTAAAACAACATTTCTGCCTCTTTATTTGGCACAGGTAAAAAGTGACTTTTAGTTTAGGAGCAGCATATTTTATTATATATAACTTGTTATATTCAAAAAATGATTATGTTTGATATATATTAAAATATAATAGGGATAGGGACTAGATCTATGATTTTATTCATATAGAAAACTCCCTCTACTGATGCAAGCTGACACCTCCTCTATCACTTATATGCTTACAGAGTTGCCTAAAGCAATGAGGTGTTAAATGACTTGCCCAAGGTCACATGGGCAATGAGTCAGAGGCAGGACTGTGTATCTTGCTCTTTCTGTCTTCAAGACTAGCTTTTTGTTTTGTAGGCAGAAGGAAGTTGAACAAAGGAAATACATATCTTCATTCCCTTCCTCTATTGCCTCAATTTTTCAGGAATCAAACAAAAACTTTTGAAGGCAAACAGGTTTTCACCAGTTTTCTCTTGGTCTTTACATCTCCAGGAAAATAGCAACATACTCCTTTTCATTTGTCCCCTCAACAATGGTGTAGGGCAACACACTAGCATGGAAAGATCCCCGGCTTTGGCATTAGGAGACCTGGATGTCATTACTGACTCCCTTTGCTGTGTGTCCCTTTTCTTTCTGGAAATTAGTTTCCTCATCCATGAAAGAAAGGAGGTAGATTGGGTCAACTTTCTGATCCCTTCCATATCCAATAGATGCTAGCTCTGGTGACTGACATCCCCAGAATTCATGATATTGCTATTATCTGACAGATGCTTCCATTCTTGGGTTTCAACCTCTCACCCACCTGATGAACAAATCTACCAACTTCTTCTTTATGCACACTCAAGTGGAGAGGCCTCTTGTTAGCTCACCTGTTCTAAAAGCTAGTTCTTCTATTGGCTAATGAGGCTGACCTCCAGTCAGGCACCTGCTGTTCTGTAACGTGACTGAATTCCTCAGCTGTTCTACTCTGAACTCCTCACCTCCCTCCATTCTGCATGGAGCAATTTGTTGGCACTGATTCGTGGGTTGCCAGCCAAATATTTCCCCCCGAAAGGTATCGTTTTAGCTCTGTGAGGATTTAGCCAAGACCAGATTCCACTGTGGTTTCTGAAAACAATTCCAAATGAATGGAAGCTATAATTTCTCCTACAATCCCTGAGTTCCTTGACTTCTATATGTAAGATATGTGGCTTGCCTTATACAGCAGCTAGGTCAGAATATCTCCTAAATTGTAACAAGCCCAAAATAAAGTATTCATCTATAGAAGGGGGGGTGGCTGTTGCAGGAGATAGACTACTTAATCCCCATCTGTTGTTTAAACATTTAAACAGCTCAGCCCAGCATGCAAGGGCTCTCACCATATATTTTACATATCCAATTTTATCATTAACAATAAGTGTGTGTGTGTGTGTGTGTGTGTGTGTGTGTGTGTGTGTGTGTGTTGGGGTGGGGGGAAAGTGAGTAGGAGGGAGTGGGGAATGGGAAGTATTGCTATAGTGGAAAGAACCTGGATTTAGGAAAGACCTGAAATTAGGAAACTTTGATTTGTTCCTAGCTTTGAAATTACCTAGGTGGTCACAGACAAGTCTTCACTTCCCTGAAGTTCAGTTTCTTCATCATGATCATAATCACTAGAATTATAATGCATTCTAAGGATATCATAGTGCTTTAAAAATATCTCATTTTATCCTCATGACAAGCCTGAGAGGTAGCTACTATTTATAATTCCCATTTTATAGATGAAGAAACTGAGGTAGAGGTTAAGTAATTTTCACAGTCACACACCTAGTAAGTGTCTGAGGTCAGATATGAACTCATCTTCCTTATTACAGATCTGGATTTCCATCTACTGTTCCACCTACCTGCCTAAGCTATTAAATCTGAATCTGCTAAATGGACATAATGATGCTTATTCTATCCACATTATTATGGGCTAAGTACTTGTAGACATGTGACTTAATTTTTTTTTCTTTTGTCTTTTTCAGTGGGAGACAGGCTAAAGAGAGTGAGGAAAAAATGGTTGTTAATTAGAAAAAGTGAGCAAAAAAATCCCACAATGTGTGTTATTTTTATAAATCAATGGGTCTAAACAGGACATTCTTCCCATAGTATATTTCCCTTTTCTTCATTGTCTTCCTGAATATCTCTATCCCTCTCATCTTATAGCTTTCACTGTCTTACTATGCAATTCAATGCTGCATTCCATCTGGCCATTGTTTGTTGCCTTGTTATTAAGCACATATAAGTCTTTTTCCCTCTCAAAGGATTATTCACCTTGGAAGTATAGGGAACATGTGATAAACTTTTCTAGTATCTCCTCAAATGTGCTTAGAAATATCTTGGGAAAGGAGCATAGAAGCATAGCATAGTATAATTAGAAGAGAATTTGAAGATAGTCTAGTCATAGCTTTTCATTTTAGAACCATGTAAACTCATTATCCAGGGATACAACTTCTGTGTAGAAGGGGATCACTATCCCTAACATCATCAATGATGTGTTGTTTTTTGTATTATTCAGTTATTTCCAACTCTTCACCCCATTTGGGCATTCTTCACAAAGATACTAGAATGATTTGTCATTTACTTCTCCAACTCATTTTACAGATGAGGAAAATGAGGCAAATAGGGTTAAGCGACTTGCTCAGGGTCACATAGCTAGTAAGTGTCTGAGGACAGATTTGTACTCAGATTTTCCTAACTCTAGGCCTGGAACTTTATCCACTGTGCCACCATCATCAGTATCAAATGATAATTACTGATCGACAGGTTAGCACAAGAATCTTGTAAATAACATCACCTCCAAATCTTCCAGTTCAGCCTCCTTAACCATCATCTAAGCAAACAACTCTTATAGAAACGTGAACTGTTATAGGCCACTGAAAATATTTATAAAGCACTTAGTACATTACATCGCACACAGTAGTCACTTAACAAATGTTTGTTCCCTTCCCATCCCTTTATCTTCAGTAGTCATAAGTACTGAAAACCTAGAAAAAAAGTTTCACCAAAGTGTTTAGTACTGTCAAATGCTTCAACCTCACAAATGGATTTGGTTTTTATCTGTAGATATGACACTAAGCAAAATGCATTACCATCTGTTTTGCTGCTGAACCCTGAAGACAACTGGGCTTTTCCATCTGACATGAAGCTAAACCCTCCTTATGAATTCTTCCCTTATTCCAAAGTGAGATTCTTGAGAACAAGCAAGCACCCTCTTTGTATTTTTAGCACTTCGGAGATACTAAGCTTTTAATGAATGTTTTCTTATTCATTGGTTCTTTCATTTTTTCACAAATGAGGAAAATAAGAACAAAGTGAAGTAACTCATTGTAAAGCAACAAAGGAAGTGAGGAAAAGAGCTAGGCCTTGAACCCAGGTTGTCTGACTAAATCCCTTGGTCTATCTGATACACTACAAAAGCACAGCATATTAAAGTTTGGAAGAGAAGTTGGAATGCTAGCTCTCTTATTTTTTGCCTGAGGAAAGACAGATCCAAAGAGTTTTATTAGTAAAATACTGAAGTCTCTATTTGCAGACTATTTTCACAATCATATTTGAAATGAAATTATGTGAATAGGGACATTGATTTATTCTCTTAGGCCTCACAGAAGAGAACTAGAACTAGTAGGTAGAAGTTACTTAAAGTCAGTTTGGGAGAGCTGCTCTGGATATGGTGGTCTCACTCACCACTAGACATAACAGAATAGGAGTTAGATGACAACTTGCCTAAAATTCTGTCAAGGGAATTCATGCTTTTGAGGTTGGACTCAATAATCAAGGTCTCCTTCAAGAGTAAGATTATATACTTCTGCAACTGAGACTATTCTCTACCCATAGCATAGGAGAATTATTGATGTCCTAAAGGAGGCAGAATAGAAACCTCTAGTCCCTTGTCATTCTCCAAGAGAGACTTTGGGGGGTGGGGGGAAGGAAGATATGACCAGAAGCTTGACCAATTTGCTCTCCTCAGAGAAGATATATTAAAATATAATTATATATCTATCCTCACTTAAGTCTAAAGGTTGTAGATTTCAGATTCAAGCTAAACTTCTGGTCTCCACTAATAAGGAAACAAGGACCCAAGCTTTATAGCCATAGTTTGACTACTTTCCCACTAAATATCACTTCTACAATGAACACACACATAGCCAGTAGCAAAGAAATCCATTTATCTAAGTTGATAACAAAACATAAATTGGGGGGAGGGACAGTATACAGAGGAGAATATGACAATTCAATTCAAAGTAAAGGAAGTCTCCCTTTGGGAGAAAGGTAACCCATCTCAACCAAGATAAAGCCCCAGATCTCACCCAAAAGGAAATTCCCCAAAGTCCCTGGTATAGCAAGCTAGGGTCAGAGACATGATAGAGACTGCTAGCTCATCTCATGTTGGCTTTTTCCCAGTCTTATTCTCCCTTCAATAACCTGAAGCAAGATTGGCATCATCCATCTTCTCTCTCAAAGCTGGAGCCAGAAGCAATCAAAGTAATGATAGAGACCAAAGAGGCTGAAGAACTTTTGTTGTTGTTTTCCTTTTTACTATGGTGTCTCTTTTAGATAATAAATATTTAACAAATTGTAAAAATATTCATTTATTGACTTGACTTTTTTTTTCCTTTTATAGGCTGTCATGTTCTCTGAATCATTTTTCACTAGGCTGAACTCTGATTTTATCTAACATTTCCCAGAAATTCTTTATCCTGGAAGATCACTCCAGTCCTAGAGTTAACAGATACACCCTCTTGGACCCTATGGCCTCTCACTCTGATTAAATGGCTTATTACATGGCTTCTGTATAACCCCCATTTAAAAAGGGTAACAAAATCCAGCCATGTCTTCATCTCTCACCAGGCTGCACTGCTGACTGCTCTACTGTGCCCCCACACAAAGTACCTTCACTCCCCTCTCTTCTCAGCTCCCTTTTATTGTTGTCCTCCCCTATTAGAATGTAAGCTCCTTGAGGGCAGGAACTGTCTTTTTGTTTAAATTTGTATTCCCAGTGCTTAGAAGAGTACCTGGTACATAGTAAGCACTTAATAAATACTTGTTAGCTGACTGACTGAAGAAGGAAATTCTAAAATGTACTCTCAAGTTTTGAATCGACAACTGAGAAAGTGGGAGTCAAGCAAACCAATACAGAAAAAAAAATAGACTGTTTATACTAAAGAAGGTAATAGTCCCATGATATTCTGTTCTGGTCAGATCCTTTCTGGAATATTGTTTTCAGGTCTTGTCATTCTAATTTAGGACAGACACTGAAAGGTTAGAGATCATGCAGAAGAATACAACCAGGATATTAAAGATGGAAATATTGCCCAACAAGGACAATGTGCAGGAACTGGAATAGTTTAGCCAGGAGAAGAGACCTCCTCAAGGGAGCATGACAATTATTTCACAAGGAGGAGAGATTAAACTTCTTCTACTTGGACCCAGAGGACAGAATTAGGAGCCACGGTGATTTGGGTAAAAGTTACAGTGAGGCAGATTTTATTTTTGTGTAAGACAGAATAAGAAAGAAAGAAAGAGGAGGGAGGGACAGAGGGAGAGAGGGAAGGAAGAAAGAAGGAAGAAAAGAAGGAAGGAAGGAAAAAGGAAGGAAAGGAAGAAGGAAGGAAAGGAAGAATAAATTATTCCCAACAATTAGCTGCCCTGAGGTGAAAAGTACTGCACTGAGAAGTAATTAATTCACCCTGGTGGTCTTAAAGCAAAATCTGGACGAGCACTTGTGAGAGATGTTACAGAGGGGATTCCTGCTAAGGTGCTAAGGTAGGGGATGAACATGATGTCCTCCAAAGGACCTTCTACATCTAAGATTCTATTATTGTAAATGATTACATGTTTTAAGATCAATAGGAATGATTATTCTCCCCTTATCCCCTTCTCTATGAGAATGCCCTTTGATCACCAAAACTTTGAGGAAGTGCAGTTTTGGATTGCTCCAGACTTGAATTCATCATTGCCATGATGAAGTAACACAAAGTACTATGAACTGGGACCGGAAGTCTTTCAAATTCCTTTGGGTATAGAAAGTCACCTCTGGCCTGGAAGAGAATGTTGGCAGAGGATTTTTTTCAACTTGTGTTCACAAGACACGAGCTGTGGAATGGATGATTTTGAATACTTTTCCTTCCATTCAAGACATGCTTTTCTTCCCCTTTGGTTATTGGAAACCCAACTGGGAGAGAGTGATAGGATGGAAATAATCTTCCAGAAAATACTCGCAGTGGCCATCACAACTATTTAATGCTGGTATTACCCAGGTTTCCCTTTCAAGTCTTAATCCAGTGGTTATCAGTCCAAGGAGGAGGAGTTTTCGTGAATTTTCTCTTCTTCCTTGAGTCACAGGAAGTTAGAATGGAATAGAGACTTATATTAATGGTACTGCTTCCAGAAGGGAATTGGAGGACACAACAGATTCTGTATTACAGCCAGTAACTCTTGGGACCTTTTAAGCAAAATGCTTGGGGTGCATTGTGATAGATTGAATGATTGAACTATTCAATGAGCAGAAGACAGGGAGGAAGAGAAAGGAACAGACAGAAAGATACAGAGATAAAGAGATAGAAACAGAGATATAGGAGAGATAGAGAAAGTCTGGAGAGAGAGAGAGACAGAGAGAGAGAGAAAGAGAGAGAGAAATCATATGGATCTGAGAGAAGAGATATTTTTAAAAAAGACAATCTTCCAAATGCTGGTTTTAGCACCCTCCTCATACAGGAGACTTTTCGAGCCGCTTTCTTGTTGATAGTAGCCCTCCCTAGTTATTTTGTATTTCCTTTGTGCATATTTTGTGTATAATTATATTATATATATATATATATGTATGTATGTATATACACACACATATATGTATATAAACATGAATAAATATACAAAAATGTTTTGTATGTATACACATTTTACCCCTAGGTGTTAATATAATGTCTAGCTCCTAACAGGTGCTTAATAAGTGATGGTTGATAGACTGATTGGCTCAATTGCTCACGTATCAACTATGGTAGAAATTTCTAGTTCAGGACAAATACGCAAATATATCAAAAATGACTCCTATAAATTGAGGTTATAATTCTTAACCCTAAAGACACAGACACATTTGAGTTCTTGCAAGGAGGATGGAAAGAGATTGCAATTTAATCTTGCCCTGGGTCATGTTAGCCATACTGTGACATGAGGCCATTTAGTCTCTCAGAGACAGAAACAGAAGAGAAAGGCTGCTTCCTGATCCTTTTCCCAATGGAAAAGCAAAGCTACTTCATCTCATGGGACCACCAAACAGAGAGAAGAAATGAATCTAGAAGTTTCTCTGCCAACAAAGGAGAGGAATACACAACATTTAAGGAAGGGCAAATCACTAAACATCTCAGTGCTCACAGGTGACCCTCAGAGGCTGCAAGGTATAGAATATTTGATGATCCACTTGGGTATAGGGCAAGGGCTCTTGTGTCATGGATCCCTTGTCCCCTTTCCAGAATAATGTTTGTTGCCTAAACTCACAATTGAATGAAATGCTAAATTTCAGTTGGAAGATAATGAAAAGCAAAGTATCTTTTTTTATTTTATTTTATTTTGTTTCATTTTATTTTATTTTTTAATTTTATTTCAGGCCCCCTGAAATCTATTCATGGAGGGTAAGAAGTCTTGGTGTAGGGCACTTCTTCATGGACCCCTTATAATAATGAAATCATTGGTCTGGAAAAACACCGATAAACCCACAGAAGATAGAATAGGACTAGGGAAAATATCAATCAATCAACCAGCATTTATGAAGCACTTACTATGTGCTAGACACTGGGATGAGCTGTAGGCATACAATGACTAGAGTAAAATAGTTCCTGATCTGAAAGAACTTACATTTTAATGAAGAATTCACCATGACCCTATGTAAGCATATACAAAGTGAATATCAGCTAGTTAGAAGGGAAATGAGCTAGTAGCCCTTGAAATCAGAGAAGGTTTCACACAGAAGGTGATGCCTCAGCTACATTGTAAAGAATACTTGTTATTCCAAGAAAACAGGTTGCCCTAGCTAATGAGTTCACTAATGTCTGCAACGTGAAAGAGCTAAGCGGAAATTATGAATGGAGGTTGGAGACATGATCAGGCAGTAAGAAAGGTCAGTGAGCCTTGAGTGGGTCAGATAGCAGAAAACAAAAATAGACATAGGTGAATGATAGCACCTTTCATGCATTATTCTCCTTGGTTTATGTCAACAATTTATTAACCATCACCTCTTCTTGTCCAATTTTGTTGGTGTCACTTTGGCCCAGCCACACAAAGATAACAGTGATTTGTTGCAGGTTAATACAACTGCTAGATGTTGTATAGGTAAAAAGTATAATTAAAAATAGAATTAAGGGCTCCTGGTATCTAATCTAGGGTTCTTTTCAAATAGCTCCAGGGGTGGGGAACTTGTAGCTTCAAGGCCACATGTGGTGCTATGGGTCCTCAAGTGTGGCCCTTTGACTGAATCCAAACTTTACAAAAAGGGCAAAAAAAAATTGAGTAAATACAGGCTTCACAAGAAGTTTGATTTCAGTCAAAGGGCCGCACTTAGGGACCTAGAGGGCCATAAATGGCCTTGAGGCCACAGGTTCCCCTGGCTTATCCCCTTGTGATCTTGTCTGATATACAAATCAGCAAGGAAGTCAATGTATTTCTGTAGGGAGAAAAGACACCATCTACATTATATAATAATATGATAGACAGATCAAGAAAGACTCCTTAGAAGTCACCTAGGCCAACCCCCTGATGTTACATAGGAGGAAATTAAGAAATAGAAAGGTTAAGTGACTTGCCCAAGATCCCATAAATAGTGATAAAGCCAGGATTTCAACCCAAATTCAAAGGCGAGGTGTGACTCACTACTGAGGTGTCATTCTTGACTCCTCACACTCTCTCACCCCTCAAATTCACTCAGTGGTCAAACCCTGGTCAAGTGCTCTCATTTTTACCTTCGTAATATCTCTCACATATGCCTGCTTCTCTCCTCTAACACTGCCACCACTTTGGGGCAGGCCCTCATCACCTCACATCTGGACCATTCCAACATCTTCTTGGTTGGTCTCCCTGTTTCAAGTCTCTCCTCATTCCAATCCAGGCTCTAGTGATCTTCCTCAAATTCAGATCTGACTATATTACTACCCCCCATTCAGTAATGCCTCCTTATTGCCTCTGGAGCTTTTCAAGCCTTTCATAACCTAGCCCCTGTCCAAGAAACCTTTCCAATCTCCTTACGGCTTTCTGTCCCCTACGACGTCCGAAAGTCTATGACACTGTCTTCATTGCTACTGCTCACACAAGAAACTCTTATCTTCTAACTCTGGGCATTAGGACCGGCTATCCTCCATAATTCCTTTCCTCCTCGTCTCTGCCTTCTGGCTTCCCTCACTTTTTTTTTCTAGCTTCAGCTAAAGCCATACCTACTCTAAGAAGCCTTTCCTGGCCCTCTGTAAACCAAATTCTTTCCCTGTGAGGTTACCCCCAATTTATCACATATCTTATTTGGACATAGTTGTTCATGCATTTTCTCTTTCAGACTACAGGCTCCTCAAAATCAGGGACTGGTTTTTTTTTTTGTTGTTGTTGTTGTTATTCTTGTTGGTTTGCTTGTTTGTTTGTCTTTCTTTGTATCCCCAAGGCTTAGTACAGCAGCTGGCACATAGTAGGCTCTTAATAAATGTTAGTTAACTGACTGACCCAGATCTTATAATTCCAAATTCACTGTTCTTCCTATTTTGTCATGCTGTATCACCATGAGTTCCTCTAGAAAGGATTTCAAAATTCAATACCATTTCTAAATGACTCAGCTGCTTGTCCAACTAAAATATATATTCTCTTCCTCTGTTTCTGTACAAGCATAGATTGTACTCCTTCTGTAACTTAACAATCTGTCTTCCAGAATTGTTACAGCCAAAAAAATTCATCACCTTGTGGCCAATTGAGTGAGAAGTTATTTTGAACTTATATTGGTCCTCAGATGTCAGGCCCATACTCAAAGAATCCTAGATTTAGAACTGGCAGGGAAATGTAGAGGTCATCTAGTCTGAGTAACCAATTTTGTAGATGATGAACTGAGTCTAGAGAGGGTAAGTGATTTTCCAGGTTCACACAGCTTGTAAGTGTCTGAGAAGGTACTTCAACCCAGGTTTTCCCAAGTCCCATCACTCCATCCACTATATTGCCAACATTATACCCCATACTTGAAGCCCTTTCCAGTTTGGCTAAACCTTCTAGAATTTGTGTTGTCTTGATATATAACCCTCTGGAATCTAGGACCATCACCACACTGTGATAAGGTATCTAGTTGGATGTTATTGAAAGTACTTAATAAAAGTTTCTAGAATCCTGAGAAATGCAAACAATTCAACTGGTGGGTGGATATGGGAAGAACTATGTGGGGAGGCTTCTGAGGCCACAAATAGCATAGAAACTTTAAGTCTTCAAGTCGGAAGGATCCTTAAAGCAATCACCTCATGAGTAAAAAAAAAAAATATAAAATCCAAAGAGAAACAAATTGGCATCCGATTTTAAAGGTAGCAGAAAGATAACTTATTCAGCTAGCATTTATGAAGCATCTATCATATACAAGACACCGTGTTAAACACTAAAGTCTGTCCTGTGGTCATCTGAAAGTCATGTAGCTCAATTATGCTTAATCTATGAACCAAAAGAAGTTAACAAAAGGTCTGTACTCTTCTTGGCCCTTCCCTTCCAACCCCCTCTCCCCAATTTTTTAAACAGAGACAGGATGTAGACCTTAGCTTGCCTGAAATAGACCACCACCCCTGACACTGTTTATACTTTCCCCTCTGTAATGCATCCAGGCACACTTTACAGAGAAAGCGATAAGGAGAAAGGAAAAAGGAAGTCGGACAGTACATAAATGCTGGTCCAGTCTGGTGAATAGGAAGGTCTTCAGCTGCCCCCTCTGAATGGGGAAAGGAAAAAAAAATGAGTAAATAGAAGGAATGAAACCTATTCCACATCTGGAACAGTCTCCCTAGGAAATGGTGACTGTCATCAGTCTTGTCCCATGACTAGCACATCAATCCATCATGCTATGATGAAAGTCACTTGCAGTCTGCATCTGCTTGTGTGTTTCACCCTAGTATCAGGCAAGGGAAGGAAGCCTGGGTGACAGGATGCAGGCGAGGGGTTGAAAATAGCTTTAGGGATGTCAAGAAACAATGTCCAACTTCCACTGGAAAGCCACATTTCTGCAGAGGGGAAATAACCCACTTCTCTAAGGATGCTTTCCCCTGAGGGTAGCCCCAAAGAGCTTCATGGGATTGGCCTAGAAGGGACCCCTGGTCAAAATGATAGCTGATATTTTCTTTAGTGTCTTAAAGGTCTCCAAAGTGCTCTCCTCACATCAAGCCTGTGAGGCAGGTATTGCAAGGGTTATTACCTCTCTTTTACAGATAAGGAAACTAACTCTCAGAAAGGTAAAGGAACTTGCTTAGTCACACAGCTAATCAGCAAAAAATAAAAAGTAGAGGCTCACTTGGAAGTTCACAGGGCATGTTGTTTTGCACCTATCTAATATACATATATAATATCAGACAATGTGAATTTTTTAAATTTGATTTTTTTCTATTAAAAAATTATTTTCTCTACCTCCTACCTCTCCTACATAGTCAAACAAAACAAATCCTCTCATTGACCATGCCCCAAAATATATGTCCCATTTTTGTACACTAAGTTTCTCACCTCTCTCTCAAGAAGTGCAGCATGCTTCATCATGAGGGCTCTAGAATTATGATTAGATTTCTTAGACTGGCTTTCTGTGTAGAATTTTATCTAATAAGGGCCTATCTATCATTTCTCTGAATTCTTTTAAAACTGATATCCTAAAACATAGAATATATCTCAAACTATTCCTGGCTTTTTATTCCTTTTGTACCATGACTTATAAAGTGAATAGTTATTTTCCACCCCTAGGGTTCCCATCATCTCTAGTTTAGCAGCCACTTTTTCCTTGTTGGTCTGAATTGGGTCCACTATGGTACTTCCCCTAGTTGCCTCCTCAACCTTTTGAATGATAGAATTATTATTGAGAGATGCTGAGAATTATTAACTGCATTGCACTTGGCAGCAAGGGAGAGCCAGCAGACATCCAGAAAATTGTGTTCCCTCTCACCATCCCATCACTATTCCATGCCAGGATGATGATCTATTTTCCAAACTGCTCATCTATGTCTTCCTTCTTCCCAGGTCATCCCACAATAATAGCTCTCTTCCTTTCATTGATTTTTTTTCATGCATTTGCTCTACATCATCCTTTCTTAATTTCCTCATGTTAATGTACCATCTTGATGTCCATGTTACTCAGCTCACTGCACCTTTATCTTTTTGATTTCTTTTGAATAAGGCATAACTTTTCAGAACTATATTTCAGCAATGGGCTGTATTACCCTCCAAAAAAAAATCAGTAATGCTTATGAGATGAAAGCTTCTTATTTATTTTATAATCTCCAGGTCTTGCTTATTGTATGCTCTGTGCATATTTGTACATTGATGTGATCTTTTTCATCAACATCATTGCCAAATAGCCAATGTGCTTTAGGGTTATATCTCTATTTATCTCTTAAAAGTATTACTTCAGTTTGCAGATGGAATTATTGAGCTTCAAAAAGGTTAAGTGACTTATATATCTGGAAAGTATTGGAGGTAGGATTACTGGCTCCAAATGTAGTGCCCTATCCCTTTGTCATGTTACCTTTCATTTAGATCTATGCAGTCATAGCTTTGATTGGTGATCCTTTCTCTGGACTTATCTCTTCTGTGTTAGAGGGCTTTTCCGCTACTCTTCTTCCTATGTTATAGTAGACATTTTATAGGACATCTAGTTTAGAATGTATATATAGGTTGGATTTCCAATCCCCTTTCCTTTCTCATTTACTTACAAGATAAAAAGCAATCTTCTTTATTTAGCATAAAGTCCTGCCCAATATGACTCTGAACTATTTTTTTCCCTAGACTGGTGTCACATTACTTGCCCTCACACACCCTGCATTCCAGACAAACTTATCTACTTTGCTACTGCCTGTAAATGACATTCTACCTCCTACCTCCAGGCCTTTGCACGAGTGATTGGAATGCTCACCGTCCTGACCTCCCCCTCTTGGAATCCCTAGCTCCCTTTAAGACTTTGCTCAACAGCTATGTCATACGTGAGGCCCTTCCTGAGGCCCCCTCTATTATTAGTGCTCTCCCTAGAATACGAAATTATTTTTGCATGTATGTAAGTATGTATGCATATATGTGTATGTATAGACACATATGTGCATTTGTATTGTAGCAGTGGGTACATATATTTAATGGGCAGTGAATATGGCTGGTTCACCTTTGGGTCACCATTTGACAGGATGGGAAAGGACTGGGGATGATCTCCAGGGCCATGGTGTCCATTATTAATCATTGGACTATTAATCATTGTCCTAACCGGTAGTGGCCTGAAACAAGGGAAGGGGGAAGATTTTGGCTATCTTGGTGATGGGCTTTTTCCTTCAACGTTGAAATATAAGATTTTTGAGGGCAAGCGCTGTTTCATTTTTGTCTCTGTACCTCTAGCACCTAAAACAATTCCTAGAACATATTAGCCATTAAACAGATAAATGCTTGTTTAATTGCAATGAATTTAAAGTTTTCTTAATTAGATTTTAATATGCTTATTAATTTCAAATGAATTTAAAACTTTCTTAATCAGATTTTAAGACTTTAGACAAATAAACATTTTATCAGCCCTCATTAGGCACACTCCATCCCTATCCAAAAACATGTTATTCTTAAATTTTAAGCTGTGGTCCAGAACTCTAATCCTTTTCTCAGAAACCATGTTCTTTACAATCTGGTTACTTCTCACATCTGTTCTTCTCTTCCAGAGTCTCTTTTTTTTCCCACTAATACAATGATAAGAATACATATTGTCCTAAGAGAGGGGTTTCTTAACTATTTTTTGTGCTCTGGATCCCTTTGGAAATCTGTGAATCCCTTATAACAATAAGGTATTTAAATTTATAAAATAAAATTACATAGGATTACAAATGAAGCTAATTATATTGAAATATAATTTTAAAAACAAGTTAATGGATTTGAGGTTAAGAATCCCTGCACTAATAGCAGTGGATCATTGATGTACAGCTGAAAGTGACTTTTAAGGTCCTCTAATCATCTTCAGTTTCTTGACTAGGACTACATAATCTCTAATACATTCTGTGTATCTCCTAGTGGTATCACTTATGCCCACTGAATCACTAGAAGGGTAGCAGTCATTAAATTCTAACTCAGTGATTTCCAAGGACCTTTTTCACATAATAAATCTGTCACTATGGGTCCTTAGTTCATAACTGGATGGCCACTTTAGAGATGCTGTAAAGTGGATTCTTAGTCAGATATGGGTTGAATTATAAGGCTTTGGATGTATTCCTCCAATATAATGAGCACCCAAAATTCTATTGATAATCAGTGCTACATAATATAATACTTGGTGCTTCTCTGATATATCATGTACTTTCATTGTGTCTTTCCAAATATACTGTAAACTCCTGAAGAATAGAAACTATGATTAGAGTAGTTTGAATATCAATTAGTGTGGAAAGCCAGTTCTGTGAAAAGAATATGGAAAAGTCCACTTTCACCCTGATGTTCTTCCTCAGGTACTATGGGTATAAGGACTGAGTAAGCACTATGCTCTCTACATCTCTCGGAGTCAACAACATTCTGTCCCTAATTTCTACCTCTCTCTGGCAGCAGTGCAAATTTATTGTCATGGAGTATATAAAGTAGTGGAATTCCCTGTTTAGGATTTAGCTCTGAGCTGCTGCCTACTGGCCAAATCCATCTCATTTTGAAGCTGCCATATTTCATTGAGTTCAAGTCACATAACCCTACTGTAATGGAGTTAACTATCCACAAAAAAGCAAACAAGCAGAATTGAATACTGTTCAGGGGTGTGCTGAAGCCTACTCAAAAAGACTGGAATTGATTGTTAAATTTTCACTGTGAGTATTTACACCTTGGGAATCATCAAATACTACAAATCAGGGCTTGATTTATTGTTTTTACTGTATTTAATAAAGTAATGAAAAAATGTTAATGATGCAGATTAAATTTGAAAGGGTCATATTTGTTTTTAGAGATTTGGTTTTCAAACATTTACCATCATATCACAGGCTGCTTGCCATATTTTCTCTTAGCATGGAATTGAAAAGAAAATATATAACACATATTCTTGAGAAAACAATTCATAATAAACACAATAAAGCATCCACAAAGGGGCTATGAGCCAGACCTTCTCCTATACCCCAGTAGCACCTCCACCCACAGAGTACAGAGAATGCTTTAAGCCAAGAGTTCTAGGAAATACGCTGCTCAAGTTTGTTTAGCTTTCTGTTGCTGTCCCCCCTTGCTGAACAGTTAAAATAGTGCCCAGTTAGATACTTGACTCGTCTTTCTGATAGGGCTGGTCTTTCGATGTTGAAACAAAAACTCTGGAGGGATCTTGTATTTGGGACCCTGCACAGGATTGGCTTGGGATCTTAGCAATCTCTGAGGGAAAACCAAAGCTTTAGCAGCAGGTGATGTTCTCAATTCAGGTTCTCTTCTCATTTCTTTTTTGTACAGGGTACAGGTATATATACACACCATCATATGTATATAATCATATGTGTGTGTATATAATTATGTGTGTGTATATATTATATATATATATTATATATATTATATATATATTATATATATATATTTTTATATATATTATATATATATATATATGTAGCTTAATTTTTATATATTTGTTTGGACATTGTCTTCCCCATTCAGCTGTAAGCTCCTTGAGGGCAGGGATTATCTTTTTTCCTCTCTTTGTATCACCAGCACTTAGCCCCTACCTAGTTGGCATTTAATCATCAAGCATTTACCTGATGCTTGATTGATACACCAAACTTTGTTCAGTCATCCTGCTTGATGGGTGCTCTCTTTGTGTCCTGTTCTTTGTGACACCAGAGTGTCATCCTAAAATATTTGTGCATACATGTGTCTTTTACCTCTTTGGGGGTGTATACTTAATAGTGATATCAGTGGGTCAAAGGATATGCACAATTCAATGACTTAAAAGGTGTAGTTTTAAATTGGTTTAAAGAATGGTTGGGTCAATTCACAGCTCTGCCAATAATGTCCTCCTGCAGATCCTCAAACATTTGTCAATTTCACCACTTTTCATTTTTGTCCATCTGAATTTTGTGAAGTGAAACCTCACAGTTGTTTGAAGCATTTAACCATAAGAAGCTCATTGTTATAAGATGTAAAATGCTGGTTTAAATATGATTTCTATCCAACAGCTTTCCCATTTTCTGATCATTTTTTCAGTAGGTTCTTACCCCAGTAGTTGACGTTTTTGAGTTTTTCCAACACATCTCCTCCACTTGATTTCTTCGAAATCTTGCTTAACTAGTGTGGTTCAGTGTTTGATTTTTCTATTTTTTAAATACTACTAAATAGTTTAGATGGTTGCTACTTTGTAGTATATCCCTAGAACTGTTGGACTTTTTAATCCTTGATATCTAATATGATGGGGTTTTTTTAGATTTTCTGTCATCAATAAAATGAGAACCTACTTTAGACAGCAAAACAAAATTCATTTTGAGGTAGTAAAGGTAAAAAATTTTCAAGGGAAATAATGAAAAAAAAGATGGCATGAAAGAGCCCCAGCGTTAGCAATTAATCAGCAAAGGCCTACTATGTTCCAGATACTGTATCAGAAAAAAAAAATTGAGACATGGAAAGGCAGTGAGTTCCCCATCACTGGAACTCTTTAAGCAAAGATTGAACAAACACTTGCCAGGCACATTGGAGGCATTCAGAAAGAACTTGAATTAATGTCAGTGAAGTCCCTCTGGGTTTCAAATTTTGTGATACTTTACCAATTGATTTAATACTACTCAGGTTTGTGTACTCTGTGCAACAGTTGTTTTTCAAATTCATCCTGTGCTAATAGACTCCTCCAAATTTTTAAAGCTAAACCTCATGCCTGGAAATATTATAGAATTGTTATGTTTATAATCCTCTTTCATCTCTAGCTATTAAAACCTCTCCTTTCCTTTTGAGGTACAGATCAGTTTCTCTGATGACGAAACCTTAAATATCCACAGCCAAAAGTTCCCTCTTCTTCCAGAATTTTTCTTACGGTCCTTTGTCTGGATGACTCCTTTGCCCTCATAACATTCTGCCTCATATCTACTTATTTTTGTGCCTTCTCTATCAGTTTGCAAGCTTTCAGGATCAGGGACTGTGCCATTTTATCATTGGATTCCCAGCACTGAGGCGAGTATGGTACAGTGGAAAGAATACTGGCTAAGAACTCACTGTATATGGGTTCAAATTCTATCTTAGACACTTGCTGCTTGTGTGATCTTGAACAAGGCACTGAAAGTCTGTTTCCCCTTCTATAACATGTAGAGGTTGGATTAGATCACCTCAGAGGTCCCTCCTAGCTCTACATTTATGATCATGTGATCTTTATGCATCCTAGTTTCTTAATAATCACTTAATGAATCAAACTGAACTGAAATGAATGGAAATGAATTTTGGTCAAGCTTAGTGGTAAATACACTTAAGTAATCTTGATTCCTTTAATGTCCAAAAAAAAAAATCCAGATTTGATTACCTAGGGAACAGGAGGCAAGTCACCATCGATTGTTCCTGAGTCCCTGCTGTATATTTTAGCACACATTTGACCTTACAGACAGCTAGGTGATATGATGACTAGAACACTGGACCTGAAGTCAAGATGGTGTAAGTTCAAATCTGGCACTCAGATGCTTACTAGTTGTGTGACCCTGGGTAAATCATTTAATCTCACTCAACCTCTGTTTCCTCATCTGTAAAATGAGTACAATAGCAGTAGCTACCTCACATGGTGGTTGTGAGAATATAATGAGATAATTTTTGTGAAGGACTTTGTAAACCTCAAAGCACTACAAAAATGCTGTCTATTATTATATAATTGCTAATTATTATCATATATGAAGGAAAAAGCTGACTTACAGATCCAATTCTGTTACATGCTCTATAAAATAAATCATGCAGCAGGTGCAAAAAGAATAAGAAAACAACAGTTTTTCCTTCTAAAAGCTTATAATCAATAACAGAAATGAGAATGTGATACATACAGAAGAAAGATAAGCACTATGGATTAGGAGAAGGGAGAAATTACCTAACATCCACTGTCATTCTTTCCTATATAATTGTTCTTTTCTTTTTTTTTCTGGTCTGAGGGAGAGTGGGGTGATATTGTGAGGAAGTACTGAGCACATTTTCTGAGGGCAGAAGATAATATCTTTTTAACCTATTGAAATAAGGAGTTAGTCCGAGAATTTGGGTAAGTCAAGTAAGTCAAAAGTTATTCTGACCAAGGATATCTCTCCCTTACCAGCCTATCCCAGATCTGGCATCCATTAATGTTGTTCATTTGGACTAAGGCATTATTCTTTCAGGAATACCCCACTAAAAGAAAAATGCTTCTAGAAAGGGTGATATTTCAAGCTATATTAAGCTATTAAAATCCCAATGTGACTTTTTAAAAAATCAGATGACATTTTAAGACCCTGGAGAAAGACACCATGGGACTGGTAGGCTTTAATTGCTTCTTTCCCCTCCCATCTCATCCCCTTTGTCCCCTCAGTTCTATACATATTAGTCCTGGCTGGATGAGGATAAAGAAGCAATCCACAGTCAAGGGTAAGCACAAGTACATTGTGGCTTGCATATATAGTCACTTAATGATCATGTATTGAATGAATGAATAAATGAATTGGTGCTATATTGGGAGGTAGTAACAGATAACCATACCATTGTCTGGGAAAGAAAGGGGACATTCTAATTAGGGCCATTTTTGGTGCAGTGATAAGACTGCTCAGCATGGAGATCTGATGTATGGCTGCTGTCTCAAACACTTACTAGTTGTGCGATCTTGGGGAAAAAAAATTCCTTAGTCTCATTTTTCTCATCTGTAAAATGGGAATAATAGCATTAGCATTGCCTACCTTGCAAGAACATATAAGCAAAATGCTTCGTAAACATTAGTTACATACATGAAGATTCACAGGAATAAAAAGGATTATCACTATTGTTTCCAGCAGTCATTTAAATTATTATCATTATTCATTTATATGTATGAGGAGATAATGTCTGCTGACAATTGAGGGTGGTGGTATTGACTTTTTAAAACAGGATTTTTAAAACCTTAGTAGGTGGTCACCTCTTATATTTCCTCCTCACAGACTGAGTAGGAAAAAAAAATGACTGAGTTTGAATTTGATTTTTCTTGTCAACCCCTATAGCTCCCTCTCCAGGTTACACTCAAACTTGTGCTCATAGATTAGCTCCCCAATACCACCCCAGATTGAAAGTAGTCAATGGATTCAAACTATTAGAAATATAGCTCATGGGTAAAATTGCTCCATTTTCAGGCACTATTTCCTGGGAGTGGAGAAGGAATAAGGGAAAAAAGATTATTTTACCCCCAAAAGGGAGTAATCCCCTCCTCTGCTGCTTTACTCTAAAAGTACAAAGAGAAAGAAGAAAAACAATCTTCTCTCAATAATGGGTTCTTCCTACTTAGCTGACTTTCTTCTTAACTACCATGCATTATATTTTTCCATATTGATCTTTTTCATATTGATCCAAGGAGCATAGCTAACCAACCCTTTATCCATCCAATGCTTAGCCCCTCTGTATACTGTCAGGTTGACTAAGGAACTCCTTCAGACCTCTTACAAGAGAAGAGAACACTTAATTTACAATGAACACTCAATGTCTAAAAGGGCCATACTCTTTACAAGGTGTAAATGGGCCATATCAAAGTCTGGAAGAATCGAATCTTTATATCAGGGAATTTCATCAAACAGGTGAGGTAGACTCAATTGAATAAGAGCTCCTCGATCAACTCCTCAATCTTTGATCAAGTATCATTTTTGATAAAAATATTTTGTGTGTGATGACTGTCAGAATAGGAGTTGAAGAAGAAGAAAAAGTTATAGATGTATGAAAAGCTATAGTTGGGAAGGGGACAAACATAGGGGATAAGTATTTTAAGCATCTACCATGTACCAAGTACTTTGATAAGTGCTTTACAAATGTTATCATATTTGATTGGGAAGAAACTTGGAGACCTTTACTATAATCCTTTTACGAACAAGAAATTGAAAACCTAGAAGGTCAAGTGAGTTAACTAAGGCCACATTGCCAGTAAATGGTAGATTTGGAATCTGAACCTTTTGGAAAAGATTATTGTTCTCTCTGCTGAATGGGACTCCTTCCTGTAATCAGTCAATGACTGAATGAATAAACAAATGAATGAGTGGATGAATGTATGTATAAATAAATAAATACACAAATGAATGTATGCATAAATAAATATATGAATAAATAAATGGGTAAATAGATGAATGAATGAATGAAAATAAGCCAAAGACACACACACACACACAAAAATGATAATGTCCTACATAGAAAAAAATTCAAGTTTAGAACCTGACTCTGGTTAAATAAAACACTTTTCATAAGATTCTTCTAAGCCATCTATCTCAGGAAAGATTTAGATAGATAAGTAGCTATGACATTTTCTTTTTTACACAGTAGCTATGGGATTTGCCATACAAACTTTCACAGCTTGGTTTGTATTTTTCATTTGGTCTAAACTAAACTATTTCTATTTGGCTATCAGTTCCACTTCTCCTCTCTCTTATCCCTCCCCCCCAAAAAAAAATCAGAGTTCCATTGGAATTAACACATCCATCCTAATGATTCATCTAAATCTGAACGTTAAACAACTCTTTGGGGGAAAAAGATGGGTTCTAAAATGTTCCATTGCTGTAATCTCAGTCTTTGCAAGGTTCTATTCCATCTGTCTGATCACTTTGGCCAATATGTCTAAGTCAGAAAGGATGGTCCTCTGAATAATTGACCTGTACAAATGTGGGTAACTCATGTTACCTGTTTGACTTCCAGCTGGATTTTATGCTCTTTAGGATCCTTTCAAGCTCAAAAATTCTATCGTCTATTCTCAAAAGAATATAAACCACTTTCCCACTTTAAAATGTCCCCAGCAATTGGTATCCTCTAACCCGTTTTAAATATTTCAATAACTGTATTTCAATATAGTTGGTGTCCTTTGTAATTCTATGTATTTTATTTTATACATTTAAAAACCATCATTCTGAAAAAGGGTCAAAAGGGTCAAGGATACAAAAAAAAAGTTAATAACTCAGGCTATATCCCATTTCCACCCTAAAGAAAATGCTTAAAGGTATATCCCTTTTTCTCAAGTCCCAAAAGGTTTAGAGAATAAAGTTCAAAAATTGCTTCCAGGAGGCCCTGAAATGAGAGATGGGCATTTCTTGGCTTCACAGAGGCAGCTAGTTGGTGGGAGAGTTTCACTTAGGGAAGGAATACAGGCTCCAGGCTGTTGGAAATACCATTAATTTTCTTTTGGGGGCATTTTTAAAGAAATTGTACCTGATCATGGGATGTGAGCAAAGATGAGAGAGTTTCAACACACACAATACAAAACTAAATAGGCTAGAGATAAAGAGATTTTCTTATGGCCAAATCTAAGCCCCATGACACAATGGAAGCTAGGGGGCTGATCCCACTTAAGAGCTCCCTGCACAGCTCGGGGCGCCAGAGTCTTTTGCTTATAGCCTACAGAGCTGTAAGGGCACTGGTTATTTAGAAAAAACAAAACCTAGGCTTTGGGGCTTTGAGGCCCAATCAGTGGAGTGTATACTCTACCCATAGGCAAGGGCGGCACTTAGAGGTTGTTGCTGGTGTCAGAAGGAGCAAAGGGCAGGGCTTAGGCTGGGTTAAAAAAAATAAGTATAAGTAGCCTATCCCAGACAAGGGCACTAGAGAAGAAGAAACAAGGAAAACAAGCAGAGAATCAGTCTTTTCTTGCATTCCAACCTTCTTAACATTTGCTTTCACAGATTATGAGGGAGCCTTCATTTTTCAACTGACCATTTGGCTAATAGCTCACATTTCTCTGTTCTCTATTTTACAGAGAAGGAAAATTAAGGCTGAGGGAGGTTAGGTGACTTGCCACATTCATACAAATAATAAGTATTTGGACTAGGATTTAAGCCCAGGTCTTCTTGATGCCACATATAACATTACACATTGTACCAAACCATATCTTAATCACTTTGCTCCCTAAACAGAGATAGTTCTGTAGTAAAATTATTAAAGGTCTTCTCTCCATCATTTTCTTCCTTTCTCCAATTTATCCTGCATTCTCTGCCAGATTAATTTCTTTTAAGTTTTGAGGAATGGATGCTAGAGGATGGCTCCTCATCCTTTTTTAAGCTATCACTTTTCATTGACTAATAATAGCTGGTATTTCTTTTGTACTTTAAGGATTACAGGGGTGGATAAAACACCTGCTCTGGAGTCAGGAGGACCTGAGTTCAAATCCTACCTCAAACACTTGACACTTAACTAGCTGTGTGACCCTTAGCAAGTCACTTAACCCCATTGCCTAGCCCCCCCCCCAAAATAATAAAAAGGATTACAGGGAGTGCTTTCTCTACAATTCTGGTATGAATTAGGTAGATGAAATATTATAACTCCAAGTAGTAATAATTAACCTCATTTTCAGATCAGGAGACTGAGATTAAAAAAAAAATAAGCAATTTGTCTAAAGTCACATAACAAATTTCACAGTAAGGACTGGAACACAGATCCTTTAGACCAAGTGTTCTTAACCTTGGATTTATGGGCATATTCCAAAGTGTCCATGAACTTGTTTTATTTTTAAATAATCATATTTTGGTATCATTCATTCCCTTTGTTCTCCTAGGTATTTTATTATATGCATTTAAAAACATTGCCTGACATGGGTAATCTTTAGGGGTCACCACACTACCGAAAGGCTCCACGATACACAAAAATGATTGAGAACCCCTGGTAGGACCCAAGTGCAGTCCTATTAAGGATCATAAACCTGAAAGGAGCCTTTGAGATCATGAACTCCAAGTGTCTCATTGACAAGTAAGGAACAAGAGGTAAAATGACTTATCCTAGGTATGTAACAGAACCAGTATCCAAACCAAGGAGACTGTCATGGTGTATTGGGAAGAGGTCTGGTTTTGGAGTCAAAGGATGTAAGTACTGACCTTAGCCTAGCCACAAAAGTGTTTTGAATTCTGGTTAGGCAATTTAATACTTCAGAGTCTTTGGGCAAGTCACTTAACCTCTCTTGTTCTGTTTCCTCAAATATAAAACAGCCATCTAAATGATACAGTGGATACAGAACCAGACTTGGAATCTGGAAGACCTGAGTAGAATCTTTTGGAACATGACAAGGGGTAATCAAAAAAAAAAAAAGGAGAACTTTCTGGGTGGAAAGAGAACTCAGGCCCCCAAGGTAAACATGCCTAGAGATGAATGCTGACCCCAAGCCATCATGACTTTCTAAAGTCTTGATATCCTCCAAAAAGCAAAGTGAAGACTAGTGACTATGTGTTTACTACATCATAGGGAAGATTTATTCTTTAGATATGAAAGCTGAGCTCTCTTCCATCACTTCTATGGTTCTTTGACATATTGAAGATGATATAGCAATGATAGAAAACTTATGTTCTCTCACATTCTTCGCCAAAAGCAAAAGTGCTTAGCAATTCTTGGCCCACCTTTATGTTAACTTTGTTCTTTAAAAAGCCTGCCATTCTGAACCTGATTCTGACCAAAAAGGAGAAATGGAAATGGAAATGCAAGACACCTTGCTGGGAGTGACCATTTCATCTTAGAATTTATGGCAGAGTTGTAGGGAAAAATTGGGTATAGTCTGATGTACCCAAGATTTGGGGAGGAGAGATTTCAAAAGATCAAGAGGATAAATAGAATCCTATGGCCTAAACATTCTACAGAAGAAGTGGGTCCAAGTGGTAGGAAAACTCTCGAGAATGAAATTCTAGAGACACAAATGGAAACAATTCCAGTAAAAGGGGAAATGTACAAAAACACCAGTGTGGAGCCACAAGGAAATTAATTCACCAACTTAAACTTTTAAAAGACATATATAGAAAAATGAAAACAAGGAAGGATAATGGAGGATGAATATCAGAGTATGGCACAGGTCTGTAAGAATAAAGTCAGGAATACTAAAACTAACAGTGAACTGAGGTTCATAATAAATATTAAGGACAACAAAAAAGGCTTCTTTAGTTAGATTGGGTGAAAGAGGGGGATCAAAGAAGAGGTAGGGCCACTGCCTGGAAGAAGATTGTATAATGACAGTGAATGACAAAAAGAAAGTTGTTCAATTCTTTGTTTCTACTATCTTCGATAAAAGATATGATTTCTCAGATTGGGAAAGAAAAAATGGCTGATAAGGACTTAAAGTGAAAGAAGACAAGTGAGGAGAGGGTAAGAGAGTACCTTGTTGTCCTCAAGACATTCAAGTTACTTAACTAAACTATACCTTAGAGTACAGAAAGAACTGGTAGGTGTGATTGCTAAGCCCTTTTTAGGAACTTAGAAAGATCATGGGAATTGGGAGATGGGCCATAGGACTAAAAATTTCTTAATTTTCAGAAAAGGCAAGAGTATAGAATCCAAAAACTGCATGACTTTGATTAGGGTGACTTTAGTTGCTAACAAAATTCTTGAATGTGCCATCCAAAAACATAGTTTTGGAATATTTAGAAAGGGAATTGATGATCTCTAAGAGACAACATCTTCATCAAGAATAGGCCATGCAGGGTCAGCTAGGTGGTGTGGTGGATACAGCACTGGCCCTGGATTCAGGAGGACCTGAGTTCAAATCCAGCCTCAGACACATAACACTTACTAGCTGTGTGACCCTGGGCAAGTCACTTAATCCTATTGCCTAACCAAAAAAAAAAAATAAGCCATGCCAAATTAATTTTCTTTTCTCTTCTTTTCTTTTTTTTGGCAGTGCTATAAGACTGGTGAAGCATCATATTACTGTAGACATACAGTAAGTAGACTTAGGCAAGGTATTTGACAAGTCTTGTGCTATCTTGTGGATAGGGTAGAAATGTGCATTCTAGGCATTATTAGAGTTAAATAGATTCAGAATTGACTAAATGTTTGTATGTAGAGTCATCATTAATGAATTGATGTCAGCTTGGAAAGAGATCTCTAAAGGAACATCCCAGGTTTCTGTTTCTGACCTTTGCTCATTATCATTTGTTCAGTGATTTAGATGAAGGCATTGATGGATCAAAGAATCATGAGATTTAGAGTTGGGAGGGACCTTAAGGATCATGAAGAAAAAACTCCATTTTATAGGTAAGGAAACTAAGTCACAGACAGGTGAAAGAATCAGCCTCAAGTTACACAGATAATGAGCAGCATTGCTAGAATTCCAACCTGAGTTTTATGATTCCTCAACCAGGGCTCTTTCCTCTATACCATGGCAGGTTTATCTGATCTTCAGATGACATAAAGATGGAACAGGTAGAGAACACAATGAATGACAGAATCAGGATGCAAAAGAAAAAAAAGATCTAGAAGAGATAAATGTAACATATGGCATTCATTTAAGTTCAAAAAAGCAAATTCAAATGTTCAAAAAATAATAAAATAGTACCATTTTTATAGTACTTTAAGCTTTGCAAAGTACTTTATGAATATTATCTCATTTGATCCTCACAACAGCCATAGCAGGTAGATACTGGTATTATCCTCATTTTACAGATGAAGAAACTGAGGCAGATGGGAGGTTAAGTGACCCACCAGGAACATAGATATAGTAGTTGAAACTGGAATTGAATTCAGGTGTTTCTGATTCCAAGGCTAAACATGGGACAATATGAAAGACAGCTGTGGGCATTACAGGCTTTAATATCACTATGAATCAAGATAGCAACAGTGGAGCCAAAGAACTTAATGTGATATTGTGCAAAATGAACAGAGGTAGAGTCTACATAACGAGGATAATAACTGTGGTTCCCTCTTTCCGGACTCTGCTTTGGTCAAAATAATTGGAATACTGCATTTAGTTATGGGAACAATAATAATAGCCAACAGAAAGTTATTCATGTTTTATAAAGTGCTTCATGTATGTTATCACATTTGAGGCTTACAACAACCCTATGAGGGTTTGAAGCAATTGAAGGGAAGAGTAATTATTATTAGTATTATCATTATTAATATATCATTATTATTATTATTTTTATCTCTGTTTTAGAGATGAGAAAACCAAGGAGCAAGGCTAAATGACTTTTCTAAAGCAGGTTTCCAACTCAGGTTTTCCTATCCACTACCAGGGGTGAGGAACCTGCAGCCTCGAGGCCACATGTAGCCTCCTAGGTCCTCGGGTACGGCCTTTTGACTGAGTCCAAATTTTATACAACAAATCCATGCTAGGCATTTTGGGTGCCTAATAACAGTTGGGAAAGACACTGATAAGGTATATAGCAAGAAAAGGATGACAAGTATGGTTAGAGACCCAAAGAAAATGCCATAGGACAATCCATCAAACAAAATGCAATTCAACAAATATCTATTGCACATAAGCTACTCTATTCAAGTGTCGGAAAGGTTGTTGTATCAAAGAGCAACATTCTGTTTTGACCTGTAGGATAAGCCAATAGAACAACGGAGGTGCAGTGAATAGAGCACAGGACTTAGAATTGGGAAAATTTGACTTCAAAAGCTGCATTAGATACTGCCTAATTGTGTGACCCTGGACAAGTCACTTAACTCGTCCCTGCCTCAATTTCCTCATCTGTAAAATGAAGATAATAATTGTACCTCTCTTCTAGGGTTGTAGTGAGGTTCAAATGAACTAACATAAAATGCTTTGAAAATCTTTAAGTGATATATCAATGTGAATTATTATTATTATTATCAACAATGTTTGAGAGAGTTAAATTTCAGTTGAATGTAAGGAAAAGGTTCCTCACAATTGAGTCTGTCAAAAAGTGAAATGAGCCATCTTAAAGGTAATGACTTCCATCTCACTAGAGGCCTTTAGCTACACACTGGCTGCCCATTTGCTGGAGAGGTTCTAAAGGGATTTCCTATTCACGGAAAAGTTGCACTTAATGACTGCTGAAATTCTTTCTAGCTTTGGGATTCTGTGGTCTCATTCTGTGAGAGAAACTTCCCTGGTAAGTACCATGCCAAGCCATAAAGTAGATATAAAGATGAATTAGACATGGTACCTAGTGCTTTCATCATATGTTGCTAACCCACTCAGCTTGCTGGTCCTCTTCAAAGATGATAAACATGGTATCGATCTTCTTTCAAGTCAGTGATAAAATCACGGTACAAGACACTACTAAGAACAGAACACTAGGACATGTCATGTGATACTTCCCTACAACTTAATTCAGCCATTAGTCAACATCATTTGCCAAAAAAACCTCAGATGGAGTCAGGAAGATTTGGACATGATTCAACAACAACAAAACAACTGTATTTAGAGACAATGGACCTGGGTTCAATTAACTAGTTCTGCTATTCACTCTTAGTAGGACCTCAGACATATTGCTTACTCCTCTGGGCCTCAGTTTTTTCATCTGTAAAATGAGGAAGTTAGACTAGCTGATCCCTAAAGTTTCTTCCAACTCTAAGCTTTATGAGCATGGCGGGTGTTTAATTGTTGCTGAACTGTCAAATTAAAGATAGACTCTACACTAGCCAGTTTTTTTTTATTAAAAAACAGAATAAGTTATTTAGAAACTAACCTAAACTTTCTTGTGAATTACATATATTTCAATAATCTTTAGCTTCCTTCAAAAGACGTCTCAAGCGCCATCTTCTAAGGGAAGCCTTAGCTCTTAAAATTACTTTGGATGTACTTTGTACATCCATGGTATTTGGTATTGTAAAAGTAAGTTTCCTCATTGGAGAGTTCTCCATAGTAATGTCCAGTTACCATTCCTGTCCTCAAAACACTTTGCCTTTACTCATCTGGACAGAATGTAAGCTTTCTGAGGACTGTTTCATTTTTTTTTTTTTATCCCCACGCTGAACACATTGCCTGGTGCTTAATTTATGTTTTTTGGTTGAATGATCCATGTACGTAGTGTTATCCTGCCCCCTTAAAAATAGTAGTTAACACTTATATTGTACCTACTATGTGCCAGGCACTATGCTAAACACCTTACAAATATCTCATTTGACTCTCACAACAATCCTTAGAAATAGGTGCTATTTATATCCTCATTTTTACAGATGAGGAAACTGAGGCAAACAGAATTTGATTGACTTGCCCAAGGTCACACAACTAGTAAATATCTGAGACTAGATTTGAACTCAGGTCTTCCGACTCCAGGAGCAACATTTTATTCACTGTGCCACCTAGCATTACGCTAGAATGTAAACTCCTTGAGGACAGGAAATACTTAAATTATTGTCTGCTTCCAGCACTTCTCACAGTGCCTCATACATAGTGGGAGCTTAGTAAATTTTTGCTAAATTAAATTGAATTCAAGTCTTGACTACTCCTTGGGCTGATGAGTTCCCAAAGAATATCCATCCATGGTGCCATAAAGGAATTCCTCTTATCAGTGCTTACTTCTTTCAACAAGTATTCAAAGGATGTTTCTTGATTTTAGTATAAAAGAATTTGGAAAATAGCACCATAGCGGTAGTTTCCATCCCCTTGCTTGTTTGCTCAGTTTTAGTACTCTTTCATCTTCCAGAAAGTGAAGAATCCTAATCTTTTAGTCCGTTCTCATACCAGCAACTCCCCACCCCTGATGGTGCCCCCCCCATCACTTAATACTGATTACATTGGTCTGTCCTGGAATGTCAGTCATAATGAATCCCACTTGAAATGAAAGGATATGTGTGCTTTCTGAGCTGTCTGAAAGTGGACAAGGTCTCCAAAGGGCATCCTCAAGAAAACAGGAGCTGCCAGGGAGAAGTGGGCCATCCCTGGCCAAACACTTGCTTCTTTTGTCTGAAACAAAGAAAAGGCCATTCAGAAATCTAATTGATTAAAATTGAGGGAAATTGCCGGACCATTGATAATTGCTGTGAAAGGCCAATGGTCCCCCTAACTGATTGTCACTTCAGAGGAAGCTGACCACTAACATCCAATCAAGGGGCATTATGGAGAACAGTAACCTTTTAATGACCCCCAATTTCCCTCTCAGGAAATACTTTAGCCTTGCCTTGAAAGCCAGTCCCAAACACTTTCAGACACCAGATTTACCTTTAATTCCTGAATCGCTTAAGGACTGCAAACCATTCACACTCCAAATGTCTTTCACATGCTTAAGAGATGGATGGGACATGATGCTAGTCTAATTCCTTTATTTGCCAGCCTTGGAATATGAAAAATGAGCAGCTCTCTTCCAACCCTGTGACTCTATAAACCAAACCCTCTCATGCCCTGGGAAACACTTTGGAATCATAATAACTCACCATGATAGAGAGCTTTACTGTTTACAAAACACTTTACTAGGTGCATTTTTATAGCAGACAAGGCTTGGAGGGATGAAAAGAATATTGGATTTGGAATCAGGCAGCTTCAGTTCAAATCTCAGCTTTGCTATTTACTGCACTTAATCTCTATAGCCTCAGTTTCCTTACCTGTAAAATGCTCCTGAGTAGTTTTAAATCGATGATAGTATGATCTCTTTCATCCTCACAGACATCCTGTGAGGTAGGTACTGCAAGTAAGATCAAACTCATTTTCCATTAAGCAAAATGAGTCTTGGAAAAAGTATAAATGAAGTTCCCAAGGATACCTAGGAGGAAAGTCACAGAACCAGAAACCTACATCTTCTGAATTCAAATTCAGGACCTTATCCCCTCTAACAAAGCTGCCTGATAGACAAAATAGTATGTTTCTTTGAGCTGCTGAACTTCGCATCATTTACTTTCTTTTTAATTTTCCACAAAGGAAGACATAGACAAATGTCTAGCTCAAAGATATTATTAATTTAAAATGCCTTATTAAAGCCTTACACATTCTCTTCAGGAGCAGAACAATAGACTGGCACAAAGATTTTTAAGAATAGCTAAAATTCCATGAGTAGAGATCCCTTTTAGGCGAACGGAACAAATCTCCAGTGGGAACCCTTCATCAGCGTAAGCTGAGGAATTACCTATAGCCCAGCAAGAAGTGTGAATGTCATGAATGCTTCAAGAATTAGGCCAAAGAAAATTCACCTGTGAGGTTCCTCAGTAACCTGGTTCACCCTCACACAAAAATGAGGCAGACAGACAGAGACAGTGAAAGACATAGACAGAAATGCAGAGAGAGATATGAGGGAAATACAGAGACAGAAAGAGAGAGAGGGAGGGAAGGAAAGAAAGGGAGAGAAAGAGAGAGGGGGGAAAGAGTGAGAGAGAGGGAAGTAAGGAATGAGAGAAGGGAAGAAGAAGGGGAGGAAGCAATAGGAGATGTAGAGGGAGAGAGACAGGCAAACAGAGAGACAGAGACAGAGAGAGACAGAGAGAGACAGAGAGGTGAGAGAAAGGGCTGTTCCTTAGAAGAAAATAATCCTTGGCTCTGCCATTAGCTCACTCACTCATAGGACCTTAGGCAGCTTACTCCCCATCTCTTGGGTTCAGCTTCCTAAACTGTGAAATGAAGAGGTTACATTAGATAACTTCTAAGATGCCTTCCAGCTCTAAAATTCTTTGGCTCTCTGTCTTGAATTAGAATCTGAAAGCACAGGTTCAAATTTTTAAGTCCAGAAATTAAAAATTAAAAAAAGGAAAGAAAAAGATTTGTGTGCTAACTATAGACAAATCCCACACAATTCACAACTATTGTATCCACATTACCAGGTCTTTATGAAATAATCAGGCCTGACAGAGAGAGTAGCAACAATTAATTGGTACGCTGTGCACACTATCGGTGCCTCTTACTTGGCGAATTGAATTAAATTTTAACAAACTTTGTTGATATGAATGTTCTTGGTCTTGGAGGGAGTTAACTGCGAACTAAGCAGCCAGCCAGAGGTAAGGAAGTTGTATTGTTTACTAAATTAGCCTATTACAGTTTATGTAATCATAAAAAGATTTTGTGTGTTTGGATTTTGGGGGCGGTATATTCAAAAGAATAATCACAGCATCACAAAATATCCATTGGACAGAGCTGGAGACCATCTAGTCTCCAGCACTTCTTCGACTGTGGCTCACAAAAAAATTGGCAACAATAAAAGGTATCTTAACATGCAATGACCAAAAATTAATTAAGAATCAAATGCGTAATAAGTCTAAGTTGTTTCCGGCAGCGCTTGCCCATGTTGCATTGAACAACTTCACTGCAGCCTTGGTTCTGAACACAAAATATGCACATTTGCACTGTGCACGCCCTCAGGCCATGCAACACCAACCAACGCTGCCCAAACGCCATGCCAAAAGGGGCTGGGAGTGGAAAAAGTTTACGAAGCCCTGGTCTAGCCTGTGCCTAAAGAAGAGCCTTTATGATATATATTCCAGGGCTCCATCCATACAGACTCCATACCAGTACCAGGAAATGAGAAGCTTACAACAAAGCACTAAAGCAAGCCAGCTTTATTGAGGGGAAATACTCAAAATGAAGGGGAATTAACAAAAATGATGGAAAAAGGTCCACTGGACCTTTAGTAGAATTGGAAACCCCATCGGGATCCTGTGTAGAATTGAGCACCCCACTGGGACCCAAGAGGGAATGAGGCACCCTCTCCCAAGCAAGTAAACTCTAACGGTTTTTTTATAAGGTTCTTATCTGTGTCTAATAGGGCCAGGAAGGGAGAAAAGACCCTGGCCTAGGTGCTGCTGCTAGTTGGGGGAGGGAAAACTACTAGAGAATTGAAAGCTAATTCATATTCATACTTTCACCAACAAGAAATGGGGTCTTGGGCTATCCCTTCTGCTCTCATTTACATGGGCTGACTTAGCTTCCTTCTCAGGGCTTTTTTGTTTTTAGCTTCCCTGGGGTTTCCTCATTTGGTGTACTGGAGAGATCACTATATTCCTTATGTACTCATCCAAATTGTGTTTGAAGGATTCTCTTGAAGGAGAGGGGCACGCTGAAGACAGTTCTTTCACTTCTGTGGAGCTGTAATTGTTAGAAAGCTTCTTTCTTTCTTTCTTTCTCTCTTTCTCTCTTTCTTTCTTTCTTTCTTTCTTTCTTTCTTTCTTTCTTTCTTTCTTTCTTTCTTTCTTTCTTTCTTTCTTAGATTAAGCCTAAATTTGCCACTTTGCAGCTTCCACCCATTGCCCTGATTCTGTCCTCTTAGGTCAAAAAGAACATGACTATTCCTTCTTTCGGGCAGTTAAGTGGCACATTGGATAGAGCACTGGGCCAGGAGTCAAGGAGATTCATTTTCCTGAGTTCAAATCTGACCTCAGGCACTTCTTGCTGTGGACCCTGGGCAAGTCACTTAACCCTCTTTGCCTCAGTTCCCTCATCTACAAAATGAGCTGGAGAAAGAAATAACAAACTATTCCAGTATCCTTGCCAAGAAAACCCAACATGGGGTCATGAAGAGTCTGAGGCAACTGGACAATGACAACAACAAAATTTCTTCTTCTCTGAAATAGCCTTTGAAGACAATTTTCATGTCCCTACAAATGTTTTCACCTCCACACATTTCCAGTTCTTGCAACTGCCTTCCTATGGAATGAGTGAACTAATCCTGTATCATCCTGGTTGCCTTCCCCCAGATGCTTTCCAGATTATCACATACAATACAGAATATGAACTACAGTTTATGTTTTATGTTAGCCCAGAGTAGAACTATTTGTTAGGGATATTGAGCACAAGATCACTTTACATGCAACATTTCAAGATCACATCTATTGGATTAAGGCACATTGGTCCTAGTTTTCCCTCAAACAAGATTTTCTTCAATCCACTTCATTTTTTTTTTCTCATGCTCTTCAAATGTCCTGCCTACATTATCAGAAAGTCAATTAGCTGTTCAGAATTATGAGGAGTAGACCAACTGTGGAATGGATGAATACATGTATTTGTCAACAATGAGAAGGGAACTTACATTTCAGATATGGTACATATTCATAAAAATTTTTAAAAAATCTTTTCTAAATGACATTTTTCAAAAATATCCCCAGTTACTAATTTTTGAGAATAGAAGAAATTGAGCAGAGCTGTTGATGTGACTATAAACCAAATAGGACAAAATGTCAAAGGTAATCTCAATTAATTCTTTAAACCATGAAATCTGGTTTTAGTTAACCAAAAACTTATTTGATTCAACTAAACAAAAAAAAAATTGAGGCAATGTGGAATACTGGCAAGAGCATTGAATTTGGATTTCAAATTTCAAATACTAGCTCTGCTACTTACTGTGTCTATGACCTTGAAAAAGTCATCTTTAGAAGTCTTCTGAACTTCTAGAGAGGTGAGAAAACTGGGCGATAGTGTGGGGGAGGGACTTTTAGAAGGGTATATCAAGATTAGGAGAGTGGAGTAAATAGGTAAGGAAGGGTCTTTTAGAGGAGAGGGTAAAATAAGGAATAAGAGGTTGAGAAAGTGACAGGGATAGGGTGAAAAGAGAGGTTAAGAAGGAAAATAGTAAAAATAAGATGGAGGGAAATTTACAAATAGCAAGTTTAACTTCAAATGTGAATGGGAAATGCATTAAGGAATAGCTGAACAAGTTGTGGAATATGATTGTGATGGAGTACTATTGTGCTATAAGAACTGATGAGCTCATTGATTTTAGAAAAATATTTAGAAAAACAAAACAGACTTGCATTTAATAATGAAGAGCAAAATAAGCAGTACCAACAGAACACTGCATACTGTAACGGCAATATTGTTTTAAGAATGACTTTGAGTGAATAAGCTATTTTGTCTATCATAAATGTCCAAATTAACTAAAAAGGATGTATGAAGAAAGATATTATCTGCATCCAGAGAAAGAATTGATAAGTAGATGTAGAGAATAATTATGTATATATATATACATACATACATATACATATATGTGCGTGTGTGTGTGTGTCTAATGGCAGTCATCTCTAGTGCAGGGATATGTAAAAAATTGCATGAAAATTTTGTTGTATATTTGAAAACCATAGCAAGTTGTGCATAGTAAATTTGTAGTTTCATGTAAAATCATCTTTTCATTGTACTATGTTATAGAAATACTTCTTTTATTCCATAAATTTATAGATTAAAATTTAATTAAGTTAATTTTTTAAAAAGTCATCGTGTCTTTCTAGGCTTCAAGTTCCTCATCTATAAAATAATGGGTCAGACTAGATGGCCTCTCATCTCTTCCAGGTCTAAATTTATGATCCTGTAGATCGTAAGTGTCTACTATGTGCAAGACATTGGGCTAACTGCTATGAAGCCCACAAAGATGATTGAATCCTACTCAACCTTTGCAGTCACCGTCAGCTCTACGATACTATATGTAGTGCCACTAGCCAAAAGTGGTTCCTCCATCTTTACCATACCCATAGCAATTTTATATTTTTCATATATTTCACACTCTGCCCTATCAACACAGCTGTTGTTAATCTGTCCTCCAAACCAGACTCCTAGAAAGCATGTCAGGGAAGGGCTATCTATGTCTGTCAGCTCTGCCCTCCCTAAGACCATAGAGCCTTATCTTCAACTCAGCCATTGAATATTTGTTGTTGTTATTCAATCCTTTTTCAGTCATGTCTAATGCTTTGTGATTCAATTTGGGATTTTCTTGGCAAAGAAAATGGAGTGGTTTGTCATTTTCTTCTCCAGCTGATTTTACAGATGAGAGAACTGAGCCAAACAGGGTTAAGTGATTTGCCCAGTGTCACACAGCTAGTTAGTGTCTGAGGCCAGATTTGAACTCAGGAAGAAGAGACTTCCTGACTCTAAGCCCAGCACTCAATCTTCTTTGCCACCTAGCTTCACCATAGCCATTGAATGCCCTACCACCAAACATGCACTTTCCTCCTCTTGCCCCCCTTTCCACTTCTTACTCTTAGAACAGTGATCAAATTGATACCACCACTGACTCCTAAACACTTAGTAAATGTTTTTCATTTATCCATTCTACTTTGATTTATAATTTTGGTATACAGAACTTAAGGCAGCTAGGTGGCACAGGGCTTGGAATCCAGAAGACTCTTCTTCCTGAGTTCAAATTTGGTCTCAGACACTTCCTAGCTGTGCAACCCTGAGCAAGTCACTTAACTCTGTTTGCCTTCGTTCCTAATCTGTAAAATGAGCTGGGGAAGGAAATGCCAAACCACTCTAGCATCCTTGCCAAGAAAACTCCCAAAATGAGGTCACAACAAGTTGGACACAATTGAACAACAACAACAGCATACAGATCTTATTTCCCTTGATCCTTAAGGACATGTTAGAAGACCTGGACTTTTTTTTTAATGAACTGAGGTTCCTTGAGCAAAACAAATATCTTTCCTGCACCTCCATTTCCTTGACTATGTAACAAAGGGTGTTTGACTCAAAGGGTAGTTATGAGGACCAGCTGGATTGTACTTTGTACATTGCAAAAGGATATACTCATGGGCAAATGTAAAGTTATATAGTTATGAACAGTAGCATCTTCTGATATGAGGTTTGAGTTCAGTCCCTAAGTCTGACACATGGTAGCTGTATGGCTATGAGTAAATCATTTGTCCTCTCAATATTCCTGACAATTCTAGGATTCTAACTTGCAAGCAAGATGTTGATCTGCATTTCCCACATGAAAACTTACGTATACTGATGAAATCTTAAGGCCAATTCCTTTGCCTCAACTTAAGCCTTCCTGAAATAGTCAAGTATCTTTTAGCTGAATGTTATTTTTTTCTATCCATGAATTTATCCCCTCTTTAAAGTTATTTCTGTTCTCAGTCTATACCACATGTGGATATATTCCATATCTTTCCTGTGATTTCATATAACCAAGTATCTTGAAATGGAATTTTGAAACAACAACAAATGATTAAGAAGAATACAACACACAGATCTGTAGAGATGAGAATCAGATTGACTCCAGGAACCAAGCAAAGTAATCTCACGTTACACTGACAGAGACAATTTTTTCAAATGCAACGTTGTGTAAAGTACTTTGAGCATCTTAAACACCATTTAAATTCTAGATATCATCATTATTCTTGTTTTTGTTGTTGTTGTTATAAATGAATTTTAAAAGCTTCTTCTAAAGGCAATGAATGGCAAATATGGTTTCAAATAGCCCATTTCTGAATAGGACTGGGTGAACATACTAAGCAGCCAGGTGAAATTGTAGTTGGATGGAGTAGTCAAAAAGAATTGGGTTTCTACAGTCACCTACTCAGAGGAGTCTAGATGGCCAGAATACTAAATTACAGTTTGAGTAAAACCTTATGTATTATTTACAAGTGCAGTGGGAGCTGTCAGGTCAGTTAAATCAATTATTCACCATTTGTTCAATTTAACTTTGTATAAATCTTCATTTTCTCACTCAGCAAATTCTAAATTTATTGCAAAGCCATATGTACTGTCAGTAATGAGGATAAAGTGCCAGGTATAAAGCTGAAGACAGTTTGCTAAATTTATAAGTGATGCCCCCTTGGCTTATTCCATTCCCCTGCCACTCCCCCACACTCCAACAGTCATTTTTCCCTTTGATCTTTGCATGTAAGTCATAAATAGAACATCTATACATCTATCCTGGGAACAGGAGTAACAAGGTATGTTTGTTTCAGAGTTTGGAACTGCAGAGGACCCAGATTCTCACACTGGATTCTCTCCTAAAAGCAGTGTAGCTCCAATCATTTTGAAAAAGGAAATTATGCTCAGATCATATCCCTTTTGTGTAAACTAGTGAAAATAGTCAAGTCAGCTGAGTTCACTCCTTTGTGACTTTCACTGCCAAAGCTCAACCTGGGAACTCTGAATGAGAGATCTTTATAAAGGCTAAAAGACAGAATAGCAAATATCAGAGGGGAAAGTGAGCTCTGAGGCCATTTAGTTTAATCCGCACCTGACCAAGATTCCCCTCTACAACCTACCTGATAAGTGGTTTTCTAGGCTTTACCCAAAGGTCTCCAAATGATAAAGAAGCCATTACATCTCCAGGAACCTTTTCCACGTTTGGATATATCTTAACTTCAGGAAGTTTTTCCTTGCATTATGCCTATATTTTCCTTTTTTATCCTTCCAAACATTGCTACTAGCTCTACCCTTCAAGGCTAAGAAATTGCGACCATTCTTTCACATGGCAATCCCTGGAAGTTCTAAGGATGGCTGATATATGTTTGTTAAGTTTGGTGGTCTTCAAGATAAATCTCTCTATACTGGAGAAATTAGCAAAGCTTAGCTTAGGCATTGATACCACATGAAGAAAGAATTCAACAAATGACTATTAAGTGCTATTGTGTGACCAGCAAGATAAGAAGTTTAGGAGATGCAATCAATCAACCAATCGATCAACAAATATTTATTCCACTCTGGAAAGCAATTTGGAATTATGCCACAAGTTACTAAACTGTGCATACCCTTTGACTCTTGATACAACTACTACTTCTGCATGCAAAAGAGATCAAAAAGGAAAAGGACCCATGTGCACAAAACATTTACAGCAACATTTATTTTTTATAACAGCAAAGAACTGCAAACTTAAGGGATTCCCATTAATTGGAGAATGACTAAACAAATTTTGGCATATGAAAGTAATGGAATATGATCATGCTATAAGAAATGATGAAAGGAATGGTTTCAAAGAAACCTGGAAAGACTTGTATGAATTGAAATAGACTGGAAGTGAGCAGAATCAAGAGAATAATTTATTAGATTACAACAATGATAACATTGTAAAGAGAAATAACTTAGTAAGACAGCACAATGACAAACCACAATTCCAGAACACCGGTAACGAATCATGCTAACCACCTACTGACAGTGAGACGGTGAATTCAGGGAGCAGAATAAGACATATATTTTCAGATATGGCCAATGTGAGATCAAAACAAAACAAACAAAAACTTTGATATGCTTAACTATGTATCTTTTTTTAAATTGTTTTTTCCCCCTCAAATAGTGGTCAATGGAAGGAAAGATTCTTTTATTTAAAAAATAATTAATAAAATTTTAAAAGAAGAAAAAATAGTAAGCACACACCATATGCCAGGAACTGTATAAAATATATATAATCCTTGGAAAAAGTCTACAATCCAATATGAAAAATAAGATACTAAAATAAATAAGTCTAACAAAAATTATAAAACTATCAGTACATAGGAAGAGTATGAGAGGCTGTAAGGACAAATGAGGGTTTTTCACTACACATCACAGATAACAAGTCCTCTAGAAAAAGTATAAAATTATGGGAAGTTTTTTTTTCCTTTGGTGACTTCTTTAATCCAGGAGCTCTCCAAAGACTTCCTCCCCCACTACTGATTTTCTAGACTTTGACTATCCTTTCAGTTTCAAAATAATTTTCTTCTTTCTTGATCAAAATTCCCATTTCCTCAGTCTGATGCTATCAAGTAAGTGTAGGATTAATTAAAATCATTCATAACAAGATGAAATTGACATTAACACTTAATCCTCCCAAGAGGTATTTGCATTTTAAAAGAAGACCTTGTTAATTCAACTACACATCTAATTGATGAAATGTTACAGGGGATATTTTTTTTTCTTTAAGGAGACAGAGGACAATATCAGAAGAAGAATAGTGTGTTAAAAATTGGAGTTTTACAGTAGGGAGAACTTTGGAATTTGGGATCATTGAAAGTGCTGTTTAATTTCCCAATTTGCAGGGGAGAGGAGTTAAAAGGAATGGATAGGTAGATAACTATGTATGTATATGCCAATATAGACATATGTACATATTCACACATATATATGCATTATGTATTGTAGAGTCCTATTGATCTGTATGTCTCTGCACATAGACATGTATGCATATACATATACACACATATATATAATATATATATATATATATACACATTGCAGTGTCCTACTGTGTTTATAAATATACATTATAAATACCCACATAAGTAACTATATATGTGAATATTCCATGTATACTAATAGACTAAGTGAAAAAACCATCTGTCCAACTTCATGGTATAAGCTATAATATATACATATATATGTGTGTGTGTATGCATATATATATATATATTCTGTCAAAATTTTTCTTTTTCTAATGTGTATGGTTAGGAAAATCTTTTTGAATGATTATAAATGTCATTGAGAAAACTCTGCAATCTTCTAAAACTCAATGCAAAGGTATGATTTTATCTATTAATGCAAGTATTTGAAAAATAGAAGAGTAACAATAGCTTCTATTTGTATCACACTTTAAGATTTGCAAAGAGCTTTACACACATGAACTCATTTGAGATTCTCAGCAATACTGTGAAATGGCACAGTAATTATTTAGCCTATTTTACAGATAAGAAAACTGAGAGGACCAAGGAAACAAGCATTTATTAAGCATCTATCATATGGCAGGAAGTGTGCTAAATACTTTGCAAATATTATATCATTTGATCATCACAAGAACCCTGGGAAACAAGTATCGTTTTCATCCCCATTTTATAGATGAGGAAACTGAAGCAGGCAGAGGTTAAGTGACTTGCCCAGAGTCACACAGCTAGTAGGTCTTTGGGGGCCAGATTTGAACTCACATCTTCCTGACTCCAAGCCCAGCTCTTTATCTACTGTGCCTCCAAGAGTCACAAAGTTAATGTCTCAGACTAGATTCAAACCCAGGTCTTCTTGACTCCAAATTGTAAACTCCATTCACCATGCAAAGCTAGGAAGTTTGCTGTACCACGCAGAGATCAAGCCTAGTCATTAGAAATCTCATACATTTGATTTTCTCAATGAACTGGGATGAATTAGTCACCTTACTCCTCTTGTGAAAAGGTAGGCAAATGCAAAGTTCACTGCATCAAGGCAATCTCTGCTTAAATTTTGGCTCTCACACTTACTAACTATTTTCACTTTGGACAAATAACTTCATCACTCTCTATTTTCTATCTCCAAAATGTGGATAATAACGTTGTTGAGGTGGTTGTAAGAGAAGTGCTATGAAAACATTAAAGTCCTATATAAATGGAAGTTATTACCACTTAGCTGCAGGGATTATCGATGAGAAAGAATTACATAAGCCTTAAGAGGATTGTAGAGACATGAAATGATTACTGCCTATCTTACAGGGTTGTTTTTGAAGAGAACAATTATAAACTTCAGTGATATACAAATAGGAATGATCTTTCAGAGAGTTTACATTTCAGGCACATATCCCCACCCTGACCACTTTCCTGGTGACCCTAAAACAAAAACATCCATATTTAAAGATATCACAGAACCATGTCCTGAAATCATTGGCTTCTTCATAGCTCCAATCTCACTTCAGGAGAGCTAGGTATGAAAATTAGCATGCTTGGGGAATTATCTTCACAATTAAAACATTAACATCCTTCAAGATGACACAACCTAGCTGAACTCTCCCAATATTCCCCTCCAACAACTTTACAATAACTTCTCAAATCAAATTTTGGAGTGACAGAGTCAATAAGAGGTCTGAGTGAGACATTTTTCCAGCCAAAGACAGCTCAGGAGGTAGGCAGGAGAGGCTGTGACATTAGAGTGGGGCCTGCCTGGAGTATCAGCAGCAGATGTTGGAAGTGGCTGTGAGAGCAGCAGCAGCAATAGCAGCTTCAGGAGCACTTAGCCCAGAGATGTGGTTCTGGGTCACAGTTCCAGGACTAAGAGGAATGCTTGGTCAGTCATAAGGGAGAAGGGGCCCTCGTCGCAGTTCTAAGGTAGAGAGGAGTAATAGCACTTGTGGCTATAGGACAGCAGGGGACTTGGTCATAGATCCAAGGCCAAGAAGAGCTCTAGCTCTTGTGGCTTCAAGGGAGCAGGAGCCATTCCTGGGTAAAGACCAGAGCACAGAGTAGGAGAGCATTACAACACTTCTTCCTGGATTATACAACCTTGGAACCCCAAAAACCTGAAGACCCCCAGAACTAGATCTGAAAACAAAAGCACAAAAAAGTCTGAAGCTTGGGAAAGTGTCTCCCTATACTCGGGTGAACAGATCCCAACTTTAACATAAAGTTCAAAGTCAAGAAAAAGGCAAGGAAAATGAGGGAAAAAAAAGAACTTGACCATAAAAAGCTTAAATGGTGGCAAGGAAGACCAAGACATAAATACAGAAAACAATGGGGAAACAACTACAAGAAAAACCTCTAACAAAAATTCTAATTGGACCCAAGGCCAGCAAAAATTCTGGAAGGGTTAAAGAAAGAGCTGAATGGTAGAGGAAAAATTAGGAAAAGAAATTAGAGTGATGCAAGAAAATTATAAAAATATTTTTTAAAGGAGGTGATATACAAATATGCCGAAGAAAATAACACCTTAAAAAAAAAAAAAAAGAACTGACCTAATGGCAAAAGAGGCACAAAAGCTCACTGAAGAAAATAATTCCTAAAAAATTAGGATTGGGCAAGTGGAAACTACTAACTTCATGAGGCATTAAGAAACAGTAAAACAAAGTTAAAAGATGAAGAAAATTGAAGAAAATTGAAAAATCTCATCAGGAAAAACAACTCACCTGGAAAATATATCAAGGAGAGGTAATTTAAGAATTATTGTACTATCTGAAAGCCATGACCAAAAAAGAGCCTAGACATCATATATCAAGAAATCATCAAGGAAAATTGCCCCTATATCTTAGATCCACAGAGGGCAAATAGAATGAAAGAATGTATCCATCACTTTCTGAAAGAGATCTTAAAATGAAAATTCCCAAGAATATCATAACCAAATTCCAGAGCACCCCAATCAAAAAGAAAATATTGTAAGCAGCCAGAAATAAACAATTCAAATATTGTGGAGACATAGTTAAGATAACACAAGATTTGGCAGCTTCCACATTAAAGAAGTGGAAGTATTGGAATATGATATTCTGGGAGGCAAAAAAGCTGGGATTATAACCAAGAATAACCTACCAAGCAAAATGAGTATAATCCATTGGGGAAAAATGGATATTTAATGCAATGGAGGACTTTTGAGCATTCCTAATGAAAAGACCAGAGATTAATTTAAAAACTGGCATTCAAAAACAAGACTCAAAAAAAGTATAAAAAGTTAAACATGAAAGAGTAATCATAAGAGACTCAATGGAGTTAAATTTTATATATACATATATACACACACACACACACACACACACACAGACACACACACATATATATACATACATATATACATACATACATACATATATGAAGATGATATATGTAACTCCTAGCTCCTAAGAATTTTATCATTATTGTGGAACTTAGGAGTCTACATGGACAGAGGGCATGGGTGTGAGTCAATTATTTTGTAAGGATCTCCCCCCCCAAAAAAAAAGAAATTAAGGATGCACTGGGAAAGGGGGAAAGGAGAGGTAGAATGGAAATCTATTTTCCAAAAAACTAGGCTCATAAGGAAGACCTTTTTATACTAGAGAGGGAAGTAGGAGGGGTAGTGGTAAAATACTTGAGCTTCCCTCTCATAAGAATTGTTTCAAAGAGGGAAGAGTGTGTGTGTGTGTGTGTGTGTGTGTGTGTGTGTGCATGTGTGTATATATGTTTGTATTTATACACACACACACACTCAGTTGGGTATAGAAATATATATTACCTAATAGGGAAATAGGAGTAGAAAGGGTTAAGAGATAAAATGGGGAAAGATGATGAAAGGGAGCACAGATTAAGGGAGTCAGTGGTCAGAAGCAAAACAAATTTGAAGAGGGACAGGATAAAGAGAGAAAGAAAAGGATAAATAGAATAAAATAGGATGGAGGGAAATGCATAGTTAGTAATGATAACTATGGATGTAAATGAAATGAGCTCCCCTATACAATGGAAGCAGGTAGCAAAAATCAGAATCCAACAATACGTTGTTTCCAAGAAACATGTTTGAAACAGAAAAAAAAATTAACAAAAAAATCTACTATGCTTCAGCTGAAGTGAAAAAAAAAAGTCAGGGACAGTAATCATGCTCTCAGACAAAATAAAAGCAAAAATAGACCTAAATAAAGGAGATAATCAGGGAAACTACATTTTGCTAAAAAGTATCATAAACAATGAAGTATTATCAAAAAATAAAATTTAGAGCAAGTTTCTCTAATAAAGGCCTAATTTCATAAGGATAAAAGGGACTGAGTCAAATTTATGAAAAATAAGAGCTATTCCCCAATTGATAAGTGGTCAAAGAATATAAAGAAGTAGTTTTCAGAAGAAGAAATCAAAGCTATCTACACTTATATAAAAATGTTCTAAATCACAATTGATTACAGAAATGCAAATTAAAACAACTCTGAAGTACCATCTGGCACCTATCAGAAATGATGAATACTAGAAGAGATGAGGAAAAACAGGCATACTAATAAATTGTTGGTGGAGATGTGAACTGGTCCAATCATTCTGGAGAACAATTTAGAACTATGCTCAAAGGACTATAAACTTGTGCTTACTCTTTTTTTAAAAATATTTTTAAATTAATTTATTTTGAATTATTAGCAATCACTTCCATAAGCTTCTGAGCTTCAAATTTTTATCCCTTTCTCTTCCCACCTGTGTCCCCAAGATGGCACACAATCTGATATAAGCTATATATATGCATTCCTATTAAACGTATTTTCACATTAGTGATGTTGTAAGAATTAAAGACAATAGGAGGAAACACCAGAAAGAGGAAATAAAACACAACAGAAGAAAAAAATAGCAAATAGTATGCTCAATCTACATTTAAACTCCATAGTTCCTTCTTTGTGGATAGCATTTTCCATCATAAGGCCTTTGGAGATGTCTTAGATCCTTGTATTGCTGAGAAAGGTTAAGTCTATCAATATTAGTCCTAGCACAGCATGGCTGTTACTGTGCACAATGTTCTCCTCGTTCTGCTCACTTCACTCAGCATCAGACCATACAAGTCTTTCCAGGTTTTTCTAAAGTCAGCCTGTTCATCATTTCTTACAGCACAATAGTATTCCATTACATTCATATACCACAACTTGTTCAGCCATTCTCCAGTTGATGGGCATCCTCTCAATTTCCAATTCTTTGCCACCACAAAAAGAGTTGCTATAAATATTTTTGTACATGTGGGTCCTTTTCCCATTTGTATGATCTCTCTGGGATACAGCCCTAGAAGTTATTTCTGGGTCAAAGGGTATGCACATTTTTATAGCCCTTTGGGCATAGTTCTGAATTGCTCTCCAAAATGGTTGGATCATTTCACAACTCCACCAACAAAGCATTAGTGTTCCAATTTTCCCACATCTTCTGCAACATTCATCATGTTCCTGTTTTGTCATGTTGACCACTGTGCTTACTCTTTGACCAAGCAATACCCCTATTAGGTGTAGACCCCAACATGATCAAAGAAAAAGGAAAAAGATCTATATGTAGCAGATTTATTTACAGCAGCTGTATTTGTAGTTAGTGACAAAAAGTTGTAATTGAGGGAATGTTCATCAGTGAAGGAATGGCTAAACAAATTGTAGCATATTATTGTGATGGAGTAATTACTACTGTGCTATAAGAAATGATGAGGTATAAGTGATGTCGTTTGGGGGTGGAGCCAAGATGGTAGAGTAAAAGCTGGGACTTGCTTGAGATGTGCCCCAAACCCCTCCAAATATTTGTGAAAAATGACCCTAAACAGATTCTAGAATAGCAGAACCCACAAAAAAGACAGAATAAAACAAAGGTCTACTGTGGTGGGCTGGGAGAGGAGCACAGTTCAGCATGGGCTGTTCAGGCAAAGATGGGGCCCCAACAAAGCTGGAGCAGGCCTCAGGGGACTGAATAATGGGCAGTTTTGGTTTCCAGACTTAAACCATAAACACCAAAGACAACTTAGAAGGTCAGTAGGAAATGTTTGTTGGACCTGGCTGAGAGAGGAGTGGGGTTTGGCGACAGTGCGGGCAGCACCCTGGGGTGGCAGTGGCAGGAGCTGCTTTCAGAGCTCTTGGCCCACAGACTGTGGGGAGATCAAGCAGCTGATTGGAGGGGGACTGCAGAGATGTCTTTGCTGGCATTGAGGCAGAATTATCTTACTTTGCCTATGCTTGGATACAGGTAGCACTACTGGGAGGAGGTCCTAGGGCAAGGAGGAGCTCTGGCATGGTGGAGCTTGCAGTGACAGTGTAGATGGAATCCTCCTCACAGTTCCAAGGCAGAAAAGAGTGCTTGTGGTCACTCATAGACCAGAGCACAGGCTAGGAAAAGAGTAACACGTCTCCTTGGATCATACCATCTTGGAAGAACTGAAAATTTACAGGCCCTTAAAAATATTTCTGAAAATAGCTGCACAAAACCCACGAAGGTTGGGACAGTAAACCCTCCACACTGGAAGCAGAGCCCTACCTTAACAAAGAGTTAAGAAGTCAAGTATTTGGAGAACGTGAGCAAATGGTGGGGAAAAAATCAGATTAAAGAATCTTACTTTCTTGACAAATATAACCAGAAGAAGACAACAAAGTCAAAGCTCCTATATCCAAAGCCTCCAAGAAAAACGTGAGTTGGTCTCAGGCCATGGAAGAGCTCAAAAGGGATTTTGAGAAGCAAGTAAGAGAAGTAGAGGAAAAATTGGGAAGAGAAATGAAAGTGATGCAAAAAAATCTTGCTAAAGGAGACCCCAAAAATACTAAAGAAAGTAAAACCTTAAAAAATAGACTAACCCAAATGGCAAAAGAGGTCCAAAAAGCCAATGAGGAGAAGAATGCCTTAAAAAGCAGAATTGGCCAAAGGGAAAAGGAGGTCCAAAAGTTCACTGAAGAAAATATTTCCTTGAAAATTAGAATGGAGCAAATGTTAGCCAGTGAATTTATGGGAGATGAAGACATTGTAAAACAAAAGCAAAAGAATGAAAAAATAGGAGACAATGTGAAACATCTCATTGGAAAAACAACTGACCTGGAAAATAGATCCAAGACAGATAATTTAAAAATTATTAGATTACTAGAAATCCATGATCAAAAAAGAGCCTAGATATCATCTTTCAAGAAATTATCAAGGAAAACTGCCCTCATATTCTAGAACCAGAGAGTAAAATAAAAATTAAAAGAATCCATTGATCACCTCCTGAAAGAGATCGCCAAAGGAAAACTCTTAGAAATATTATAGCAGAATTCTAGAGTTCTCAGGTCAAGGAGAAAATATTGCAAACAGCCAGAAAGAAACAATTCAAGTATTGTGTAAACACAATCCAGATAACACAAGATTTAGCAGCTTATACAGTAAGGGATTGGAGAGCTTAGAATATGATATTCCAGAGGGCAAAGGAGCTAGGATTACAACTAAGAATCACCTACCCAGTAAAATTGAGTATAATCCTTCAGGGGAAAAAAATGGAAATTCAATGAAATAAGGACTTTCAAGTATTCTTAATGAGAAGACCAAAGCTAAATAGAAAATCTGACTTTCAAATACAAGACTCAAGAGAAGCATGAAAAGGTAAACAGGAAAGAGAATCATAAGGGACTTATTAAAGTTGAACTGCTTATATTCCTGCATGGAAAGATGATATTTGTAACTCATGAGACCTTTCTCATATTAGGGTAGTTGAAGGCTATATATATTTATATTTATATTTATATATATTTATTTATTTATTTATATATATTTATATATACACACACACATATATGTATGTATGTATGTATGTAAATACATACATATACATACATATATGTATGTGTGTGTATATATAGAGAGAGAGACAGAGACAGAGACAGAGAGAGACAGAGAGACAGAGACAGAGAGAGGTCACAGGGTGAGTTGAATATGAAGGGTTGGTATCTAAAAAATAAAATTGAAGAGTGAGAGAGGATTGTACTGGGAGAAGGTGAAAGGTAAAAACAGAATGAATGGGGTAAATTATCTCACGTAAAAGAGGCAAGAAAAAGCTCTTACAGTGGAGGGGAAGAGGTAGGAGGTGAGAGGGAATAAGTGAACCTTACTCTCTTCAGATTTGGCTTAAGGAGGGAATAACATAAACACTCAGCTGGGTACAGAAATCTATCTTACCCTATAGGAAACTAGGGGGGGAAGGGCATAAGAGAGGGGAGAATGATAGAAGGGAGGGCAAATCGAGGGGCATTATCAGAGGCAAATATTTTTTGGGAGGGACAGGGTCAAAGGAGAAAATAGAATAAACGGGGAGTAGATAGGATGGAGGGAAATATAATTAGACTTTCACGACATCACTATTATGGAAGTGTTTTACATGACTACACATGTATAACCTATATTGAATTGCTTGCCTACTCAATGAGGGTGGGTGGGGAGGCAGGAAGGGGTAGAATTTGGATCTCAAAGTTTCAAAAATGAATGTTAAAAATTGTTTTACATGCAACTGGGAAATAAGATATAAAGGCAATGGGTTATAGAAATCTATCCTGCCCTACAGAAAAATAGAAGAAGGGAATAAGAAAAAAGGGAGTGACAGAAGAGAGGGCAGGTTGAGGGAAAGGGTATTCCAAATACATGCCATCATGCAGTGGTGGGAAGAGAGATATGGGAAGAAAATTTGGAACTGAAAATCTCATAGAAGTGAATGTTGAAAACTATAAATTAATTAATTAATAAAAAAAGAATTGATGAGGTGGGTGGTTTCAGAAAAAATACATGGCAAGAACTATATGAACTGACATAAAGCGAAGTGAGAAAAACTGGGAGATCCTTGTGACAGTAACAGCAATGTTGTAATGATCAACAGTGAGAGACTTGGCTACTTTGATCAATACAGTGATTTAAAACTATTTCCAAGAATTCATGATGAAAAATGCTTTCTACCTCCAGAGAGAGAACTGGTGATCTCTGACTGCAAATTGAAATATAATTTTCTCATTTTATTTTTTGTGTGATATGGCTAACATGGAAATGTGTTTTGCACGATTTCATATGTATGATTGATATCACATTGCTTGCCTTTTCAATGGTTGGGGGAAGAATGGGAAGAAGGGAGAGAATTTGTAACTCAAAATTTAAAAACAAAATAATCTTAAAAATAAATAATTTCTGAAAATCTTTTTTGAAGTAGACAAGATAAAGAAGTGAGAAAGGAATGAAAATAGATGCTCAATTCCAATCCTAGGTTATTTAACTCAGTGAATTGTACAGTGTTCCTGAAATTTCACCGATTGATTGTTATGCCTACCAAAAATGTCTGGCCAACTCACTAGACTGACAAGTGGACAACTCCTTTCAAGTCCTAGTGCCTATAACATTTTATATGGTATTGGACAAGGGTTTTCGTTTTCTCATTTGTCAAGAAGTTAGAATAAGTAATCTCTAATTGTCCTTATGCCTCTAAAATTCAGTTGGAAAATTCATATTTATTCCTCAAGAGAACAGAGTTTCTAGTACAGGGATTATTATTGTCTCTGTACAGTCATTACCTACCGCAGTACCTGGCACATAGGAGGCCCTCAATGCATGCTAGTTGATTGATGAGTGGGGGCCTGAAAAGTTATGGCTATGGCATTATCATTCTGATATCTGAGGTTTGTCCAAATGCTCCCAAATAATGACTTCAAATTCCCTGACACCAAGAAGAGTCTGAGAAAATGTTCTTTTACAGGAATACCGTGGGTTCATTTGACAATGCAGAACATTCACTGCCTGGAAATGATCATCAGGAAGTTAACGGTGTTGCAGATGTGTCAGGAGTTAATGATCTGTCTGGACTGCATACCTGATGACTTTGACATTGGGATTAGAAGCACAGGAAAGAAAGGAAACCAGGAGGCTTCTAGCCATGACTAGATTAGCTTCCTTTGTTTCTTGAGTTTTACTCACTTTGGACGAAAAGTAATTTCAGAGCCAGAAAATCTAGGGACTTATCCCAGGTCAAGAGTCATGAGGTCAGCCTAGGAAGTTAGTGACCTAGCTCTCATAAATGTGGTCCCAGGCAAAGGTCTTAGGTTTTAGCTAGTCTATGCATTCTCCTAGAAACTTTCTTATTTTCCTTACTGAAAACAACTATAATCTTGCGGGGGAAATTTTAAGATTTGTGCCAGAAAAGGTTTGGAAGTTCATACAGGATTTAGCAGGAAATGAAACATACAGGGTGAATTACTCTGTTTGGGGCTTGGTCCCAGAGCTTTGTTCTTACCTTTCCCATTATAGCTACATAATTTAGAGAACAGTAAACAGGATACCTATTGTGGCTGAAGCTGACTTTCTGGGGAAGGAACCCTGACTTAATCCCTTTAGGAAAATTGCATAGTTCTGATAAGTTATTAGTTTCATTGTGATGTTAACCATTTGAAAGAAAAAGATGCTTGGTTCAGATGCCCTCTGAAGTGAGTTCAATCAGATTTTAAGAACCATTCATTGGTCAGTGGGGTAAAGATGGAAACTTTTGTAGATAGGACAATGTCAGAGCTACAAAAGGCCTTAGAGATCATCTCATGCGGTGTTTCCCAGCTGCCAGCTTGCAGCAAATTTTTACCAAGCCACAAAACTGAGCAATTATTATTATGAGCAATAAAAACTATTAGCAATTAGCTAATTATTATTAGCAGAGGTTCTTAATTCTTAAAACATACTTAAAGATCACTATCCTGCTTTGCCCCTTCTACCTGAAAAATATTTGTATCTAGGGTAAACATTAGCCTCACCTAGGGCGTACCTTGGAGAGGGGAGGAAGGAGACTCTGGAAAAAGAAATAGATCTTGGCATTTCTATGCCACTGAAGAAAGAAGACTAGGAAAAGAGGAAGCACACCCCAGATTGAACCTTCACTGTGAGAGACAGGTCTTTGTAAGGAAGAAGCTTGAGGTGAGGGGGAGGGAGGCAGGGACAGCTATGGGATAGCACAACTTGAATCATGGTATATCAGGGCTCTCTAAATTTCTTGCCCTGGGACAAAGCCCCAGTGGCCTTGCCCTAGTTATTAGCTATGCTTCCTACCCTCCCCCACTTTTTCTAGTTTCAAATCCCTCCCACCCTATTCCTCAAGATACCTTTCTTTAAGGGAAAAAAAAACATATTTTTTTCTGTTCTACAGTATGGTTTGGAATGGGAGACTTTTCTGTTAATAAAAACAATGATAATAACTATTCTTTATATATATATATAAATTTAAGATTTACAAAACACTTAGCATACATTATCTCATTAGAGATGGCATTGTGGATAGAGTTATAGATTTGGAGTCAGGAAGACCAGAATTCAAATTTGGCTTCAGATGCTTACTAACTGGGTGACCCTCAGCAAGTTATTTAATGTCTGTTTGCCTTAGTTTCCTCAACTGTAAAATGGGGATAATAGCAGCATGTATCCTCAGGGTTCTTGTGAGGATCGATTGATAAAATATTTTTAAAGGTATTTAGTATATTGTAGGCTTTATGTAAGTGCTTATTCACCTTCATTTGATATTCACAATAACCCTGAAAAGTTGGTGTTATACTTATCCAGATAAGGAAACTGAGGCAGAAAATGGTTAAGTGACTTACTCAGAGTCACATAACCAGTAAGTTTCTGAGGAAGGATTTGAACTCAGTTCTTCTTGATTCCAGACCCAGCATCTTATCTGCTAGTCCACTCAGCCACTAAATTCCTCATTTCAATCATTTACCTAAGGTCTCAGAACTATACTCTTTCCACAGCACCAAACTGTTTTTTTCACTCAGCTTTACTTATTTATTTGCCATTTGTTATCTATCTTATTTTATTAATTCAGTTAATTGTTTCTACATTCACTCATTCATTTGATTGCTTATCCATTCATTCATCTGAAAAGTATACAACATTGTCCATCACACTGCTTATTAGCGACAAAGTCAAGAATAGTATCTACTTTTTCTAAGTCCCCTTTTGATAGTGATGAAATTATCCAAATGGCCAGTAAAAAACAGTAGCAATTAAAAATAAACATGACATTTGGAAGATTCTTAAAGAGTATAGAATGAATCATTCATACATAAATCCTCACATACCAGTAAGGATATTCTCTTTCATATCATTTATTTGTTTTTAATTTGATTTTATTTTAAATTTATGGAATAAAACAAGCATTTCTATAACATAGTACAACAACAACAGCAGCAACAAAAAAGATTATTGTACATGAAACTGCAAATCTACTATGTACAATTTGCTATTCCTTTCAAATATACAATACAATTACCATGTAAATTTATTCCCCTCCCCCAGAGATGGCTACCATTAGACACAAAGATAGATAGATAGATAGATAGATAGATAGATAGATAGATAGATAGATAGATATGTGAGTGGGTCTGTGTGTGTCTCTGTGTGTGTGCGTGCATGTGTGTATAAAATTTACTATACATACTTCTGTGTCTTGGTTCTTTCTCATGGTGCAGATAGCATCTTTAATTTGGGTATTTTTAAAAGACAAAATAACTTATTCACTCAAAATCATTCTTAAAATAATATTACTATACATAATGTTCTCTCGGTTCTGCTCATTTCACTCTTCATTATGTTGTACAAGACTTTCCATGTTTTTTTTTTCTAAAATCATTGAGCTCATCATTTCTTATAGCAAGGTAGCATTCCATCACAATTATATACCACAATTTGTTCAGCCGTTCCCCAATTTATAGGCATCCCTATAATTTCCAGTTCTTTGCCACCACAAAGGGAGATGCTGTGAACATTTTAGAACATATAGGTTCTTTTCCTTTTTCCTTAGTCATCTTTGGAAATAGACCAAGTAGTGATATTATTGGGTCAAACGGTATATAGGTAGTTTAATAACTCTTTGGGCATAATTGCAGATTGCTCTCCAAAATGGTTGTATCAGTTTTCTCATCTGTAAAATGAGCTGAACAAGGAAATGGCAAACTACTCCCAAAAGAAAACCCCAAATGAATGCATATTATTATCTCCATTTTACAGTTGACCAAACTGAGGCAGACAAAGGTTAAGTGACTTGCTCACACAGCTAACAGGTATCTGAGGTCATGTTTTCCTGACTCCAGATATGGCCCTCTATCCACTATGCCACCCAGCTCCCCTAAATGAGATGAGCCATCTACCCACAATATTGAGACCTTCATCCAGAAGTCTTCATTAAGTTCTAGGAATGCCATCTTGTAATGTTGGGCTGACTAGAAGTTGATAGTAAAGATGGAGTCTAAAGACAATCTGGGTTAATGACCTGTATCTCAAAGAAGAAAAAAAAAACAGGCCTTCAAGATTCAAGTGAAGTCAGAAGAAGAATGTTTTATTGTTTTTATTACTATGCTATTTCATTAAATGACTTTGCTTTTAAAGAATTGCATCAATAATAATATTGCAACAGTAAGAATAATAGCTAGCATTTATGTAACACATAAATCCTCACCTACCAGTAGCTTTATATGTGTGTATGTATGTATGTCTAATCTCATTTGCCACTTATAATAATCCTCTCAAATATTGTTCTATTATCCCAATTTTCAAGTTGAGGAAATTAAGGTTGAAAAATGTTAATTGACTTGCTCAAGGTCATGTAGATAGTAATTATCTGAGGCAGAGTCTGAACTCAGGTTCTCTTTATTCCATGTTTGACACTGTATCCACCATGCTTCCTTGATGCCTCACATCTTTTGATTAACTAGTAAATGAAAACACATCAATGGGGGCTTATAAGCTCTAGTTTTGAGTGAATTGTGACTCTAAGAGCAACTTGCCCCTGGGTTGACTCTCTTGAAGCTGTCTAAAACACTGTGTTGGTTTTTGCCACTACCAGTTTAGTTGAATGCATGTGATACTGCTGGGAGAAAGATGAAATAGGATACACCATCTTCTTGAACTGTACTTGGAACATATCCTTGGAATATCCCTGCCTGTCACCAAAGCTTCCATGAGTAGGAGCTGATCACACCATCCACTTAATAGGAGAGGATATTGCTGCACCTGAGATCATCCTGGCCTATACAGTGGGGAGCAGAGTTTGTGGTGGAAGGAAACCAAGTGAATGAAGGGAAAAAAAACTGACTGAGACAGGGAATGGAGAAGTGTGACTACTGATACCTGGGTGTTAGAGGCAAATCTTCTCTCTCTTTGTGCTGTCATTGTGGTGTGTGAAGAAGTTATGGATATTTCTGACAGTTTGAGATCATGGCTTATCATGAGTTCACACAAGGATTAGAAGAGTGAATGATGATGATGGATGCAGCCTAGAGTTGGCCACCTGATTTATACCAATTGATCTTACTCCAAATTCCAGTCCCTAAAAAAGGGTACCTGACGGTGAATATTATGCGTACGTGGCAATCACTAAGATATTATGTAACTTCAGACAAGCCTCACCTTTCCATAATTCTTTCCTCTTCTTCAAAACCTGACCTTATCTATCTTACAGGATTTCTGTGGGGATTGAAATGAGACAGCAAATAAAAGCAAGGCTATACTGATGAGAGTGCTGCATTTGAAATCAGAAGTTCTGGACTTAAAATTGGCTATGCTATCTGTGAGATGTTAGATAGATCACTTCTCTTTGGATGTCAGTTTGTTGTGAAATGAAGAAGTTTGCCAGAAGACCTCCAGGTTACTTTTTATTCTAAAATCTTCCATCTTCTATCCATCTACATCTGGATTTGCAACTCAGCAATTCTTATCTCTGACTCTTGTAATACAGACCTCCTTCCAAGGTTCAGTTTAGATGAATTTTAGAAGAAGCTTTCTCTAACTTGCCCAGCTATTGGTTCTTTTTTCTTCTTTATATTTCTTCATAGTACCTTTTATATACTTTGTATTTCTTTATCTGTCTCCACATAGTCTCTCTTCAATAGAAATGTAAGCAAGTAATTTTTTGGTTATATCTCTGTATTCCCAGCACCTACCCCAATGCCTTGTGTGTAATAGAAACTTAATAAATGTTGATTGTGTTATATTGGAACCACTTTGGAAAATTAGAGCATTTTAGAAATAATAAATGGCATTTATTAATTCCTCCAAAAACACACAAGTATAGCATTCTGTTCATTGAAGGAAGCATAACAGACGGTTGATTCAAACCTTGCAATCCCATTGGTTCCTTGCACTGAAGTGGGAAAGAAACATGTTGACACTAACATTTTTGATGGATTAAAGTGAAAGAGATGCAACACACTTGGGCTTCCAACAGGTTTCCATGGAAACTCCGCTGACTCTTGGAAGGGCTCCAAGTCACAAGAGTAATACTTCAGCTCGAAGGAAGATGATCAAAGGAGTTTACTTTTTGGTTGAATTCTCATGCTTCTCCAAGTTTTGAATGAAAAATAGATTAATAATACACAGTATTTATGCATTTATGACTTACTTTTTTTTAAAGTTTTCTTTACATATGCACAGTCATCTGTAATTTTCTATAGTATGCTACAAATAAAAAAATTATATTTAATTATCTATGGCCCACCCAAGAACAACCAAAATGATCAATGTGAAATCCTCAGATGTCAAGGGATGACTACACAAATCAGGTAGAACAAATATGGAGACAGCCTAGCAAAGGCTACCTGTTGGATGCTTCATCTCTTTTACTTAATTACATCAAAATATTCATTGGCATTAAATCCAAATACATTTGTTTTCCAGATCAATGCATAGAGCTAATGGGGCATGGGAGATGAAATATCACACACAGAGAGCATTATGTTGACTTCCCCAAGATCACACTGGTAGGTAATTGCAGATGCCAGGTCCTGTAATTCCAAATTTAACGTTCAAAAGAACATAGTATAGTGCATTTGGCCCTTGTGCTCCTTTCATTATAGTAATAGCATATAGCCTTACAAGTGAGAAAAGAAGAATGAATCACACAAAAGGAAGGAAAGAAGGTGAAGAAAAGAAAATAGAGAAGGAGGAGAGAATGTGAAAGATAAGAAAGAGAGAGAGGAAAGGGGGAAAAAAAGATCTGCGGAAGGGATTGTTAGAAGGTTGTAAATAGTCTGCCTATGTGCCACCCCACGGTGCTAGTGAAACAGCCTACCCGTTCTTGACTTTAAGTAAAATGAAAGACAAGTGGACTGAGTTGCTTTCTTCAGGGGGAAAGGGAAAAAAAGTCATTTATTGAGGGCCTATATTCCAGGCACTTTACACATATTAATTTATTTTGTCTTCACAATAACTCTGGAAGGTTGAACAGGATCTATTATCATCCACATTGTGCAGTTGAGAAAATACATACATAGATTTATTAAAAACAGTTAAATTTTGTTAAAAGTTTCAATGTGCTAAAGAACTATAGGCTATGCATTCTCTTTGGGAATACATCTTCTTTGTCGCTCTACCATCCAGACTCAATTACATGATTTTCTTCCCCAGTGATCATATTGTGCTTTTGTGCTTTTCACAGAAGAAGGAAATTCATGAAGCTGGTATTGCAGCTGCATTTGTGGCTATGAAGACTCTTTATAGTGTGCTAATACTAATGTCTCTTGCATAGAAACAGCAACTTTTTAATGGATGTAGTATTTTGTTTCACTTGGTTTTTATATTAAATAAATATCAGAACTATTAAAAATAAAGGCTTAGATTGGGGCATAGAGATATTTGAGGTTTTTCACTTTTGTGGGGATCCTATGCCCCTAATCCTCATGAATGTTAAGGGACAACTGTATTTCTAAAAATAATTAAGCTTTTTTTAAGGCTCACCTCAAAGGCCACCTCCTACAAAAGTCCTTTTCTGATTCCCCAGTTGTCTATTTTCACCTACCAGCACCTCCCAATCCTGCCAAAATTAGTTTATACATTTTGTATATTTTTACTTCAATTATCCAGGTCCAAATTGTTTCCCTTTTCCCCACCTCATTGAGAAGGAAGAAAAACAAAACTTGCTACAAATATATAACCAAGCAAAACAAATTCCCAAATTGGCCAAGTCCAAAAAACAAAACAAAACAAAACAAAAACATGCATGACCTTCTATCTTTACTCTGAGTCCATCACCTATCCAGAGATCAATGGCATGTTTCATCATGATTCCTTTAAAATTGTGGCTGTTGGGGCGGAGCCAAGATGGCAGAGTAAAAGCAATGACTTGCTCTCCCCCAAACCCCTCCAAATACCCATAAAAAAATGGCTCTAAACAAATTCTAGAGCAGCAGAATCCACAAAAAGACAGAATGAAACAAATTTCCAGCCCAAGACAACCTGAGTGGTTGATTAGAAAGGTCTACTATGCCATGCTGGGAGAGAAACACAGTTCAGCTTGGGCATTCAGGCAAAGACCAGGCTTCAGTGAACCTGGAGCAGGCCTCAGAGGACTGAATCACATGCAGCTGTGGTGGTTTCCAGACCTTTCAACCCACAAATGACAAAGACAACTTAGAAGGTCAGTAGAAGGGCCAGCTAGGTGGTACAGTGGATAGAGAACTGGCCCTGGATTCAGGAGGACCTGAGTTCAAATCTGGCCTCAGATACATAACACTTCCTAGCTGTGTGACCCTGGGCAAGTCACTTAACCCCATTGCCTAGCCAAAAAAAAAAAAAAGAGGGTCAGTAGGAAAACTCTGTGACCCTGGTGAGAGAGAAGCTTAGTCTGAGCCCCAGGCCTGGCATAGCCCTGGGGCGGCAGCTGCTTCCAGAGCTTCAAGCCCACAGACTGAGGGGGAATTGAGTGGCTGATCAGAAGGGGATTGCAGGGATTTCTTTGCTGGTGCTAAGGCAGGATTCTCTTGTTTTGCCTGTGCTTGGATCTGGGTCACAGTTCTGGGTGGCAGTCCTGGGGCAAAGAGGAGAGCTGGTGTGGTAGAACTTGTAGTGGCGATGCAGAGTGAATCCTCCTCGCAGTTCCAAGGCAGACAAGAGTGCTTGTGGTCACTTATAGACCAGAGCACAGGCCAGGAAAGGAGTAAGCACCTCCTCTGATCATGCCATCTTGGAAGAACTGAAAATTTACGGGTCCTTAGAAGTATATCTGAAAACAGCTGCACAAAACTCCTGAAGCTTGGGACAGTATACCTTCCACATTGGAAGCAGACCCCTACCTTAACAAAGAGTTTAAAACTCAAGTAATTGGCTGGGATCATGAGCAAACTGAGCAAAAAAGTCAGACCATAGAATCCTTCTTTGGTGACAAAGAAGATAAAAACATACAACCAGAAGACAACAAAGTCAAAGCTCCTATATCCAAAGCCTCCAAGAAAAATATAAATCAATCCCAGACCATGGAAGAGCTCAAAAGGGATTTTGAGAAGCAAATAAGAGAAGTAAAGGAAAAGGGAAGAGAAATCAGAGTGATGCAAGAAAATCATGAAAAACTAGTCAACAGCTTACTAAAGGAGAGCCCCCCCAAAAAAATACTGAAGAAAATAATACCTTAAAAAATAGTCCAACCCAAATGACAAAAGAGCTCCAAAAAGCCAGTGAGGAGAAGAATGCCTTAAAAAGCGGAATTGGCCAAATGAAAAAGGAAATCCAAAAGCTTACTGATGAAAATACTTCCTTAAAAATTAGATTGGAGGGGCAGCTAGGTGGCTCACTGGACAGGGCACAGGCCCTGAAGTCAGGAGGACATGAGTTTAAACCCAGCCTCAGACCAAACACTTGACACTCACTAGCTTTGTGACCCTGGGCAAGTCACTTAACCCCAATTTCCTAAAAAAAAAAAATTAGATTGGAGCAATTGGAAGCTAGTGACTTCATGAGAAATCAAGACATCATGAAACAAAACTAAAAGAATGAAAAAAAAAAGGAGAATGTGAAATGTCTCATTGGAAAAACACTTGACCTGGAAAATAGATCCAGGAGAGAGAATTTTAAAATTATTGGAGTATCTGAAAGCCATGGCCAAAAAAAGAGCAGATACTATCTTTTAAGAAATTATCAAGGAAAACTATCCTGATATTCTAGAACCAGAGTGTAAAACAGAAATTGAAAGAATCCATTGATCAACTCCTGAAAGAGATCCCCAAAGGATACCTCCTAGGAATATTATGGCCAAATTCTAGAGTTCCCAGGTCAAGGAGAAAATATTGCAAGCAGCCAGAAAGAAACAATTCAGGTATTGTGGAAATACAATCAGGATAACACAGGATTTAGCAGCTTCTACATTAAGGGGTTAGAGGACTTGTGATATGATATTCCGGAGGGCAAAGGAGATAGGATTACAAACAAGAATCACCTACCCAGCAAAACTGAGTATAATCTTTCAGGGGAAAAAAATGGATATTCAGTGAAATAGAGGACTTTCAAGTATTCTTGACAAAAAGACCAGAGCCAAATAGAAAATTTGACTTTCAAATACAAGACCCAAGAGAAGCATGAAGAGGTAAACAGGAAAGAGAAATCATAAAGGACTTAATAAGGTTGAACTGTTCACATTCCTGCATGGAAAGATGATATTTGAAACTCATGAGACCTTTGTCATTTTCAGGGTAGAAGAGAAAGAGGGGGAGATAGAAGAGAAGGCAGGAAAAAATTATATGTATAGATAGATTGATATATAGAGGGAACAAGGTGAGTTAAAGATGAATGGGTGATATCTGGAGAATAAAATTAAGGGGTGAGATAGGATTATACTGGGAGGAGAACGTGAGAGGTAGAATGGGGTAAATTATCTCACATAAAACAGATAAGAAAAGGCTTTTACAGTGGAAGGGAAGTGGGAGAAGGTGAGAGGGAATGAGTGAATCTTATTCTTATCAGATTTGGCTTAAGGAGGGAATAACATACACACCCAATTGGGTATGGAAAACTCTTTTACCTTACAGGAAAATAAGGGGGAAGGGGATAAGACAGCATGGGGATGAAAGAGGGAAGGGTAGATTGGGGGAGGAGGTAAGCAGAAGCAAACACTTCTGAAGAGGGACAGGGTCAAAAGAGACAATGGAATAAATGGAGGGGGGCAGAATAGGATGAAGGGAAATATAGTTAGTTTTCCACAGCATGACTACTACGGAAGTGTTTTGCATGACTACACAAGTTTAACCTGTATCAAGTTGCTTGCCTTCTTAATGAGAGTGGGTGGGGAAGGAGGAAGGGAGAAAATTTAGAACCCAAAGTTTTAAAAACAAATGTTAAAAAATTGTTTTCATGAAACTGGGAAATAAGATATACAGGCAGTGGGGTATAGAAATCTATCCTGCACTACAGGAAAATAGAAGAGGAAGGGGATAAGAGAAGGAGGGGGAGATAGAAGAGAGGGCAGATTAGGGGAAAAGGTATTCACAATGCACAGTGTCTTGGGGTTGGGGAAGGGACGAGATGGGGAGAAAATTTGGAACTCAAAATCTTGTGAAAATGAATGTTGAAAACTAAAAATAAATTAATGAATCAAAAATGATTGTGGCTATTTATTCTGTTGATCAGAGTTCTTAAGTCTTTCAAAGTTGGTTGTTTTTATGGTGTTGGTATCATATAAATTGTTGTTCTACTTCTTTGAATTTCATTTATATCAGTTCATACAAATTTTCTCAGGTTTCTCTAATATCGTACACTTAGTCATTTCTTATACCACAATAGCATTCCATTAAAACATTTTACATATTTTGTATTTATTTATCCATATACATGTTGTTTCTCTTCAGTAAAATATAAGTTCCTTAATGGCAGAGACCGTCTCATTTTGGGGAGGGGCAATTGGGGTTAAGTGACTTGCCCAGGGTCACACAGCTAGTAAGTGTCAAGTGTTTGGTCTGAGGCCGGATTTGAACTCACTTCCTCCTGACTTCTGGGCCGGTGCTGTATCTGCTGCACCACCTAGCTTCCCCTCAAGCATTCTTGATGAAAAGACTAGAGCTGAATAGAAAATTTGACTTTCAGATACAAGACTGAAGAGAAACATGAAGAGGTAAACAGGAAAGAGAAATCATAAGAGACTTACTAAGGTTGAATTGTTTACATTCTGCATGGAAAGATGGTATTTGTAACTCATGAGTCCTTTGTCAGTATTAGAGTAATTGGAAGGAAAAAAATTATATGTATGTATATATAGATAGATAGATGGGTAGATAGATTAATAGAGGGCGCAGAGTGAGTTGAAGATGAAGAGGTGAGAATAAAATCTGAAGAATAAAGTTAAGGGGTGAGAGAGGATTATACTGAGAGAAAGAGAAAGGGAGAGGTAAAATAGGGTAAATTATCTCACATAAAACAGACAAGAAAAGGCTTTTACAGTGGAGGGGAAACGGGGGAAGGTGAGAGGGAATGAGTGAATCTTATTCTCATCGGATTTGGCTTAAGGAGAGAATAACACACACACTCAACTGGATATGGAAATCTATCTTACCCTACAGAAATAGAGGGGGAAGGGGACAAGAGAGCAGGAGGATGATAGAGGAGAGGGCAGATTAGGGGAGGGAGTAATCAGAAGCAAACACTTCTGAGGAGCAACAGGGTCAAAAGAGAGAATAGAATAAATGGGGGGTGGAATAGAATGAATGGAAATATAGTTTGTTTTTCACAACATGACTACTATGGAAGTGTTTTGCAAGACTACACATGTACAACCTATACTGAGTTGCTTACCTTCTCAGTGAGGGTGAGTGGGGAGGGAGGAAGAGAGAAAATGTGGAACCCAGAATTTTAAAAACAAAAGTTAAAAAAAATTGTTTTCACATGCAACTGGGAAATAAGATATACAGGCAATGGGGTATAGAAATCTATCCTGCCTTCTGGAAAATTGAAGGGGAAGGGGATAAGAGAAGAGGAAGAGAGATAGAAGGAAGGGCAGATTAGGGACATTCAGAATGCATGCCATCTTGGGGTGGGGGGAGGGATGAGATGTGGAGAAAATTTGGACTCAAAATCTTGTGGGAGTGAATGTTGAAAACAAAAAATAAATTAATTTTTTTAATGGGGTGATTCCACCCCTATGACTTCTGAGTGACACCCAGAGATTTCCAGAGAGGGATGTTGGAAGGCTGGCACTTCCTCACCCCAGCCCCATGGTACATACTTTCATGGGGAAGCTAAAGCAGGGGACTTAAATAAGTAAACTTGTTCCTGAGACCCTGGCTGCTGCACCTGGTATGTGTTTCCTTTCCTATGGAGGTGATAGAACATCACTATAGAGGTAGACATGTCTAGCCTTGGAACCCACCTTGTGAGTTCTAGAGGTGTAGGGGTCCTGAATTCATGGGAGTTAGCCGACTGGCAAAAGAAATTCCTGCCTCAGAGAAGATGCCACCAACAAGAGAAGGAGCTCAAACTCTGGCCTGGCTTGCTAGAAGACATGGAATTTGAGGGACAGGGTGAGCCAAGGGGAAACGTAAAAGAACAATTAGAAGTCTTATAAATTGTTTCATGTTTAGATGATTTTAAGAACCAGTCTCTTGCCATAATGTAGCAGTGACTAATATTGCTGTTTGTTTAAAATTGTTTTTGTATAATGCAGTCTTATGATTATTTTACATTTGTTTTCTTTTTTCTTATAGGTAGGAAATAAATATCATCGCATACATGATGCATATTGTACTATGTGCTAGGCACTGTGCTAAGTGCCAGGAATATAAATAGAAACAAACAAAAAAAAAGATAGTCCTGCCTTCAAGGAGACTGCATTCTAATGGAAAAGGAAAACACATACAAGATAACTGAAAAGCAGGTAGGGAAGTGCCCTTTGCACATGGTGGAGAAAGAAGTCCAGAGGGTCAGGAGTAGAACCCAGAAAAGAACGAAGGAATTAAGCTGGCCTGGGTCCTTCTTACAACCAGAAGTTCTGTGAGAGAAATCAACGAATCAGAGGAAGGAGCCAAAAGGAGAAATTTTAGGATAAGAAGGCCACTGAGACATTTTGGGAAAAGGAGTCTAAAGAGAGAAATGAAAGAAGAAGGAATTCTACAAAAATGACCAGAATTTTGTAAGACTGTTCACATACAAAGAAGTTGCTAATTCTGATCTCATCCAACCCCCTTTTCAGGGAAGGAGTCTCAGAGAGGTAATAATAATATTATATACTGCTTACTATGTTCCAGACACTGTGCTAAGTGTTTTATAGATATTATCTCATTTGATTCTCACTCTCACACATATCCTTACCCTATTTGATCCTGACCTTATGAAACAGCTACTTTTATGATCCGCATTTTACAGTGGAGAAAACTGAGACAAAGAGAGATTAAGTGACTTGCCCAAGATCAGTGTCTGATGTTGGATTGTATGTCAGGTCCTCCTGACTTCAGGGCCGGTGCTCCATCCACTGCACCACCTAGCTTCCCTCCTTAAGTCAATAAAACTCAAGGCACATAATAAGTACTTAATCAATGCTTAAGTTTAATAGAATTAAAATCACTTCTGCTCTCTGATGTCTATTTCCTCCTCTATAAAATCATAACTTTACAATAGATGATCTCTAAAAAAAAATCTCTTAAAAAAACAATTTATTAAATGCCTATTACAAGGTGCATGATTCTAGGCCCTGTGGGAGTTACAAAGAAGTGTCATTTCATCTATGATGTAACTGAGTCTCCTGGTATTGACAAAGGGCACACAGAAAGGGCACCCATGGATTAGTTGTAATCTCCATCCACCTATCCACTATACACCACCTGCTACATCAGTGATTCCACAGACTGATGTCAATATTTCAGTATAAACAAGCATTGTTCTGGGTGCCAGGCATGCAAACACAAAAAACAAAATCAAAAAAAAAAATTAAAAGAAAAAAAGAAAAAACAAAATCAGAAATGGTTCTTGTTCCTAAACAGGTTGTTGTTGTTTATCCTTCATTTCTGAAGAGGAGCAAATGACATCACCAGTGATTTAAGTGAGCCAGAGTGGCACAAAGTCATCAGCCTCCCATGCTCTTTCAGAGTCATGGACATCCAATGCCAAAACCAAAGTCAAGATGGCTAGTGCTGACTTGGGATATAGCAGATGATCTTGGCTCTCAGATGACTGGCCATGCTCTAAGCATTCCACATCAACCACTTCAGCCCCCTTGACGGCTGTTGGAACAAATAGTTATCTACTCATTCTATAAGAAGCCTTCACCAAATCCGGTCTCAAACCAAACACTTGACACTTACTAGCTGTGTGACCCTGGGCAAGTCACTTAACCCCAACTGCCTTCAAAAAAAAAAAGGAAAAAAAAGAAGTCTTCACATGTTTGGGGTAGACATCCCCCTAACTCATGGAGTTATCTAAGGCTTATCAGTTACCCTCAATCTAATTTAGCCTATCTGCCAAAATGGTTTTGCTGGGATGTGGCTGCTACACATGCTGCAGCTTCTTGGAGCCACATGGGAGAGTTGGATGAAGGTAGACAAGGAGGGTGGATAAACAACCCTGAAAAAGGCTTGATAAGCCCTCCCACCAGAGGTCTATTCCTCCCGGAATACATCATATCTCATGTAAACAGATGTGTTAACAAAAATTAATTTAAGAAGGGAGGAAGAGCACTTACCCTTAGGGATGTGGGGATTTAAGAACAGCACCTGAACCTGGACTTGAAAGAAAGTAAGGATTCTGAAAAGTAGAGATGTAATGGATGTGCACTCCTGGAAATGCATATGGGAATGTAGAGAGCTGATGCAATGACAAATTCGAAGTAAGGATAGTTAGAATGTAGAGTGCTTGAAGGGAATGAATGAAGAAAAGAATGAATGAATGCATAAGTTCTTCTTAAACATATCTTATCATGTCAAGTATTGTGTTAAATTCTGGATACATATATAAAAGTACATTCTAGTGGTGGGTAGAGAACATTTTTGAAAATTTATGGAGATGATGAGAGAATGACTCATCTTTTCCAGGAGCAATAACAACATCAATTTCATTGTGGCTCCAGAACTAGAAAGGAGAGGAGTAAGGCAGGTAAGATTGTTCACTGAGACAAAACAGCAAGATGGCTGATAAGAAGATGGCAAAGGTTGAGAGAGGTATGGTTGGGCCTAGACATAGTGTGACTCGTGGTATTCTCCCATACTTAGGGTAGGAGTTCTGAAAGTGAAAGGGTTAAGTACTACAGAGCATGTTTTCTGTAAAATAAGACTAGAAAACTTACTTATAGCAGAGGTAGAGGTGGGGCTAGGTGTTTAAAAGCCAAACTACAGAGAATTTTATCCCAAAAGTAATGGAATCCCCAAAGCTATTCAAGTGACATGGTCAGAATTGTGCCTTAGGAGAATTATTTAGTTGAGAGTGAGGATGGATTGGAGAGGAAAAATAGATCCAGCACCACAAGAACTTGTCCTGTCACCCAAAATGAAATGAATTTTCAGAGGTATTTCCATGAACCAATCGAACCAAGATCATTTTAATCTCTATTAAGCAGAGACTGTTTTCATGAAGTTGGAGTAGCCTGAAATCTGGAGCTAAGAGTAAAAGTTATAATTATACTTGATAATTGTACATTATTGTAAAGCTTCATATAAAGTGTAATTAAAGAAAGAGTGGGGAATCCCACCATTTCCCTTTCTTATTCCTTTTTCCCAGCTCCCACTTTGAGCAATCCAGTTACCTCCTCTAGGTCAAAATGTCCTACCTGTACCCTGTGGGTGGCTCCCCATTGAAACCAAGGGCCAGAAATAATTGCCTCTAGCAATCATCAGTGGGTGGTTCCACCTTTTACCACCTGAGGAGTGGTAAGCCAGCTGAGGTTGACACCCATACTTAAGGATAATATTAATGGAAGATAGCTACAGTTTTTTTAAAGTAACTTCATTCAATCCATTCTGACTGATCACTCTGAATACAACAGCCCCAGTGTTTCCAAGTATCTAATGGCCTTCCTTTAACCTCATCAGGGATGAGTTTGGGAAGCTTTCTCTGAATACCAAGCTAAATTAATATGAAAAGTTAATTGTTTTTGAGGAGGATGGAGAAAGGTAGAACTCCCAATACAGTACATGTTACTATATGTTAAAGAGTTGTTTTTGATAATGTGGGGGAGGGGGAGGAGGCAATAGAGGTGAAGTATGCTCTGGATTTGTGACTTCATTGGTGTATAAAACTCTAGGTATTGGAATTCTCTCCATTGATACAGACTAGCAATTCATCTATAATCTGTAGTCTTAAAGATTATAAATTGCATCAGCCACTGAGAGGTCAAGTAACTTGCCTCGAATGACACAGTCATAATGTGTCAAAGGTAAGATCTTAACCCATGTCTTCCCAACTTGAAGCCTAGCTTCATAACTGCTAGTTATCTTGCTTCACAATGATACTACAAATAATGGGCTTTTACAAAGCACTTAAAAATTCCCAAAATCATGTCTGACTCTTCCTTTTTCAGGGCAGCCAGGTGGTGCAGCAGATAGAATGCCAAGCTCAAAGTCAGGAAGACTCATCTTTACGAGCTCAAATCTGGCTTCAGAGACTTATTAGCTGTGTGACCCTGGGCAAGTCACTTAACCCTGTTTGCCTCAGTTCCTCATATGTAAAATGAGCTGGAGAAGGAAATGACAAATTTCTCCTATATCTTTGCTGAGAAAACGCTAAATTGGGTCACAAAGAGTCAAATAGGATTGAAACAACTGGACAATAAGAACAACAAAAGATGAATTTTTAGATGGGCTATGCTTTATATGAAATTGGGATTGTCTTGCAAAACCAGGGATGTGGATTGTCACTGATCAAATGACATAAAATATATAAGGCACTTGGGGGTTGGGAGGCAATAGAGAGGAAGTATGCTCTGCATTTGTGACATCATTGGTGTATAAAATTCTAGGTGTTGGAATTCTCTCCAGTGATATAGACTGGAAATTAACCTAGAAGTTATAGTCTTAGAGATTATAAATTGGATCACCCACTGAGAGATCAAATTTCTGAGTTCAGATTGGGCTCTTGGGGAAAAACACACATGTAACCAGGGCTCAAAGTCCATTTGCATAAAACTGTTTTCAAAATTGGTGGAAATTAATTACTCTAAGCCAACATATAGAGAGACTGACACTTTGAGTATCTACCCGCAGCTTAGCAGGTTAAAGGTTTTGGGGAAACCTCTCCTTGGGGGTCAACTTTTTCCCAGAGTGTTTCTCTCCCTTTAGGGAGAAGTCTCTGAAGGAACTCTGGAAACACATTTCTTCATACTTAAAGCTGAAAGCCAGAAGATCAGGATTTCTCTTCTTTCAAGTTCTAACCAACTCTGCTCCTTACATCCATATCTACCAGTGATAAGTCTTATGCAAATGGGCTTTGAACCTCTGATAACATACACAGAGAAAATTATAGTTGACAGAATGCTGAACTTGGGGTCAGAGGACATAAGTTATAATATCTACTCTGCTACCACTGAGTAGCTAGGTGGATCAGTGTGTCGAGCACTTGGCCTGGAGTTCTCTTCATGAGTTCAATTCTGACCTCAGACACTCAGCTTTGTGACCTTGGGTAAGCCACTTAACTCTATTTACCTCAGTTCTTCATCTGTAAAATGAGATGGAGAAAGAAATAGCAAACTGCTCCAATATCTTTGCCAAAAAAAACTTAAACAGGGTCACAAAGAGTTGGACATGACTGAAAATGACTGAACAACAACAAATATCCCTTACAGCTCCAGATCTATGATTCTATTTACAAAGTAATTTCTAGGCAACTGGGGTCTGGAAGGTGTGAACATAAGCTTTCCCGTAGGAGGTGGTATTTGAACTGAGCTTTTGAAGAAAGTGATTCCAGGATTCCACAGCATCAGGGCTATACAGGTTATACATGGGTGAGAATAAAATGGCCTGAATTTCTATAGTATTTTAATGTTTGTAAAGTGTGTTCCTCTTAAGAACCTTATGAGGGAAATAGTTCCAAGTATTGGTTATTATCATCTTCCTTTCAGAAAGGGGAAAACTTAAGATTGTAAAGGACTTATCCAGAGTAAAAGCTTATAGGTATAAAAGTTGGAATTTAAATTTAGCTCTCTTCTGATTCCAGATCCAATGTTCTTTGCACCATACCAAATGACAGCGGGCTGAAAGATAATATAGTGGAACATCATGGTTTTAATTTAGTGCTGTGCAAGAATTGCAAACAAAGTAGATGCCTGTCAATTGGGGAATGGCTAAAGAAATTAAGGTATATAAATGTGGTGGAATACTACTGTGCTATTAGAAATGGTATCTGTGATGAGTACAGAGATGCACGAAAAGATCTACGTGAACTGATGCAGAGTGGAGTAAGCAGAACCAAGAAAACAATCTACATAGTGACTACAACGATGTAAGTAGAAAGAACAATACAGCAAAAAATCAAAAGTTATTGCAACAAAATTATAAACATCAAGTGAGACTCGAATGAAGAGAAATGAGAAGACACGTCTTCCAGTCTATGCCTTCATAGAGGTGGGAAGTCCAGAGATGTTATACATTGCACATGTTTGGGGACTTTTTTCAATGTATCAATCAGTCGTGCTGACTTTTTTTCCTGTCAAGAAAAATACTGTCGTATGGGATTACTCTCAGGAAAGGAGAGAGGGAAGGATACATGGGACACTATGCTGATATAAGAAACAGAAAATATTATACGCCAAAAAAAGCATTTGCCTCCCAAACTGATTAAACTGTTTATATCCTTTGATCCAACAATACCACTAGTAGAGGATAAGGACCTATATGCAAAAAATTTTATATACGAATTCTTTTTGTGTTGGCAAAGAACTAGAAACCAAAGAGGCTCCCATCAACTGAGAAATGGCTAACCAAATATGATATATGGATGTAACTGAATATTATTGTGCCAACATAGTTTCAGAGAAACTTGGGAACACTTACATGAAATAATACAGAGTGAGGTGAGCAGAACTAGCAGAGTAATTAACTAAATAACAACATTGTTAAAACAAATAATTTTGAGGTACTGGCTAAGAAATAGGGAGGTGGATCAGTGGAATAGATAGGTACACAAGACACAGCAATCAATGACTATAGTAATCTACTGTTTGATAAACCCAAAGATCCCAGATTCAGGGATAAGAACTCACTCTTTGACAAAAACTGCCAGGAAAACTGGAAAAGAGTATGACAGAAACTAGGCATAGACCAAAATCTTATACCATATACCAAAATAAAGTCAAAATGGGTACATAATTTAGACATAAAGGCTGATACTATAAGCAAACTGGGAGAGCAAGGAATTGGTTTACCTGTCAGATTTATGGAGAACAGAAGAATTTATAACCAAACAAGAGATACAGAACATTATGAAATGCAAAATGGATAATTTTTATTACATTAAATTGAAAAGTTTTTGCGCAAACAAGATTTTTGCAACCAAAATTAGGAGGGAAGCAGAAAACTGGGAAATAATTTTTACAACCAGCATCTCTGATGAGGGTCTCCTTTCTAAAATACATAGAGAATTAAGTCAAATTTTAAGAATACAAGTCATTTCCCAATTGATAAATGGTCAAAGGATATGAGTAAGCAGTTTTCAGATGAAGAAATTAAAGCCATCTATAGTCATATGAAAAAATGCTCTAAATTACTACTTATTGATTAGAGAAATGCAAATCAAAACAACTCTGAGGTACCACATCACAACTATCAGATTGGCCAACATGATAAAACAGGAAAATGATAAATGTTTGAGAAGATGTGGGAAAATTGAAACACTAATGCATTGTTGGTGGAGTTGTGAAATGATCCAACCATTTGGGAGAGCAATTTGGAACTATGCCCAAAAGGCTATAAAAATGTGCATACCCTTTGATCCAGCAATAACTTCTAGGGCTGTATCCTAAAGAGATCGTACAAATTGGAAAAAGACCCACACGTACAAATAACATGTATAGCATATTTCTCTTTCTGTGGTGGCAAAGAATTGGAAATTGAGAGGATGCCTATCAATTGGGGAACAACTGAACAAGTTGTGGTATATGAGTGCAATGGAATACTATCATGCTATAAGAAATGATGACCAGGCAGACTTCAGAAAAACCTTGAAAGACTTGTATGGACTGATGCTGAGTGAAATGAGCAGAACCAGGAGAACATTGTACACAGAACAGCCACATTATGCAATAACTAACATTGAAAGAGCTAACTATTCTCAGCAATGCAAGAATCTAAGACATCTCCAAAATTCTCATGATTGAAAATGTTATCCAACATCCAGAGAAAGAACTGTGGAGCTTGAATGCAGATGGAAGCATACTATTTGCTCTTTTTTTTTCTTCTGTTTTTATTTGTTTTGTTTCTTCTTTCTTGTGGTTCCTCCTATTGGTTATAATTTTTCTTTACAACATGACTAAGGTGAAAATATGTTTAATAGGAATGTATATGTAGATCCTATACTAGATTGCATGCCATCTTGGGGAGGGAGATGGGAGGGAGGGGGAGAAAATTTAAAACTCAAAATCTTATGGAAGTGATTGTTGAAAATGAAAAATAAATTAATTAATTAAAAAATATTCACCAGGGGAAAAAAAGACCAACAATTTTGACTCTGATCAAACCACCATGATTCCAAGGGACGAATAATGAAACATATTTCCGATTCCTAACCAAGAGGTGATACTCAGGGCACAGAATGAGACTTAATTATTTTTGAACAAGGACAATGTGGGAAATTTCATTTTCTTGACTATGAATATTTTTGTAAGGAATTTTTATCTTTTTTTTGGATTATGGGAAGCGAGTGAGAAAGAGAATTGGGGAAAAAAACAATTTTATAGAGATGTTTGGCTATGAAATATTAACAATGTTATTAGGAAACAATGCTGGTCAGTACAATGTTAGATATGATAAAATACCATTCTGTCTTGTCCTCATAAACCATAACAATGTCTCAGCATAAAAAATTTTAAAAAATATTTAAAACAACAACAACAAAAAAGAAAATGTCCCAGCAATTCCAATATTTAGACAACATTCACAACTTAGAGAGACAAAAGAATATAATAGAAAGAATGCTGGATCTAGAATTAGAAAATCTGAGGTTCAAATCTTGTCTTCAACACTACTCATGAAAACTGGACAATTCACAACCTCTCTGAACTTTCCTTCCCTAACCTTTGAAATGAAAGCCAATGTGCCTCACATTGCTAAATAAAGCTGGAAAAACACCATAGAAATGTGAACTATTATAATTAAGTCAATTAAGCATTGAAATAAATATGCATATATCACAAAAGAATGAGTACCGCACAGGATGATGAATCATAGGCTAAAGAAACATTGGGGTTACTCATGAAAATGCACACATATTATTTACATTGATAGCTACTTAGTGGGTCCCTGTGGTGCTAGTATGATAGCCTGTGGTGCTGCCAATATGTTTGAAAAAACTAAGAATAAGCAATTATTAAGTAGATTGAGTACTTCAAACAAGAAGTCAAAAAATATGTTATCAATGTTAATGATTAAAAAATGGCAAAGCAAATAATATATTAGCATAATATTTTCTATTTCTTCATAGGCAGTTTTTCTTCTGTTAAATGTATCATAGAATGCCAGATTGGAAGAAAACCTCCTAAAATAATCTAGTTCATTCTGTGCCAGAACAGGCAATCTCTTTACATTGTCCTCCATGAATGATTGCCTAACCTCTCCTTCAAGTCCTCCTAGGTGGAGGAATCAACCACCTGTAAAAGCAATCCATTCTAGATTTGGATAGTTCTATTTGTGAAGAAGTTCTTCCTGATATTAAACCTGCATTTTTCTCTTTACAGTGTGTTTTACTCTCAATGGCCTACAGAAGGGGTGGGGAACCTGTGGCCTCGAAGCCACATGTGGCCTTCTAGGTCCTTGGGTGCCCTTTGGACTGAGTCCAAGTTTTACAGAACAAATCCTTTTATTAAGGGGATTTGTTCTATGAAGTTTGGATTCAGTCAAAGGGCCTCACTTGAGGACCTAGAGGGAGGGCCACATGAGGCCTCAAGGCCACAGGTTCCCCACCCCTGGCCTAGTAGAACAAGAGAAATCTCTTTCATAAAATAACCTTGTCAATACTTAAAGCAGTTATACCTTCCTCTATGTTAAATATAATTTATATGTTACATTAAATGATGTAAATGGGTGATTTAACTGATATTTCTAAAGAATTTTCCTACAAGTAAACTCACAAATTACAAGAAAAAAAAACATTTTCAGACCACACGACTTGATTTTTGATTTAGAACCTATGGACGCTGAAAGCCCCTGCCAACTTCTGTGTGATTGGAGGCCAGACACACCCTCCTTGAATCTCAGTTGCCTCATTTGTAAAATGGGGTTCGTTATAAAGGAGGGTCACATGCAGCTCTGATACTAAAGTTTCTACACGAAAATATAGTTTAAAGCTTCTTGTGAACATATTATGACATTCTAACCAACTGAATGGATTTAACACAAGCTGATGGTATCATTTAGACATTTCCCACTATACTGGCTGCAACATTTACTGCCACTGACATAGGGAAGGAATTGATTGGTTAATCCCTTCTAGGCACAATGCTTTCAATTCAGGTCACTGTCACCGAGCATTGTTGATACCTTAAGAGGTGTCACCAAAATGTTTTTCTTCCATATGCAGCCAGTTTACTCTTAAAACATATTGCTTACATATACACATCAGAATATTTGTTAATGCTGATTACAAACTAAGTGCCTGTGTTTCCATGTTAACAAAGAAAGAAAAGCACCAAGACTTTTAAAAATAATACATGTGAGGTGCCTTATGACTTTGTCAAATTATGAAAGATCTGTGAATTCATTGACGGGGATCATTCTTCCAATAATGCAGCTCACCATGCTTCTGTGTTCTAGTCAATAATTTCATTAATTGTTGTGCCCCACCCCCAAAAATATTGGCCAGTGGCTTAGTGATTCAATCCCATCCAATCCAATCCAATCCAATCCTACAAACGCTTAAAAATTACCTACTATGTGCAAGGTATTCTGCTGGGTGCTGGAGATATCAAGAGAAAAAGAAAATGGTCCCTATCTTCAAAGAGTTTATAGTCTACTAGAACAAGATTTTTCATACTTAGCTAATGTGATTCTTAGACAGTAGCTACATAATTCATCACCAGGTCTATACTTGGAATCTATGCAGGCTATGAAAATTTTCCAGAAGCTTGGTTTCCCTAAATTTGCCTAAAAACATTTTGTTGTCTATTCCAATACTCTGATGAAGTATAGGAGCAGAACCCAACACAATATGATAGAAAAAATATTATTATTAGAATCAAAAGATCCAGGTTTGAGCCCTAATTTTAATACCTTTTAGCTGTATGACCACTGACAAGATACTTTATTTGCCAAAGCCTCAGTTTCCCTATCTGCGAAATGAGCATCACAATACTGTCATTGTCTATTTCACAGTGTTGTCGTGAATAAAGCACTATATAAAATAAATTACATTGATTAACTTAATAAAAGCCTCCTTTTGTTTTGATGGACAGCCAATGCAGATAAAAGACTCAGAAAAATTAAGGGCAGAGCTATTAGGGACAGAAAAGACTAGAACCTAGATCTCCAGGCAATAAGGTCAGTATACTTTTTACTACACTGCATACACTGTCAGGTATTTTTTCAAATACTTGACCATTTTTAAATTCATTCCAGTAGAACATATTCTCCTTGAGGGCAGGGTATTTTTTGTTTATTTGTCTGTTTTCCACGTATGAATTCTGAGGAAGTTTGTTCTTGTGAGGTTTTCGGAACAGGAATTTGTCTTTTATATGAACAAGTTCTACCTCATATAAAGAAAGGCATTTAGTTTTAGACATGGAAAGGAGGTGATGTGAGGGGAAAGAGAGAGCTTGATGAGTAAAGAGAAAAGGAAAATGAGGCAAAGAAACTTTGGGATTGATGCCAGAAAAGAACACAACTAAAACTTCAAGGATTAGGATAAATCTTCAGGAAAAGCAGCAGCTTTGGGTGAGACATTATCGAATCCATGACAGGAAAAAGAAGGCAATAGACATTCTCCAGACCCGACACCCAAGTTATGCTAGGCTCTCATCACTCCTTGGTTTACAGCAGGTACAGGTGGTTCAGTTCAAGTTTTAAAATGTCCCTACACAATGTGGTGGAAGGTCAGGTGTTTTGTTGGGAGAGGCAGCGTCTCTCTCTCTCAGAGACATTTGAACGATCTCTCACCTTTGATGTCACAGGCAGGTAGTCATCAATTAGTGAAGACACTGGCAGTTTCCATCAAGAAAAACTCTACGGTATTCCAGATATAGGAGCTCCAGAGAAGGGTCAGTTTAAGAGTAATAAAAGAAGGAAGACATCACTAGAACAGAGAGAAAGCCAGAAAGGAAGCAGAGCTGTCTCTAGCAGAGAAGTTAGAAAACAAAAGAAAACAAATGGGGTTGGAGGAGGAGGGAATTAATACAAGTATTTCCTTCAGTTTTGCCAAGGTGACTAATTATTAACCCTGTAACTGCATTCAACATGTCACACAAGGTAAACACTTGGGTGACCTGAGAACACCCTGTCTCAGAAAGCTCACAAATTACCAGCAATATATGATAGAGGGAATTAATTAGACCTTTGTAATCTTTCCAATGCACTGCTATGATCATACCACTTAATAGATAGTATTTATATAGGTTTAAGGTTTGTAAAATTCTTTAAAAATATTTATTCATTTTATACTTTCAATGACCCCAGGAGGTAGGTGTTATTATCCCTATTTTACAGATGAAAAAAAAAAAAACTAAGGCAGACAAAAGTTAAATTACTTGCCTAGAGTCATATAACTAGGAGATGTCTGAGGCTAGATTAGAACTCAGGTCTTCCTGACTCCAAGTTTAGCACTCAATCCCCAGACCCCCTAGCTACCCCTACTTCTTTGGTTTCCCATTGCCTATCAAATAAAATGAAAAGTCCTAATTCTAATGTTCTAGGCCCTGAACAATCTGGCTTCGATATACTTTTAGTGCACGGCCTGGCACATACTAGGCTCTTAATAAATGTTTATATTGAATTGAATTTTCCAGGATTGTTTCACACTATGGACTCCTTTACATAATCTACATTCCAGACAAAGCTAACTAGCCCCTGTTCTCTTCTCTTACCCTGCTCTTTATGTAAACTGCGCCTTTGCCCTTTCTGTTCTCCAATCCAACTATGGTCAGTGGAAGCCACTGTCAAGGGTATTTTGGCAGAGGAACACTTCCTGACTCTGCTTTTGGGAGAATGGACAGAATTGTTTATCTCTTACTATGCCTATTTTAACCTACCCGAGCTGTTTCAGGGCTCTGCTTTCTTTTGAGATCCCTGAGTCTTCTTCCCCTGTCTTTTCTCACCCAGAGGCAGAGAAGAGAAGACTGAAGAAAAGTCCAAAGTTCCTTGTTCAAAACAACCTATCTCCTGGAATATAAAGAGACTAGCTTATAAATTTTAGGCTAGGGCAAGAGTCCCAGTTCTACCTGATTTCTTTTCTCTGGAAAGTTAGGCAGCTTAAAATACAGATTATTAATAAAATTCATGAAGGCTGACTCCCCCAGGCTACCTTTTGATCACCAAGCTGGGAATGAGTTTTCCCTACTGGATGAATTCTGTGTAATCAGTTATCTACCGGATTTCCTCTTCTTTAACACTCTCTGTAGCAAAGACACTAACTCAGGACACAGTTCAAATTATGTTATAATTATCTAGAAAACCATAATGAAAAATGTAACCAGCAAACCAATTTTAAAAAGCAGAGAAAATCTTAATAATAGACAATGCCTCCCATGGCCTGTGTCAGTAAAGTAGAATAGAGCTACGGAGTGGAATAAATTCATCATTGTTCCAGCAGTTTCTCCAACTAGTCATAATATGGTCACTCCCTTCTATATTTTCTTAATAAGACCAGAAGTGAAGGAAATTGAAAGGCTCCAGACACTGCAAGGCTCATAGTCATTTTTCCTGGAAAGCATCCTCCATCTGTTGTTCAACATTGCTGCTTCAATAGCCACTCTGTGTGTCTCCTTTCTTTAGATTCTCTCTGAATCTCTCCCCACACCTTTCTGAGGGTGGTATAAAATTACTGCTTTAGCAGGAAAACTCCATTCTCCATTTCTAAACCATTGATAGCATTACTTCTTCCCAAGCTGCGAAAAACTCCAACTCCCGAGGTCTTTTGCCATCTGTGCAAAGCAGCTTGTTGTTCAGCCATTTCAGTCACATTCGACTCTTCATGACTACATTTGGGGTTTTCTTGGCAGAGATACTGGAGCGGTTTGCCATTTCCTTCTCCAACTCATTTTACAGGTGAGGAACTGAGGCAAATGAGGTTAACTGACTTGTCCAGGGTCTCAAAGCTAGTAAGTGTCTGAGGCCAGATTTGAACTCACTAAGATAAGTCTTTCTGACTCCAGGTCTGGCACTTTATCCATTAGGCCACCTACCTGCCCTGAAAAGCAATTAGCCCAAGTCATTTGTGAATGATTATTCCAACTAGAATGGGTCCTGCTCCATCTTACTTAGTAAAATTGTTTTTTTTCATTCAAGACCTAAGCCTAGTGCTAGCTCATTCATAAAGACCCCATTAGTCCTTCAAGCTGGAACTGATTGGTAAATATCAAGGGATAGCAAAAAAAGAATTAGATTTGAAATCATAGGACCTGAATTCAAATCCTGGTTCTATCATTTACTACCTCAGGGACAGTCACCTCATTTGGAAAATTAGGGGAGTAGTTTAAGTTATCGTGTAAATCTGTTCCAATTCTAAACCTATGGTTTCTCCTTCCTTATTTCCTTATAGCACTTTGCCTGTTCTCTGGTTTATGGGTAGCTAAGTATGAATATTTTACATCATTTAATAGAATCTCACCTCCTTGTGACCAGGGGCTGTGTCTTATTTCAACTCTGTAACTAAGGCCTAGCAGAATGTTCTTTACATAGTAGAACATTGAGTGAAATGGTATAGAATGGGAAAAGCATAATCCCCAGCAAAGTGTGAACAAAAAACAATATAAATAAAAAGACAATCTCAGAATGTTATCCTCTTAATAGTCACAAAATATCAGAGTACCTGGCATATAGTAAGCTCTATAAATGTTAAATTAGCTAGTAGCAGTAGGGCAGGTAGGTGGTGCAGGGAATACAGTGCGGGGCCTAAAGTCAGGAAGACTCAACTTCCTGAGTTAAATCTGGCTTCAGACATTTACTAGCTCTGTGACTCTGGGCAAATGACTTAACTCTGCTTGCCTCAGTTTCCTCAACTGTAAAATGGGCTGGAGAAGGAAATGGCAAACACTCCAGTACTTTGTCAAGAAAACTCCACATGGGGGCATTAAAAAGTCAGACGTGACTGGACAACAACAATAACAACAGTAACAGTAGTAGTAGTGATAATAGTAGTAGTAATAATAGTAGTAGCCGTGGTAGTAGTACTAGTAATACTAGTAGTACTAGGAAGAGGAAGAGGAGGGGAAGGAGGAGGAGTGGTGGTGGTAGTAGTAGTTGGAAGAGAACTTGGAAGCCATCCATCTTAACCCATTCAGTAATAAGAGTCTCCAATAGGTAGTCATCTACTTTTTGACTGAAGATCTCCAATGAGGACCAGCCTCTAGTCTAGCCTTTTCTCCTGCCTCCACCCTTAACCCGTGGCAGCTTGCTATTCTTTTGAATGGCTTTAATTTTTAGGGAGATTTTCCTTCCATTCAGGTAAAATCTATCTATCAATAGAAATAAGTATTAAAATAGGTTTATTGCTAAATGTCTTTTTTCTCCAGTTAGACTGTTGCTCCTTAGGGGGCAAACACCGCATCTTAAACTCCTTTAGATTCCTTATAAGATCTTTCATAGAACTTATCAAAATCTCATGATTTGACTCACATATTACATATATATATATATATATATATATAATGTAACATTATATATATATATTATAATATATATAAACATAAAAATTATATATATATAATATATGTGTATATTTATTATATATGTATATAATTTTTATGTTTATATATATATATAATGTAACATTATATATATATATTATAATATATATAAACATAAAAATTATATACATATATAATAAATATACACATATATTATATATATACCCATATATATACAAGTATTTACCTATGTATTTACAATTTTTAAAGTTTGCTATATTGAATACAATGTAATGTGTCTTGTGAACACAATTTTTAATCCATAAAATGTGAGGTTGAATTAAATGATCTGGAAGGCCCTTCTGGTTCAAAAGGTTTATATTATGGCTTGAAGACATAAAAAAGAGATGCCTTATTTATGAAATATTAATTCATTAATGGTACAGAGTATTCTCACAGACCAAAAATTCCCCATGAAGCTCAGTTATGAATAATAACAATAAAGAAAAATATCAATAAAGAAATTCTGTGCTGTCTAACGAAGAGCCCCTTGAAGTCTCTTCCAAAGCAGAAATTCTGTGATTCCGTGAAAGCATCTACCACTCCTCTTTCCTCTAATCTCTTATACCATGCTCATACCTTCCTCAGCCCGCTTGCCTCAAAAAAAAAAACAAAAACAAGAACCCTATAATCATCAAATTCTTACTGTGGCAACATGATATAATATTAAAAGTATTGAATTAGGAGCAAGAAGGCTTAGGTTGTCATTTTAGTCTATGAGTTCCCAAGCTCTATTTGTCTGTATGTCCCTTGACTTTCAGTTAAACTTCTCATAACTCCTATTCAATATGAAAGGAAGTAAATTCTTCCTTTTACCATTCATATGCACATAATAAAATATATTATTTATTTTTTCATAAAATGTTATTTGGTACATAAAAATTGTTATCACAAAAATTCAATGTTTATCATAACAAAGTCAAATAAATTAGTGAGACACCTGAGTCAGGTTCTTGTCAACCAACAGTTTTATTCTTGGCACATTTTATTTTTTTTCAAAAGATATCTACAAATAAAATTCACCCTCTACTTTGTTTCTTGCTTTGGTTTTGACTGAGAACAAGTATACCTGCTATGTGCCAGGCATTGTGCCAAAAGTTATTTTTTAAAATATTATCTCATTTTATTCTCAAAACAACCCCTAGCTATAGGTATTATTAATGTCATCCCAATTGTACAGCTGAGGAAACTGAGGCAGGGAAGTCAAATGAATTACAAAGAGACAAATAGTTTCTAAGTGACTAAGCCTGAATTTGAACTCAGGTCTTTTGACTACAGGCCCAGCACTCTATCCATTGCACCACCTAACTGACTCAGGCCTAAGCAGATCTCAAAACAGGACTGAAAATCTTGATTCAGAAAGAGAAGTTATTATAAAAGAATTTAAAATCTTATGATATATCACCACTATTGTTCAATACTGTACTAGAAATGTTAGCTATAGCAATAAGAGAAGAAAAAAATTGAAGGAATCACAATAGGCAACAAGAAAATAAAATTATCACTCTTTGCAGATGGTATGATAGTATACTTAAAGAATCCTAGAGAATCAACTAAAAACTAGTCGAAATTATTTACAACTTTAGCAAAGTTTCAGGATATAAAATAAACCCACATACATCTACATATTACCAAAAAAACCCAATGGCAAGAGATAAAAATAGAAATTCCATTTAAAATTACTGTAGACAGTATAAAATATTTGGAAGTCTACCTGGCAAGACAAGAACATATGAGCACAGTTATGAAACACTTTTCACACAAATAAAATCAGAGTTAAACAATTGGAAACATATCAATTTCTCATGGGTAGGCCAAGCCAATAGAATAAAAATGGCAAATCTATCTAAATTAACTTATTCATTTCCACACCATCCAAATTACCAATAATTAATAATGAAATTCATCTGGAAGAACAAAAGGTCAAGAATATCAAGGCAGTTACTGGAGAACAAAATATGAAGGAAGGTGGACCAGCTATACCAGATCTCAAACTCTAGTAGAAAGAAGTAATAATCAAAACTATCTGGTACTGGCTAAGAAATAGAGTGGTGGATCAGTGGGATGGATTAGGTACACAAGACACAGAACAGATATAAAGAGAGATATTATAAGAAAATTTGAAGAACATGGGATATATTACCTATCAAACTTATGGGTAGGTGAACAACTTATGAATAAACAAGAGATAGAAAGCAGCGTGCAGTGTAAAATGTGTAATTTCAATTATACTAAATTAAAAAGGATTTTGTAATACTAATGAACTATAAAAAATAATATCAATGATCTTAGAAAAGCATGGATGGATTTGCACAAAATAATGAAGAGTGAAATGAGAAAAACCAAGAGAACATTGTATACAGTAACAACAATATTGTTTTAAGAACAACTTTGAGTGACTAAGTCATATTGACTATCATAAATTCCCAAATTAACTACAAAGGACATATGAAGGAAGATGCTATCTTCATCCAGATAAAGAACTAAAAAATAGAAGTATGTCTAGAATATGTATAGAATTGTTTTACACACATATACATATATACACACACATACATTTGTGTCTAATGATAGCCATCTCTAAAGTGGGTGGGGAAGAGAAGAAAAAAGAAAAAGAAAAAAAAATATACGATAACTTTATTGTTTTTTAAAAAGAATAACAAGTCGTATATAACAGATTAGCAGTTTCATGTGCATTCATCTTTTTCTATTATACTACGTTATGGATTTTTTTGATTTCTTAAATTCAGAATAAGATAAATTTTTTAAAAAAATAAAAGCATAGCAGTAAATGATCATAGTAATTTAGTCTTTGATAAACTTAAAGATTTCAGCTTTTGGGACAAAAACTTACTATTTGACAAAGTCTTCTGGGGAAACTAGAAGACAGGATGGCAGAAACTAGGTATAGAGCAACATCTTACACTGTATGCTAAGATAAGGTCAAAATAGGTAAATGATTTAGACATACAGGGTGATACCATAAACAAATTAGGAGAGCAAGGAATAGTTTACCTGTCTGACCTATGGATAAGGTAAGAATTTATGACCAAACAAGAAATAAGGAGTATTACTGGATAAAAAATGGGCAATTTTGGTTGTATTAAATTTAAAAAGGTTTTGCACAAATAAAATCAATGCAACCAAGATAAGAAGGAAAGCAAAATCTGGGAAATAATTTTTGCAGCAAGTGCTTCTAATAAAGGCCATATAGAGAGAACTAACTCAACTTTATAATTCAAGTCATTCCCCCAGTTAATAAATGGTTAAAGGATATGAACAGGCAGTTTTCAGATGAAGAAATCAAAGCTATCTGTAATTATGTGAAAAAATGTTCTAAATTACTATTAAGTAGAAAAATGCAAATTAAACTAATACCTTATCTATCAGATTGGCTAATATAACAGGAAAAGAAAATAATAAATGTTGGAGAGGATGTGAGGAAATTGGTGCTGTGAACTGACCCAACCATTCTGGAGAGCAATTTGGAACAATGCCCAAAGGGCTATAAAACTGTGCATATCCTTTGATCCAGCAATATCACTGCTAGGTTTGTATCCCAAAGTGATTTTTTTTTACATATAAAAAGACTTATTTGTACAAAAATATTTATAGCAGCTCTTTTATTGTGGTGGCAAAGACTTGGAAACTGAAGGGATGTCCGTCAATTGGGGAATGGCTGAACAAGTGTGGTATATGAATATAATGGAATACTATTTTACTTAAAGAAATAACAAGAAGTCTTATTTCTGAAAAAAAAAACCTGGAAAGACTTACACAATCTAATGTGACATGAAGTGAGCAGAGCCAGGAGAAAATTGTACACAGTAGCAGCATTGTTGTACAATGATCAATTGTGAATGACTTAGCTATTCTCAGCAATACAATGATTCAAGACAATTCCAAAGGACTCATGCTAAAAAAAAATTCTATCTGCATCCAGAGAAAGAACATATGGAGTCTAAATGCAGATTTAAGCTACTATTTTTCACTTTATTTTTTCGTAGTGTTTTTTCTTTTTCATCTGTTTCTTCTTTTACAATATGACTAATATGGGACTATGTTTTACATGATTGCACATATATAACCTATATCAAATTGCTTACTGTCTTTAGGAAGGAGGGAGGTGTTGGAGAGAGGAAAAAAAACGGAACTCAAAATTTTTAGAAAATGAATGTTAAAAAATTGTCTTTATATGTAATTGGGAAAAATAAAATATCATTTTATTTTTAAAGTCTTATTAGAATATTTAGTAAGAATGGGATATGCTTCTCTAAAGGTGCACCAAAAATTTTGAAACTTCATTGACCAATTCTAGGTTTTTGTAATTGTAGAAGTCATTTAATTTTTCTTTCTCTGGGTTGTTGTCATTGCTTATTTTTTTCTAGTTCAATGTGAAAAGAATCCCATATCGAAACCTCATTAATTTGGGTTTGTTCAGTTGGAACTATTCTTTCAACTACTTCTTGCAACATTTTAAAATATATTAAAATGTTCTGTTCATTCCCAACTTCTTCCCTGCCTACTCACTGTTTTATTACCAAGAAACTTTTTTTTCACTAATACTACTGCTTTTAGAATATTTAATAAATATTCCCCATATCCCCTTGACAAATCTCTAGTATCCCTTGAAGTCAGGGGTGTGCTGGTGAATGTTTAACAATTGACTCTCGGTGGGGGGGGGATGTACCCACAATACACTTTTAGATTTAATCCTCATTATTAACATTTTTCCCATCTCTTTCTTAAGTCTAGACAATCAACAAAATTATAAATCAAGTATGGGTATGTAACCTTTGCTAATTTCCAAGGTATAAATGCTCACACTGACAATTTAACAATCACTGACCTTCTCTAGCTTCCTCTTGCCTTGAGGGTATGTTCAGCAGGTTGGGAATCTTTAGCACTTTCACTAAAGGGATAATATTCTCAAGCCACTTTACTTCTACTTATCTTCATTTCAAAATCCATAAAACGAGGATAACAGCACTTGCCCAACGCATCTCGTACTACAGTGATGTCTGGGAAAATAAAGTACAAAGTAAATGTGGCTATAATACTTTTTTCTATTAGTTTATCTTAGGAAGTCTGAAAGCTTTTCAGTAGAAGGAATTTTCTAACTGGAGTAGTATATCATGACATTGAAATCACAAATCTGGTCAACAAACAAACAAAAACCTCCTTCCTATGGAAATTAAACTATCATGGACTGAAGATACAGAATCAGACATACACTTTCAGATGTAGCCATTATATAAATTTATTTTCTTTGACTATGTATGTTTTGTGATAAGGCTCTTGTTTTCCTCTTTTTCTTTTCATTGGGATTGGAGAGGAAGGAAGGGGTAGTAAAGAGAGATGGGAGGTTCAAGGTAGCTGAGAAGAGAAAAAAGAGAAAAGAGCCTCATTGAAGCATTTTTAAAATATATAGAAAAGACTCAAAGAAGAGCAGAAGAATCACAGAAAATCAAGAGCCCTTTGAAAGTCACACATCTAATTTATTATACATTTTAAAATAAAATTAAGCTCTTTGTAATAGAGATTCACAGTTTTGGGCACTATTTTTTCTATTGTACATGGAAATCATTATTTTATTTGGTGTTTATTAAGCTCACAGTACACAAATAAAAGGAGGAAAAATAAACTGAGCTATAATTTTCAAAATTCTCTATATGCAAGCACAGAAAAAAAAAGATACCAATTTGATCTATTTCTAAAAGTGATTTGGATGCTACAATCTCTCTTCCATCTTTTCAGCATAAGTACTCCCTCCAATGATACACAATAATGCATCCTTCCAACTTTTGTCACACCTTCCCATAAATCCATAAGGAGTCAACCCATAATCCTAGAGAACTTTCTTTTAGATCTCTTGACATTATATAATCACCAATGGAGAATGCAGAGGGTCCATCAGTTATCTTTTGCTCTTAGTATGTGATTTTGCTGTTCAGTTCTTTCAGTTATGTTCAATGCTTTGGAGTTTTCTTAGCAAAGATACTGGAGTGGTTTTGCCATTTTCTTCTCTAGCTCATTTTGCAGATAAGGAAACTGAGACAAATAGGGTTAAGTGACTTGCCAAGAGTCACACAGCTAGTAAGTGTCAGGTCAGATTTGAACACAGGTCTTCCTGAGTCCAGGCCTGGTACTCTATTGACGTTTCCATCTAGCTGCTTCATGCTATGTGACTAGCCCATCTTTCTATTTTCTAGTTCTACATTGCTCTAATAACATTCTTTATTGAATTCTTGGGTAAATTTCTACATTGATAATAAGTTCTAATCTACCTTTTCCCACCATAATTTTGACATGTATGGGAAATGTGTATTTTTGGAGGAAAGACTTTAGGTAGTAATTTGCTTTCTTATGATTTACTAACAATAAGAGCAGTGGTATCTTACATTTTCTACACCTTTCAGTAATTTGTATAATGATAAAAATGAAGTTTTCTATAGAGCTAATTTACAAAAGATGAATAGTTTCCTTCTCATAACTTTCATCAAAGATAGTTTCTATGCTTGTGTAGATTATTAGCAAAATAATAATAATAATAGCAATAGGAAAGTAGGCTTATTGATCAATAATTGTTGTTATTCTTTCAGTCAGTTATACTAATAATGGTGTCTTAGATTTTGCCCTACTTTTGTAATCCTCCCTGCCTTCATAAGCCTTGAGAATTTAAAAGCTTTTTATTTAAGCTAACAGTTTCAAAGTTCTTTACAGTCACATCATTTCAGTGGACCTAGAAAGGTTACGTTTAATAAAATACATAAAAAATTCAATTACTTCCTAAAGGTGAAATAGCAACAATATGATGTTAGATTAGGAGCTGTCAATAATTAATGAAAATTAATTCCAAATGCAAATTTCCTAGAATAGAAATATAGCACTGTTCTATCTTCCTTTATATAACTGATGAATTTCTTTAAAATTTTTGTTATGTAGTAAATATTTCATCCTACACTAATGTCCTCCTGTGGTGGATGTAAGCTTAGGTTCTAGAAGACAAGTTAATCCAGTTCAACAATTCAATTTTTTAAAAAAGTTATCAAACATTTCCTGTGTGCAGCCCATGTTTTTCACAGGAGTAAAAACTAGTAAATGATAAACTGGTAAAAGATAAAAAATTTGGATAAGCCCCAGTTCTTGCCCTCATGGAGTTCACAGTCCAATAGGGGGATAATTTGTGAACGCCGGTTGATTACTAGAACAATCAAGCCCTGACTATTTTCTCTTGGGGGTGCCCATTTCATGAAGGCAGTCCATAGGGAACAGCATATTCCTGAAAATAATAATAATAATAATAAAGAAGAAGAAGAAGAAGAAGAAGAAGAAGAAGAAGAAGAAGAAGAAGAAGAAGAAGAAGAAGAAGAAGAAGAAGAAGAAGAAGAAGAAGAAGAAGAAGAAGAAAGAAGCGGTCAGATATCTTGATGCCATTTATAGAGAGGTGCTAAGTGTGCCCCTTTCCTTGGGAGGTATCCACAGCCATGAACTGCTAATATCATTACCACAGAAAGCTATTTGACGCCTGCTGATTATGTGTTAAAGTAGGCCTTCTCAGATTGCTAATGTAGCCACTGGATCTACCAATTAACTTGTTATTACATAGCCTTTTATATAACCAGCCAACAGGCTTTGCAGAAGACCCCCAGTAGCCTACTGGAGAGAATGCTGGGCTGGGATGTGAGAGAGCTAATAGCAACAGTAATAATGGTGGAATATTATTTGTCCATGACTGTTTGGATGCTGTCATTGCCCAAAGTAGATACTCAGTGTCAAGGACTGTGTTAACTTTTGGGCCCAAAGCACTGTGTTAACCTGACATACCTCTAATTTCAGTTGGTCAGCACATGGGACCCGGTCAGGGTTTCTCCACCAGTGCTTCATTGACCTGCTGCCCTCTTGGTGACACAGGACAGTTTCCCAAGGGAAAATTGGTTTAGTGAAGGAGATAGAGGAGGAAATAAGTATTTGTATAGCATCTACTTTATGCCAGACATTGAGCATTTTATAAATTCCACTTGATCCTCACAGCAAACTTTCAAGGTAAATGCTGATATTATCTCCATTTCACAGGTGAGGAAACTAAGGCAAACAAAGGTTAAGTGACTTGTCCAGGGTCACAGAGCATGTGTCTGAGGCCTCCTGACTCCCAGGGTCACACTTTGTCCATTGTACCACCTGGCTGAGAGTGGCCTGGAAGTGAGAATACCTCTATCTCAGTCCTAGTTTTGGTAGCTATGCAATCTTGGGTAACTGCTTTACTTTTCTGGCCCTCCTCATTTGCCTAATTGATTATACCAGATTACCTCTTCCAAACTCTAATGCTTTAGTGCTCTTACAATCTGTGTTTTGAGGTTTTTTTCAATGTGCTTTCTAGCTCTGACAGTCTATGGTGTAATTTCTATGTTCTAAGTTTGCCCCAAATAACCTTCTATGATTCTATTATTTCTGCAGTTTTCATCACGTCCTTGAGGGAACTAAGAAAGGACCATCAGGGATTTATTATCAACTTTGCCACTAATTTGTTGTCTGACCTGGAAAAAAATCCTTTCTGTGCTTTAGCTTTCCACATTTGTAAAATGAGGGTCTTAGCTACCTTAGCTTTCCTCACAGGAATGCTATAAGTCCTCCAGTGGTTTAATTCGATAGTTTGGCTGGCAATTATTAAATGCCTAGTGTATGCTAGGCCCTGGTATGCAAAGACAAAAAGCTATATGGTTCCTATACTCAAAGAAACTATATTCCCCTGGGTTTGGAGGAAGGGAAATATAATGAGTTCACTAACAATGAAATGCAAAATCTACATAAAGTAGGAATGAGGTGATTCATGTAGGAGATAGATGACACTTGAGCTAAGCCTTGAAGGGAGTCAGGGATTCCAAGAGGCAGAAGAAGTGAAAGAAAGCATTTCATACATGGGAAAAAGCCTTTGGAAAAGCATGGCATTTTTGAATTCAATCCAACAAACCTTGCATTAAGTGCTTACTCTGTGCTTGCTACCCCTTCTATCCCTGACCCATGAGTCCATACATTACTGAGAAACTGAGCAACATTGATATTGACATTCCAGAAAATATTGAGAAATCCAGAGGAAGTCCACCAAAGCTTTGAGTAAATCCTTTATGTACAAAATACTAAAAGACATAAAAAAGAAGCAGACAGTATAAAAAGGCATAGATGGTTTGCCATCAGGAATGAATAGTTATATTGAGAAGTTCATAGAACAGAAACTATAGAGGTAAAAAGGATGTTAGAGTTTGTCTAATGTACAAGGTATTCAGGAGGACTAGCGCCTCTGGTGTGAGGGCTGTTCATCCACCTTTGGTATATACCTGTTACCCAACTCTCTCTTGTGGCTCCAAGAAACTGTAGCATGCACAGTGGCCACACCCTGGAAAAAATCATATTGACAGATGGGCTAAACTAGCTCGAGGGTAACAGGCTTAAAGTCCATCAGTGAGTTAAGGGTATGGCTACTCCAAGAATGTGAAGACTTTCCCCAGTGGAATGGGTAGATAAGAGCAATTTTTCCAATGGCCACAAAGGCAGCTGAAGGAGGTTCTGTGGAGTGCTTGGACCTTGGTCAGACATCAAAGATGCCACGTTCATCCACTGTACAATGGGCCATAGCCAGTTGTCCTGACCTTTGTCCTGGCACTGGACTTTGATAACTCTGGAAGAGAGTATGAGGCTGACAACTTTATGGAATTCCACCTCACTTAGTGTCAATTCACACACAAGTCAAGACTTCACTGTGAGATGACATTGCTCCTGAAATGAAGGATGAACAACAAGTCCAAATCCTCATATTACAGATAAGGAATTGAGACCTAGGGGGTTAAGTGACTTGCCCAAGTTCACATAGTTAGTAACATCAGAGCCAGGATTTGAACCCAATTCTTCTAATACCCTTTCTATGGTACCATACTTCTGTCAACTTATCATAAAAAAAATGAATTGTCCTGCCTTACAGAATTGTGAGCTCATAGAAATATGAATTATCATGATTCTTGTTGTTGTTACAGTAAATGTATTTAGGTATCGGGAGACTGGACACTGAGCCCAGTCTTTCTGATTATGTGTAGAGTGCTGCCGATGTAATTCCCCAAGCTGGGGAGGCCTGCTTCTTGGAAATTGGTGCTGATGTATAAAGTGCTTTGGAGAAATAAGGATGATTCAGAGACATTCTACAATTGGTTCTGGTCTGCTTACCACATGGTGAACAAGAACCTCTTTGATTGGCTGCAGCTGCATAGCCAGAACTGGGCCTCATTCAAAAGGCAGAGGCTGATGATGATCTCTTCTTGCTTTGACACCTCTTTTCACGTAATTTCTTCCTGATTGATGGTGTCCTAGTGAGAAAAGAGAGATGATGTTGTAAGGGAAGAGGCCTTGGGCACTCCTTGTCTGAGGCAGACAGGTGGTCCATGAATATAAACCTGTTTCTTCACCTCAGCATTTATTCATTCCTTGTTAGGTAGAAGAGATTAATATATAGTTTAAGACTATGTGATTTTGAAAAGGATAGGAAAGTGAGCTGCCTAAGTTCTGGGAGTCCAAGGCTCAAATCCTTGCTAGGTTTTGCATCCAGTCCAGCATAGATGCCCCTAAAGAGTGAAGGACCCAGGCTAGTGTTAGGTGACACAAGGACCCTTCCACCCTCAATTTCACATTTGGATGTGAACTTGCTTGAGCCAATGCTGTGTAGAAACTATTTTAAGTCCCAGACTACTCTCAAAGTGATATAGGGAAGAGCATCCCCTTGAGATGGTGGTGGGGAATTATCTGTGCTTCTGCTCTTGCTACATCTTTTAAATCAGTAATCCTTTATAAACACTAATTGGTGTTAATTGATTAAATGGAACTGGGGTGCTACCCACTGGTGGTTGAATTGTGAGAGAAACATAACAGCCTCAAACTAATTGCATTAGAGATAAGACACACCCCTCAGAGGTAGCTTTACTAACCAGAAGGTGAAATATACCTGATCTTATTCTGGGATAAGGATGCCAGAGATGCTGGTTACACAGTTCCAAATATTCCATAGAATCATGGCAACAGATGGAGGGAGAGAGAAAAGAGGCACCTGTGTCATATTCCTAAATATTGCCACAACCTTACAGCCAAAGCTCCACAGTTGTCACTCTTTTGGTCTCTGCCTACAGGAAGTCTAGGCATTCATCTGAAGAGATTCCAGCCTTCAGGCTAGGAAAGTGAAGCTGCTGTTTGGGACAAATAGTCTAAGAGTAAGTTAAAGGATCCCGAACTCTTAGACCTGGAAACCACCAGTAGTGCCACAGGAGGACTAGTTTTTTTTGTTGTTGTTGTTTCTTTGCCTTCCCCCTACCCCTGAACTCCTTCCTGCCAAGGTTTTAAGTCATTTAAAGTTTCTAGCTGCTACCACTTTTCTGATTACTGAGGTTTCCAGGCCCCCAAGACTCTTGAGAGAGTCTTTATTACATGCATGATCCTGCCCATTCTTGATTCTTTATTCTTGAATGATGTGTGATAGCACATCATTTGTGACATTGGGGATGGGATATTTTTGTGGAAGTAGCAATAATGCTGAAGTCAGAGGAATTGAGTTCAAATCCTACCTCTGATCATTACTACCTATATTACATTGGGTAAGTCATTCAGTCTCCTTGAGTCTTTTCTGTAAGGAGGGAGTTCGACTAGGTAATATCTGAGTTTCTTCCAGCTTCAGATCAATAATTCTCTAAAACATTGAGGAGCAGGGCTATCACACATGGCTATCACCAGCCACCTTCCAATAGGGGAGCAAAATTAGAAAGATATTCAGCTAATATCCTTTTCATCCAAGTCAGATCTAGACGCAGCTTTCATCATTTCTTCCTCCTCCTATTCTGGTGTAGGGAGCGTGGCAAATCTGGAGCAGCAAAAGCTAGGATCTTGGACCAATAGGGACACATTTTGCTACACAGACATAGGGGTATCTAGAAGGGTGTGCAGAGTGAGCAGTCACGTACTGCATGCATTAGATCCTACCATTGATGTTTGCCTTTCTTAACCATCCCCCTTAAGGGGAAACAAGTAAATAAGCAGCCACTATAGCAAGAGTTCTGCAAAGTGTGGTGGTTTCCTTCTAGGCAAGGCTATGAAGTGTGTAGACACCACCAAGGAAGAAAGAGCCATGATGTCTAATGACCTTTCAAGCTCCAAATCCTATGCTTCTTCAACTAAATACTGGGGATGGCACAATGCTCTGCAGCTTCTATCCTCAATAGTTTTTTTTTTCTGCTGCCTCACTCACCAAAAATTTCTCAGTGGAGAGTATATTTGTGAAGAATCTAGTCATGGGCAACTCCTCTACCCAAGTTAACAGTTAAGGGAGGAGGTCTTTGTTCTGGCATTGAAGTTATCTCCTGGACAAGTTATAAATATCTCCACTAGGACCAGATTTGAGATTTTATTCTGACATTTATACAGATTCTATGTCTCCTTGATTTAGTATGAATTGAGTTACTCAGGGTATCACTGAGGATACACCATTTTAAGGAGGTTCACAGGTACTTACTACCCAATGAACACCTCATTGATGATAAAATGAATAATTGACCTCTATCATGGGACTTAACCTTTAAAGAGAGTAGAAATAGACAATATTCACTAAAGGGTGACTACAGTGAAATAGGAGAAGAGAAGAACTATGTACAGAAGATCCCTGGGGACTTGGAAAGGAATGCCTCTATTTCTGATCATAGTTCCTTTCCTCCAAGAAATCTTCATCCCAGAGAAAGTAGTGGTAGAGTGGCAATGGCACATCAACAGAGGAATCCCAGAACTATGCAGAGTTTCTGGATCAAGTGCTAGCTAGGATCGAGCACCAGTGTGGGATAGAACAATGGTACAGAGGAGTAAATTTGGACCTTGAGTCATATGGACTGTGCAGGTCTTAGTGAGAGGTTTCAACTCTCAACAGACCCAAATTTTTTTTTCCCTTCTAGGAAGACCTAAAACAGTAAGTAACTGTATAGGACTCTGGGAAATTGGAGACTCACTGGAAGAAAGTATCGCTCAACTCTCTGGAGACAATGAGTGCTTTCTACTACTCAGCCAGTGTGGTACTATAGATCTGCAAGTAAGTGTTGATATTCTTGGGAAAATATGTCTTACCATAGGGAGATGGTTTATTTCTTTGGTGATTTTAAATGTTTTCTTCTTAGGGAGGTGGGGGAAACCAAAACCAGAGGGTAGTGTTATAAGTCTGGAGGATAGCATCAGTACCTGGGGAATCATTGATCACCAGAGAGCAAAAAAAAAAAGGACCTTTTTCAAAATTTTTTATTAGCTTCAGTACAAGTCTTTTACATTTTCTTTTGAGTGAAATAAAGCATATTTGATGTTTTATTAGTTTGGGTCCTTGAATGAAAGCCAAAAGTTCTTTTTCCCTCTCTGTGGACACAAGCTAGTCTTACATTCCTTTATGATCCCTTGGATGGAGGGTACAAATTAAGTTAAAAGATTTTAATGAGATGTCAAGATTGAACCTAAACTGTGTAATGCTAGAGCTTTACCTCTAGGCCACAGGTTACATATGGATAGATCAACTGGATTTCAAATACACAAACCTCCTTTCCATTATCTGTCTCTCTTAAATCTCACTATGAATCTCAATTTCCTTGTATCTAAAATAAAAGTTGATTAGATATCTAAGATCCCTTCTAGCTCTAACCTATATTTTACATTCTACCATTTTATGTTCTAAAGTTTTTGTCAATTCTAATATTCTATATTTCAAGGTCCATTTCAGCTCTAATATTCTATGTTCCAAGATGTTTTCTAGTTTTCTTGGTCTATGCCCCTAAATTTTCTGCCAACTCTGTTATTGTTGTTGTTCAGTCATTTCAGTCATCTCCAACATATCATGACCCCATTTGGGATTTTCTTGGCAATGAAACTGGAGTGGTTTGCCATTTCCTTTTCCAGCTTATTTTACAGATGAGGAAACTGAGGCAAACAGGGCTAAGTGACTTGCCCAGGGTCACATAGCTAGGAAGTATCTGAGGCTGGATTTGAACCCAGGAAGATGAGTCTCCTGACTCTCTCAGTCAAGCACTCTATCCACTTTTCCACTAATATTCCAAACTCACTGTTGGAAAAAAGAAAACCTTTGATCAAAAAGAGTTCAAATGTCATGGCTCTACTTCTAGGGGTTCTGTAATCCTAGCATATTTAGAAGAAAATGACAGAAATCTTCCAAAGGGACAGATTCCATTAGGAGTTTAGGCATTGACCTTCCTGACTTAGCTTCATGGAAGCATCAGGCTGTTGGGGGCGGGATAGTTGTTGGGCTGGGCTCTTGGTTGCTACAGAAACCCAATAGCAAAAGACTACAGGTGTTTCGGTGCTTGACATATAATGTGAACAGCTTTGAGAGAGAGAGAGAGAGAGAGAGAGAGAGAGAGAGAGCCGCCTAGAGCAATTATCTTTTCATTTCATTATTATTCCCAAGCTGCTGTGTCACAAATCACATTTTCCATCCTTTGGGCATGTTGATGCAGAGTTGCTGAATGCATTTAACATAATTTGACCAGCTGACTACTACAGACTGGCACTGTTAGCTATCAAGTGACTTATTAGCTATGTTACATGGACCCACACATACATACATACATACATACAAAGGCTCCTGCTGATGTGTGTTTCCTTTACTAAAGGGGATTGCAAAGTCCCCTTTAATACTAAGCTCCTATTTGATTATTTCTTGAAAGACAGTAAAACCCTTGCAGACTTTCCTGTCGACCTGCATTACAGTTCAGCTCAGAGCTGAATTGGGTGTAGCTTTGGCTCCAGGCACAGATCCAGACACTATAATGCTTTCAAAGATAGGATTCCATTTTCAAGGCAGAGAGATGGGAAAGCCTAAAAGCTAATGCTGCCATCATGTGGCATGAATAGGAATGTCAGTCAGAAATCAAAGGACCAGACTTTGTTCCAGGTAAATTTATGAAGGATCATTATTAAGTAAAAATTACACTCGTTGTTGGGGATATTACTGTGTTGTTAAGATAAGATACCAAGGGTGGATTCAGAGACATAATTCAGCAGTTCATCTTTGAGAAGGCTGACCTTTTGTATACTTTCACAAGATTTGAATCCTGTATTAACAATTACTTATTCTTCTATTGAGTGAGAGGGAAAAAAAAAACTATTGGATTTGTGGCCTTAGCACATGATATGTTTTTCTGATGTTCCAACTACAAATCTGCGTCAAGTTAAAAAAAAATCTCTTTAGAAACATGTAACATGTTTATTTTTAACTTCTCTTCCTAATTAGAATATGGTAAGTTCTACTCATCAAACTAGGAGTTTAAAACATCCAGATTCTAAGCCCGGCTCTGCTATTCCTTAGCTTATGTGACCTGAACAAGGCCCTTCACCATCTGGGCCTCAATTTCCTCATCTTTTTTTACAGAATCACAAAATAAGAAGGGCCCTCAGAGACCATCTGCTCTCAACCAATTCTAAAACAGAGGGCTTGGGCAAGGTTACATCTGATGCTTCTTCTACCTGTAACAATCCCATGAATCTATGACTTTATGACTCTATAATTCCTTGACTGCTGGGAGCGTGTTATGCTATATTTCTTTATATGCCTTCCCTCCAGTATCTGGCACAGTGTGTTGCTTATAATGCATATCCAATAAATGTTGTTAACTTGATTGATGGTCATTATGTCATTTCTACCACATCTCCTTCCAACATGTATTTTCTAAAACTCACCTCTGTAGAGAATGGTAACTGTGGTGGTAAAAGATAAGTTCATCCTTTGAATCTACCCTGCTCTTCCAAAAATGCTGATTTTTATTGCGCCTTAACCCAAGTACCTATAATAGCTCCCTATTACCAACTTGACCAAGAGCACAGGGCCAAACATTCAAAAGCTTCCATTCACTTAGGCACACGATGATGGTTTATCAAACACTATTCTAAAATAAGGCTAATCTCCTCATCATTCCTAGGCCATCCCACATATTTTCTAAGTTTGGTTCATGCTGTATGCCACAGCTAGAAAGATGTCCTCCTTTCTCCCTCAATAAATGTTGAAGTATGTTCAGCCATTACCAGTGCAAATATGGGCAATTGTGAGTTTCTTAATCTATAAGGCTTAGAAAAGATGATCTCTAAAATTACTTTCATCTTGAAATCCATCATCCAATGGATTCCCATTCCAATTGATCTCTTCCTTCCCAGATCTTTGATGGTACTATTCAGACATTTCAATAAGTCATGGATAAAAAAAAAAATCAGTCCTGTGACTTTCATTTCAGTTCAATTAAGAAGTAAAGAAAACTGTGCAGTCCTATTCAAAGGGAATGAGTAGTCTACTCAGTAAATGAGGAACCTACTAATAGCTAATATTTATTTAGAATTCTTAACATTTGTAAATTGCTTAATAGAGGTTATCTCATTTGATCTAATGCAATGCCTTTCAAAGAGTAGGCAACTCAGAAATATTTGCTAAATTTAATTTTTGAGTGCCTGATGAATGGAATGATCATATTTCAGTGTTTATTGTGGTTAATGGTATATATGTCACATCCCCTCAGCTTTATTAGAAGCCTCTTATGGACAGCCTCTTGTTCAATATGACAAAATCGTATTCATCTTTGTACCCTAAAACGTTCAGTACTCTTACACATAGCAGATGTTCTCTTAAATATTTGTTGAGTTAAATTGAATCAGTGTTGTAGGCTATGCTGACAAATGCTATCAAACCTCTTGAAAGAGGAATCTCCATTTTCTAGAATATTAACATTATGGCAGACCGTGGAATCTCAGAGTTGTTAAGGTGACCTCTTTGGCTATTTAGTTAAGCCAATAATACAACTCTAGAAAGTATCCCTTCTGTACTATGGATGATAAGAATACCACCAGGGATAAGGAACTAAGTGCCTCTCATTCTACTTTGAGACATCTCTAACTAGGGAGCAAATGCTTTTCATTTGCCCCAAATTTGGAATAGAGCTGTTTTATCTTGAGATGATGAAAAAGAATGTCCATCATCTTTCCAGGAAAACAATAAAATTGGACTTTTATTGGCCATGATTTATTCAACCTATTCAAACTACTAAAAACATTCATCACAAATTACCTTATTTGCCCTCTTTTTTTCCTTTCATCTTTCTCAACAGATACCTTTATAGGCTGGCGAGCTGTATAGCTTTATGAACTCATAGAAAATGATGCCATGTTAATGCATCACCTCCTATACCACTATGCACAGGGGAGCATTTGACAACCATGATCAGATGATGATATATATATGGGCTTCATTTTAGCCTAGAAGGATGGACCAAGGACGGAATTTCCTGCTCAGCTAGAGAAATTTATACAACATGAAATCTTTCACTTGTGAAGTAACCATGAAGGATAGGAAACTTCTTTTAAGTATTTAACCAAAATTTTTGGTTAAAATCACTAAGTTACCCCAAGAAAAGTAGCCCAACATTTTCATTCATGTTAAAAAAAAAAGTTAAAATAACTAGCTGATAAGGATAATTCTTTAACTGGCTCTAAGTCTATAACCCAGCATGCAACTTTGTACTCCCATGGAGCTCTCTTCTTTGAAAGGTATTTATCAAGCAGTCATCTAGAATGACTATATTAAGGGAATAGTATGAAAGAAGTCACAGGCTTGGAAATGTAGAAGAATTAATAAAGAAGTTACTGAGAAAGTTTATCCAGATGAATCAGGAGAGGATGCACGCAGTAGGCAGGTACTCACAGGGGGAAATTAGGGGTTAGGTAATGCAGGAAATGTTCTTGTAATTTGAGGCTAAGATATCAAAATTGGAGGAGAAGGGCGATGTGGAATTGCTGCTCAAAGGCCTTCAGATAGTTAAGTTTTGCAGTTTGAGAAGAGGAGGGAATGTGTCATTTCAACCATCCCCATGAGGAATAAAATCAGAGGAAAGGGGAAACTGGAATGACCCTGAATTGGATTAGTCCATTTGTTGGCTTTAAAGAGGATACGACTGGTAGTGAATTGGTGATGAATAATGAATGGTACCTGCTGATTGAATCTGGTTCATTCCCTCTATTGCCTGGGGAACATCTGAGTATGATAAACCATGCTTCCCATCCTCAACATACACACACTTTTCCAGTGGATATACTACGATTTTTAAAATAGCAAGAGAAAAAAAAGAATTAACAATAATAATTCAAGTTTCTATAGAGCTTTGTGGTTTTCAAAGTGGTTCCTTCACAAAAAACCTTTAAGAGCAGTCGCTTTCAGTCATGTCCAATGCTTACTCGCTCTTCTCCATTGCCCTCTGTGTGATGTTAATTTTCAGTTCTTCAGAGACTGTGGTAGCTCATGTCTTGTTTCCATAGAGCAACACTGATAGGATGTTGTTATTAAATAGATGGTCCTTTGTTTTTAGGAGAAACTTGAGGTCATTACAAAAGATTTGTAATTTCATAAAGAAATTTTTTCCTGTTCTGGGTCCAGCTTCTCAATTTATACTTTCTGCCCCATATTTACACCCTGAGCAGTACCTCAAAAGAAATGTGAGATGTGCAAATTTAGAGACATCTGCACTCCAAAACATTCACCTTCTAAGAGCCTATGGATCTGGTCAGTAACAGTCAGACAAATTGTACCTTGACCTGAATATAGTGATGTCACTTTGGTCCTCCTGAGCACCAAGAACAACCATCCAACCAATTATATATTGATAGAAGAACTGGATAGATGGTCCATTCAATTTCATGTCATAATCTGGGGAATTGAGATTCTTCATCCACTTGGCCTTTCCTATGAGGATAGTCAGGCCAAAGTCTTTTGAGGCTGGTGGTGCAATTATTATTATCACCATTTTTAACAGGTGAGGAAACTGAGGCTCAGAGAGATTTAAGTGACTTTCCCAGGACTACACAACTAGTAACTGTTAAAGCTACTAACAGTCAGGAATAGGCTTCTTGAGAAATAGCAGTATACTTTCCAGAGAACCAAATTTATCATTTACCATGTACCTCCTCAGACAACTTGATCTCTTTGTCAGGATTGCAAATATGGTGAAGTACATGACATTTATCTTCAGATTTCCTTCCATTTATTTTGGTGTCAACCTTTTCTCTTGCACTCTGACTCTTCCCCAAGTATGCAGAGCCTCATATCACACAGCTCTCTTACTGAGGCACCCTCTCAGCATGGCACTCATTGTCTCATCCCCTCTATCCCTAGCTATTAAAACATCCTATATCCTATTCTCTTTGGCTCCACTTACCTTATATCACAATGAGTGGTAATGAGTGAATTAAACTAATAAGTACCTACTAAAATGTCAGCTAGTTGGTGTGGCACCCTCCTTCCAGATAACAACATTTTAATTTAATTTAAATGTGTTTCTCTTTATGAAGCAGTGTGGAGCAAAGAATGCTTTATTTAAAGTCAGGGGACCTGATTTTTAATTTCAGCTCTGCTGTCTACTAAACATCCAGCCTGGAAGAAGTAATATCACCACCTAGGCCTCAGTTTCCTCAAGTATAAAATGAATTAGATGATCTCTAAGGGCATTTTCAGCTCTATATCTCATGATCTCATGATCCCACAAAGAGTCTTATAAAATGGTGCCAATGAAGGAACTCTCAAACTCTAGGCAAAGATATTATTAAGCAGGGTAAATTATTGGCATTACTCAGATGATATCACACATGGGCACCTAGCTAATTCAACTGTGCTAAGGTCAACCCTGCTTCTCAGCTTCTTCTGTGTCAAGGTCCTGTGACTGTTGGCTGACACAAGCACGCCCTGGAGATTAAGGAAGCACTCAGAAGGTGTCATCATGGCCACAGCTGTCACTAACCTTGTGATACAGTATCATCACTACTCAAGCCTTTGGTTCTTTCTGTGACAAAGATTTCAGGCAGCTGGTGCGGGATCCCTCTTAGGGAGGCCTCCAAGGGTCAATGATTAGAGCAATAATTAGTCCTGAGGGAAATCCTCCTCCTGACCTAATCTGCCTCCTGAAGCTCTTTTTTTTTTTTATGGTGGAACTATGCATTCTTAAACTCAACCTTGATCTAATATGAATCAGTTATAAGCTTCAGACATACACTGACTCAGAGACAGCTGATGGTGCAGTGGCTAGAACTTGGGGGCTGCAGTCAAAAAGATCTGAGTTTAAATCCAGCCTCATACACTGGCTGTGTGACACTGGTGAAGTCACTTAATCTCTATTTATCAATTTCCCCACTATAAAATGGAGGTAGTAATAGTATTTGCATCACAGAGTCGTTGTGAGAATCAAAGTAGATAACAATTGTAAAATATGTCGCATAGTATTTGGCACATAGGAAGCATTAGATAAATGTTAGCTATTACTTTTTTAAGCACTTAGCACAGTGCCTGGTAAATAAGAGGTTCTATATAGTGCTTATTCCCTTCATCCTTCCCTTCCTTTATAGTATCCACCTCCTAGTTCACAAAGTTATGAGCTCAGAAAACTCATATAGCACAGACAAATGCACGAGACCTTTCCCAGGGGAATACAAATCAACCAAGAAGATAACTAGACTTCAAAGGAAGTCTTAACCTGAGGCCTATGAGCTTGACTTATACACATACAGAGAGACAATACATATGTATATGTATATGTATAGGTATAGGTATAGGTATAGGTATTTGTATATGTATATGTATATGTATATGTGTATGTGTATGTGTATGTGTATATGTATGTGTATGTGTACGTGTATGTGTGTATATATGTATATGTATATGTGTATGTGTACGTGTATGTGTATGTGTGTGTATATATATATGTGTGTATGTGTGTGTGTATGTGTGTGTATATATATAGATATATATACATACATGTATATTTGCTTTCTGGTGAGGCAATTGAGGTTAAGTGACTTGCCCAGGATCACACAGCTAGTAAGTGTCTATAATTATCTTTCAGTATAATTGCCACCTTTTGTAATACTACACGTTTTATTTTATGCATTTAAAGATGTCATTCTGAGAAGGGGTCCATATCACTAGACCACTAGAAATAACAAAGGTTAAGAACTGCTATCCTACAGCCACATTGCTCTGCTTAGAAGAGATGTCAGTTGGCTTTCCTGCTCCTCTTACCTCTAATTGTACTGGAATGAAGTTAGCAGCACCAGCACCGAGACCTGGTCCTGTGTCTGCTTTAAGAAGCTGCCAATAGGCAGCCTTAGATTGAGAGGGAAGATAATGCTTTCAGTGCTATTGGTAGCATCTGCTGCCTTCTTTCCCCTTCTGTTCAAGTGCCCTGTCTCTCTGACTATAGTAGTAGTATAAGAGGTAATATGCAAAGGTAAAGTAACTTAGAGAAAGCAAAGGCGAATGACAAGGTCACTTTAAATTTGTATGATGAGTTTATATATATCTATATCCCTTTGTTAGTAGAAAGGCCAATTCTAATTGTAGTTACACTTTCTTGTGGGACAGAGGATGGAGAGGGAGAGAAAGTTTTATGTATGCCTTTGTATATGTAAGCTTCATCCCATATATCTAAAAAGGAACAAAGCCAGAAACTATGAAGGAATGAAAACATTTTCAGATTTGAGTTAGAGGGTAGGATGGAAAAGATCCAAGGAAGGAAATGGTTCACATATTCTTCTACCTCCTCGAGCTATGACTCTATTGAACACTTCCAGCCTCTTAAAAAAAAAAAAAGAAAGAAAAAGAAAGAAAGATGTTACCCCAGTCTTAGTGTGAGATTACCATCTGAATAAAGACCCAGCCTCTTTCTACCACCTCCTGAGACACAAAAGTGCTGTTTGTTTCTTACTTTATCTAAACTGGAAATTTTAGGCAGTGCCCATGACATGATGACTGATCCTGTGTTCTGCCTCAGCTGCTTTCTGATGCTTGTCTATTCACGAGAATGAAGTCACAGAGATTACAATCAAGGGAAAGATGATATTTTTATTCAGTAATTACTGTTCTTGGAAATAGGAGATCATAGAATGTGCAAGCTGGAAGGGACCCTTAATAAGATCTAGTCCACACACATACTTACACCACTACTGCTCATTCTGAAAGAAACTGAGGCTTTGAGAAATTTAGGGACTAGTCCAAGTTCATGTAGCTAGTGAGCTGGTAGCAGACGTCTTTACCATGTGTCCAGGGCACATCACAACTACATTTGATCTTGTTTTGTTTTCTTGAGATTTATGATTTCAGATATGTAGGGAGATGAGGAAACTCCTCTCTGCCAATGCAGATTGAAAACTTATAACCCCAAAAATGGTGCTTCAAAGTCATATTTTTATATTTTTAAAAAGGGGACCTCCATGTATCCAAAAAGCAGAACTCCATTTGTCCGAAGAGCTAACTTATTCCAAAACCCAAAGTCAAGATTGTATGCAAATTTTAATTCACAATAACATGCAAATGCCAGGTAGTATTCAAGGAAGCCAGAGGGTCTCATTGCCAACACAAGACAGGGTGAAGGCAGTTTTCCCAAACTCCAAATTAAAAAGGAAAATACTTCTGACCAGTTATCCAATATCTATTTTGATGGGCTGATTTTCCAACTGTTAGTAGCTTCCTCATTGTTTCTTCAAGTATTACCATGCTTATCTTAAATTTTATTTTCAATTTAAATCCTCATATTCACTAGAGGTGAGATATGTGATGAATCATGTCTCAGCTTGCTTTCTCTTCTTCAGCCTTTTGACACAAGCAACACAGGACACCAGGAATTAACAAACAAAAATTTTTCAGAGACTGCTAAATCACCAACTTCACATCTGGACAGACCAAGCAAAATAATAATAATAATAATAACCCTGGAGCCATCAAGAAAACCTGTACACCTCCCAAATTATCTCTTCTTTCTTCTAATGAATAGGTTTGGTATTAGAAGTAGCAAAGGTCTAATGAGAGAGTGCTTTCACTAGGGGCTACATGACATCAGTCTTCAAATACTTGAAAGCCTATCCAGTAGAAGATAGACTAGGCTGGTTCAGCTTGGCCCCAGTCAGTAGAACTAGGATTGATAGATAGAAATGCAGAGAGGCAGAGGTTTAGGCTTTATGTAAGGAAAAAGACAAACAAACAAATAAAAAAAACTTCCTTTGTCCCAAAGTGTAATGTGCTATCTCTGGTCACAAGCTCTTTCTGTGTGGGCTTGTTTGTTATCCCTTTGTTGTTAGCTTTCTTTGTATCCTCAGCACCTATCAGAGTGCTGGTATACAGAAGGCACTTAATAAATTCTTCTTGACCTGTTAATAAGTGGGTTCTCTCTCATCATGGAGGTTTTAGAGTCAATGTTGAAAATTATCTACCTTTACAGGCTAGAAGCATTTCCAATAAGATCAGGGGTGAAACAAGGATGTCCATTATCACCACTGTTATTCAATATTGTACTGGAAACCTTAGCTTTAGCCATAAGAGAAGAAAAAGAAATTGAAGGCATTAGAATAGACAAAGAAGAAACAAAGCTATCATTCTTTGCAGATGACATGATGATATACTTAAAGAATCCTAGAGAATCAAGTAAAAAACTACTTGAAATAATAAACAACATTAGCAAAGTTGCAGGCTATAAAATAAACCCACATAAATCATCAGCATTTCTATATATTACCAACAAAGCCAATAGCAAGAGATAGAAAGAGAAATCCCATTTAAACTTACTGTAGACTTTATAAAATATTTAGGCGTTTACCTCCCAAAACAAACCCAGGAACTCTATGAACACAATTACAAAACACTTTTCACACAAATAAAATCAGATCTAAATAATTGGAAAAACATCAGTTGCTCATGGGCAGGCCGAGCTAATATAATGAAAATGACAATCCTACCTAAGCTAATTTACTTATTCAGTGCCATACCAATCAAACTACCAAAAAATTATTTTATAGAGTTAGAAAAAATAATAAGATTCATTTGGAAAAACAAAAGGTCCAGAATATCAAAGGAACTAATGAAAAGAAATGCAGGGGAAGGTGGCCTAGCAATTCCAGATCTTAAATTGTATTATAAAGCATTATGAGGATCTAAGGCATCTCCAGAGGCCCCGGGATGGAAAATGCTGTCCACATCCAAAGAAAGAACTATGGAAGTCGAATCGCTATCACTTATTTTTAACTTCCGTTGAGTTTTGTTTCATCTTTCTGATGGTTCCTCCTATTGGTTTTGATTTTTACTTACAACTTCACTAATGTGAAAATATGTTTAATGGGTATGTAAATATAAAGCCTATGTCAGATTATGTGCCGTCTTGGGGTGGGGGGGGAGGAAAATGGAGAAAAATTTTCAACTCAAAAGCATGTGAAGAAAAAAAAAACTAAAAAAAAAAGAAAAGTATCTACCTTGATGGTATATTTTAGAGGAATTATTTTTTAGTTATGGGTTGGATAAGATGATCACAGGAGTCCCTTCCCTTCCACCTCAGAGATTTTATGACACCAGAATCATCCATGAATTACTCATTAAATTGGAAGCATTGTCATGATAAGGAAGAATTCAGCTTGTTTTTCCTGGTATCAGAGAGTAAATCTAAAAAGAATAAGTAGAAGCCACAGAAAGGTAGATCTGAGTCCAATATAAGGGAAAACTTGCTAACTGGGATATCCAAAGTGAGATGAGTTTGGCTTGGGAGGTAGTGGGATTTTCCTCATTAAAAACTTTGAGTAGTCTGTATGACCACTTCTTAGCAGAGTTATACTGGAGATTCAGCTGTGGGTTGGAATCCATGGGCTCTGAGATCTCTTCCAAATGAGGTCCAATGTTCTATGCACTGTGCCAGTGTGGATGTTTTAAGCACACAATTTTCACTGAGACTTTTGAAACACCCTATATAGTTTATTAAAACTACAAATTACTCAACTTGAGAAACAAAAGTTTTCTGACCTTTCCATTCATTAATTCATTCATTTACACAAAAACTTATTGAAAATATACTATGTAGACAATATCTTTCTAAACACTGTAATACTAATAGTTAACATTTCTATAGGGCTTAGTGTGTGCCCGGCACTATGCTAAGCACTTTGCAAGTATTATCTCATTTTATCCTCACAACAACTTTGGGAGGTAGGCTTCATTATGACTCCCATTTTAGAGATGAGAAAACTCATGAGGCACACCCCATCCCTTTCTGCATATAGGAAAAATAAGAAATAATTAAGATAAGGAAAGTACTAGATTCAAGAGGGATTGCAAAAAGCTTCTTGTAGGAGGTAGGATTTTAGTTGGCACTTAAAGGAAGCCAGGGAAGCCAGGAGGTAGAGATCCTACCCATGAGAGAGTCAGAGAAAATGCCCCAGAGCCCAGACAACAGCAAGGAGGTCAGTGTCACTGGATGCGGTAGGGAATAAGGTTTAAGAAAACTGTAAATGTAAGAGGGGGTTGGGTTATGAAGGACTTTGAACGCCAAACAGATCATTTGATCCTGGAGATGTTACAGAGCCACTGGAGTTTATTCAGTATGGGGAAGTGTTGTATGTGACATGATTAGACCTGTACTTAAGGAAAATCACATTGATGGCTGAACGGAAAATGGATTGGAGTGGGGAGAGACTTGAAGAAGGCAGACCTACCAGGAGGCTGTTGTAATAATCCAGGCATCAAGTTATGGGGGCCTATACCAGAGTGGCAGCTGTATCAGGGGAAAGGGATGTGTTTGAGAGATGTTGCAAAGGTGAAATCAAGAGGCTATGGCAACAGATTGGATATAGAGGGTGAGAGATAGTGAGCAGTTGAGGATGACTCATAGGTTTTCAGGGTGGGGTACTGAAAGGAGTAATAAGGAAGATAGGAGATGGGGAGCATTTAGGAGGAAAGATAATGAGTTCAGTTTTGGGTATGTTGAGTTTAAACTATCTACTGGACATCCAGTCTGAGATGTCTGAAAGACAGTTGGAGATGAGAGAGTGGAGATCAGCAGAGAGATTGGGTCAGAATAGGTAGATTTGAGAATTTGCAGGATAGATGTTTAATCTATAATAATTAAATCCATGGGTGATGATGAGATCACCGAGTGAAATAGTAGAAAGGGGGAAAACGAGAAGGCCTAGGACAGAACCTTGAGGGGTCTATAGTTAAGACATGATCTGGATGAAGATATGCCATGAAGATTAAACAGCATTAATCAGAGTCATGGAAGTGGGAGAGTAACCTAGTCAAAAGCATGAAGGTGGGAAAGCCTAAGGCCAGTTTGGAGAATAAGGATTATTCCAATTTAGTTGGATCTTAGTAGTAGGAAATAAGCATAAATTTTTGGAACTAGATAGTGAAAAAATGGAAGTACTTCATATGGCCTATATATTTTAGGTGCTTAAGAAATGTCTACTAAATTTAAATGAAGGGTCTTGAATGAGGTTGGGCAAATCACTTAATTTCTATGAACCTGCCTCAGTTTCCTCATCTGTAAAATGAGAAGGTTGGACTAGATGGCACCTAAGGTCCTTTCTAGCTCTAGATCTAAAATATTTTCATCTTATAAATGTTGAGTTAAGGAGTTTTTATTTACTTGTTGGCAATTTATTTGAAGAATTTTTTTAAATCAACACTATTTTGGGAAGATTATGTCATTCTTAGGGTCCTATTGTGACAGATTACCTGGGAAGATTCAGTCTATCATGGAGGTCCAGACAGCAGGCCATAGGAGGAGATTAAGGTATAGAGATAGTTGGTATCAGAGAGATTCAACAACAGATAAGTGTGTCCACAAAAGAGACTGGAACTCAGAGACGGCATTCAAGTACTTAGGTGGAGGAAACAGGACTGAGAGTAAGTTACAATGGGGAGAAGAATGAGGAAGATTATAGATAAAATATTTACAAAGTAAGAGGAGGACATAGAAAACCAATGATCATAGACTTTGGAAAAAAGAAATCAGTCATAAAAGCCAAGGCAGGAGTCAGTCAATTAGTAAATAAACATTTTTTTTAAAGTACCTACTATGCCTCATGTACTGTGTTAAGGATCAGGACTACAAAGAAAATCAAAAGACAATCCTAGCTCTTCAGTCTAATGGAGAGGACAATATGTAATTATATACAAACAAGCAATAACCAAGAGAGAAAAAATAAGAAATAACTAGAATTAAGAGAAATTGGGAAAAATTTCCTGTAGAAAGTGGGATTTGAGATGAGATTTAAAAGAAGCCAGAGCATCTAGGAGATGAGGATGAAGAAAGAGAGCATTCCATCCATGGGAGACAGCCAGTGAAAATACCAAGTGTTAGGTGAAGGGGAGGGGGCAGGAATGTCTTGAAAAGTGTGGGTTTTCAGCATTATCAAGTGCCAGAGAGGTCAGAGGAAGAAGATTTTGAAAAGGCTGTTGTATTTGCAGTCAATCAATCCATCTATCAATAAGCATTTAGTAAATAATAATGATGCTCCAGGCACTGGGCCACTTGTTGAGGACAGAGACAGAAATGAAACAGTCCCTGCCCACAAGGAGCTTATACTCTACAGGGGACAATTAGGAGATCATGGAGTTTCTATCAAGCAGTTTTATTACAGTAGTGGCAACAGCAGTCATATCATAAAGAGTTAAGATCTGACCAGGGAGGGAAGTATTGGGTGCAGTCCTCTTTTTGAAATTTAGCAGTGAAAGAAAGGGAGAAAAAAGGGTACAGTAGCTTACACAGGATGCAGGATCCAGAAAGGTCTATTTTTATCTAGAAGAAGATCTTATAAAGACATAGTGTATAGAGTCCCAAACCTGGGTTCAAACCTCGATGCTTATACTCAAAGACATCCAGTTAAGTATGTTTTCTCAAATCTTGTAAATGGCTTTTGGGTTGTATAAGCTGCCTATCTCACTAAAGTGGTTTTTAAAAAAATCTCTTCCTAACCCTATGACACTTGAGGCTCCAGATATTCAGTGACACCCAACTTGACCCCACACATAATAATACATTCCCTGAAAATCTTGGCAAGTTGTTGGTCTGAGTGAAGCCCAAGGAAATCCTATAAATAGGATTGACTATAAAAGAATGACAGCTTCCTGAAATGATTCTTCTAGCCCATGGGGCCAAAGTGCTAAAAATTAGCATATCTCAATCTAAAGGGATTGACTCTAATAGCTATTTATGAGTCAGCACAAGCCTTAGGCATCAGTAAGCCTTTACATTGGAAATCTCCTCAAGGACTCATAGGGAATGGATTCTAATTTCTCTCTTCTTCCAGTCAGGAATCAACATCTATTTTGATGGAGAGGAAACAGAGGAAGGAGGGATTTTTTCCCCAAAATAATTGTTAATTTTCCCCAAAAAAATTGAGACCTTCTGTCTGGAGTAAAGCCTATTGTAGAATTCAAATGAGTCGTTGCTCAAATCCTTGACTGAGACGAGAAAGAGCTTGGATTCACCCAGCTCAGGTGTCAGCCCCTCTATTTAATCTTCTCTGACTTTGTAACATTATCTACCCCATCACCCCAGTCAGAAGTGATCTCTTCTGATACCTTTTTGCATATTTCTCCTTTGTACTTGTAAGTATTGGGATTAGACAGTGATTGGGGAGCTCTGTAAATGTGATAGGTTTCTAATTCAACCTGATGAGATGATAAGCCTGAGACTACTTTGTTAGGGGTATCTGAGAGGCACTTCCCTTTAGAATATAGGCATGCCCATTGGTGTCTTGCTCATAAGACACAGAAAACTCTCGATGATCAGTGAACGAATTTAGAAAAATGGCCTTTTGTTAGGAAGCTATGCCTTTCCTCTCTATGCTCTAGAAAAATGAGTTCTGAGACCAGCTTGAGCTCCCCATGTGGCTTCCACTTGGAGACTATCATTCCCTATCCTTATAACTGTTCATTTTTTTAAAATCAATAAATCTTGTATGCCATCTCTTCTTAGTAGAATGTAAGGTCCTTGAGGATAGGAATGGTATCATTTTTGTATTTATATCCCCAGTTCTAGCCCAGCATCTGGCACAGACAAAGTCCTTGACAATTTCTCATTGACTTATTGATTTTTAAACATCATTATTATAGTATTCTTAACCTGGGGTCTGTGGATAGATTTCAAGGTGGTCCTTGAACTTGGATTGGGAAAAAAATGCAACTTTATTTGCATTGACCTCTAAATGAAATTCAGTATTTCCTTCCCTTATGAATGAAGATAACCGACATCTTTCTGAGAAGGGGTCCCTTAGGTTTTCCAAGATTGCCAAAGGTTCCCATCACACACACACACACACACACACACACACACACACACAACCCTTGCTCCAAAGGAACTGAGATGTCTTTCATATGGGATCCCCTCCAATGGTGCAAATCTCAGCCCATCAAGGCTTAACCATCCTTGTCCATGACTTCTTTGACATCTACGCCAGGTGGCTCCTTCCATTGCCATATTCTAGCACATACTATTGTCATAGGTAATACTGTTTTCTTTCCCCTTGACCATTAGCAGCTTGAGGGCAGAGAGGCTCATGACTTTGTGTTATGAATAGCCCTAAGCTATGTGACTTGCCTAAACCATAGTATGATCTATACTAATGCCAGAAGTTTTCAATCAAGCCAGTGAATGCACAAATCATTTACGTGCTACACTTTTATACCCTTTCCACCTAGATTACTAAAACTACTAACTTTGCTACTATAAAGTTGATCGTGTCCATTAATACGACAACAACGTTAAAGGGAACAAATCAGCTAACAATGGAATAACTCCAGTGAATTATATAGTAATAATTATGGTGAGTAGCATCTTGTATCATTTTAAAGTTTGCAAAGGGCTTTACATACATGATTTCAATTTAGTTTCTTAGCAACCCCCAGAAGTCAGTACTCTAGGTATAATTATCCACATTTACATATAAGGAAACTGAGGTTTAGAGAGAAGTTAAGTGACTTACCAATGATTACATAGCAAGCAAGTGCCAGAGTTGGTATTTGTTACAATTCAACAAATGGTATTGTACTTGTTATATGAAAGGTACAGGGGGATATGCAAAAGACAAAACCAAAATAGTCTCATAACTTTTACCTACTGAGTTATTTGCATGTTGTCACTCCCACTAGATTGTAAGCTCCTTGAGAGCAGAGATTGTTTTTGCCGTTCTTTGTATTCACAGCACTTAGAATGGTGCTTAGCACGTGATAATTGCCTGATAAATTATTGGTGACTGACTGACTCACTGACTGGAAGTTTTTATTGTGCATTAAAGTTTTCAAAGACATGAAATCACAGAATCTCAGAGTTGAAAGTCAGTCAGTCAGTTAGTATTATTAAGCACCTACTATGTGCCAGGAACTGTGCTAACTGCTGGTAATCAAATGGCATCATCTGTCTACAGGAAATCTATCTACAACAAATGTGGCAAATTGTTGTCCTGCCTCTAACTAAATAATGATATAAAAATTAAAAAAGCTCAGGAGGAAGGAAAATCATGCCCTCCAAGTTGATTTTCTCATTTCCAGCATTTCTAGCATCAGATCATAGGATCATGGAGTCTCATAAGTATCGTGGACTTCACTTTTCTTGTAGTAGAAAATGCGCTGGTGCAAATTCCCCTAGCCTCATGAATCTATAAAGAGTCACTTGGGGTTCTTTTCAAAGACCTCCAAATCAGGTATTTTCCCCTTGATTTAACTAGTTGTTCCTTTTCATGATTGGAAGTTATGCCTAAAATAAATAGTTATTAAACAAGGTGATATTATGAACCATCAAAAACTCCTTTTCTTTGCAAAGAAAATAAGTAAAACACCTGCATTCATAGCTAGCAGAATCCTGATTTAAAAAAAGCAAAACATATCCTCTATGTTAATAAGTTAAATAAATACCACAGTGTATTATTCTTTATTTGTTTCCTGGGTACTGGGGTGGAGGCTGTGTGTGAAGAAGGCTATTTGTTTAAATTTGCATGCAATTTCCATACTTTCAACCCTACCCAAGCCTCTTATCAATTGATGATCACAATTCTTTTGTTACTTTTGTTCTCAATCATTAAACCAGAAGGCTAGGTGATTTGCATCCTGTCATGTAAAGCAGTGATACCCAGTGAAAGCAATTTCCTTTAAAACAATTTAAGCATCCTCCTATCCCCAAGGAGTCACTGGTAATTCTGACTCCTTTCATAGTGACTAAATTTTAGCTTTAAATCTTAGCCAAAGACCACTGTGTGCTACAATCAGTCTCCTTATCCAGCCTGACAAGCTACAGGAGCACTATTCAGCCTATAGTTGGCATCCATGCTTGTAAGGACTCAGAAAGTAGAGAGTTCAGTGTTATGATTTAAGGTGATGTTCGCATTTGCAGAGGTCATGTCTCCCAATTGAGTTCAGGATTTCAAGGAGTAGGGAATCAGCTCTACTCACCTTCAGCTATACTGCTGGTGGAGGCACCAAAGGTAGACAGAGGACTTGCCCAGAAAAGGATGATAGATACACATGCTTCTGCCTCACTGATACCTTTAGGTACCCAATTTTGGTCTGGCTCTGGAAAACAAAGCTACTTATCTAATCAGTACCAAAAAATGAACTCTATCCATAAAATAGGCCTATTCTTAATGGCCTGTGGCTCTGGAGCTTCTATGTAGCTTTATACTGAGATAAGCATAGAGAATAGAGCCTTTTACAGATACAGATCTAGGACAATCAGACACCTGATAACTTTGAAAACCCTAATCAGGGGTAAGCTAGGCAAGTTGGAGGAGTGGGGTGAAGAAGGAAATAAGCATTTATATAGCACCTACTATGTGTCAGGCACTCTACTAAGTGCTTTTTAAAAATATTCTCTTATCTGAGCCTCACAACAACCACTTGAGGTAACTGCTGTTGCCAAGTTTCAGTTGAAAAAACTGAAGCAAAGTGTAAGTGACTTGCCAGAGGTCAAACAGTGTCTAAGGCCACATTGTAACTCAAGGCTTGAGGAAGGTCAAAAAGTCTCTGAGGCTACATTCAAATTTAGGTCTTCTTGACTTCAGGCCCACTGCTCTATGCACTCCACCACTAGCAGCCCTGATGAGATTAGTGTTTTGTTTGTTTGTTTGTTTAAGGCAATTGGGGTTAAGTGACTTGCCCAAGGTCACACAGTTAGTAAATGTCAAGTGTTTGGTCTGAAGCCAGATTTGAACTCAGGTCCTCCGACTTCAGGACCCGTGCTGTATCTACTGTGCCACCTAATTGCCCCGTAAGATAAGTCTTAAAACATGTTTTTTGGTGGTTGTTGTTGTGGTTTTGGTTTTTTTAGAATTCCTTTAGCATCAGTGGCTATACCCATAAATTCGTTGGTCATATCCACTTTACTCTTGCTGCACAAAGATAAAGTGTTACCATAAAGTAATAAGATTGCTTTTCACCTGTAGTTTTAACTCAGAAGGCATTTAAAAAGCATCCACTATATGCCAGACACTGGCATAGACACAGGGAGATACATAGATAGATATGATGTCAATTATCCTCTCAAGGAGTGAAGTAGCTAATGAAAGGTATAGACAAAAAGAACCGTAGTCCAGGAGAAAATGTAATAGATGCAAGGAAATGGTACAGGAAAAATGTTATGAAGAGTTTGAGGAGAGGAGTCAGGGAGGGCTTCAGAGAGGAGGTAGTACCTGAGTTGTATCTTGAAGAAAAAGAAATATTTCAATAAATATAGGAGATGTGTATTCAGGGGGAAGGGAACAATAATATCTTTTCTATTTTCATCATTCAACAGTGAAATGAAATGATCAAATGAGTTAATATTTATACACTTAACACAGTACCTAGCACATAGTAGGTCCTCTATAAATGCTTGATCCCTTCCTTTCCCTTTTGGTGGAGGCATGATGAAAAGAAATCTATGGAGCAGGAAGAAGGAATTATCTCATTTTAGTTAGAACACAAAATATGTAAAAGGATTAGCATGGAAAAGCTGGAAAATTAGGTTGGAGACAGATGGCAGAAAGGCTTGAATGTTTGGGTATTACATTTATACTTTAGTGAACTGTTGCTGAAGGTTTCTGAATAGGCATAATCAGAGCAGGATATCTGGAAAACAATTCAGGCAGCAGTGTGGGAGAATGGACAGCAGAGAGGACATGCTGAGGAAAGGAAGGCCAGCTAAGACGCTGCTATAATGGTCTAGCGATGAAGAGGTGAATCTCATAGAAATAATCAGGAAATAGGAGAATTAGGGAAATGCAGAGAGATGTCACTATGAACATTTTGCATTAAAAAAGTTACTTATACCTAATAGAACTGGCAATATGTGTTCCCCAAAAAATGATTATGAGGAAGGAAATACAGCTGTCCTCTAACTGAGAAATCTCTAGAGTTTTGGAGGTAGTTGGAAAAGACAGTAATTAAGGAGATTTATTTAGCTTTTGGAATTAAATATGAAATTCTCAGCCTAAGATTAAAATCCTGCACAATCTGACTCCTTTCTACCTTTCCAAGGCTTATTTCAGATTTCTCCCCTTCACTTATCCTCCTCTCCAGTCAAACTAGTTTGTTACTTGTTCCCAGTATACTACAATCCATCTTTTATTTTATGTCATTTTATAAGTAGACCCCCAGGGTGGGAATGAAATGCTTCTTTCCCTTGGCCTTGTAAAATCCTTGCCTTCGTACAAAATACAGCTGAGGTGCTATGGACACAAAGCTTATTCTCATCTCATCAACAATTAGCACTCCTTCCCTTATTTAAATTACTTTAATTACTTGTATATACTTTGTATTTGCTTACTAGTATAAAGCTTGTATCACTTTGATAGAATAGAAGCTCCTTGAGGACAGGGACTATTTCAGTTTTATCTATGTATTATCCCTAGTATCTAGCACAATTTCTTACATGTAAAAAGCAATTCATGAATGTTTATTGTACTGAACTATATTTAAATAAATAACTTTGTTGGTGTTCAGGTAGAAGCTAGATCACTTCTTCATAGTCATGTTATTGAAGAGATTCCTATATGAAATAGGATGTTGGGCATAGATCAAGTAGCTGATCTCTTAGGGACCTTCCAATTCTAGAAGTCTGTAAATCAGTCAGTAAACAAGCATTTATTAAGCTCTTACTATATGCCAGGCACTGTTCTTCGAGCTGGGGGTACAGGTACACAGTATGAAACAATCTCTACTTACAAGAAGTCTATAATCTAAGTATTCTACAAGTCCAGTTGATATGTACAACAGAACAAATAATCATTGTATACCTAATGTTAGAACTACGCAGATTCTGGGCTCTATCTTTCTTTCTCTGTGTGTGTATGTATGTGTGTATATTTGTCTTTCTCTTTGTCTGTGTGTGTGTGTATATATGTGTATGTGTGTGTATGTGTATACACATATATGCATATATGTGTATATATATTACATATATACGCATATATGTGTGTATATATATGCATGTATAACTAAGGAATTTGAGCCTGCATAAGAAAGAATTTTGGAGAGTGTTCTAAGCAAGAGCAGGCTAAAAATTTGGACTGAAAGGACATATGAGTGAAAACTATCTACTGCAAAAGAGGACAGAGCAAACACAGTTTACCAAATAAATGCAAGAATACCAAAACTGAGGTTTTCACCTTGAAATTTTGAAAATCATTTGTAAAATACTAATTTTGTCCAATTATAAACTTGAGGAAGACATTACCCAGAGAGGTGGTAAGGGATGAAAGTATAAACAAGGTCAAGAAAAGTGAAGATATATTAATGGATGATGGATCTATGCTGCATTAATAACGGGTCACAGAAATATCTGAGAATTTGATAATCTTTTGAGCTAATAGAATATATGGTAACACTGTGTATCCTCTCACTGTTAGACAGAACAGACAGTTAAATGGACTGTGAGTCTCACTCAGTGTGGCATTTAAAAAATGTTTTTTTCATTTAAAGAAAATTCACCTTCTCTCTTTCCCACCTTCCTCCCATCACTGAAAAAGAATGAAAAACAAATGAATGAAAAACATTGTGACATACATAGTAAAGCAAAAGAAATTTCCACATTGGCCACATTCAAAAAATATATACCTCAATTTGCACCCTAGTCATCATGTCTCTGTTAAGAAGTAGATAATATGTTTCATCCTAAGTTCTATGCATTCATGGATAGAAATGGTATTGATCAGAGTTCTTAAGTCTTTTAATTGTGTTTATCTTTACAACGTTATTGTTATCACGTAACTTTTTCTCCCGATTCTAATCATTTCACTCTATATCAGTTCATTTCAGTCTTCCCAGGTTTCTCTGAAACTGTTCCCTTCTTCACATCTCATAACACCATAACATATATTTCACATAACAGTATGTTTCTTATACTCATAGTTGTGTATGTATACATATATATACACATACATGTATACATATATGTACATACACTATATATATGTATACATATATACACATACATGTATACATATATGTACATACACTATATATATATAGTCGCTTTTACGTGATAGGAAGAATGCTGGATTTGGAATCAGAAGACCTATAATGGAATCCTGGACCTATAGGCAACTTCCTAGTTGTAGCTTTGATGAAGTCATTCAACCTTCTGGGCAACAGGATTTTCATTCACAAAATGGAGGTAATACCTGTACTACTTTCACTAGTTTCCTCACTGGGTAGTTTTGAGGATCAATATAATATGTATAATCTACTACATAGATAGTATACATAAAATACTTCAAAAACCATGAACTCCTATGTAAAAGTAAACTTATTGTTCTTGAAATAAATATTTGTTATTCAGGCTTTACTGAATTATCTTTTTTTTTTTTTGAGAATTGAAATTATCTGTAAATGGTCCACTGTGGTATGGGGCAAGCAGGAAAGGTAAGGAAGAAGACCATGAACTCTGAGTCAGAAGCCCTGGCTTTTATACTTAAAAGCCTGGTGAATATGGACATACGATTTTTTTAAATCTTATTTTGAATGATCTTAAGGAAAGAGTAACCTTTGACTGGACCAAGAAATACTAGAAATCATCAACAACCAGCCAACAAAAATTTTGGTAAGAATTTTTGAGTGCAAAACACTGTGGGAGAAACAAAGATAAAAAGCTATGGTCTGTGCCCTCCATGAATTTACAGGAGAGAGAGAGAGAGAGAGAGAGAGAGAGAGAGAGAAAGAGAGAGAGAGAGAGAGAGAGAGAGAGAGAGAGAGAGAGAGAGAGAGAGAGAGAGAGAGAGAGAGAGAGAGAGAGAGAGAGAGAGAGAGAGAGAGAGAGAGAGAGAGAGAATATTAAAGGGGCAGGTAGGTGGCACAGTAGATTGAGCACTGGCCTTGGAGTCAGGAGGACCTGAGTTCAAATCTGGCCTCAGACACTTGACACTTACTAGCTGTTCAACCCTGGGGGAGTCACTTAAACCCAATTTCCTAAAAATTAAAAAAAGAGAGAGAGAATATTAAAGTTAGTAAATGATAAATCCCAAATTAATGGAGATACTCATTTTGTGGGAATTCTTAGAAAAACTCATATCTGTTTTAGACAAGAAGCCCTTCCCTGAGGTGGGGTGGGGGGTGGGGTGGGGAGGCAGAATTGGATGCTGGGGAAAGCAAGTTGCTGCTCATCCATTTGTCCATCAAGAAACAATAACGAAGATATACAGGTGCTGTCAGGTGGGAGAATTTCCACTAAGCAGCAAAAGAGATGAGTAGTGACGGTTGGTTTCTCCATGCTAAGGGCTAGTAAGGAAGCTATTTATCAAGCCGGTAACAACAACCAAGGGAGCTGCTGTTTTCCCAGGCAAGCGTCCAAGATGTGGCATGTGGCAGAGAATCTCCTAAGATTTGCTAAGCAGGATGCCTGGTACTCAGTTCCAATGATTCATGAAGGTGTTGTGAATCTTGTCAGAAGGAATACAGAAAGTTTTGTTAAATGTTATGAAATCTTACACAAATCAGTGAACAAGCATTTATTAGGCACCTACTATGTATCAGGCACTATGCTAAGCACTAGGGAATACAAAGACAAAAGTGAAATAGTCCTTTCCCTAAAAGAATTGATATTTTATTGAACACAGATGAGATTTCCATGCTGGCTCTCAGAAGTAAGAGTTTTAGAAAGAAATGGCAACTGTAGAAAGTAATCCACAGTTTAGAGTTGTTGAAGAAAAGATCAAGCTCATAGCATCATAAATATAGAGCTGTAAGAGATCCCTGGATCATAAAACTAAGATATAGAGAGGATAGATTACTTGCCCAAGATAACATATGTATTAAGTGGCAAAACACAAATTCAAATCCATATCTTCTAGCTTCCAAAGCCAGCAGTCTTCTCACTGCATCACATCTCCAGCAGACAGTTATATGGTTATAGATAATATATGTATATATTATCTATCTATCTAAAACTAGAGATAGATAGACAGACAGAAAGGTAGATAAATGAATAGGCCTGGAGCTGTAGCTAAAAATATATAGGTTTTTGAAAGCATCTGCCTAGAAGTATTAATGGAAGCCATGGGAGTAGAACAGTTCCAAGGCAGAGAATGTATATAAAGACAGCAATGCTAATTTGGGGGAAATATGGAAAGAGGTTAATTGCAATTACATCCATTGAAAATTAATCAACTGCCCTAAAAGATGTCAAAAATAGTCCTAGTATAATGTCAGCTTGGTAGGAAGTCTTCAGTGGAATGAACCAGAGATCTATGCTTAGTTCTGTAGTTTTGACTTTTTTTATGAATGTCATGGTATACAACGTTGACAGAATGCTTATCAAATTTGCAGATTACATAAATGTAGCATAAATTACTAACTGGTGGATAGATTGAAAATTCAAAATACTTTTTGATAAGCTGTAACATTTGCATTAAATAGGATGAAATTTACTACAGATAAATATAAGGTCTTAAGTATGGGCTTAAAAAAACAGCTTTACAAATATAAGATCTGGTTGTATAGCAACTAATATGGAAAAAAAATGGTGACTTTATAGGACTGCAAAGTAAAGATGAGTCAACAATGATGCAGTGATCAAGAGAATTAATGTAATCTTTTGCTACATAGCATCCACGAATAAGAAGGAGGTAGTCTTGCTGTACTCTGTCCTAGTAAAACCGTTAACTACTGTGTCATTATGGATGACATTGATAAGCGGGAGAGTATCAGAGGAGGGTGATAAGGATGATGATGTATTCATGCTATATGAGGTCTGTTTGAAGGAATTGGGGTGTTTATCCTGAAGATGAGAAAACAGGAGGTTGGGGATGGGAGGACGTGGTAGCAGCTATCTTCATGTATCTGTCATGTAATAGATTAGGCTGATTTTGTGGGTGTGGTCATTGTTGTTTTTCCTGCTTGATTCCAACTGACAAAATGAGGTGAATTAATGAAAGTCAAGAGACCTGACATTGGAGTAAACCTTCTAACAATTAAATCCATCCAAAAATAGAATGGGCTTTCTTGAGAAATCTTCAGTCTGGATGGCTCCTTGTCTGGAATGACAAAGAGAGGATACTTATACAGGTGCAGGTTGAATGAGATGACTTTTAAGGTCCCTTCCAAGTCTGGGATTCTATATGATTCAGAAGGGAGAGGTTCAAGGTGGAAGTATTGCATCAGAGATTTGGATTTCTTGACCATGGCTTAAATTATAGATTGTCAGGCTTCTGGATAGGGACTGAGTCTGTAATGGGCTATTAAGCACTGGCCTTGGATTCAGGAGGACCTGAGTTCAAATCCGGCCTCAGACACATAACACTTACTAGCTGTGTGACCCTGGGCAAGTCACTTAACCCCATTGCCTAACCAAAAACAAACAAACAAACAAAAAATATATACACATAAATATACATATACATGTGTATATATGTATATACATATATATATATATATATATATATATATATATATATATCATAGCATATATCTAAAGCATAAGAAAAATGGCATGAGATAACCAGAAGTTCACAAGATACAATATCCAAGGATCAAGTAATACCCATAAAATCCAAGCAAGAACCAGTGATCCCAACTCAAAAAGGCAAATTTGACCTCAGAGGTATGACTGAGTTTAGATGTGATGTGACCTCTGACTGGACAATAGCTTTGAAAGGGCGTACTTTATTTAAAAGAAAGGAGATAAATCAAAGGGGAGTGAGGGAGAGAGTACATTAAGAAATACACACATAGGAGGAAAATCTAGATCTGGAGGAGGAAAGCATGGTAAAGAACATAGTTTAAGATCAGTGGAATTAGGGGAATAAATTGTATTGCCTTTGGAAGAGATGACAGACCATCTCTGAGGAAAAAAGAAATAGACTAGGAGTTCAGAAAACAGATCAAAAACTTGGCACAAACTCTTCTTTGTGGTGGCAAAAAAATTGGAAATTGAGGGAATGCCCATCAGTTGGGGAATGGCTGAACAACTTGTGTTATATGAATGTAATGGAATACTGTGAGAAATGATGAGCAGTTGGATTTCAGAAAAACCTGGAAAGATTTATATTGATTGATGCTGAGTGAGGTGAATAAAGCCAGGAGAATATTGTACACAGCAACAGTAACACTGTGCAATGATAAACTATGATTGACTTAGCTCTTCTCAGCAATACAATGACACAAGAGAATTCCAAAAGACTCATGATAGAAAGTACTATCTACATCCAGAGAAAGAGCTATGGAGTCTGAATGTAGATTGAAATATATTATTTTCACTTTTTTTTTGCCTTTTTTGTGGCTTTTCCATTTTGCTCCGTTTCTTCTTTTACAACATGACTAATGTGGAAATATTATACATGTATAACCTATATTAGATTGCTTTCCAGCTTGGGGAAGAGGGAGAGAAGGGAGGGAGGGAAAAAAAATTGGAATTAAAAATCTTATAAAAATGAATGTTTGAAAACTACCTTTACGTATAATTTTTAAAAAAATAAAGTACTACTTACCAAAAAAAAAAAAGCTTGGCACAGAAACACAATTTAGTTGCTATAAACAACTATCCATACAACTGCTAGAGCTCTCTCTGACAAAAGCCAATGGCTAATACTCTCTTGATATGTTTTATGGATAATTTCATCCTTCAAATTGGGGCAGAACCAACAAGGGAAAATTCCACTGTGAATCTGATTATTTCATTCACATATATGTATATGTGCACATACACATACATGTACATATATGTATATCTACATGTATGTGTTGTTGTTCGCTCATTTCAGTCATTCCAACTCTTCATGATTCCATTTGCAGTTTTCTTGATAAAGATATGTGTGTATATGCACATATGTGTATGCAATCTATACATATATATATATTGAGAGAGACAGAGAAAGAGAGAATGTAAGTATCACAAAAACATAGGCAATGTACTAGAAAAAAAGGTAGCAGAGTAGGAATCTAAAGACTTGGATTCAAATCCCATTTCTAATATTCATTAGCTCTATAAGCATAAGTTGATCACAGTTGTGATCTCAGTTGTCTCATCTGTAAAATGGGGATGATAATACTTTTGCTATCTACCTCACAGAGTTGTTGTGAGGCAGGTATTTTGTAAACCTTTAAAAAAACATAAGTTGCAATTATAGTATGAAGTCTAGTAAAATAAACAAAAATGACATGGTCTTCAATTTCTCCCTTCTCTCTTCCACTGCATCCTCCCTCAGCCATTTCCTAATTCAAATGTGGAGGGAACCTAAGACAGCAACTGGTTCAACCCCACTTGTTTTACAGACAATAATGATAATAGTTGAAATTTGCAAAGTACTTTATGCATATTCATCTCATTCTATCTTTACAATCCTGTGAGGCTGTTACTAATGTCTCCATTTTACAAATAACTAAAGAGGGTCTGAAAGGTTGAATGACCTGTCAATGGTCTAAAAGTTAATTGGTATAGGAGACAAAATTCAAACCCAAGCATCTTCTGGCTCCATATCTAACACTTGTTCTAACCATGCTCAGGAAACTGAGGCCCTAAGAAATGAAGCGACTTGTCTATAGTCCCAGAGTTCATAAATAGAGTATCTAGGAATTGAGCCTGAGACTTTGGTCTCCAAATCCAGTGTTCTTTCCCCTGCACCACAGTGAACCAGTAAGGTCCATTCCAGATAGGAAGACAGTCTTATCTGCTAAGTCACCAACTTATTAGGGGAACAGCATTTAAGCTTTAAAGGAGCACCAGGAGCCTGGCCCAGTACCTTACACACAGTAGACATTTGGTAAATGTTCAGTAGAATTTAAATTATTTCTTAGGTATGTTGGTTAAAAAAAATTAAACATTGTGGTATCTGAATGGGAAATATGTTTTTGGGTAAGGGACCTTCCTGAATCCCTCAAATCACACAATAGAGTCATGCCTATTATTCTCATGAGCAAAGTCTACCCCATGGAAAGGGCTACCCTCACTTACCCCAGATCCCAGCACAGCTATGTCCTAATCTACAAGAACCAACAGAAGCTATGCTTTACACCAAACACAGGATTAGACACAGTGATTTCCTGAGAATATAAACTCTAACTGTGATTCATACCCTGGTGCTCTCTGAAACTTGATAGAAGCAAATTTTTCTTTAACAACCATACAGAAGAACCGCTCACATGTAACGACTTAGGTTCAAAATGACAAATGACTCATCCCTTTCTAGAAAACCTGACCTTGTCACCTCAGAGACAGACAGTTCATTCTGGCTTTAGCTAAAGGACTCTTATCTTTGATCTCTGGAGGTAGATACTGAGCTAACTGTTGAAGGAAAGTATCTGATTAGACAGAAAAAGAAAATTGAACTTACAATTTTTGTTATAGCAGAGCAGTCTTGAGTCTTGAGGTTAGATTGGATGACCTCTGAGCTTCCTTTCAAAGCTGAAATTCTATAGCTTCTAGTATCCTGGAATTTAGTAAACAATTCCATATTTATATATCTGTGCCTTTAATTATTTTATAGCTATCACAAAATAGAATTTCAGGATAGGTTGGCAAATACCTCAGAGGTTCTCTAATTCAATCTATATGTGAACAAGAATTTCCTCTATACTATAACCCACAAGGGGTCATCAGCTTTTCCTTAAGGGGAAGTCTGCTACCTCTGCAAGCAACTTAATTCATCTTTACATAGCTCTAGTTACATAGAAATTTTTCCTTACATCAAACCTACAGTTTCCTCTTTGTAACTTCTTTTATAACCTTTTGTAACCCTTTCCTATATTTCTAGTCTTTTTATACTTTACTCCCTTGCATATTCTCTAAAATTCAGTAGCACTGGTCCTTTTGTAACATGTTCCTTGAAAAAAAAATACTCCCTCTTTCATTTTCTACAAGAAGCTTTTTACTAATTTCTTTTCATTTTAGTTCCTTACCTCTAAAATTCCTTGATTTCATATGTACATATATGCATGGGTTGTTTGAACATTGTTGTTTGCATGTTGCTATGAGATCCTTGAGAATGTGGATTGTTGGGATATTTTCATTTGCTTTGTTTTATTTTTCTTTCTTTGTATCCTCATCTCTTAGCACATTACCTGGCACATAGTGGGCACTTAAATGCTTGTTGATTTGCTGACTTCTACCTAGCTCTGAGGCCAACCAGAGAAGCTGGTTTTGTCTTCTATGAAATGACCCTTCAGATACTGGAAGACACCTTACATAGACTAAGTCCTCTCTTCTCCAGGATGAACACCTCAGGATAGTAAAAGGTAGATAGGATTTAAACACAAACCATCATATCTTATCCAAAGCTTCTCTTTCTGGACTCAAGATTCTTCATCATTTAATCCATCCTTAGGTAGGCAGTGTGTATGTGTTTTATCCTGGTAGGTTACGTGTCCACATAAATCTTTCCGGATGTGGCTTGAAAGAAGACATGAATAGATATTGATAATCTCCTCCACCCACTCTTCTCCAAGGAAGACTTAAATCCTTGACAAGAGGGGAGCAAGAGGTTGGGCTACTACTCTATTCTCCTCAGAGAAAAGTTTCCTAACTAGAATAATATCTGTCTACCCTGCTAAATGTGGTTAGTCTAGGGGAGATAATCTTTAGGTTCAAGTTGAGCCTCTAGATTGTTATCTCTTAATGGAGGAGTTTCTTTAGGCTTAATTCCCTTCCCTCCAAATTCCAGTTCCACAAAATTAGATGCATAATCAATAACAAATAAACTCACTTAACCAAGTTTATGGTAAACTGACATCAGAAAAGGTAGACATATAGAGAGGATATATCAAACAAGACACAGAGCTTCCTGAGCTTTCTTCCTGTGACAGAGAGATCTCAGCTCAACTGAGTGTTCAAAAAACCGAGTGTAAAGCAGATTAGGGATATGAACATGACAGAAGGTTTGGCTCCTCTACACTTCAGCTTCTTCCCATATACTTCTTTTCCTTGAAGAGAAGACTCTAGAACAGAGGTGGGGAACCTATGGCCTTAAGGCCACATTTGGCCCTCTAGGTCCTCAAGTGTGGCTCTGAATCAGTCAAAGGCCTGCACTTGAGGACTTATAGCAACACATATGGCCTAGAGGCCAAAGGTTCCCTACCCCTGCCCTAGAACAATGTGCTTTCTGTCTTGAATCTGAAAGGGCTTCCCTACTCACTCCATCCAGGCCAGTAGAATTCAGTAAATAATTTCCACCTGTGATATGGGTTGCACTTATACAGTCTCTCTCTCTCTCTCTCTTCTCTCTCTCCTCTTCTCTCTCTCTCTCTCTCTCTCTCTCTCTCTCTCTCTCTCTCTCTCTCTCTCTCTCTCCCCCTTATCTTCTTTAACCTATTTTAGTACTTTTCTTTGGACCCACTGCAGTTCTGTTAGAAAACCTCGGCTTCCTACAGCTTGGAGGGTGTAAAGGGATGTCCATAGTAACAGTCAGAGTGCTGCTGGCAGGAAAGCTAAAAGCTGAATTTTTCTCCCTGAGATTTCTAGTCAAAATTTTTGAGAAAAACTATATAGGAAGAAGAGCCAAATCTGGAAGAATTTAGAACTACAAGGCTCCTTAGCTCTAATCCATTTCCTTCATTTTATATATAATAAAACTGAGACCCAGAGTCATCTCACTTTGGTTAAGTGTCTTCCCAAAGTCACAGAGTACAAGTAGAAGTGGGAACCAAACCCCAGGTTCTCAGACTGTGAAAGCAAGGTTCTTTTCACTGTGCCACACTGTTGAGCCATAACTAGGAATTTTTGCTCTAAGAGAAGAGGGTAATGTAGAATAGGATGTAGAGCTCTTCTGGGGTAGAGGCAGCAGGGGATAAAGTATGTCCCTTTATACTTAGAGGTTGGTGTGATGAAGTACTGGCCACTGCTATGAGTAGGTAGCTAGGTGGCACAGTGGACAGAGTGCCATGCCTGGAGTCAGAAAGATCTGAGTTCAAATTTGGCTTTAGACACTTACTATATGTGACCCAGGGCAAATCACTTAATCCTGTGTTTCAGCTTCCTGATCTGTAAAATGAACTGGGGAAGGAAATGCAAAACCACTCCAATATCTTTGCCAAGAAAACTCCCAATAAGGTCAGGAAAGGTCAGCCACAGCTGAAATGACTCGACAATAACAATAACAACAACAACAGAGAAGAGGAAAGAGGGAAGGGACTGGGGCTGTCGAGATGAAAGACTGCTCCTTAGATGGTTCTGACAGTACCCTACACTTTTTAACACCCTAGGACAAGTCTCATTCATACTGCCTTAGTTACAACTTTGTCACCTAGCCTCCATCAAGACGACTAAGGCAAAAGATACTAATGGAGAGGGGACAAGAAAGACAGTAAGGAGAAATCAGGTCGTTTGTCCCTGAGTCAGAAAGATTTAATCTTTCACAGCTTTTGTTTCTCTTTCTCAAAGGGTTAAGAAACTCGGGTTGACTGCCACCAACAGGTTGTGATATTTTATCTCAACACATTTTAAAAAAAAAAACACCCACCACATCTGTACAAAGGTTCTATGATTTCTTTACGGCTTTGAGATGATCAGTTTCTTACTGAATTCTTTGCTGGTCCCTCTGGGATTTTGTAAGGAGATACGGGGCTCAACAGTAATGCTCTTTCAAAAGCCCCCAGCTTTAATAAGCCACTTCTTTCTCCTCCGGCTAAATTCAGATGAATGAGAAGCCAGGAGCTTTATGCAAAACTTCTGACCTTCACTCCCTCTTATTTGCATTGTCATCACTCTTTTATTCATCTAAAGGGCTTTCATTTTGCATAATGTTATTCTGGCTTTAAGCTGTGAGACTCCTTTCATTTCCCCAATTAGAACAATTTTAGGCAAACCCACAGATAACCTTCAAAAATCCATATGTCTATGTGATCTTTCATCAGAAAGAAGAAAAAAAGAGATCATTTGGGGGTGGGGCTTGAAAACTTACAGCCAGTTTTTTTTTCCTCTGAAGGGATTAAAAGGGAGAGTTTCCTATTCCTGTACGAAAATCTATGCATCATTCCTTAATAATTATATGCAAAGCTCTGGCCTTAAGGTAGATAATCTAGGCCATTTCCAAGGTGCTATTATTTGGGGTATCTTTGACCCTCACCCCCAAATCTGCTATTTGCATCATGAGAACTGAAATTCCCCAAGGAAGATTCATTCCTTTAGTTTAAGATTTTGATAATTATCAAATACATTTTGCATTTTACTTTAGTAATTTAGCATTAATCATCGACTTAGGTTTAGTACTTGTCTGAGGAAAGGGAAATGTTAAGAATTGGTAAGAAAGAAGGTGAGGAAGATAAGACCCCAAGACAGGCATAAAGATCCACGGCAGTAAAATAAACTTCCAAGACAGAACTGATTCTTTCTTGATATTGTGGTTAATACAAGCAATTCAACAGCCTGGTTCTACAAACATACATTAAGCATTTACTTTATGTAATGCACTGGAATAGTCTCTGGGGTATGTCAGATTTTTTTTTAATTAATTTTTTATTTCAATTTTTAAACACTTTTTCTCCCCTCTACCCCATGGGGTGGGGAGAAAAAACTTTATAATGATTAAGTGAAATGAAGCAAAATAAATTCCCATGTTGGCCATGCCCAAAAATGTGTGTCTAATTGTAAATATTAGTCTATCACCTCTTTTTCAGGAAGTGGATAACATTTTTAATTACTAGTTTTCTGGAATCTTGGCACATCATTGCATTGGTCAGAGTTCTCAATTCTTTCACAATTCTGCACTTTTACAATGTTGCTTTTATAGTACATATTGTTCTCCTGGCTCTGTGTACTTCACTCTGCATCAGTTCATATAAGTCTTCTCAGTCTTCGAAAAAATCTGTCTTTCTAAAAGTCTTTGAAATAGTCTCTTTCATCATTTCTTATACCACAGTAGTATTCTATTTTTTACCACATGTTATTCAGCCATTCCTCATCTACACCCCAGGACATACAATGTTTGGAAAAGACTCCCTCACAATCAATCATATACTATAGTCATGGGGGAGGGGAAGATATTGGAGGAATAGAGAGGGAAGAAAAAAAAGAAAAAAAATTACGTGATAACTTTATTATATTTAAAAGGAATAGCAAGTTGAATATAATCAATTTGCAGTTTCATGTGCAATCATCTTTTTATTGTTATGTTATAAAAATGCTTTTTTATTCTAAATGAAAAATAAAATATACAAAAAAACCCTAAAAGCCTCCCTATTACATTCATTGATTAATAGAGGTGATAGGGCATTATAATACAAAGTGACATGGGGAATATGTGCTTTAAATTAATCTAGTGACAGATCTCTCTGAACATCCTCAAATAACAGAATACTTTTTATTGTCCCCATTTTAGAAATGAAAAAAAAAAAAGAAGAGAACAGAGTCCAGGGCATTGCAGTTTGCATTTAGAAATCCCTCTATCACAATAACTTTGCTAAGTATCTAGGGGCATATTCTATCTGCATGCATGTGCTAATGAAGAGTGATCACTTTAAAGGGCGATGGGATCTCTTTTCATTTGGAATATAGTGTCAGACTAACACAGAAGAAGATGCCAATGTGGGGGAGGGGGGAAACAAGGGTCGCAAACACTATCCTTTTCTCTCTAATTTCCAGATGCAATCAAACTCCATGGACCATCATATCCTAAGGCAGAGGAGCAATAAAATGGAGCAGAAAGATAGCTGACTTTGTAGTCAGAGGTCCTGTGTTCAGATCCTGGCTCTGACACTTACTAGATGCATGAGCTTAGGCAAATCACTTAACTTTCTGGGCCTGTTTCCTCATCTATAAAATGAGAGGATTGGACTAAATGACCTCTGAGGTCTCTTCTAGATCTGGACCTATGACCCTATGAAATACTTAGACACAACTATTATGTCTCCACTGAGTCTTTTTTTTGTTGTTCTAGGTTAAATTTATAGTTCCTTGAACCTGTCTTTCTATGGCATGGTCACCAGTCCCCTCCTCTATATGATCCTTTCTCTCTGAATAGGATTGAAGTTATTAATATCTTTATGAGAATGTGAGGACAGGCCCTGTTTAACAACATTGGTCAGCTGGTTGGCCTCCATATCCTTCCAATCAAGTGCTAATAAGCTACAATTACATAACTGCATCACGCACCCCATGAGGACCACCATGTGGTATTATTAGTTCCTTTTTATAAACAAACTGAAAAGCTAAGTCTAGGATCATAGGATTTAGGGCTAGAAAGGGTATTTGGCCCAGTCACCTAATTTTATAGATAAGTAACTAAGGACCAGGAAGCTTAAGCTGTTTGCCCCAAACCATGTAGATAGTAAGTAACAGAGTCAGTGGTGAGGGTAGGTGGCTCAGTGGATAGAGTGTCCCTCTAGAGTCAAGAAGACACATTTTCCCTGAGGTCAAATCTGGCCTCAGCTGCTTACTAGATGTGTGACCCTGGGCAAGTCACTTAACCCTATTTGCCTCAGTTTTCTCATCTGTAAAATGAGCTGGAGAAGGAAATGGCAAATCACTCCAGTATCTATGGAAGAGTTGGACACAACTGAAAAAACTAAATAAATAACAAAAAGAGCAGAATCTTTATTCTAATCTACATCCTCTAATTCTGTTTTCTGTGGGTTTTCTGTTGTGTTATGTAATCCATAACAGCAAATAGCAGTGAAGACATAAGTAGGAGTTTTGAACCTAAGGCATATGCCAGAAACCATACCCAAGGAAAGTGGCATACAGCATTCTCCCACTTGAGCGGAGATGGGAGAGAAAGTGAGGATGACAAGACATAGACACAAGCCATTTCAGGTAAGACTTCCAAATGTGGGTGGGGGAGCTTGGCAAAACAGGTGAGGAGCTAACTTCAGCCTATTAGCTGGTAATTTCCCATATTAACGTATTATTAGTTCTCATATTAACAAATTATTCTTGCTGAATAGGTGATAACATCTCCAGTTTCTACATTATAGAAGGAATATAAGTGCTGCCATTTCCCTCTAAAGTTGGTGTCCTGGAGCAAAGTTCCAGCTATCTCACTCTAGTTATGGCTTTGAGCCACCAAGTCAATATATGAACCAATATCTCTTTACTCCAAGTCTGTCATGACACCATGCCGCCTCTCCAATAATTACAACTCACATGTTGCGATGAAGAACATAGTTATTCAACCCCATCCTTCATTCTGTTGAATCATAGAGGAGACAGAGGATCCAAATGTCAGCTACACAATCCCTTTCCAATCAGCAGCATCCTACTGCTGAAAAATTGCAGACTTGTTCTTCTACTACGAGGCAGTTTGGTCTCCACGAGAGTGGCTCACACTTTAAATGGCATTTCCTTCTTGTTTAACTTCCTTTGCCACCCATGGAGGCTTGCACAGGGAATCAGGAAGCCACTGTCACTAGCAGACAAAGAAACTTGGACTAACTTCTCTTCTCTGATTTTTTTCCCCCTAGAAACACTTTGACCTCTTTCCCAGAAACCTGAGAGTGCTATTTTTGGTCTGAAATAGGTATATTTCGTTCCAGGAGCCTTTTCTTAAGTAAATAGTGGCAAAGCACAATACCCATCCTCACCCCCAGAAAATTAGTAATGATCCTAATTATTATAATTACCATGGCCTAGTCTGGTATTTCTGGTCATTGGATGACGGGGAAGAATGGCTAAAATAAACGTAATTTCCAGTTGCTTCTGGGCTCCATCCTATTGGGCAAGCAACAGAGGGAAGAAAATGAAGCATCCTTCTAGAATGGTAGATGAGAATGAGCTCTGTACTCAATCAAAATGGGGATTGGGATCCTAGCTGGAACTTTTTTACTTGCTGCTGGACCAAGAGCAAGTCTGTTCTTTGAGTTTGAGTTTCTTCGTCTCTAAAGTGGGGATAATATTATCAATGCTACCTATGTCACTAGGTGGCTGTAATAAAGTTATTATATGAATATAAGTAATTATTACTAATTCATAGGGTATAGAAATTCAACTTTGCTTTTTTCATTAATTGAAGGAACTACTAGATGAGGAGACTCCTTTTACCCATGCAAGTCAACACTGTCTTGCCATTTACAATCTTAGAGAATTGCCTAGAACAGTGAGAAGTGAAATGATTTGCTTAGGGTCACATAGCCTAAGTATGTGTCAGAGGCAGGGAGGGAAGCCAGGTTTTCCTGACTCCTGGGCTGGATCTCTACCTACTATATCACATTGCTTCTCATCAGTTAATGCTATTAATTGAAATCACAGTAGAAAGTGCTGGACTCGGCATTTGAGGATCTGGTTTCACATCCTGATTCTGAAGTTCACTACCTGTATGACCTTGGGCAAGAAACTTCTGCCCTGTGAGGATCAGTTTCCTCATCTGTAAAATAAGGGAGCTGAACTGTATAGACTCTACGGTCCCTTATAACTCTTAGTCTGTGATCCCATAATAAAGTGATCCAGTGAACTCTTCTTTTTCCTAGTATCCCAAACTGAAATCATTATCTTCCCTTTAAATCTGCCCTAATGCCTAGCTTTGCCATTTCTCTTGCTGGTACCTCTGTTTCTCCCTCCCTCTAAGAACCCCCAGAGTAAATCTTTAGCTGCTCCCTCTTCCTTTCCCTACCAAATTTATCTTGTCAATCTTATCTCTGAAATAATTCTTCCATTAATCCTTTCTTTCCCCTCCCATCACCCCTGCCCTAGTTGAGGTCCTCATTGCTTCTCCCCCAACCCATCATTAATTTAGTAAGTATCACTGAGACACTCACTGAGTACAAGGCTCTATGCTAGGTGCAGGGTACTTGAAGATAACTAGATTGAGATTCTTACTGTCAAGGGATGGGGGGAAGGGAGAGAAGATAAACATGTTTTTAATGGGAGCCAAAGACAGGTCTTGTCAAGTCTAAATTAAGGCAGTTTTACAACATAGCTCCCTTAAGCAAAATCATTCCAATAGAACTCACCGAACTAATGAAAAGATCTTCATCTCATTCAAACAAGCCTTGTTTACCCAGGTACTTTGTAAATCTTTATGTTTGTGATATACATACTCTCATCTCCAGATCATTTTAAAGACACTAAATAAGGTCCTTAAATGATGCCTACATAATGGGGTTAAGGAGGATATATTCTTAGTGCAATGATTGTTAGGGGGGCATTTTCTTTTGAGTGCGTAATTTCCCCAACTCCTACCTAGGGGGTGAATAAAACAAGAAGCACTCAAGAAAAGAATGATCTTCATTTCAGGAAGACATACTCCCTTTGAAGTCGTTGTTACACTTGGGGCTCTCAAACATGTCTGATCAGATGAGCATTCGAGGATGTGTCAGAATTTTCTTGTCATCACACATTCCCCATTCCAGTAAATAAGAACATTGATTGAGGGTAGGGGAGTTCATGGGGGAAGGTGAGGAGAGACAGTACCAAATACAGAGGACCCAGATATAGACATATCACAATTCTTACCCTTCCCTTACCGCTACCCTCCTGCATTTCCCACAAGTCAGAGCATGGGCAGAGCACAAAGTAAACTCCCACATAAAAGAACACTCCCATTTGTTCTTTTTCAGTCTTATGGCACCTTGCCACCTCTGCGTAATATTTCAAAGAAGCCAAACAAAGACTTAGATATTACATCTGGGCTTTGTGATTTGAACTTATTGAGGACAGTTAGGTAATATTTTACTCTATCTTCTCTAATCTTGAGTTTCAACTTCCTGTTGGCCATCTTTGTCCTTTTCCCCCTATATTTTGCTGATGATTCTTAGAAGAGAAAACAAAAGGGAAAAAAAAGGAGGAGGAAGAGGAGGAGAGGAGAGGGAGGGGGAGGAAGAAGAATTTTAATTTTTTAAAGGTAAACATTTATTGAATATTTGATCACAAAGGGTGTTATTTTTGTTTCTCAAACAAAATAAAGAAACTAAAATGCAAACTTGTTCTTTTAATTGGCAACTATGTTTTAAGTTAAAAAATACAAACATTATAAAAGGCCCCTTTCTAGTACTGGTTGCACTTTCACTCATACCCATATGGTAAGAGTAGTCCTTATTCCCCAACATCTCCTACAGACTCTCCCAGGTTCAGACCTTGTCATTCCACTGAAATTACTCTCTTCATAGTCACTAATAATCTCTTAGTTGGCAAATCCAATGGCCTTTTCTCTTTCCACATTCTCTTTGACCTTTCTGTGGCCTTTGGCATTGTTAATAACTCCATTCCTTGATACTCTCTTTTCCATAGGTTTTCACACCACCACTCTTTCTTGGTTATCTTCCTACCTAGCTGACTGCTCTTTTTCTATTTTCTCCACTGGATCTTCTTCCGGATCATTCTCTTTTACCATTTGTATCCATCAGGGTTCTGTCCTGGGCCCTCTTCTCTTCTGTCATCTTTTCTTCTCCTCTGTTCTCTTCTTCATCTATACCACTTCACTTGATGATCTCATCAGCTCCCATGAGTAATTATCATCTCCATGTTTATGATTCTCAAATCTACCTATCATGCCCCAATCTCTTTGCTGATTTCCAATCTCACATTTCCAACCAAAGACATTTCAAACTAGATGTCTAGTAGACATCTTAAACTCAATTTGTCAAAAAGAGAACACATCTTTCCTCCTAAGCCCTCTCCCCTCCTACCTTCCCCATTTCTGTAGAGAGCAATAGCATCCTTCTCTTCTCTCAGACTCACAACCACGGATTCATCCTTGCCTCCTCACTGTCTCTCATCTACCATATCTAATCTGTTGCTGAAGCCTGATGATTTCTTCTCTACAACATTTCATAAATATACTTCCTTCTCTCCTCTCACACTGTCATCATTACTCTAGTGAAGACCCTCATGACCTCAGGCCTGGTCTATTACAATAACTTTCTGGTGGGTCTGCCTAACTCAACTCTTTCCCCACTTCAATCCATCTTCCATTCATCCACTAAAGTGATTCTCCTGGAGCACAGATCTGATCATGTCATCTCCCTACTCAATATACTCTAGCAGTTCCTTATTGCACCCAACTCAAATATAAAATGTTCTGCCTTTCAAAGATCTTCTTTAACTAGCACCTTCCTATCTTTCTAGTGTTTATATACCTCATTCTCTGCTACATGCTCTTTGTAACTGGCCTCCCAGCTCTTTCACAAATAAGAAACTCTATCACTTCACCTATCATCTCTGGGCATTTTCTTCTACTGTTCTCCCATGCCTTGAACAAAATTCCTCCTCAACCCCACCTGCTGACTTCCTTGGCTTCCTTTAAGACCCAACTAAAATCCTATTCTTTACTAGAGATCTTCCCCAACCCCTCTTAATTCTAATGTCTTCCCTCTGTTAATTCCTATCTATCCTATATTCAGCCAGCTTTGGATATATTTGTTTGCATGTTGTCTACTCCATTAGATTGAAAGCTCCTTGAGAGCAGCAATTGCCTCTTGCCTCTTTTTCCTTTTATTTCCAGAATTTAGCACAGTGCTGGAAACACATACTAGGTGCTAAATAAATGTTTATTGATTGATTATATTGGCTCAGCCCACCAATGAGAAAGCATTTTTCTACGTATTTAGATCATTATTTATATGAAGAGTGTTTTGTAATATGTTTGTATAGTTCTTACATGTGTGGGCAGGTAGACTCCCAAGTATTTTATACTGTCCATAGTTATTTTAAATGGAATTTCTCTTTCTATTTCTTCCTACTGGTTTTTGTTGCTAACATAAAGAAATGATGATGATTTATGTTGGTTTATTTTATATCTTGCAAGTTTGCCAAAGTTAATTATTTCAAGTAGGGTTTTTTTTGTTGACTTTCTATGATTCTCTAAGTAAATCACTATATCATCTGCAAAAAGTGATAGTTTTGTTTTCCCTTTGCTTATATTTATTTTGTCCATTTATTTTTCTTGTCTTATGGCTATTGATAGCATTTTTAATATAATATTGAATATTAATAATGTTATTGAAATCCTTACTTTACCTCTGAACTTACTGAAAAACTTCTAGCTTAGTGCCATTATACATAATGCTTACTCTTGATTTTAGACAGATACTACTTATCATTTTAAGGAAAACAAAAGACTGCTTTCAAGGAGCTGAAATTCTAATGGAGGAGATAACATGCAAATAACTCTACTATCTCTCTCTCCCTATATACATGATAACTTTATTATATATTTAAAAGGAATAGCAAGTTGTACACAATAGAGTTGAAGTTTCATGTGCAATCACCTTTTTTGTTATACTATATTATGGAAATGCTTGTTTTATTTCATAAATTAAAAAAGAAATAAATTAAATTTTAAAAATTATAAATGCATATATAAAACTATGTAAGTATATGTGTGTATATAGAACTACATATCTAAAACTACATAACTATATATATATGTGTGTATGTACATGCGTGTATATATGTGTGTGTATGTGTATATGTATGTATATATATATATATATATACATATACATATATACATATACATAATTCTAGGTAATCTCAGAAGGAAGACATTGATTGGGTGGACGGGTGGGGAATCAAGAAAGGCCTCTTATGGGAGGCAGAATTTGAATTGAGATTCAAAGGAAGCCAGCAAAGCCAGGAAACAGAGACGAGGAGGAAGAATATTACAGTCCTTGAGATAGACAGTGAAAAAGGAGGGATTCAGGAGGTGGATTTTGGTGTTAAAGGAATAGAAAGCAGAACAATAAAACTGGACTGCAGCATATGTAGAGGGGAGTTCAGTGTAAGAAAACTGGAAAGGTAAGAGAGTGTCAGGTTATGCACAGCTTTAAATGCCAGAGTATTTTATATTTGATCCTAGAGGTAATAAGGAGCCACTGGAATTTATTGAAGGAGGGAGGAGATTGCGTGTGACATGGTTAGACTTTAGGAAGATCACTTTGGCAGCTAAATAAAGGATGAACTAGGGGGCAGCTAGGTGGCACAGTGGATAGAGCACCAGCCCTGGATTCAAGAGGACCTGAGTTCAAATCTGACCTCAGACACATAACAGTTACTAGCTGTGTGACCCTGGTCAAGTCACTTAACCCCATTGCCTAACCAAAAAAAAAATAAAGGATGAACTAAAGTGAAAAGAGACTTGGTCAGGGAGATCAGTCAAAAGGCTATTTTAGTACTCTAGTAATGAGAGTGAGTAGGGCCTGCATCAGAGTGATTGTGTCAGAGAAGGCAAGAGGATATATTTTAGAGATAGAATCAAAGCACTTGGGAATAGACTGAATATATGGGAGGAGTATGAGTGAGGAGTTCCAATGAAACCTAGTGTTTGAACCTGGGTGACTGTGAGAATGGTGGTTCCTTTGACAGCATTAGGGAAGTTCTGAAAGGGGAAAAGATTTGGAGGGAAAGATAATGACTCCAATTTTTGACATATTAAGTTTGAGATGTCTGTAGATAGCTAGACATGGAAGACCAGAGGTCAGGGAGAGCTTAGGGATGTTTAAATAGATCTGAGAATCAACTGAAGAGAGATGATAATTGAACCCATGTTTGCTGACAAGATCACCAAGTAAGATAGTACATAGGGAGAAAAGAAGAAAGTATAGAATAGAATATTTGGGGACACCCACAGTTTTGGGGAATGATAAAGATTCAGCAAAGAAGACTGAGAAGGAACAGTCAGACAGGTAGGAAGAGAACCAGGAGACAGCAGTATCTCAAAAATCTAGAGAGAAGAGAGTACCAAGGAAAAGAGGATGATGAATAGGGTCAAAGCTATACAGAAGGATAAGGACTGAGAAAAGGCCTTTACTTTAGAGATCATGATTAAGAAGTCACTGGTAACTGTGGAGAAAGGAGTTTCAGTTGAATGATGAGGTCAAAAGCCAGGTTGCAGAGAGTTCAGAAGAGAAGGAGAGGAGAGGAAGTGGAGGTAGTGATTATAGAGTGTTCTCAAGCAGTTTAGCCACAAAAAGGAAGAGAGATAAGGGATGATAGCTGAAGGGGATGGATGGAATCAGTAAGGGTTTTTGAGGATAGGGAAGACATGGGCATATTCATGAGCAGTAGAGAAGCAGTCAGTAGACTGGGAGAGATTGAAAATAGGAAAGAGAGTGAGGATGAGAGAAGGGGCAGTCTGCTGGAGGAAACAGAATGAAATGGGATCCCTCATGCATATAGAGGAGTTTCCCTTGGCAAAGAGAAGGTCACCTGTTTATATGATTATGGGTGAAGGAGAAGAGAGTGCCAAAAGGCATTTCGGATGAGGACGAGGGGAGAAGAGAGAGCTTTCAATGAATGGCCTCTTTTTTTTTTTCAGTGAAATAATGAAGTGCGGTTCTCAACTAAGGGTGGTGTGAGAGCGATCCATGGATGGTTTGAGGATAGCTGAAAAGTTTGGGAAAAGCTGATGTGGTGAATAGGATATCAAGTTAATTAGGAAGATATAAGAGGATTGTCTTACAAGTGAGGGCCCAGCTGAGGTTATGTAACATAAAATTATAGTGGACCTTGTCAGAATTAGTTGCAAAATTTTCTACAGTTTTATTCATCCCTGCAGGTATGTGAGAATGTAACAAATGTAGAAGTGATCCAAGGCTAAGGCTTGGGGCAAGATCAGCCATAAGATAAAGTAGCAAGAGACTCAAGAGAAGAGGAAAATGTAGAATTTGGTTTACTCAAGGGTCAAGGTGAGAGAGAAAGAATGACAAAAGGGAAAGGGGATGATGTTCTGGAAAGAACTGAGGGATCATGGCAAAGGGGTTAGGGAAAGGGATAGGGCAAGAAAGAATGATCAGATAAGAGAATTAAGATCTATTATATTATGATACAATAAAAGAATTTTGGATTTCATGAATAAAAGAGTGGAGCACATGTGTGATGGCAAAATCAAGAGTATAAATACCCAGAAATCCGAAATTAAAGAGATAAACTAACATTTCCTAGTCAAGCACTGGGATTCTAGTCTCAGAATGTCCCAAGCAGGTAGAAGGGTCAGAGGAGTCATGGGAAAGTAGAGAAATTTTGGTGTTAAGAGTTCATTTTAATTCAAAGACAAATGAGTATGTTACTATGTGTAGCTAAGGTTCACAGTAGAGATCATGGAAATGACCAAATCTATGAAAGTGAAAGTTAAGAGTGTTTGAGAGAATATCAAATTGTATGTTGAAGTCCCTTAGTCTAAGGACAGGAGTTGAGGAGGAGTAAAAGACTGTGATCCATGTACTAAACTTATTGAGGAAGAAAGGAGAGTTTCCTGGGGGCTGGGAGGAAATAGCTATCAAATTCTTCCTTAGGTGATAAATATGAATTCGATGAATTTCAAAGGAGGAGAGGTTTCTGAGTGAGGCTTGCTGCCAGAAAGTCTGGAAATGGTGATAGGGAACAAGGAATATTCAGAATCTCTCACCATGAGCAATAAGTGGGAGGGAGAGGAGAGACAGGAGTGAAAGTACAACTAAGGCAAGAAAGGGTAGTAAGGGACGCCTAGCACTGTGCTCCAGAATAGTGACACTTAAAAAGAAATGCTTAAAGACTTGAGTGAAGTGGAGTGGCCCAGATTTATTGGACCTTTGCTCAAATCTTTATTTAATTTGATAGGACCTGCCAGAGCTTGAACTCCATTGGGAATGCTTTGAGGAGTACAAATTTCCCTCCATACTGCAATGAGGCATCAGAGGATGACTTGAGTGGAGAGGCAAAGAATTGTTGTATAAGGAGAATGGTTCAGTGGGAATTCTCCTAGATTTGGAGTCACAGGGACAAATCCTAGATCTACCATTCGTTAGCTGTACGAAACTGGGCAAGTCATTTAATATCTCTAAGCCTCAGTTTCTTCATTTATAAAATGAGAGGCTTAGACTGCATATACTCTGAGGTCCCTTCCAGCTATAAATCTATGCTCATATACACAAACACATGCATACACACATACATACATGTAAATATGTATATACACATATATGTCTCTGTATGTATATGTGTGTATATATGTGTGTATTTGAGCCAAATGAAATATGTCATGAAATATATGTGTATACACATTTCCACATATATTCTTGAAAAGAGGTGACACTTCCTAGAGGTGGCAAAAAAAAACCCATTAATATCAACAAATGTATAAATATATGCGTGTTCATATAGACTCTAAGGTATTCTTTTTTAATTTTTTCAAATCAAGATGCTTTATTCATTGTTATCATCACCTGTAGCTGCTCCTTTTCCATTATCTTCTCCCAATATATCATCTTCACCACCATCTTATGCTTTTCATTGGCCATACTTTTTGAGATTGCAGATAATGGACTCAGGATCTAGTCTTTGCCCTGCAGTTACCAAAAAGCCACTGTAGTAAAAGGTTGCTTTGACATTTAAAGGTAACTTTCCTTAGAAAGATATGTGAACATCAGGTCTGGAGCTGTCTAGTAGATGGTGCTGGTGGGTTGGGATGGCCATAAAACAAAATAAGATAGAACAAAACACCTTATGCCAGTGTTGCAACACTTGTAAAATTCAATGGAAAACCTAGTGTTCATTACTGAAATCTGTAGCCAAACCCTAGTAATATCTCTTTGATTAACACCTCAAACTCCATTTTATATGAGGATACAAATTCTGCCTCTGTGATCAACAATGTTTACTGCTTCTTGCCCTTTGCTCTATCAATAAGCATTTATTAAATGACTACTGTGTGTCAAGCACTGTGCCAGACTCTGGGGGTTCAAAAACAAAAATAAAACAGGACCTTTGCTTAAGTAGCTTACATTTTATTGCTCAATAATTGCATTCAAAAAATGAACTCATTCATTACCCAATCCAGTCTCTAATGATCTTCCTTGCATAGGAATCTCTAATCTTCAGCCCCAACTGGGATGGAATCCTTCAGCTTTCAACATGTAAGACCACAAGCCTTTACCCATGACAGGTCCCAGGCTCAGTATAATTCCTGAGTGCCAGGAATTTACAGTTGCAACAGCAACAAAAAAGACTGTCATGTTGATGCATAGTTATTTCCTCCCTTGATACGCAATATAAGGTTGAGACAGCTTTGAATGGGAAAGAACACTGAATGTGGGGGAAAGGGAATGGTGGCCATGGAGACCATCCCACTTTACAGTTTCTTCAGTAAAAATGTCTCAAAGAGATGTAGAACAGACATTCTCCACAGGCTGAGCCATCCCACTTATTCCCTCCCTGCCCCCCACTTCAAACCTATTTAAAATATTCACATAAGTACAGCAATAAATCAATCAGTGGAAGACAGGCTTGTTACACAGGGGATGCAAGTCTTAGGCTTGAAGTTGAAGACAATTTCCATATTCAAGATGCTAATGCTTCTTTGCCACCTTCAAGAAGGTGCTACTTATTCTCCTTATTTTGAGAGACAAAGAATATGCTGCAGGAGAGACCATAAATAGGCAAACTAGTATGGAAAGATGGATTCTAATTAGGAAATGGGTGAGAATAGAAATCTATAATCTTATTGCTTGAGCCCATCTACTAGTAAGAGATAAGTCAGAATAAGATAGTCCTTATTCTGGGTCCTTAAGACCAACTACATAGAAAACCCTTCTATCCCCAAGGCTCCAGTGATTTGATTAAATGCTGAACCCCTCTGGCTTAGGCGCCTTCCCACAAGCTCTTTGACTAAAGACCCTATGTTTCTAAAGACCAAGTATTGCCAAAGAAGTTTCAACATGAGGAGGAAAGTAAAACATGAGTAGAGTAATTAGGTGCTTACATGATGATTTCACAGGAGCATAGCTTTAGAACTGGAAAGGACATAAGATTACCTCCAAACACCCCTCTCCCCCATTTAAAAGCTGAGAACACTGGGGTAGAAAGGACTGAATTGCTCAAGATTGTACAAGTAATAAGTGATTCAGTCTAAATTGGAAATCTGGTCTTCTTGCTCCAGAATGCTGCCTAGAGTCAGCTAACTGGCACAGTTGATAGAGCACTGGTTTCTATCTGGATTCAGAAAACTGGATTCAGAAAATCTGGGTTCAAATCCAGTTTCAGACACTTAGTAGTTATGTGACTCCAGACAAGTCACTTAACCTTTATCTCTCTCAGTTTCCTCAACTATGGAGTGAGGATCATAATAGCACTTATCTCACAGCATAGTTGTGAAGATCAAAGGAGATAATATTTGTAAAGTGCTTAGTATAGTAGAGGGTGCTTAAAAAATGCTTATAATCTACCTTTTTTTCCTTCCAAATCTAGACTTCTTTCCATTGCACCAGTTTGAGGAGGAACAAAATAAATTTTCTCTCCTATCCAAAAACCAAACCAAACCTCACCTCTTGGCCTATCATTAGAACAGGGGCATTTAACCTAAGGTGTGTGAATTTAAAAAAAAAAAATATATATATATATATATATATATATGTGTGTGTGTGTGTGTGTGTGTGTGTGTGTGTGTGTGTGTGTGTGTGTGTGTGTGTGTGTGTGTGTGTAAAACTGCGTTTCACTAGATTTGGTTTCCTTTGGAATTCAATTTAATTTTATTCATTTAAAAACATTCTGAGGACTCTATAAAGGCTTACCAGACAAAGGTGTCCATAACACAAAAAAAATATTAAGGACTCCCATGCATTAGAGGCTCATTTATTGGTTAGATACTAAATAATATGAATTAAATTAAGAATTAATTAAATAATAAAAATATTGAATATTTTTCAAATCTTAGAAAAAAGTCTGCTAAAATATAAAATGGTAAAATGTAGAATGTAAGTTACTTGAGGGAAAATATTGTCCCCTTCTTTTCTTAGCCTAAAAAAAAGGCAAATAGTATGCCAAAAGCAGTGTCAAGCATAGACCTATAAAATAAATTATTTGTGAATTAACTGTACTACATTGAATTAAAAGGTAAATAGTTTACTTAGGTTACATATGGTACGTGAGTCATGGTCTTGAAATTTATTATCCTTCCTATATTCAAGATGTTAATGCTTCTTTGTCATCCAGAAAGAGCTGCTAGTCCTTCTCTTCTTTTCACAAAACAAAAACAAAACAGAATATTCAGAATGGAAGGCCAAAAACAAGGCAAACTACTTAAAAAATTAATCATTGAAAATAAGGAGATTAACTTTTCAGTTACAAAAATGCTCTCCTGATGTCCACGAAGTTACAGGGTGGGGTGGTAAGTACATACATGATAGAAGCACTCATACAACTAAAATTATTGATCTTTGAAGTATTGAATTTACCTGAGACAGGTATCACCACTACCATACATAACCACCAGATGGAGAATTAGTGAGTTAGATTAGTGGAGAAGAAAGTAGGATCCTCACATAATAGGACATAGTGCTAAAATTTGTTTAGGGAGAGGGAGAAAAATGGATGACAGTTTGTCACAGCAAGGAGCTGTTGGTAAACCCCCAAGACTCTGACCTTAGTTCTTTCTCTGTGAGTTTCTCTCTCTGTCTCTCTGTCTCCCCTTATCAATCCCCACAAGTACAATTAACACATGAATATGATTTCCCAGATTAAAATTTGTCTCTTCACTCTCTCCTGAACTTCAAACTTATGTTAGTAACTTTCTATTGGACATTTAAAAGTCAGTCTTTGAGTATGAAAAGAATTGTACATCCTTTCCCATTCTTCCTACATTGTTGTGGTATGAGATGGTTTACTTTAAAAAAAACCAAGTCTTATAATTGATGGTAGACAGATATCGTGTGGCATGGTTGGACTGGGAAATATTTCATGACAAAATAGCAATCTGGTGAATGGTTTTTGTTCACTTCAAATCATAGTACCCCCAAATGACACATGATAAGATTCATATATGTGTCCAGTTAGGATAACACAAATAATGCAGCACATGTAAATAGACCAAACTTTATCTAAATCACCCATTTTGCAACTACAACAGAGTTCATGCTTTCTTAATTAGAGAAGGAAGGTTAATTTGTTCGATTGATGTTAGTTTTCTACTTGCATTGAAGAAAAAGCTATTTAGAGGATTCACTCATGAAGCATACTGAGAATTTGAATAATTCACACTATCTTTGACACTTAAATATAAAACATTTAAGAAAATAAAACTAAAGAAAGATAAAACTTTAATTCTTCATCACGGAACCATACATCACATTCTATATTAAGGGTATCTTTGATGAATAGTCCATTTGTCCAAATCTAAGCTAGATTTAGTCAATAGGTTTTCTGTTTCTTTTTAAGAAACTACTTATTTAAAAACATTTATTCTATCTCCTTCTCATTGTCCCCTCACCAATGAAACCATCACAACAAATATGCATAGATCAGGAAACAAATTTCCATATTAGTCATGTCCAAAAATGTATGTCATTCTGCATTTTAAATCCATCATCTCTTTGGCAGGAGATGGATAGTATGTTTCATCTTCAGTCCTGACATGGTTTATCATTGCATCGATAAGATTTGAAGATATTCCAAGTTGTTTTTCTCTATAATGTCTTTTATAAATTGTTCTGGTTCTGTTCATTCTGTAGCAGTTCACATAGGTTTTCCAGTTTCATCCGACACTGTCCATCTCATAAATTCTTATGGCACAATAGTATTTCATTACATTCATGTACCATAATATGGTTAGTCATCCTGTGGGTGGATATCTACTTAGTTTCCTATTCTTTTCCACCATGAAAAAAAAGTTATTTAAATATTTTTGTACATATGGTTCTTTTTCTTCTTTCCTTGATCTCTTTAGGTTATATTCCTAGCAGTGGCCTGCCATTGGATTGTAGAGCTGGGATCTGATTCTAAGTCTCCATATTATAGCTTGGTCCTGCTCAGAACCTAGCCTATGAGTTGGCCACCTCTGACAAAAGGTACTAATGGTATCATGTAAGTTGATTTGGGGTTGAAGGGAGAGTTTTGAAGTAGGATACAGCTAGTACAGAAATCCTCTCATCTCCACCGCAGTTCCTCTCTCTCCCTCCCAATACCCCTACCTACCCTGCAGGCACCACATTCCATTCTTCAGCTGGCTGTCCACTAATCCCTGATAATTGAGGTCTTGGCTGATAAGGATTTGGGGTTTGGGCCTACCCCAGGTTATTTACATTTGAAAAGAGGACTCCAGAAGACTGAGAAGATTTCACACCTCAGTAGTCTCTGAAGGACTGAGGGGGGGGGGATGAGAGAGAGAAAATGGGAGGAGTCTGTCTCTGCTTCTGAGCCACACACTTTTTGACAAGCTACTTCTGAAAGGTGGCCCACTCTTGGCCAAGTCCGTCTTGTTTGGGCTTTTGTATGTTTAAATATGATTGAACCACCGCCTCTCTACCCCTAGGGACCATTTGTTCTTTGTACCAATTCCATCTTTCCCCTCATTTGGGCCAAAAGCCCCTGTTGCAGGTTCGAAGCCAGTACATTCTTGACTGATAATTTCAGACTCTAAAATCCTTTCCCCTACCGGGTCGATTAGCCTAAGGGAAGAAGACAGCCTTTTTGAATGGACAGCCCCTCCAGGAGCCAAATAATCCTCTCTTATGAAATATTTTCTTAGTTCTTAAGATTCCAGATAAGATCATTGAAATGATGAACAATTTCAAATGTTGACAGCACAGTGTTAAAGAGATTGGGGGAGGATAGGCAGGCCAAAATTTGTTTTGCTGGCTTTGAATATTGTGAGAAGCTGAGAAGTATAATTCCTAACACAAACTGTGCGTGGGAACTGGGAACTGAGTGACATCTTGGTGCAAAGCTCCAATATTCAAGTGCTCAGATGAGAGAGGAAGGTAATTAAGTGACTGTTATGTGCCTTACAAATATTATCTCATTCAATACTCTCAACAACCTGGTAAGGTGGGTGGCATTATTAGCCACAATTTACATTTGAGGAAATTGAGGCAGAGAGAAGTTATCTGATTTGCCCTGGGTCACATAGCCAGTAAATATCTGAACCTGGATTTGAACTCAGGTCTTCTTGCTTCCAGTCCCCCTGCTCTATCCACTGTGCCACCTAGCTGCCCCTTTAATGAGGTCCTTGATCTCATTAATATGGAAGTTCCCTCCAACAGAAACAAACAACAACAACACAACTAACTGATTTCATGTTTCCCATGAGTAGTCCATCTAATGTTTTGAGAGGCTTCCACCCTTTCTCCTGACATCATGAGGATGGGCTATCTATTGGTTGTCTTGTTCTTACCTGGGCCTAGGACATCTTTTTCTTTGATTGCAATTTTACGTTTTCCTTCACTTCATTTCTTCTTAGTTTTATTTATTATGTTACAGTCTGCTCATTTGTGTTATCAGGTGGACTGTGGATCAAATGCTACTCTTAGGATCAGAAAGACCAGAGTTCAAATTCTATTCCAGATACTTAGTGGGTGTATCACCCTGGACAAGTCATCTAATTTCTCTACTATTGTATCCTAATTTTTTTTTTTGCAAGCAGTCTAAGTTAACTTGCCCAGGGTCACTCAGCTAGTGAGTGTCACTCATATGAGAGCAGATTTGAACTCAGGTCCTCCAGACTCCAGGGCTGGTGCTTTATCCATGTGCCACCTAGCTGCTCCCATTTTTACAGTTGAGGAAACTGAGGAAAATAGAGTTCAAGTGATGTGCCTAAAGTCACGTCAATAGTAAATGTAAAGTTCTTTGCAAACCTTAAAACTGTTAAAATTATTATTAATATTTAATTCTTCATGGACTATTTTATGTGCTGAAGTACAATATTTACTTCATTACATTTATAGACAACCATTACTTCAGCTAGATGGTGCAATGGATAGAGTGCCATGCCTGGAGGCAGGAAGACTCTTCTTCCTGGGTTCAAATCCAGCTTCAGACTCTTACTAGCTGTGTGATCCTGGGCAGGTCACTTAAACCTATTTACCTCAGTTTCCTCATCACTAAAATGAGCTGGAAAAGGAAATGACAAATCATTTTAGTATTTTTGCCGAGAAATTCCCAAAAAGGAGTCACAAAAAGTCAGACCTGACTGAAAGAAAAAACTAAAGAACAAAAAGAATATTGTATTCTACACACATACTGGTATTCAAATTGTTATTAAAAAGATTGTCTTGTATTCCTGGGAGAAGTTTGGATACTTGAAAGAACTTTCTAGTTTCCTAAGGGCAATCCAGTCTTTCATCTTCCTGTTTATTTTTGGGCTACTGTACTTAATTCTGAGGTAGTTTGGTTGTAATAGGGCATTTGGCTTAGAGATAGGAAGACATGAGCTTGAATTCCACTTCAGAAACTTACTAGCTGTGTTTCCTTGGGCAGCTCACTTTCTCTGTCATTCAGTTTCCTTCTCTTTAAAATGAAGGTGTTAGATTTGACCTTTAAGGTCCCTTCTACCTCTAAATGTATGCTTCTATGACTATTGGCCATCTATACTGATGCTACCATTAGTGAGGCGAAAGAAGGCATTTATCAAGTGCCTGCTCTGTGCCAAGTACTGTGCTAAGCACCTTATAAATATCTTATTTGATCCTCACAACAACTCTATGAATGGATGGCATACTATTTGCCTCAGCTACTCGAATATTGCGTATCCTCTGAGGAGAGAGTTTCTGGGTTTGATCCCAAATTCTGCTCCTTATTATCTAAATGTCCTCTGGGAAGTCAATTTCCCTCTCTGGGCCTGATTGCTTCCTCTCTAACACAATGAATCACTAAATGACACTGAAGATCTCTTCCAGCTATAAATCCAAAATATGAAGATAGTCATTGAATTAGATAGGAGTGAATGGATATAAAGAGTTCATCCTTTCACAACTGCAAGAGAGAATAAAAAAGAGGAGAGAATGTAAAGGTTCCTTTTCTTCACAGCATTTTATTTTATTACTTTGATATTACTTGGTATTAAAATACTCCTTGTCCTTACTTTTTTTAAAAAAAGTGTTGTTTTAAGAAAATTTAATGATGCCTTTGATTTTTTTATATCATAATCGTTTATATATATATATATATATATATATATATATATATATATATATATATATATATATATATATAATATATATATATATATATATATATATATATTATATATATATATATATTCCCCACCACCAGATTGAACTCTCCTTTATAATGTCAAATCAACCCATTGATTTTATATAATAATATACGCAACATCTCCCCATAATCCCCCACCTCTCCGCTGAAAGAAGGGAGATGTCTTTCTGTTTTTCAGGGCAAATTACTCAGAGTTCTACTTCATTTCAAATTTATTTTTCTTTATACTGTTGTAACATTATAATATATATACACACATATATACCTATGTATCTGTATACAACATACACATATTTATATATATACATATATAAAATGTTATGTATAGAGAGGCTCTTTCTTCATTTTCATCAATTCATATAAAGTTTCCCATGATTCTCTGAATTTTTCAAATTTCTTGTTAGTGGGGTAAGGTGGAGGGGGGGAGAACAGAGCATAGACCCACACTTCTTGCATGCCTAAGGGAGCCAATAACCTTTCATTACATTTATAGACCACCATTACTTCAACCATGCCTGCCCTTATCTTTGAGTGCAAATTTTTGAGCTTTTCTTTACACAGGGACTTGCACATGTTAGGTGTTTAAATGTTGAATTGAATTGCATTGACATTTACAGTTGCCCGTGAGGTGGCAATGAGTTAGTTGTTTCACAGTTCAAAGGGATTCAACTTTATGTTCCAAGTTTGCAGTAAAATTAACCATCAGTCTGAATGTTAACCCTTCTCTTCTCTCCTTAGAAGTTGACCTGATGACCCCTCTGGCTTCCTCCATCTCCCTAGCCTATGGCTTGTCAGGTCTGTTAATTAACAGGACCCAACTGCTTGATTTGTGGCTTCCCTCTTCCCTTCAAAGGCATCAGAATATGAATCCGAAAAGGGGAGTGCTTTCCAAGTTACCTACCTGGCTGAATAGAAGCCTGACAAGTGGTACCTAAGGGAACTGAGGAAGCCTCCAAATACTTCTTGGAAATAATTTCCTTAAATAGGCACCTGGGCAGCAGGGGGCAAAGAAGGGTCTTCCGGGCCCTGCCAAGTAAAGCTGCAAAAAAAAACCCCTCCGCTTTTGACCCTTAGGTCAGCAGCAATTGACAAAACAAAGGCCAGAGAGGTTAAAGGCTAATTGCTAGAAGGAATGTGGTCTGATGGCCTAGAGCTTTTTAAGGCCCAAATGGGGTAAAATTTGAGTTGGGAGATTAATTGGGTGAAAAGCGTTCGTACCTTGACATTCAAAAGGACACCCTCATTAGCAAAACTCACAGGCTTCATGAGTAATGGAAAGCAGAGGTTCAGTTTTAAGTAGGTCATGTCTTTGGCCAAAAAAAAAATTCTTTTAGATATTCAAGTAAAGACTACCGTTATTTCTGTTTATTTCCTTCTTCTTCTTCTTCTTCTTCTTCTTCTTCTTCTTCTTCTTCTTCTTCTTCTTCTTCTTCTTCTTCTTCTTCTTCTTTCTTCACCTCTCTCTTCCACCCTATTTCCCTCTTTTCCTTTTCTTTCTTCCTTTTTTCCTCTCTCTATTTTCTTTCATTTCTTCTTCCTTTCCTCCTTCCTATCCTCTAGTTTTTAGCAAGATTTTCTTATACATTGCCTAAATTTGTATCTTTGCAAGTTCAGGGCATTGCTCCTGGTTCTGCCCTTTGGTGCTAAATGCCACAAATCTAGTATCTCCTCCATCTAACAAACTTTCATGTACTTTCAGGCAGCTATCAGTTCCCTCCTGAATCTTCTCTTCTCCATGTTAAACTCTTCCAGTTCCTATCCTTCATAGATATAAAAGCAGACTTAGGTGATTGGAGAAATACTGATTGCTCATGGGTAGGTAGAACCAATATAACAAAAGTGTAAATGCTACTTAAATTAATTTATTTATTCACTACTGTATCCATCAAAGCCCAAAGATAGTATGGTATAGAAGTATAAAAATAATATCAAAATTCATATGGAGGAACAGAAGGTCAAGAGTAAGAAAAATAACAAAAATGAGAAAGAGAGGGGTCAACCAGTATCAAATGTCAAAGAGTACTAAAAAGTGACGAACATTAAAATAATTTGGAAAGACTGAAAAAGACAGAGAATAAGAGAGAGAGAGAGAGAGTGATCGGTTTAGATACACAATATAAAGAAGCAAACAAACACAGTAGCATTGTGTTTCACAGACCCAAAGATCCTATTTGTCAAAAACTGCTAAAAAATCTGAAGAGCAAAATGGCAGATAATTAGATTTAGGCCAATAACTCACACCAGCATAGACCATCTACCAAGATAAGCTCCAAATGTAAACCAGGCTTAGATATGAGGTCACATCATAAATAAATTATGGGAGCAAGAAATTATCTTTCAGATTTATGTATAAGGAAAGAAATAATGACGTTTAACAGTAGAGAGGATTGCACAAGATAAAATGAACAATTTGAATTATGTAAAATTTGGAAGTTTTTATATAACTAATATAGTAAAAATTAGGAGGAAAATAGGAAATTGATTAAAATCTTTTGAACTAATTTCTCTGACTCATTTACAAGATATATAAGGAACTAATTAAAATCTGTGAGACCTTCTCAAACACAAATGATATGAAAAAGCAGTTTTTAAAAGAAGAGATTCAAGCTATCAATAATTTTATAAAAAATCTTGCAAACCACTAATAATTAGAGAAATTGAAATTAAGGTTCTACCCTCACACGAATCAGACTGGCAAAGATGACAAAAGAAAAAAAATGAAACATGGTGGCAATACTATGGAAAGAAGGCACACTAGTGTGCTGTTGTGGAACTGTGAATTTATCATCATTTTGGAAATCAGTTTGTGACTGTGCTTAGAAGGTTACCAAACTATACAAACCTTTTGCCTGAGCTATACCACTATTAGACCTATACCCCAAAGAAGTTAAAGAAGGAAGAAAATTATCTATATGAAAAAATATATTTGTAGTACTTCTTTTCATGATATTCCAAAATTGGAAACTGAGGTGTCAATCTACTGGAAAATGGCTAAAGGAATTCTGGTATACAGATATAATGTAATATTATTATGCCATAAAAATATTATAAAATGGGTAATTTCAGAGGAAAGTAAGAAAAGCTTTACAAACTGATGCAAAGTGAAGTGAACAAAACTAGGACAATTAACATAATGGTGTTGATGGGGGGGGAACATCTTCAAAAATCTAGAACTTAGATCAACACAATAATAAAACATACGTCCAAGAGAATGAAGATGATGCTCACCTCCTGCTAGAGATGTAATGAGGTTAAAATTTGCAAAAAGATATGCATTTGCAAAAACGGGTAATGTGGACATTTATTTTTCCAGACTGTGTATTTACATATTATGGAATGTATTGGTTTTAAATTTGTTCATTGGAAGGGGGAAGGCAGAGTTAGTGGAAAGGACAGATCAATCTTTTTTTTAAAAGAGATATTACATGAAAAGATTTTAAAAGAAGGAAAAAAATACATGCCAAGTTCCTTCAACTTATCTTGGTATGACATGAACTCAAGACCTTTCACCATCTTGGTTGCTTTCCTCTGGACATTGTCCAACTTATCAACACCCTTCTGAAATAACGGTGTTCAGAAATGAACATAGTATTTGAGATGAGGTCAGAACTAGGTGACCTTTAAGATCCTTTCCAACACTAAATCTGTGATCCTAAGTAGCAGAATCAGGTTTCAAACCCTGACCCTCTGACCTTAAATCCAGTGCCCTTTTCACTATGCTGTGATGTGATATAGAAGTCATTAGGATCAGTTCGATCTTTTTCCGAACTATAGTTTCCCAACATAAAGATCAATGGCTGTTATTTTGGGCTGTTGAAATACACAACATTTCCAGTTTCTGAACTGTCATTTCATTACATGAAAAAGGGGAGAGGAGAGAGGTGATGCTGAGAGAGGTGCTGTGGATGGACAGGTTTTCAGCTCATCATGTATGTCTTAATTGGCCTGCTTTTCCAAAAGAAGATGTTGCCTTGGCTCCTGTAAAATAATCCCAGACTATCAGTGGGTAGGGCTTGGTTTAATCCATCAATAAACATTGATTTGAGGCCAAGTTCTAAGTAGCCTCTGAGCAGGTGAGGAGAATTTAGTGCTTAGAATGCACTGAGTGCTTCTCAGACCTTCTGTGCCCTACAATTCCTTTACTCCTATTGGTCTGAGGGCAGAACTAGTGTCAATAGATGAATTGCAGATATGCAAATTTCTTTTCAATATAAGCAAAACCAAAACCAAAAATAAAAAAATAACCTTCCTAATAATGAGAACTATCCCAAATCAAAATGGGTTGTTATAGGAAACTGTACATGTTCCACTTCCAGAAGTCTTCAAGGAGAATCTGGGTGACCACTTACTAGAGATATCCTAGAGAAGATTCTGGGTGAAGTATGTTTGGGTTCCATGACATATAATGAAGACCTTCTAGCTCTGAAATTCTATAATTATTCCCAGTTCCCCAAAACTAGTCAATTTGGTAGAAATTAGAAGTGGTGGGTGGGTAGGAAAGGTTGAACATTGAAAACATAATCATGAAGAAGATGCTTCAAGTCAGAATTAAGATGACATGGAAGAAATTACTCATAATAGAAGAAATATACATCAAAATCACTCTGAGGGTTTACCTCACATCCAGAAAATGGCAAGGATGAGAAAAAAAGATAGAAATAGTCAAAAAATTATGGGAAAACAGTCACACTAATATACTATTTTGTTTGTTTGTTTGTTGCTTCATCGCTCTATCTCTCCCAAAGTCAAAGTGAAGATACCACTCATGATCGCACAAGTGATTCACCCCCTCCTTATATAGCTCTTGGGGGCCTACCATATTGGTGCTAGACTTACTATAGCACCCCAATTGGCTTTAGTAATCCTGCAACTTAGAAGTTTCAAACTCAAGTGATCCATCAGCTTCAACCTCCTTTAGCAGCATGAATTAGAGGTATATCCCCCTACCTGGCACACATTAATATATTCTTGGAGTTGTGAATTAGTCCAACCATTCTGGGCAGTAATTTGGAATTACACTAAGAAAGTGACCAAAATATTTTCATCCTTTGAGTCAAAGCTCCTACTACTAGGCATATACCTCAAGAAAGTCCAAGACAGAAAAGTCCCATATATAATAAACTATTTATAGCACTTTGTAATGAGAAAAAATTAGAAAGAAAGAAAATGTCTATTAATTTGAGAACATCTAAATAAATTGTGGCACGTGGATATAATGAGACATTATTATGTTCTAAGAAACAATGAATATAAAGAAAGAAAACTGTATATAGTAAATGCAGAGCAAAAAAAAAAATGGAACCAGGAAAACATACAAAATGACTGTGACAATGTAAATGGAAAGAATGAAACTGAATGCTTTGTAATTATAATGAATAGGTTTATCTACAAAGGAGTGAAGAAAGAAAAAAATGAACCTCCTTCCCTTCTTTACTGAGGTGGGGGACTATAGATATAGAACATTCCATGTACTTACTTGCTGTAAGACTTGTACATAGAAATGGGTAAGTTTGGTTGAACTGACTTTTTTGTTTGTGTTCCTTTGCTTTTCTTTTTAAAAGTCTTTGTTATGCTGGGTAGCTTTTTGGGTAAGGAGAAGAATATGAATGAAGGAATGAATGGTAAAGCATTTATGAAGCAGGCACTTTCTATCTATGTACTATTCCTGGAGCTAAGCACTAGAAATCCAAATACAAGCAAACAAGGCAGTCCTTGCCTTCAATAAACTTATATAAGGGGATAAAATAATACATAAAGGAAATCTAGAAAGGGGAGAGAGGACCTACCAGCAAGCTCAGTCTGGAAATCTCCAGGGAGTGATGAAGAAGTCTGGTTCCCAGACAGATAAGGGAAAAAAAAAGAAAGAAAGAACAACAAAAAACAAAACTTTATCTATCAGAGGCCTGGTACTCAGGGGATTTGTTCACGTGGTTACAGAGGGAGAGGGTGGAGGATTATGGCCAGAACAGAGAGGATGAAATAGTCTAAAAATGGCATAGAAGTGAAATTAATATTTTTTTAAAAACACAGAAATATAATTTCATAGGGTACTTCATTCAAGATGAGTAACAACAGATTCAATGAATCAATCATCAAAAATATATTAAACTCCAACAGTCTAAGGTACAGTGTTAAGTATTATGGGAGATACAAACTGGTATCTTGGTTCCTGCCCCCTGGGAGCTTGATGTAGGGAGTTAAAGAACAAGATGATAGCATTCCTATGAAGCTTCATGGAGGAGGTGGGACTTGCGATTGTCTTTGAAGAATGAGTAAGATTCAGATAAATAGAGAGAATTTCTGCCTTTTAGTCAGAACCTCTATGTTATTCTTTTATTTATTTATTTTGGAGGGGAGAAAGGCAATGGGGATTAAGTGACTTACACAGGGTCACACAGTTAAGTAAGTGTCTGAGGCCAGATTTGACCTCAGGCACTCTTGACCTCCACCCTAGTGCTCTATCCCCTGTACCACCTAGCTACCCCAACTCCCTGTTATTCTAAACTTTGTAACCCTTAGTTCAGAGGCATTTCATGATGAACCTGGTTCAGTTGGTAAGTGAACCTATGAAACTCTAATTACTCTACAGATCTTCAGCCATGATAGTAACAGACATGTATCTTGAACATGAAATAAAGCTTATCTGTGAAATAGGATGAAGAACTGTGTACCAATTAATGAGGTCCTCTGCAATAGTTATGGGGTTCATTAGAATGAAAATAACCACAAAGAAGGAAGGCCTTAGACTGGGTGTAGGCATCTCTACATGGCTCAGTGTCTCCAACACAACAGCAACAGATGAATAACAACACCTATCTTGCAGAGTCATTATGAAGATCAAATGAAATAATATTTGTAAAAAGCAAAGGTACTTGACACTTAGCAGGAAAGTAATAAATCTTAATTCCTTCTGCTCTTGCCCTTTCAATGTAGTGAAGACCCTAATACTGGTATTCTCCTTTTCCTTTCTTTTCCTTCCCGGTCCAGTCTTCCAAACAGTCAATCCATCAATGAATCAATATTTATGAACTCCTACTTTGTCCAAAGGCCTTTGCCTTTCTCTGAATATTTTAAGGAATAAAAACCAAACAAAATGTGTTCAGTCTTCTAATAGTAGCTGGCACTGACATTGCTTTTTTAAGGTGTGCAAAGCCTTTTACATTTTGGGCCACATTATAATCCTATATTCATTCATTCATTCATTTGTTCAATGAGTATTTATTAAAGCACCCAATTCTGTGTCAAGCATTGTACTACGTTCTGGGGATACGCAAACAAAATTTTAAAAGAAATCACTCTCTGGCTTCAAGGAGCTTACATTCTATGGGGGGGGGAGGGAAGCAACCTACACATATATAAATAAATACAAAATATGTAGAAAATATTACAAGGTAATTTTGAGGACAGGCAGAAGTGTGTGTGTATGAGGAGGGGTGGGGTTGAGGCAGAAATGGAAATGAAGAGAGGCCTCTTGTAGGACTTGACCTAGCCCTGAAGGAAGTTAGAGATTCTAGGAAAAGGAGATTTAAAAGGGAGGACATTCTAAGTATGCAAATAAATGGAAATAGGAGTTGAGATTTTATGTATGGAAAATAGCAAGTCAGTCAACTTGACAGGTAATGTAAATATTATAAGTGTTGTTTTACAGATAAGTGAACTGAGTACCAGAGAGGTTAAGTGCCTTCCTTGTTGACATCCTGCTATTAAATGGTGGAGGCTCAGTTCAAACCTAGATTTCTCCACCACTTCAAGTGGTGCACTCTTTATGCACCACTCTATTACAAACTTACTTCTTACAACAGGATTAAGACAACCCACATGATGGACTGATATTTCAGGAAAGGAATTTCTCCCTTTCTTGCTCCATAAAGCATTGCAATCAAGTGAAAGAGAGAGGTCATCAATGATCTCTTAATTGCTAGGTCATAGGACTTTTCCTCAGGTCACATTCTGTTTCTCCTCCCTGTAGCACTTAACATGGTTAACCCCATGGGTACACTTTCCTCCATAAGTTTTCATGGTACCAGTCTCTCCTGTTTCTCCTATTATCTGTCTGTCAGCTCCTTCTTAATTTTTTGGACTAAATCAAATCTATTTCTAATCCCATCTATGTTGGGTGGGCCTAAGGCTCTTTTCCAAGTTTTCTCTCCTCTCTATATACCCTCTTTCAGTTAGATCACCAACTCGCATTGGTTCAATTATTACCCTATGACTCCCATATCTTTATTATATTTATTCCTAAACTGTTTTTTCCCCTTCTTTCTAGCATGTTGGATGTTAGTAATTGGATGTGTTGTGTAACCGTATCAAATTCAACATATTCAAATAGAACTCATGACAATGAAAAAGTGTTGGACTTGTAGTCAGGAAGACACAGTTCAGAACTTCCCAAACATTTAGTAGCTGTGTGACCTTAAGCAAGTCATATACCCTCTCTCACTCTCAGTTTTTCATCTGAAAGATTGGGATCATACTGGCATCTATTTATAGGGTAATTGGGAGGATCAAATTAGTACCTATAAAGTCAAGTCGAACATTTATTAGGTGATTATTTTGTGTCAGAAATTGTGCTATTCTCTGGGAATGCAAATACAAGCAGAAAGACAGTCCTTGTCCACAAGGAATTTAATTAAAGAGGTGGAAGACAACACATAAAAGGATGCTGAATGATAAGGGAGGAAGGTATTCACTCAAGGGCATGGGAGAGAAAGTCAAGAGAATTAGGAGGGGAGTCCAGAGAGCAATGAAGACATGGATAACCTGGGTACTTTCATTAAAAATGGAAGTTCTTGGAGGAACCAGCCAAGGAGAAGAAGGATCCACAGGGGCAGAATGTTCTTCTAGTCCGAGAAATCTAGGGGTAGAGTGAACTTCTAGGGTGAGGAGACTTCTGTGGCACGGTAGAGAAAGCCCAGAGTCAATAATGGTGGCTAAAGAAGAAGAAAATGATCTACAAATTTTACAATTCATTATAGCACTATATAAACGATAACTGTCATTGTGATTTCTCCCTAATCCTTCCCTGCCTTCAAACTTCCCTGCTGTTCTTTCAGTCTTCCAGATTCAGATTGACAAACTCAGTCTTCCAGTTCCTGCTATCTCATTTCCTATGGTCAGTCAGTTGCCTAGTCTCATGATTCTATCTCCAATAATCCAATAAATATTTATTAAGCGCCTACTATGTGCCAGGCACTGTACTAAGTACTGAGGATACAATTAATAAAAGATAGTGCCTGCCCTCCAGATACTTACAATCTAATGGAGGGGGAGATATAATACACAAAAGGAGGCAGGAAAGTATGGAGTGGTACCCAGAGTGGGGAGTTCTGGTTCCATGGGGTTCAAACCAGGCAAGCAGCAGATGCAGAGTAGAGTAAGCCTGAAAAGTCCAAAAGTTTCTGCCCTCTATTAAAAAGAAAAAAGGCATTGGGAGGAGTCATTCACACAGCCACCACTTCTTACGCTGGGACTCTCAGATTTCAGGCTCTCCTTTTCAATCTATCTTCTTTACATTTGCAAAATTAATCTTTTTGTAATATTTTCTACCTATGTTCTTCATTTGATCAAGAAACTTCACTGACTTCCTATTAATTCTAGGATAAAATCCCAATGCTTTAACTTGGCATTTCAAATCCTGTGCAGCCCACCTCCAGTGTACTTTTTGGGGGCTTAACTTCACATTGCTCCCTTTCATGCACTCTACATTCCACTCATACTGGCGTGCTTGGCAGTTACTTGGAGTCCATTTCTTGCTTCTGTAACTTTGCCTATTATGTCCCCCGCCCCCATGCCATGAATGTGTTTTCTCTGGAGTTCTGCCTCTCAGAATCCTGAGTTTCATTTAAGATTACTCAGGTTCTCTATCCTATGGGAAACTCTTCCTGATCTCTCTAGGTTTTTAATTGTCATAGGCGTTGTTGTTGCTTGTATTCTCTCCTGCCTTGAATTGTCATGAATATGTGTATCTGTTTATATTTTGTATCCCTTTTATAAAATGTGAGTTCCTTAAAGGCAGGAAAGGTTTTTTTCTTTTGTCTTTGTATGTCAGGTACTATCTTGCACCAATTAAATGCTTTTACTGAAAAGGAGGGGCAGGGAAGTAGAGAACAAGAAGGGGGAGGTAATAAGATGGTACTGAAGAGAAAAGGAGAGAAGAGGAGAGACCATTGGAGAGTAGAGGATCAGAATGTTTGGATAATAGATTTAGAGAAGGAAGGGCCTCAGAAGTCATATAGGAGAGGAAAATAAGGGAAAAGAGGAGAAGAGAATAGAAGAGACAAAAGGAAAGGAGAGGAGAGAAGAGGAGAGGAGAGGAGGGGAGGGGAGGGGAGGGGAGGGGAGGGGAAGGAAAGGACATCTTTCAAGTCAGATTTTTTTTTTAACCTTAGGTCCATGAGCTTTAAAACACACACACACACACACATACACACACACACACACACACACACACACACACACACATTTTGGTAACTGCATTTCAATAAAATTGGTTCCTTTTGTAATTCCATATATTTTATTTTATGTATTTAAATTATTCAGAAAAGAGGTCCACTGGCTTCACCAGACTGACAGAGTCCATGGCACGAAAAAGGTTAAGAACTCCTATTCAAAGTGAATGCTCTGAGATCACATTTCATTCTATGTATACGCTTAGTGACATATCAGAAAACCTCTTCCCAGAGGCAGTTTTCTCCCCACTTGTGACCATGTTGAAAGATCAGACATACGTTTTCAATGAAGTCACAGAGGATCACGGAATGCTGGCAGCAACAGCTGGTGGGGTCTGAGCTACCCCCAGGCAGTTTAATCTCTTGGTCTTTCTCATAGTGAATGCAGACAGAGAAAGGTAAAGGAGCATTAAAAAAAAAAAGTCCCATATAGCTTGTAACAGCTGTTGCTATTACTGAAAGCCAAGAGTGGAGGGAAGGAGGGGAAAAAAAAAAGAACCCACACCCTGGGATGAAAGTCAGGATTGTTATCAGCAGTTAGGGTGGCCAGAGCCTGTATTCCCGGGGGAATAGAATTTCCTTTGTGGAATGTGATACCATAAAGTTTCTAAGGCCAAGCAAGCTTACTTGATGTGGACTTTAAGAGTGGAGAGCCTGCCTCCAATCACAAGCCTTGTCAGCCCAACTTGGGATCACTTGTGAGACAGACACAGCCCTTGTGATTGGTAACAGGAGAGGGGACAATTAGTGGGACTAAGAAAACCTAACAGTCATTAAAAGAATGAAAAAACAGAGGGAGGCCTGCACAGTACAGCTGTCACCCCCTCCCGTCAATTAAGGAGACTGAGAAAATCAGAGAGGGACCTCAGCCCAGTGATCAGACTACCCCCTTTCCACCTTCCCCGTCTTAGATGTGGCAATATCCTACCATCTCTACCTTACACCACAGCTCAGAAGAAAACCAGGAAATTAGATTAGAGAACTGCCACTGAATGAATCTCTCTCTCTCTCTCTCTCTCTCTCTCTCTCTCTCTGTGCCTCTCTCTTTCACACACACATACACACACACACACACACACACACACCACACACACACACACACACACACTTCTCAGTGGATGCCGATACAGGCTACATATTTTTCTTTTAAGAGTTTAGCACCAGAGCCTGTGGGAATCAGGCATTAAAATTAATCATTCCTCTCTGGGAGAGATTAACTTCCATTGAAATAGGGGAATTTATTGAATCAAATGAAACGATAGAGGGGATCAAATGACAGCCCCCTCCTATCACTAGTGTTAAGAATGGAAGCCACATTATCATATTTTGATCCTATGTGGATTCTGCCAAGGTCATTTTATTATTTTTTTTAATTGAGATTAAGAGGGGGAAAAAAGTATAGTTATAGTTATATAAGCAGCCTAAAATCAGGGATGGGGAAACTGTGACTTTGAGGCCACAAATTTGTTCTGTGAAGTTTGGATTCAGTCAAAGGGCCACACATGAGGACCTAGAGGGCCACGTGTGGCCTTGCAGTTTCCCCACTCCTGGTCTAAATGATTATATTTTGTTAATAAGCCAACCTGTAATGCTGGGCATGAAGCAGGAAAAATAGGTTTCTAGGGACAGACATTTCTCCTTTAGGGTTGTTTTCTCATCCTCCCTGTAAGCAAGGGAATGGCCAGATTTACCTACTTGCCAGTATCCGTGCCAGCAGTTCAGAATCACCCGGTCCCTGGAGTGTTGAGCAGTAGATAGGTTTTCACAAGTAATTAGTGGAACATGTTGAAGTAATAACTCTCTCTTTTCTTTTTAATAGGCAGTATAACAGACTAGAGAAGAAAACTCTCTGTGTGTATGTAATTTTATTTTTAATGAGAATAGAAGAATATGATACCTTACCCACTTAGGGGATTCAGTGGATGACTTTGGTGTCTTCATGTCTGACCAAGCTCTAAGCACTCCATAATGCCTGCTTCAGCCTCCTTCGTGGCCTTCACATGCTTGGGATAGACATCCCTCTAACTCACCAATAAATTTGAAGTCTGTTGGTTACCCTCGACCTGGTTTTTAGCCCATCTGCTGAAATGGTTTTACCAAGGTGTGGCTGCTGCATATGCTACAGCTTCTTGGAGCCATAGGTGAAGGTCATGATATAGCAGAGGCTTGGGGGAGTAAAGGGCCTGGGTTTGATCCCAATTCCATCAATTCAATCTTGATGCTCTTGGCTCCAGGGTTCCAGTCTCTGGTCCTGACTCATGTGATAGTAGACTGAAGTGTTGAAGGGTGTACTTTGCCATATCCAACCTGTTTCCACAACTCTAGTCTCAATGAAACAAGAATTAGAAAAAAAGTTTAACTACTGTTCAGTCTTATCAAAGGATCATAGATTTAGAGCTGGAAGGGGCGTCAAAGGCCCCAAAGTCTAACTTTCTCCTTTTACAGATGAAGAATGGATTGCTACAGTGACTTGCCCATGGTCACACAGCTAGTGTCTGAGGTAGGCTGGGAACCTTTCCTGACCACAAGTCCAAAATTCTACTCATAGACCATATTACCTTTCTCAGCACTTCAGGCCACTGTCATATGAGTCAAGGCCAGAGACTGGCACAGTGGGGCTGGGAATATCAAAATTGAATTGATAGAATTGTTGTGAGAATGAGCATGTGAAGAAATATTTAAAAACTGGCTTTCCAAAAAGATGCAACATGCTATAATGTTTAATATGGATTAGTGACATTTTCTCCTTGAGTTTCTTAAGTCCAGATCAGCAACAAAATAAGAAATCAAGACTTCATTTGGAGTTTTCCAATTTCTAAGGTATAAATGCTTACACGGAAATTTTGACAATTGACTCTCAGAACTTGTATGAGATGGCTACAGCACATACCTGAGTGAAAGGGTCTCTCTGGGAATTAACTGAGACAAATGCTAGATTATCATAGGTTCCTAAGCTTGGACCTTGAAGAGATGTTAGAGATCAATAAATCCAACCTTATCATTTTATAGAAGAAGAAACCAAGGCCCAGAGAAGTGAAATGAACTTTTTAAGATAATAAATGTCAGAGCTGAGATTTGATTAGAGTATCTGACTTCATATCCATCACTCTTTCTACTTCATCATCAGGAAACCTGCTACTTCACTACCTTCAAAATAATAGTAATAACTGGCATTTATATAGCACCTTACGATTTTCAAAGTACTTTATAATAAAAATCTCATTTTATCGTCACAAGTATGAAAGGTAGGTATTATTATTATTATCTCCATTTTATAGATAAGAAAAATGAGTTAGAGAGAGATTAAGTGATTTGTCTAGTGTCACACAGCTAGTGAATATTTCAGAACAGTTTTGAACTGAGGTCTTCCTGACCTCAGGTACAACCATCTATCCACTAGGGAAATGAAAGGAAGGGAAGGGAAGGGAAGGGAAGGGAAGGGAAGGGAAGGGAAGGGAAGGGAAGGGAAGGGAAGGGAAGGGAAGGGAAGGGAAGGGAAGGGAAGGGAAGGGAAGGGAAGGGAAGGGAAGGGAAGGGAAGGGAAGGGAAGGGAAGGGAAGGGAAGGGAAGGGAAAATCTGTGCCCAATTTAGGTCAGAAAAGTAGTAAGCAGCAACCTAACCTTGTGCTCAGGTAACAAACCAGGCTAACAGAGTCTGAAGTCTGTCTTTTAGGAGAGAAATCCAAAGGAAATATCTGGAATAGAAATAACAGTGAAAAGGCAAGAAAGGTGGAGTTCCAAGGATGCCCTCTGCATCAAGGGATGCAGTTTGGCTCTTCTCTTAAATGTTCCATCAGTGCCACCTACAGTCCAACCTTCAGAGATCAACTTCTACAGGTAACCAAGGCCAATGACCAAGATAATAAGCCAAAGCAATATCTGTTTAAGAATAATGGCTGATAAAGTAAGTTAAAACTTGTAAAGTGCTTTGCAGAACTTTCTTATTTGACCCTCATAACAATCCTGAGAGGTGAGTGCTATGATTATTATTATGGTTCTTTTGCAGATAAGGAAACTGAGGAAGTTGAGAGAGAAATGACCTGCCCGGAGTCAGAAGACTAATATGGGCTACAGGTGATATGTGAAGCTCCATTTGACTGGCAGGCCAGCACTTCACCATGCTGATTTTTTTACATGCTAGGTACTCCGCCCTTATGTGTCCTTCAAAAACCAAACACAGATATGCACAAGTGTGTTCCAAGGTTATAAGCCTAGAAAATCTGTGTATCTATTCACCAGTTTATACTTACAGAATTTCAGAGTGGTACAATGGGTAGAGATGTGAAGCAGGATTCAGAAGAATAGCCTTAAGCCCTGATTTCACTAATCAACAGTTATGTGACCTTAGCTGATTCCCTGTATCCCTCTAAACCTTAGTCTTCTCATCTGTGAACTGTACTGGTTGGATAAGATACTTTCTGAGGTGCCATTCAATTCTGGGCTTCTGGGATCTGAAGAAAAGGTAAGGATTTGGATCTAAATTCATGGATTGATATTTCTCCATACCCTCTAAATTATTTAGAGCACTAGCCTTATGGGAGTAACAAGTTGGATAAATCAGTAATTCAAAGTCAGCCTAGTCAATCTATTATTAAATTATGTGGACATTATCCAGATATTCAGGACACACAAGCTGTCACCCATGAGAGGAAACTGGTTCAATGGAAGGAGCATTGAGCTGAGGCTTCTAATCCCAGCTGATTTGCTACTTAATAACATTACCTTAAATAAGGAGAAATTATGTTATAGTGGAAAGAGTATAGGATCTGGAATAAAAGGATTATGGTCACCCATCCCACCAATACAAATTACTACCTATAAGCAACTATCTATTTTGTAAACCTCTGGGTCTTGATATCCTCATTAGCAAAATAAAGGGGTTAAAGTAAATGACTTCTAAGTCATCTCTATAACAATTCTATGTAACAACAATAGTAATAAATAGCTAACAAGACACTTCAAGGTTTTCAAGTTTCTCTACATACCTCATTTGATCTTTCCACTTCTTTAAGTAGTCACTATAATTATTCTTATTTTACAAGATTAGGAAATTGAGGGTGAGATAGGTTAAGTGACTTATCTAGGGTCACATAGCTGGCAAGTGTTCGAGGCAGGATTCTAATTCAAACTTTGTGGTCTCAGTTTCTATATCAATGAAACAAGGGGGTTGAACTAGATCCCATTTAAGATTTTTTTTGTTCCTGACTCTGCCACTTACTATCGTCATGATCTTGGCCAAATCATTTAGCCTTCTTGGACCTTAGTTTCCTCATTTATGAGGTACTCTATTAAAGCACCATTATCATCTGAGCAGTTTTATTGGGCAAAACAGAACTCAGAAGGCACAACCTAGACAAAGTTAGAGGTAAGAATTAGGACTGAGGTGCACAGGTGAGAGTGTTTTTGTGTGATATACACAAAACTGTGGAGATGTTTTAGAAGGTGGAGTGTAACAGGTGGGTGGAGTGTGTGAATTACATACTGAGGGAAAGTGGTGGGGTTGGGAGTTTGCTCTTCTTCCCTTTATTGGGTTAGCAGGAACCTTGGAACCAAGCAGTCAGGTTCGCTTCCCTGCATTATCAGACCATTCTGTTTTCTCCTGCCTATTTGTCCCTTGAATTGTGGCTATAGAGTGACAGGAAGTCCAGAGAGGTAGCCTGAGAAAGTTCTTTGCACCCATAGGTACTTTGCTCAGGCTAACTGGGGCTTGCTCCAAAGCCCGAGGGAAAAGAGGGAGCTCTCTAACGGAAAGCAGAGTAGGGTTACAGAGGCAAATCTGAAAGTTTCCTCGTGACCTTAGGTCAGAGGAATTTTCAGCTGCAAAGCTAAACTAAAACCAAGTTAGACACACATGCAAACCTATTTATTAAAATCAGGCTTTTTTACTTAGAGCACATTCTTACTTTAGTGGGATGGACCTTAACTATATGCTGGCATTAAGAAGAGATTCTTCTTCCCACACACAGATATTACACAATAAGATGCATCCTGGTTCCCTTTCCTAGGAAACATTTGGCTATGTTCACTTTCTGAGGCCTCAGTTACCTACAACATAACCATCTACCAATGGGAGCCCAAGAATACTTATGGAAGGGGGACATAGTGGTACCAAATAGGGCTATAATTTCAAATTCCCCACTGTCCCAGGGTGATTGATTAGCACCTTGAACCCAAAAACATTGGATCTGTACTGCCAACCCTAAATTCAATCTTGAGGTAAAAAAAAAATGCAGCCTCATGGCAGAAATATTTTCAAGAAACTTTATAGTAGTGATTCTTACCCTGGGATCTGGGGATAGGAATACCCTCATTTAACCATAAAATATAAAGTTCAAGAACCATCCCTTTTCTGAGCATTCCAGTGACTTGATGCCCTTCTGTAGAAATACTGGCTTTTCTTTCCCCTTTGCTCTTAGCAAGTAAGTGTGAACCAACCCTCATGGCATTTGTAATGGCATCCTAGCTGCCTCTATCAGTGGACGTCCCTGGATCACTTTCATCAAATACTCTTCATTAGAGCATAGCCCCTGGGCATGATGTTGTCCCAGGCCCATGCCAGGTGCTTCCAAGGGAGGGACCTGCAAAAACATGGAATTTGGATTTTAATCTTGCTGTTGTTTTGTTGTGTCTGACTCTTTGTGAGCCCTTTTTTGGGTTTTCTTGGCCAAGATACTGAAATGGTTGCTATTTCCTTTACCAGATCATTTTTACAGATGAGAGAGCTGAGGCAAACAAGGTTAAGTGACTTGCCCAGGGTCACATAGCCAGTAAGTATCTGAGGCCAAATTTGAACTTGTCGTCCTGACTCCAGGCCCAGCATTCACTGAACCAATCTATATGTTGGTTGACTCAGAGCTACCCCATGATTGTGTTAAGGGTTGTTCTATACCGCGAAAGATGAAAGTGCTATAAACCTTCTGATATCAACGTATTTCTATTATATTTCAAGCTTTACAAAGTGCCCCGTAACATAGAAAACACTTAATAAATTCTTGTTTCCTGACTTCCTTCTTAATCCTATGAAGCAGACAGTGCAAATGCAGTCTCCTTTTGAGAAGTATAATACCTTGCTCAATAGGGCATAGCTAGTAACCAAAGACAGCATGCAAACTCAGGTCTCTCCTGACTCCAAGTCCTGAATTTGTCACCTTGTACCCCAGAGAGGGACAACAAGAAAGGCAGTGGGGTAGAGTGTAGTGAAGAAAAAAAAATCTCCCTAGAACTGGAATCAAACGATTGAGATCCTAGTCCTAGGTCTGTGGACTTACTGGTCATGTGACCTCGAAGCTGTGTTTCCTTCATCTGTCAAGTAGCAATAATAAAATAGCAATCATCTCTTTTTGAGATGATTAATTTAGAGCTGGAAGGGAATCTAGCCCATAGGTCAACTAGTCAAACACTTTCATTTTATATGAGGAAACTGAGGCTCAGAGAAATTAAAAAACAAACAAACAAAAAAACCATCCGAAAGTTAACATTTGTAGTAAATAGCAGAAATGGAATCTCTACCCAGGCCTTTTGATTCCAAGTCCTGAGCTCTGACTGCTGCCTGTACCCTCCGGTACTGCAAGTGAATGGAAGCAGTTTAGCCTGTCTGGGTAGCTTAGCTCTTGATTCTCTGGATGGAAGGCACAAAGATACATATGTGAGAGTTCAGTCTAACTTGGGTCTTTGGAGCGAATCTTTCAGAAATTCTTCACCCCACAGAATTTCTCTGCAGCTTCTCTCATCTTTTAGATTGTGTTGACTTCTGCTGGACAGACCAGCTACCTCTCCCCTTGCCAGGGGTTCCAGACTTCACCTCACAGGCTTTAGACACATATTACTATTTTCAAAGTAATAGTCCCCCAAGAGATGCCAAGAGGAGGCCACACACCCACGAGGAGATAAACATCTCAGAACTTGGTTTTAATTGCATTTGGATCTATAAGCCCTGCTTTGAGTCACAAGTGCCGTGACTAGGTATCTATTACAATTTAATGAAATGTTACATGTGTTTTTAAGGGTGGGGGAAAGCAGCAATCAGAGAGCCCTCAAAAAAAAAACCCTTTAAGTATTATTTCAGTAATGTATCCTTGTTTTGTGAGATGAAAGAGCTGAGAATGTAGAGAGGGAAGCAGAAAGATTTGAAAGCCATCTAGTGCCCTCTTTTGGTCAGCTTTTGTTTGAACAGAAGTAATCAGAGGTTTTTTGTTTTTGCTTTGTCTTTTTTTTTTTTAAATTTCATTCATTGGATAAAAAGTTGAAAGGGCTTTTTGAAGATATCTATTCCAACATCTTCATTTTACAGATGAGGAAACAGAGGATAAGTGACTTGACCAAGATCACACAAGGTAAAATGTGAATATGTGGTCCAGATCCAGTCCCTGTTCCAGGTCTCTCTCTCTCTCTCTCTCTCCTCTCTCTCTCTCTCTCTCTCTCTCTCTCTCTCTCTCTCTCTCTCTCTCTCTCTCTCTCTTTCTGTATATCCCTGTCTCTCTGTCTGTTTCTCTCTGTCTCTCTGTGTGTCTCTCTGTCTCTGTCCAAACATACACACATGTGAAACTATGGTGAGTTATGATTAAATTCCAAAATGATTGTGTTTAGGTAACAAATTTTGAAGGAATTAAGAGTAGGGAAAAAATCATTGGGAGCTAGAGTAAACCAAGAAGTCTTCCTGGAGGAACTGGAACTTAAGCTGAGCCTTGAAGAATGTGCTAACGTTGATGAATTAAAAGATATCTGAACGATTTAGACTTGCCAGGGGTCCAGTCAGGCAGGATTAAAAGTGAACAAAAGGTAAAGTTTCCCTTAAGAAACATTTATTTTGGCAGCACCTGGGATAAAGCAGATAATAACAACAATAACAACAGCAATAATAAAAAAATAATAATAATAATAACAGCAGCTTACATGCATAGAGCACTTATTATGTACTAGGCACTATTCTGAACACTTTACAACTATTATTATTTCATTCGATCTTCACAATAACTCTGGGAGTTAGGTGCTATTATTATTCCCATTTTACAGATGAATAAACTGAGGCGAACAGAGGTTAAGTGACTTGCCCAATGTCTCACAGATAATAAGTGTCTGAGGCTGAATTTGACTATGCCGCCTAGATCCTTGATAAATTGATTGTTAGTTGAGAAGGACACTATCTTCGTCATATCTAAACTTTGGAGGGCAGCTCCTGTATCTACCAAAATGATGGAAAAATACTGGCTCAGGACTCAGAGGGTCTGAGTTCAAATTCCCTCTGTTGCTCTGTATCAGACATTTCTCAGACAGTAATAGGTGGCTATACGTTAAAGTCTATATCTGTTCTCATGAAGCCCACTCAGATGTTCTACCCTCTTTCTGTTACTACCTGTTACATGAGACCTTTCCTCAGATTCCTCCATCTCCCTGTTCTTCCTCCCTAAATCATATTGTATTCCTTTGGTGTATCTGTTGCATTTAAGTATATATGTTGTATGTTGATGTTGCTTGTCCTTCGTTCTCAAAGAGGACCATGACATCAGGAAGACGATGCCATGACATACACGAATTGGAATTAAGTGAGGGAGGGCAGTGCAAAGTCACCAGCCTCACATTCTCCTCCAGAGCCATCTGGATCCAGTGGTGAAATATAGATCAGGACCACTAGAGATGGACCATGCTGTATATATAGTATACATTTATTTTGTATATATGTTGTATATATGCATACAATGTCTTGTCCATGTTGGGCAGGAACTGTTGTATTTTTTGTTCTTATAGCACAGCACATAGTAAGAACTTAATAAATGCCTACTGACTTAATAACTTTTGCTTGCATGGTACTTTACAGTTTTTATATAACTCATTATATGCTACCTCCTTTGAATCCCACTATAAACTCTGTGAAACAGATATAAGAGATCTTATTATCCTCATATTGGAGAGCAGGAAACTGAGGCACAGAGGAATTAAACAATTTCCCAAGGTCACACAATTCCTCTGGAATAGATCTTCATCTTCTCAGTGAAGCTGTACCTTCTAACTGTGTGCTTGCTTTATTTTCTATTATACCACATTGCTTCATTTATTACAAATGTTAAAGAAAAAAAAAAGTCTTTGACTGTAAATCAATTCAATTTTCTCTTGCTCAATCCTAAGCAGGAATAGAGACTAACTACCATATATACCTTGTGGGCAGCTAGGTGGCACAGTGGATAGATAGAGAGCCAGGCCTGGGACCAGGAAGATCTGTTTAAATCTGACCTCAGATACTTACTAGCTGTGTGTCCCTAGGCAAGTCACTTAACCCTGTTTGCCTCAGTTTCCTCATCTATAAAATGAGCTGGAGAAGGAAATGGCAAACCCCTCCGGCATCTTTGTCAAGAAAACCCCAAATGAGGAAACTGAGACCAGATTTGAACTTAGATCTTCCTGATCCTAGGCCTGGCTTTCTATCCACTGTGCCACCTAGATGCCCCAAATTGTGACAAAACTCTGAATTTAGCTAGTTCAGAGGCAAGTCTGCATATATGCATTCAATTCTTGATCTTATATGCAAAATCTTTCCAGCTTAAAGAGCTTGTGTTTTGACTTGAAGACCTCCTGGAAGGGGAAACCTGTTTTCCTAAA